>NC_058375.1:65445000-66645000 GCF_018350175.1 Felis catus
GGCTGAGGGGAAAAAACAACAACAACAAAAACACCTGAGCCTCATGGGTTCCCAGCTAGTTTGGGCAGGTTCCATGGGAATATGTACTCCTGGAGATGTTGGTTCCCAGACACAAGATATGGGGCCCAAGTAATTTACTGGAAAAACAGAATAAGGGCACCACTTCCTCTTTCTATCTTAAACAAGAAAGGGGCTCAGAAAAAGGTTACCTTGATTCCACAAGTAGATAGATACCTTTCTCCTCTTCTCCGTAGCTTGATTTTCCCATTGCAAATTGTTATCCTTTGTCTTTTTTCTTTTGAGGGGCCGGGAGGACTAGATTCCATTCTAGTTAAGAGTGGGGTACTGGCAGAGCTAGTGGCTGTGAAGAGGTGGGGGAGGGATGATGTACTTGGAGTTTCCCAGCAGGCTTAGCCACAGGGTTTTCTTTCAGGAGCTCTTGTCACGCCCATAGGATTAGCAGTGGTTCCTGACTGATGGGCTCCAAGGTGGAGGAGAGGACAGGACAGCTGCAAATCTGGCTGCAGGGGACAGATTGTTTAAAAATATATTTGCTACCTTGATATGATAGAATGTTAATGTTATAACTTGTACTAGAAATATATCTATGCATGTTACATTTAGAAAGTAATTTTCCTGGTGCCATTTTTCTCCAGTCTGTGATGCTGTTGCATGTGTCATTAATTTTTAAAAATTGTTTTTGATAGCTACCACAATGTTTGAAGCTGGAAAGGACAAAGGTAATCCAGATGAATTTGCTGTGGCACTTGACGAAACTCTTGGAGACTTTGCGTTCCCAGATGAATTTCTCTTTGATGTTTGGGGAGCCATCGGTGATGTGAAACGAGAATGATTATGATGTGGATGATCCATCTCTGGAGAAATGAACCATTCTTCCTTTTTTGAAATCCCATAAGATCTGTTTTTAGACACTGTTACGGACTCTGGTTTGGTCTTATGTGTATGAAATACCTTCTTTGAAATATAATTTTGGTTTCTGGGTATCTTCTAATGCAGTTTCATATGTGCTATTCTTAAGATAAATTACCTAAAATATCAATTTAAATATTCATTCAAGAGTCTTTTTAAAGTAAGTTTTAGGGAGTATTTCTAGAGAGATGATTTTGCTCCACATTAACCCATGTTTTCTTTTCCACATAGAAGTCATTGATTGCAATAGGTCTGTAGCTCATTTTCAATATCTTAATGCAGTGAAACTAGGATTAGAGTTTGATTTGTCTTGTAGCATCTTCATTTTGTTATACCAGCCTGAGCAGGATATGTTCAGGAAGCGAAGTGTGAATTATGCCACCTATAGGTCTAGAAGCATTGTTTCTTTAATCCACTGAGTAAGAGGGAGGAAGGTTTCTATAGTCTCTTGATGTCTATAGCCTACTTTCTCTCTTCATAAAGCAAGGATTGATTGACTTGCTTTTTGCTTCTTTGTAATTACTTCTTTTTAAAAACTTGTGAAATCTGTTGTGCTATGTGTTTGCTTGTGTGGAAGAAAGGTGGAAAAGGCAGATAGAGTAGAAACCACTTATATTTGATTTTTTTTTAAAGCAATTCTTTAACCATTATTTCTTTTTCCACTCATACCCACGTTTATGTTACCTTTTATAAGCACTCCAGGGAAGGTTTTTTATAGTCCTTGTGGAACTTTTCTTTTGAAAGATATTTACTCAGAAAATAACTATGTTTGAGAACATTTTTTTGGGTGAAAGAGCAATGCTTTTAAGCCCCCTAAACTTTAGAGGAGATAGCATCAGAAATCGATTTCCCCCGGTGGAAATAAAGGAGGACCAGAGGAATTGAGAAAATATATTAGCCTATTATTTTAGAGTTCTAACATACTTTCTCTAAAACCTTACATTATTGAGAAAATTGAGGGCAAATGACTGTCTTATCACTCTTATTTGACATGTTATAGATGTAGGAGAAATGGAAATGAATGGTTTCAACATAGATCATTTAATAAGGCAGAGCATGGTGTGACCAAGCATTCTTCTAAAGTGTTGTATGGAAGATGCTGTGTGCTGCCATGGTAATCAGAAATAATAACCCGTGAGGGCTGTGTTCCAGGAAATCAGAAGTAGTTCCTTTTTCGTGCTGAGTTAATGCTAAGATAACTATTGATTTCTGGTACAACTTTACCTGTACAGACATCCACTCCTCTTTCACATAAATCTAATGCTATGAAGCTGATATTCTTTGTCTCATTAATCTGAGACCTGTACAGAAGCCCGGTTTTACTCATTAATGTGTAACAAAAGTAGGTTATAGAATGTGGTTTGTCTTATTGTACTTGCCCATCATTTGAAAATAGGACCCACCTCAGGATGTAATTTGTTGTTACTTGTTCATTGGATTTCTTTTGGAGCTCCCCAAGTATCTATTAATTATTAACACCATCTGTCTTAGAAGGACACACAAAGAAAGAGTTGATATTTTTCTTTCTTTCTTTTCTTTTTTTTTTTGAGAGCATGTGTATATGTGTGTGCACAGGGGAGGAGTAGAGGGAGAGAGAGAATCTTTAGCAGGGTCCATGCCCAGTGAGAGCCCAACATGGGGCTCCATCTCAAGATTGTGAGATCATGACCCGAGCTGAAATCAAGAGTTGGGTGCTTAACAAACTGAGCCACCCAGGCACCCCAAGAGTTGATATTTTTAGAGATGAAAACATTGAGGCCCATGGAAACATTTTAAACAAAAAAAATTCTTGTCACTAGATGTTAGATCTGAAATGATAAGTCATTATGATCGATGTCCGTTTCTCCTTTTTTGGGGGATGCAGGAAGATTGATTCCCTGTGATTTATGGAATCTCATATTCACAAAGTGGGTTATACTCACCATGATTTTTCTAGAATTTTGATATGTAAGATACCAGGGTCCATGTACAGCTGTAACTCCACTTGTCTGTTGGCGTTAAATGGCAGTTATTATTTAGGGCTTCAGCTGTCCACAGGTACTTTAATACTAGTAAGTTTTTCCTTGAAATGTCTTTCTCTCTCACCTCTATTGCTAAGCTGATAACAGGGTCAGTTTCTTTGTCATTATGTTCCCTTACATGAAGATATATCTGTTTGTGAACTTGGTGACTTTCGGTAATTCTCCGTGAACAAAAAGCACAGCGTCTCTTTTTAGACGTCATGGTCTGCAGTTTGGGCTACCCTCCTGCTACAGTGAGACCAATCTTCCCCCCAGCCCCCTCACTAAGCATGCTGTTTCATTGGTCCCTCTGAACATTTCCGGAAACCTCTGTCATCATCTTTTGTTCTGTAGGGGTTCCCTGCCCGGTGGAGAAGGGTATTTAATTCTTGATTTTCTTCCATGCAAAACAGCATCTTTCAGTGGCTACTAAGAGCACATGTTTTCTTTGTGGCAGGGAATACATGTGATGACTGAACGTTGGGCTAGATGGAGCCTCGAACATAGCTTGGTCCTGATCAAGCGTATAAATTCTGATGATTACAAATAGGTACATTTTGGGTTTCTGTGATGTTTCATAAGTATAATTATGTGAAACCCTTTAAGAATTCAGTTATAAAGGCAGTAATCGGTTAACCTCTGTGTGGGGCTGCCGTATCCAATATTGTAATGTGAACAGATGATTAAATAGAGATAATTTTGCCAAATGGTTAATTTGCTATATTTCCTCCTATAACTTTAACAAATAGACATTTTCTAAGTACAGCACGTTTTCTTTAGGTCCGTGTTATTGCTAGACCTTCATCAAGTTGAGAGAGAGCCTTCCTGGCATTCTTCAGTTACCATTGCCTATCTGGCAGAGGAGCAAAATGAATTCCATCTGCAAATAGGTTTCAAAATAATGGTTCTTCTAAACAGAGCATAGTTATCCGCCATATGAAAGTTGCATATAATGACCCTCTCACCCTCTGATACCTCTAAAAATATATGGGTACTAATAGCATTGCTATTATTCTGGTGGAAGTAATAGGTTAGAAGGACAGTGGGGGTTTTACCCAAGCTAGAAGTGAATAAAGAGATAGGAGATGCTGTTCAGCTTATAGTGCCAAGAATTAGTGCTCTGGGTAAAATGCACATTTATTATCTTCTTGACACCGATTGAAAGGGACATCAGAGTAATTACAAGTCCTAACACATGTCATGGTTATAAAATGTTTCTAAGATTGTGAAGTGTACAAATGGCACAGCCTGTCCCTACCTATTACCTGAAAACTAGTTCTAAGAAATGACTCTAGGTTATTATCTGCCAGGAGGATTGAAAGTTGAATATGACATCTTGAATTTCAGACATTAAGCCTCTGTAAAACTTCAGTATAGCCATAGATATTTTTTAAAGCAGTAACAAAAAGAAATTTAAAAGATTTTCTGGTAGATTGTTTTAAGTATACATCTTATATTTTGAATACATCTTATATTATTTGCTGTGCAGTAAGTAGTATTGACTATATACAAGTAAAATATTCTACAGTTTTGGGAAAAGGAAAGCTTTTCTCTTTTATAAAAATCATAACATATTCTTTAAAATGTTTTTTTGAGATTGAATTTTGGGAATCTGTTATGTGAAATCGTAACGTATTTTGATACTGTTTAAAAATGTGTTTACTGTGTTTCTACTCATAGATGTATAAATGTTCATGCACTGATCAAAGTAAATTATTGTAAAGCTATAATTTATAATCTTTCTTATATTTAAAATATGACTCCTTAAAATAAACTTTTCATGAAAAAATGTTTTTATCATAAAAATTTGGGGTTTTAAATGTTAGGCTTTTTGTTTAAATGATTCAGGGGATAACACATGTAATTGTTTAGGTCTTTATGTTTTTAATACATCATTGGTATATTTTTTTCTCAGTGTATTTTTTCCTCAATGAAAATCCCAAAATTATGTGGTTTGATTCAGTAAAAATACAAGAGATATGCACTGCCGGGGTACTCTAAGATAAAATAGTCATAATCTTTTTCTGTTTATTAGATGGAGGTTTACCCAGGGTGACATTTCTTATTCAACCAATTTTATGGCAGTAGTTTCCAAACAATAGTGTAAGTAGAAGAAATATCAGCTTATAACTCTTAGGTAGTTATGCCTTTTGGATTCATTATCTCCTTGATGTAGTTTGAAGGCCCTATCAGAGCTGTTAGAAATCCTTAAAAATATGCTAATTTCATATGTTTGGGGTGGAGTCCAGGAATCTGCGTTTTGACCCATTCTCCAGATGGTTCCAATGGAAGTGAATCATGGACCTTTACTTTGAAGTCTCTGAAGGTCATGGACTAACATTGGGTAGGAACGATAGATATGACTTCAAGAACTTACCATCTGTCAAGGTAAGCAGAGACCTAAAAGAGCTCTCAAATACAATTAGGTAAGTGCTAAAATGGATATAAAATAGTATGGGAAGAAGCTGTAGATGATAGTAAGATTTCTTTTAATTTCACCAAGTGCGTGATTTTCTAAATGTAACTTGGTATGCCAGAAGAATTTGTTCTTGGAGAAGGAGACTTCCCAATTGGTGCACTATGGATTAACCCATGTGATAGTTTTGTCTCAATTTACATGCAGTATTTGATACTTCCCATTGATACAAATAATATTGGCTATTTATCTTTCTCTTATTAGGTATTTTATTCTCTTCTAGTTTTGTAGATGAGGATCCTCTTAGTGGTTTTTAGAGTGGAATTGACATGCGTGATAAGATTGATCTCAATGGAAATAACTTCAGTGGGTACTGTAGTTTTAATTATGGAGAAGCTAAGCTTCTAAAAATGCTACTTGAACTCTTGTGTAGATTTTTCTCTTAGTGAGGTTTCTTCATGTAGGGGGTAGAGTGAATATGATTTATGCTTCATTATCTTATGTGTCACCCAAAAATATGTTGACATAATATTTATGATTAAAAAAAATTGTAGATCCAGTGAGTTTAATTTAGCTTTGAAAAAGTTTCTCTAGGGGCTCTGCATGGCTCAGTCAGTTAAGCATCTGGCTCTTGAGTTTTTGGTTCAGGTCATGATCTCATGGTTCATGAGTTTGAGCCCTGCATCAGGCTCTGAGCTGACAGTGCGGAGCCTGCTTGGGATTATTTGTCTCCCTCTCTCTCTGCCTCTTCTCTGCTCATGTTTGCTCATGCTCTCTCTCAAAAATAAACATAAAAAGTTCCTCTAAGTTTGAATTCTTACCCACTTTTCCAGGTAAGTTGTTATAAAAATAATTTGATTTTATTTTTATAGGTTTCCAGTGTAGGATAGGTTAGGTGTGGGAAATGAAAATGGGAACATTGCAGCCATGTTCTTGCAATGTTCTTCCCTCCTCTCCACTGCACATCCCTTCCTGGCTTCTTCTTTACCCATCCTCTATCCATGGGGGTTCCTCAGGCCCAGACCTGGGTTCTGTCCCCTTTTCTACCCTCCTCTTGGAAGACTCATCTATTCCCATGGCTTTCAGCATTTTTACAGTTACAACTCCTAGATATATATCTTAACATTTTGGATTGCTCTTCTGAGATTTACATTCAGATATCAACTGCTTTCTTGACCTCTCCACTTGTGTGTCAGAACTTTAACGTGTTCAGGATGAAGCTAATTTTAAAGTCTTATTTTCCTTAATTTTCTCTGACAGGAAGTGGCATCATAATTCGCTTCATTGTTTCTTTCTTCACCCACTATACCTAATTAATCTGTCTCCCAAATGTCTACTTCTTTCTAGTTTCACTGTCCCCTGTTTCATCCATGCCTCATTTCCATCTGGGCTGCTGCTTCAGGCTCTGCATTGGCTCTTCCATCTTCCATTCTTCCTCCAGTTTAGGTTTTACCTAGTAATGGGTAAGATAAACTGGAGGATTGCCTTCCTCCAGTTTAGGTTTTACCTAGTAATGGGAGTGCTCTGAAAACATTGATTACAGGACATAAGTGTTCAGCTTTCTTGAAAGTGAAGATGTCAGGGTCTTAATGTTTTTCTTCTCTGGAAGGGCTTGACCTTATGCTCATTTTTGTCTTTGAGGGAAGGGGCACTGGTTTTTGGATGATTCAGCTTCTACTAAAGGGCACACAGAGGCTAAAGGCTATGGGGGTGTATGTGTGTGAGTGTGTTGGGGAAGGTGGGGGGAGAAAGGTCCAAACAGGAAGATTGTGCCTTGTTTTCCTGCAGACTTGTTATAGCTAGATGGAGTGTTAGACCAACAGGGGCAAGAACCTTCCAAAGATTCCTGCTGTCTCCTCATTGCAGAGGCAGTAAGACTCCCAGTCAGGGGTGATGTTTGGACCCTTGTCGAAGCCTGAGTCATTGAGCAGAGCCCAGCAGCTTTCATAGAACCAGCACTTCCCGTCTCTTGTTTGTTCCTCTCATCAGCGTTTGGTGAGGACTTTTTTGTATGCAGTTTTGCCTCCTGTTGTCCAGCAGGAGGGTTGTCACATTAGCTCAGGCCTCTGGCTTATTCCTGTGGGTTCCCTGCTCTAGGATCCTTTTTTTTTTCGTTTGGTAATGATGTGACCCACATATAAACCTGAGAAGAGAGAGATGGTCCCTTGGATACGCCTAGTGGAGTGGTGGGGAAAGCCTTTGCTTTTGTACCAGCACAAGACTTTTCACAGGGACATGGGCAAATGACCCTTTCTGCTACATGTTAATGGGATCACACCACCCTCCTTCAGGCTCTTTACAGCGGCCTCCAGAGCCATGCCCACCTCATTGCCACACTTCCTCCAAGTGTGTGCTCTGGTTACACGGAACTTTTTTTCACTTTTCATTTTTCACCAAGCACTTCCTTTCTTAGAGCTATTTCACTTTGTTTTCTCTTCCCTGAGCACTGTTCCTCCTATTTGCATGACCGTGTCCTTGTCATCCTTCAGTAATTAATTTAAATGGCATTTCTTTGGGGATGACGTTTTTGATCTTCTTCCTCCCTTTATTCTCTCTATTCTTGATTTCAGCCCTTGTTTGTTTTCACCCTAACACATCAGTATTTTAAATTGTTTCATTTTTCTTCTATATTCCCCACTTGAATATCAATTTCTTGGCGGTGGGATTGTTTTTATCTCTTACTGTTCTATCCCCAGCACTTGGCATGGAGCCTGGTATGTATTAAACACTAACAAAATAATTACTAATAAGGAACTTCAAATGTTAATTGAGTGCCCACTGTGTGCTCAGTTGTTGGAAGTAGATCAATTCACTTAATCCTCAGCAAACCCCTGAGGAAGGCAATGATCATCTTCACTTTAAAGGTGAAGAAACAGGTCCAGAGAAATTAAATACCTTGCTCTAAGGCACATGTTTGGTTAGTGGCAGACAGGATTTGAACCCAGTTTTAAGTCCTGACTCTCTCAACTTGATCCTGTTAATACTTTACCAGAGCAGTGTTCTCACTCAACTGAGGAAAGCTATAGAGGGGATTAAACCCAGAGAACAAGGCTATAGGCTCACTTGGCTGCTGTCATCAGTCTGAGTAGGGAACAGCTACTCTGAGGGCAAGCCAAGAAGCGGACTTGAATGGCTAAGTGATGGATTTTATGTTACAAACCGTACGCTAAAGGATTTTAGTGATTCTTTAGAGTAAAAAAAAAAATTGTGACTGGCAATAGTTAAGTCTAGATTAAAAACTAACAAAACAAACATTGTAGTCACTGGCATAATAAATTCTTGCTGGTGTAACTAAAGGAAAAAAAAAAAAGATTAAGAAAGTTCCTGACCATATCTTGGAGAATGAAGACTGGCTTTGAAATCCTTCAAATCTGGTTAAAGTGATTTTATGGTTTAATTGTTTTGCTTTGAGTTGTGGGTATTTTGCTTCTGGAGTCATTATTGTTTATGTTTCAGAAAACTAAGGGGTGAGTGCTGTGTTCTTTAGTTTTTTTTTTTTAATCATTGTTTCACAAATTTTTTAAAAGCAGCTTATTACCAAATGCTTTGTGTACCATTTACTGTTTGAAAATGTCATTAGTATTTGAGGTTTCATGGAGCATGGAATATCACCATTAACCATTTTTAAGACTAAGATACTTGAATTCTGAGACATGAATTGAGAAGTTATGTTGCTCAGAAGCCCATTTCTAGACAAAAATTTTAATTTGTGGGTCAAAGAGGTGAGTTTATAGAGATGATTATAAATTTGCTGAATATATTCCCTGCTCAGTTTTCTATACATAAGAGTGGTCAGTTTCAACATATTATGAATTGGTGAATAGGGAATATTTGTGAGGCTTCCCTCAATATTAAACCCAAAGTAAGACTGTAACTGTGGTAATGAAAAAAATGAAGTCAATCATATGTCTTTCCAGAGATCAAATATTCATTTGTAATTTGGACAGGTTTATTGAATTCGTAATTAAAGGAGGTCCAGGGAAATTCTGAAGAAGGTATATTGACTTAAATAGAATTAAGTGGCATTTTCAGGACTGATCATTCTAAAATTCTATGGAGTGTGTCTGTGACTCTCCTTTTTGAGTTTTTTTGATAAACACTTTAATCACCTTGATATAATGTTTTAAAATAGTTTCCAGAAAGTTTCTTCCAGGTGATCTAGTGCTTAGAAGGAGACCTCCTAGCTCTCTACCACCTTGTCACCTGACAGAGGAAATTCACTAGGCAATTTAAAAAATTTACATTCTTTGACCAGTAGGTGGCACTGCCTGCCCTCGGGACTACCTCAAGTCTATCTGTCTCTTATGCAACTAACCTTCCATACCAACTTAGCTGTTTTGTATTCTTCTTGTATCTGTTCTGACTTGTCCAGCCTGACTTTTGAGGTCATTTGTGATTTCACTAAGGATAGCTTTTTGACAGTGCAAGTGTCTTTGATACCTGGACAGTTTCTTCTCAGAATCTGGGGGATTATATCTTCTGGTCTGGGAGAGTGTTCAGAGTGAATGACTAATTCTGCAAAACCAACCAAGGCTCTTTGAGATCTGAGAGGCGAATAAATGACTGAGCACTGAAGTACTGTAGGAGGTGATTATGGTTAATATCCTGTGAAAGTTATAGATGGCTTCATACCAAGCATAAAATTAAATAGGTACATTAAAAACTTTAAAACCTTATTCATGACTTCAAAACTTTTAAATAAGTTTTAAGCAAATAGTTAATTGTGAATTTGTTCTTTCCCTGAATAAATAAAGCAAGTTGAGCTTCTTTATATTTAGTAATTAATATTGTGTGATCATTCACATCATGAAAAAAACCATGGAGATAGAATTCTGGCCAGACATTGATTTCATATGTTACTGTTTCGACGACTGTCATTTGAACTAACTTTTCTCCTCTCTAATGTTTTTTTACATTTAAGTAATTTGCCAATACTTCTGAGTTATAATATCTTGTACTTATAGGATATTTTCCCCTTATTAAATGTATATCAGATCTATTATCAACTGATGTTATTCAGGACCCATTAGCTATAGCTAAATGACATTTGTTAGAAATAAGAGTTTTAAAAGTTGGGATTGTAATAATTTCCTATAATTATAATTGAACTGCTTCCTTATAGGCATACTTGTCAATTCAGGCCCAGGGTCTATATGCATGATTTCCTGCTGCTGTATGGAGTATACTTGCCCATGAAAGAAGCAACTCAATCACAAATCAACACCCTCAATTAAAAATATTTTATCTAGGCTTTATAACTGGTCATAGGGAATAGCAGAGATGCAAAAGCAAAGGTGAAGTTGGAAGGAATCAGTGGCTTCTAGAGAATTTCCCTTTATTAGACCTCCTGAAAAGCCCTATTGTAAGCATTGGTCTTATGTTAAATGTCCAAATTCTTCATGTTGCGTTGATAGTAAGGATTTCATAATCTCTGGAATTTAGTAATTCCAGGAAAAGTGTGGACAATTAGATGGTGAATGTCAGCCATTAGTCTATTGTTGGATTCCTTAATCTAGCTGATTTGTGGCTCATTTTTGCACTTATGTTTGTTTCCTCTGTCCACAGTGTGTTTTATTAAGTATGGCATGTTCCACATGGTTGGAACCAAATATCCAAACCAAATGTTAGACTTGGATTTCACTAGCCTGTGAAAGACCATGTCTCTGATTGACACTTGCAGGAGTCTATCTATGTTCCTCATTTTCTGCAGATCTGGAGGATTTTGGTTCATTTCTTCAAGGGCACAAACAGTCTGCACTTTGAGCTTCAGTCTCCATTGTCCTGGAGAGTGTGCGCCTCTCCTGATCGATGACCTGGGACCTCTCATTGTCCCTGGGTCTCTGTAAATTGAATTTTATATAAAACCTGGCTGCATTTCAAGGACAAGAGATGCAAAACAAACTTCCATGCTGTTCTGCCATCTTGGCCCCCTCCCCTGAATTTTATATGAAATCATCCTATTAGTCAGGATTCAGTTACAGAGAACACAATCTGCTGTACTGTTATAAGCAGAAAGTAATGTAATCTAGGTTACCAAATAGGCCCCCAAATTGTTAGCACTCCAGAGAAGCCTCTAAGCTGAAGGAGGTAGGCACAAGGATGAATTCCCAAAGTCTTGCTGCCCAACTGGGTTGCTAATGGAGCTGCTGCCATGGTCTGGAAGCTGTTCTGCTAAATCTTTTTAAAAAAAATTCTTTTTAATGTTTATTTTTGAGAGAGAGAGAGAGAGTGAGTATGGGGAGGGGGAGGGGACAGAGAGAGGGAGACACAGAATCTGAAGCAGGCTCCAGGCTCTGAGCTGTCAGCACAGAGCCTGATGTGGGGCTTGAACTCAGGAACTGTGAGAACCTGAGCCAAAGTCGGACACTTAACTGACTGAGCCACCCAGGCACCCCATTTCTACCAAATCTTTAGCAGCTCTGGAGCCATATCACTTCTGCTGTATCTGCCTTCTGAATTCAAATCTTGAGTGCACATGAGTGGCAGAACTTAAATCATATCCAGAATCTGTAGCTGCAAAAGACCCTGAGGTAAAAAGTTTTTTTTGGTCTACTCTAGTATCAGAAGGATAACGCAGCAAGATTGGAATAGATGTTGAGTAAGCCAATCCAAAATATTTGCTACTACCAATAGTCTATATTTAAGTCAGACTTATTTTTAAGCAGCCCAGCTTACTTCCCTAATTGGGAAAAACCAGCCAGCCTTTTTTGGCATGTGAGCAGACAGCCAGAACATATTTATATAGATTGGTAAACTATTTTTTAAAATTCATGCTGTCTTTTAAAAATAAAATCGGTGGAGCACCTGGGTGGCTCAATCAGTTGAGTGTCTGACTCTTGATTTTGGCTCAGGTCATCTTTCCAGGGTCATGGGATCAGTTTCCATGCTGAGTGTGGAGCCTGCTTAAGATTCTCTCTCTCCCTCTGCACGAAGCCCCCCCTGCCCCCCCCCCCCCCCAGCTCATGTGCTCACTCGTGCTCTCTGTCTCAAATAAGATAAAATAAAGTAAAATCAAATCAAATCACTGGCTAGCATATTTTGTTGAAGCTTGTGTGAAAGTTGGTGAAATGGGCATAGGATAAAACAGTACCACCTGCAGATCCCATTGCCTTGAGACAAAACAATCTACATTAGAAGATTTTATTCTTGAAAATAAAAAAGTAAAAGCTTTATAGATTAATTGTTGAGTTGTGTGGTATGAGAACTTGTTGGTGCATTCTTTTCTCTGAATTTCTGCAAGGCTGCTGATTAGTTTCGGGCTCAGTGGGCAATCATCCGCTGTAATTTTCTTTCATTTGTATTTTGCTTTCTCTACTGGGTGAATGTTCCAACTTTCTTTTCCTTTAAAAAAAAATCCTTTGTTCCTACACAAATGGTGGTTTGCTTGAAAGAATTTTATTAGGTTTACTTCATTATTATAGAGTGTCTCAGGATATAAGGATATAAGGATATATAAGGATATAAGACAAATCATATTAAGGAACTGATAGACTGTTAATTGATCTAAATGAAATGACCTTTTTTGCCTCTTGTCTATGCTGAAGCATCTTTTCAATGGATTACATATTACTTTCCAAATTGGATTTTATAAGTAATGCTAAATGGTAGTGATTTTTTCCTTTATTTGTGCTAAGAACTGATCTAAGTGAACACTTATTCTTCTTTAATTATTTTAGTCACTGACTCTTAATTCCATCCCTGATTGGTTGGTTGTTAAGGCACTACACTAGTTTAGACATTTTCATCATAAGTGTTTTCATTTTTGTTTTAAAAAATTGTAGATAATGTTTTAAATGTTCTGTACACTGAGAAATTAATGCTGCTGGAAGTCTCTTGGCTCTAGGATATAAAGGTGAGTGAAAATATCATGGTTATATCTTTTAATGTGCAAACAAGCCCTGCACTTAGAATTTCATTTTGGCTAGAAAATGTTATAGAATGTATAACATCTTCAGTTTTTGCAAAAGTCTGGGATTTTCTAAGCTTGTCCTTCTTGCAGCATAGTGGTAAAGTCTTTTGTATCTAATTACATCAGATTCTTTTTCCTTTTTTTTTTTTTTAATTTTTTTTTAACGTTTATTTATTTTTGAGACAGAGAGAGACAGAGCATGAACGGGGGAGGGTCAGAGAGAGGGAGACACAGAATCTGAAACAGGCTCCAGGCTCTGAGCTGTCAGCACAGAGCCCGACGCAGGGCTCGAACTCACAGACCGTGAGATCGTGACCTGAGCTGAAGTCGGACGCCCAACCGACTGAGCCACCCAGGTGCCCCTTTTTCCTTCTTTTCCAGTTCAGATTATTTCATCATCTGCAACAGAGAGAAATAGTTAATGCATGTAAACATATCAAATTAAGTCATACATTAAAAAATGGTAGAGAAAAATGGCTCATAATGGGAGATGATATTGCATAATGAAATATTACATAAGGAAATGGAAGTCATATAGACTTGGGTGCTAGACTAGCTCCACTTACAGGTTAAATTACTTCTCCGGCATTCCGTTTCTTCATGTTTTAAATTTTTTTTTTTTTCAACGTTTATTTATTTTTCGGACAGAGAGAGACAGAGCATGAACGGGGGAGGGGCAGAGAGAGAGGGAGACACAGAATCGGAAACAGGCTCCAGGGTCCGAGCCATCAGCCCAGAGCCTGACGCGGGGCTCGAACTCACGGACCGCGAGATCGTGACCTGGCTGAAGTCGGACGCTCAACCGACTGCGTCACCCAGGCGCCCCGTTTCTTCATGTTTTAAATGGGGAATAATAATATTTACTTGTCGTGAGATCCTTACAAGGATTACATAGATAATATACCTAAAACACTTAACATATTATTTGGAACATAGTAAGTATTTAGTAAGTTTATTGTTGTTGGTACACATCCAGAGTTTTCACACGCTGATAGAGAGGTTCCTGAATATGATAGGAGCTAGGTAGAAGTGCCTGATATGCTTTCTCCTACTTCCCCATTTCAATAATCTTGAAGAATGTTGACAACTGTAATATTCAGCAACAATCTGCCCTACTTGAGAAGGAATTTATGCCATATGTAAAATACGTAATTTTCTGGAAAAAAATTACCCAAATTGATTCAATGTAAGTAGAAAACCTGAATAGTTCAATCACCATGGAGGAATTAATTCCCTTCATCTACTGAATGACTCTGTGCAGACAGAAAATGCGAGTTTTTTATTTTTGGAAAAAGATAATTTCTATTTTATAGTAACTATTATAGAGCATTGAGACATGCTGAAATTCTATCAATTACTTTACGAGTGTCACATAGTGCTGCTGTACAACTTAAGATTTGAATACTTGAACAGAGATTTGGATAAAAACATCATCTTGATGGGATATCATTGAAATACTGTATTCAAAATGCATTGAATGACATGAGAAAATGTATAATGCTCATTTAGAAAGGAGGGCTTGGATCCATTTTGTTAATAACATTTTTCCCTTTTAAGTATTTATTTTAATGCCAGTTGGTTAAAATACAGTGTTATATTACTTTCAGGTATACAATATAGTGATTCAACAATTCCATACATTACCCAGTGCTCATCATGAAGAATGCATTCCTTAATCTCCATCACCTATTTAGCCCAGCCCCTCATGCCCCTTACCCCATTCTGGTAATCATCAATTTGTTTTCTATAGTTAAGAGTGCTTCTTGGTTTGCCTCTCTCTTTTATTCCCCCTTTGTTCATTTATTTTGTTAAATTCCACACATCAGTGAGATTGTATACTATTTGTCTTTCTCTGACTGACTTATTTTGGTTAACATAATGCTTGGTAGCACCATCCAGGTTGCAAATGGCAGGATTTCATTCTTTTTTATGGCTGAATAGTATTCCATTTTATAAATATACCACATCTTCTTTATCCATTCATCAGTTGATGGAAACTTGGGTTGCTTCCATATCTTGGCTATTGTAAATAACGCTGCTATAAACACAAGGATGCATGTATCCTTTTGAATTAGTGATTTTTGTATTCTTTGGGTAAATACCCAGTAGTGCAATTCCTGGATCATAGGGTAGTTCTATTTTTGAAGAACCTCCACACTGTTTTTCATAGTGGCTGCACAGTTTGCATTCCCACCAGTAGTGTAGTTGGGTTCCTTTTTCTTCATCCTCGCCAGCACCTGTTGTTTATTGTCATTAATTTTAGCCATTCTGACAGGTGTGAAGTGATATTGTAGTTTTGATATGTATTTCCCTAATGATCAGTGATGGATTCATCTTTGGAAAAATGTTTATTCATGTCTTCTGCCCATTTTTAAATTGGATTATTCATTTTGGGGTGTGAGTTTTGGAAATTTTTTGTACATTTTGGACACCAACTCTTTTCAGATACATCATTTGCAAATATCTTCTCCTATTTCCTAGGTGGCCTTTTAGTTTTGTTGATTGTTTCCTTCGCTGTGCAGAATTTTTTATTTTGATGTATTCCCAACAGTTTATTTTTGCTTTTGTTTCCCTTGCCTTAAGAGACATATCTAGAAAAAAGTTAAAAAAATATATATATAAGGCAGTAATATAAATACTAACAATAGTAAAATCTAAGTAGTACAATTGTGGGTGACTTTGTTCTTTCTTGTACCTTTGTTTTCCAAATCTCAACAATGATTATGCATTATTTCCATACTCAGAAAAGGAACACTATTCAAAATGGAGACAGTGGCTGTATCAAAATATAGTCATGAAGGATATGATAAAACTTACAATATTAAAAAAAAAGATTTAGACAATTTCACATGGCTAACTTTGTCTTTAGAGAGATTTGGGAAGTTTCTCCTTTTAATTTTTTCTTCATTTTCTAACTAGTCCCTTCCCTTCTCTTAAAATGAATTTTTTAAGCAAATGAATTGTATCTGTGGAAGATACTGTGGAGGAACTGAATTTGGGATATAACAATTTTCTCTAGGTGATGAATGGGCTTTCTGTTTTAATTTTTTGGTCTGTTTCCCATAATGTGACAAAAATGGAAGAAGCCTCGTTTATTGAAAATTCAAAAGCAGATAACTTCTATTGAAAGTTTAAGGTATGAACCCAAATTCAATAAATTAGAAAATGCTGTTAGACATTTAAAAATGACTTAATATAGCAAACAGGAAAATTCTATATGTAACTTGGGTTTTGTTTCTGAGCTAACAAACTGAATTTTAAGCTACAGAGGCTTGCCCAAAGTAGACACACAAATAGTACATGAAAAAAATTGTTTTAAAGCTTTATTAATTTATCTTCCACTTACCTTATGCTCTAAAGAGATTTCATCTGTAAGAATTCTAGAGTATTGTCCTTTTGTTCTTAGAATTAACTGATAATATCCTCTTTACTACATAAGATAATTGTAAATTTCTCAATATTCTAACTTTAAAAATCTATATTACGTGAATTTCAAAACTGTTTGGTATTATAAGGATTATTTGAAGGTTCTATTAGGAATTTTTGGATAATATTGGTCACATATATTAATTGCTATTAAGAAATATATTAATTTTAGGTTTTACTTTGTTGAGAGGAAATAAAACTTAAATAATGTTTAATAAATACTTAAATGTAACAATTTAATAATAAAATATTCAAATTGTGAAGATACTGTGAAGGGGAAAATCACTTGAGATTTTAATATCCAAAGATAAACATTGTTAATATTTTATTGTGCATACTGCCAGGAGTGTTCCTGTTTGTTTACTTATGTATTTTAACAAATTGTGATCATGCTCAATATGGTGCTTTAGATCTTGACTTTTTCATTTAACAGTATAGGTGTTTCTAATGTCACAGATGTTTTTCCACAACATGATTTTGCTCATTAAATATTATTCCCTCTGATATCATAATTTATATACACTGAAAATTGAGGTTTTTGAAATAGCTTGCCAGTATTGTAAATAACACGGTGATACAGTTTTTCTTTTTTCCATTAAAGGAATACAAAATCACTTAAAGACATACAAATATAAAAAAAATCTATCAATTTATTAGAAGAATAATTTTTAAATTACTTTCTCTAAAAACTTAAGGTATAAAACAGAAAACCTGATTTTTGTATTTATTTTTATAAATTTATAGACTGAAGGAAGATATATGAGAGAACTAATTCTAAGGTATATTTGAGAAATTATAAAAAGGCCTACTAGAAAGAATAATGGGGTAAGCAGACTTCTAAGATGGTTCCCCCCCATTGGTATTTGTGTCCTTGTATAAATTTCTCCCCTTGAGTGTGGGGTGGACTTAATGACTTCGTTCTAAGCAATGGCTATGGCAAAGGTGTGGGGTGTTACTTCTATGGTTCAGTTACAAAATTTTGTGACTTCCACCTTGCTACAAGATCCTCTTTGTTGTCTTGGCCTGCATACTTTGATAAAATAGCTGCTCCGTTGGAGAGGCACATGTGGCAAGGAAATGACAGAAATTTGTGGCCAGCAGCCAGCAAGATATTGAGATTTTTATTTTTAGTCCAACACCCTGTGAGGAACAACTGCCCACAAACACTGAATGAATTTGGGAAGTTGATCCTTCCCCAGTTGAATCTTCAGATGAGACTGTAAATCCTGGCCAACTTCTTGACTGAGGGACAATGAATCACAGGATCCAGATAAGCTGTGCCCAGACTCATGAATCCTAGAAACTGTGAGATAATTGTGCATTATTACAAATTGCTTAGTTTTGGTGTATATTGTTACATTGCATTAGAAAGTAATACAGAATTAGAGAGAAGGGACAAGAAGAAATTCAAAGATCAAAGGAGGGGGCAAGATGGTGGAGCAACATGGAAGCTTTCTGTGTCTCTTTCTTCCCTGAAGTTTAGCTAGGTCAACACCAAACCATCTTGCACACCTAGAAAATTGATCTGAGGATTAACTCAACAATTGGCATAACGTGAACCAAAGAACTTGGCAGCTATGCAGTGCACAAAGAGGTGAACTGAGGGGGAGAGAAGCCACGGAGGGTAGGGATCTATTTTTTGCTTGCAGAGAGAGGACAGAGATGGGGGAGAGTACAGAAAAAGCACTCCCCCCACACACACCTGAAAGCAGCTGGAGAGAAAGAGAAAGAGTGGAAACACCCATAAGGGACTGAACAAGAAAGGGAGAAAGGAGGCTTGGATACCATTAAGATCAATGAACAGGGGAGCACAGAGCCTGCAGCTCTGTAGTTTGATACCTGGCAGAGCTCTGGTGGGAAGGGTGAATCTCCAGGAGCAGATAGTGAAGTCTGAGGGGTCCTCAGGCCACATAGGGAGAGGCAGTTCCCCTGCTGAGAGGACATTTGATACAGGCTGTGTGGCCTCCCCACAGGCAAAGGTCCCAGTGGGCCCTGGAGAACAGCCACATTTGCTGGTTTTGAAATAAGAATATTAACAGGCAATGAAACTTGATGCCAGATGTGTGTTGTGATTTACCATAATTCCTGAAATGCTGCTGCTACATGATTGCGTGAACTTTTCATGGGGTGGGCTGGCACCTAGCTGCAGTCTCTGGACATCTGCAGTGGTGTGGTCATGAGAGTGTTCCCAGGGGTGGGCCAGCACCCCGCCATTGCTTGGTGAGACCCTCCTCCAGAGGGTCTGAGCGCATCAAAGCTGCAGGGCCCTCTGAAGTGAGGGATTTATAAACACAGCCTCATCTGAGATAAAACTCTGGACAGAGGTACCATCTAGTAGGCTGATGACTTGGTCATGGACAGGGTAGAAATGGGGAGTAGATAGAGGACAGAGACAAAGGGGAAGGGTGTTTGATTGCTGGTTGGCAAGAGCACAGAGTTCTGATGCTAGAGACTGGGTAGCTGGGTGACTTCATTTTCACCTCTGCCATGCAAGTGCATACATGTGCTACAACAATCCATCCCAGTAAGCTATGCAGCACCATCTAGTGGAGAATTGAGCCATTACACCAAGCCCCATCCAGCTGTGCCAGCCATACTCTGGAGGAACACTCCAAGTCTCTCCACCTACTTAGTTTATGATGTATAAAATGATTCATAGAGGCGCCTGGGTGGCGCAGTTGGTTGAGCGTCCGACTTCAGCCAGGTCACGATCTCGCGGTCCGTGAGTTCGAGCCCCGCGTCGGGCTCTGGGCTGATGGCTCAGAGCCTGGAGCCTGTTTCCGATTCTGTGTTTCCCTGTCTCTCTGCCCCTCCCCCGTTTGTGCTCTGTCTCTCTGTCCCAAAAATAAATAAACGTTGAAAAATAAAATAAAATGATTCATAGTTTGACTTCTAGGGGAAACTGGATGTAATTTCAATCATATTCCATTCTGTTCACTGGTCCATCTATTCAAAATTTTTTTCCTTCTTGAATACAGAAAGAGAAAAAACTTATTTTTTGTTTTTATAAAGATTTCTTTAATTTTTTCCATATTTTGTATATTCTTAAGATTCTATATCAATTCATTCTATTGTATTCATGTATTTTGAAATTTTCAAATATTTTCCTTTCTCTTTTTCCTCTGTTCTATCAAGCAGCTTTCAACAATCACCAAAATACACCTAGGATATAGCATCTTTTATTTGATTTTTTTGTGTTTCTAGTTTCTATTTTATTTTTCTCCCTCCAAAATGATAAAGGAATTCACCCCAAAAGAACAGGAAGAAATGACAGCCAGGGACTTAACACAGATACAAGCAAGATGTCTGAACCAGAATTTAGAATCACAATAATAGGAACGATAACTGGGGCTGAAAAAAGTATAGGATCTCTGCGGAGATAAAAGAGGTAGAATCTAGTCAGGACAAAATTAAAATGCTATAACTGAGATGCAGTCTTGAATGGATGCCATGGCGGCAATGATGGACAAAGCAGAGCAGCGAATCAGCGATATAGAGGACAAACTTATGGAGCCTAACGAAGCAGAAAAAAAGAGAGGAAACTAAGGCAAAAGAGCACAACATAAGAATTAGAGAACTCAGTGACTCATTAAAAAGAAATAGCATCCAAATCATGGGGGTCCTAGAAGATGAAGAAAGAAAAAGGGATAGAAGGGTTATGTGAGCAAATCATAGCAGAAAACTTTCCTAACCTGGGAAAGACACAGACCTCAAAATCCAGGAAGCACAGAGAACTCCCATTAGATTCAACAAAAACCAACCATCACCAAGGCATATGGTAGTCAAATTCACAAAATAGACAAGGGAAGAATTATGAAAGCAGCAAGGGAAAAAGAGTCCTTAACCTACAAGGGAAGACAGATCAGGTTTGCAGCAGACTGATCCACAGAAACCTGGCAGGCCAGAAAGGAGTGGCAGGATATATTCAATGTGCTGAATCAGAAAAGTATGCAGCCAAGAATTCTTTATTCAGCAAGGCTGTCATTCAAAATAGGAGGAGAAAAAATTTCTCAAAAACTAAAGGTGTTCATGACCACTAAACCAGCCCTGAAAGAAATTTTAAGGGGGACTCTCTGAGGGGAGAAAAGATGAAACAGAGAACAAGAGCAACAAAGACTAGAAAGAACCAGAGAACACCACCAGAAACTCCCAACTCTACAGGCAGCACAATGGCACTAAATTCATGTCTTTCAGTACTCACTCTAAATGTCAATGGACTAAATGCTCCAATCAAAAGACATAGGATATCAGAATTGATAAGAAAACAAGATCCATCTGTATGCTGTTTACAAGAGACCCATTTTAGACCTAAAAACACCTTCAGATTGAAAATAAGTGGATGGAGAACCATCTGTTATGCTAATGGTCGCCAAAAGAAAGCAGGAGTAGCCATACTTATATCAGACAATATAAAGTTTTTAAATTTTTTAATGTTTTTATTTTTGAGGCAGAGAGTATGAACAGGGGAGGGTCAGAGAGAGGGAGACACAGATCTGAAGCAGGCTTCAGGCTCTGAGCTGTCAGCACAGAGCCCGATGTGGGGCTCAAACTCATGGTCCGTGAGATCATGACCTGAGCTGAAGTCGGACGCTTAACTGACTGAGCTACCCAGGTGCCCCAACAATATAAATTTTAAAATAAAGACTGTAACAAGAGATGAAGGGCATTATATCATAATTAAGGGGTCTATCCACCAAGAAGAACCAACAATTGTAAACATCTATGCCCCCAACGTGAAGGCACCTAAATATATAAATCAATCACATACAGAAACTCGTTGATAATACCATAATAGTAGGGGACTTCACCCCACTTATAGCAATGGGCAGATCATCTAAACAGAAGATCTACAAGGAAACCATGGCTTTGAGTGACACACTGGACTGGATGAACTTAACATATATTCAGAACATTTCACCCTAAAGCAGCAGAATACACATTCTTCTTGAGTTCACATGGGACGTTCACCAGAATAGATCACATACTGGGACACAAATCAGCCCTCAACAAGTATAAAAAGATTGAGATCATATCATGCATACTTTTCAGACCACACTGCTATGAAACTCCAAATCAACCACAAGGAAAAATTTGTAAAGATGACAAATACTTGGAGACTAAAACATCCTACTAAAGAATGAATGGGCTAACCAAGAAGTTAAAGAGGAAATTAAAAAGTACATAGAAGCCAATGAAAATGATAACACCACAGCCCCAAACCTCTGGGATGCAGCAAAGTCAGTCATAAGAGGGCAGTATAAAGCATTCCAGGCTTTCCTAAAGAAGGAAGAAAGGTCTCAGATACACAGCCTAACATTACACCTTAAAGAGCTGGAAAAAGAACAGAAAAATAAAGCCTAAAACCAGCAGAAGAAGGGAAATAATAAAGATTAAAGCAGAAATAAATGCTACTGAAATAAAAAAACAGAACAGGTCAATGAAACCAGGAGCTGTTTCTTTGAATTAACAAAATTGATAAACCCCAACCAGTTTGGTTAAAACAACAACAAAAAAAGGGACCCAAATAAGTAAAGTCAAGAATGAGATCACAACCAACACTGCAGAAATGCAACCAATAAAAGAATATTATGAGCAGTTATATGCCAATAAATTGGGCAATCTGGAAGAAATGGACAAATTCCTAAAAACATATAAACTACCAGAACTGAAACAGGAAGAAATGGAAAATTTGAACAGACCCTTAACCAGTAAAGAAATCGAATTAGTAATCAAAAATCTCCCAACAAACAAGAGTCCAGGGCTGGATGGCTTTCTGGGAGAATTCTACCAATCATTTAAAGAAAAGTTAACATCTATTCTTTTGAAGCTGTTCCAAAGATATGAATGGAAGGAAAACTTCCGAACTCATTCTGTGAAGCCAGCATTACCTCGATTTCAGACAAAGACCCCACTGAAAAGGAGAACTACAGACCAATTTCCCTAATGCACATGGATGCAAGCATCCTCAATAAGATATTAGCCAACCAGATCCAACAATACATTGAAGAATTATTCACCATGACCAAGTGAGATTTATACTTGGGTGGAAGGCTGGTTCAATATATGTAAAACAATCAATGTGATACATCACATCAATAAAAGGAAGGACAAGAACCACATGATCCTCTCAATAAATGCATAGAAAGCATTTGCCAAAATACAGCATTCATTCTTAATAAAACCCCCCAAAAAAGTAGAGATAGAAGGATCATACCTCGAGATCATAAAAGGCATATATGAAAGACCCACTGCTAATATCATCCTCAATGGGGAAAAACTGTGAGAGCTTTCCTCCTAAGGTCAGGAACATGACAGGGATGTCCACTCTCGCCACTGTTATTCAATATGGTATTGGAAATCCTAGCCTCAGCAATCAGACAACACAAAGGAATAAAAGGCATCCAAATTGGCAAGGAGGAAATCAAACTTTCACTCTTTGCAGAAGACATGATACTCTATATGGAAAACCCAAAAGATTCCACCAAAAAACTTCTAGAACTGATCCATGAATTCAGCAAAATCACAGAATATAAAATCAATGCAAATCAGTTGCATTACTGTACACCAATTATGAAGCAACAGAAAGAGAAATCAGGGAGCCGATCCCATTTATGACTGCACCAAAAACCATAAAATACCTAGGAATAAATCTAACCAAAGAGGTGAAAAATCTGCACACTGAAAACTAGAAAGCTTATGGAAGAAATTGAAGAAAAAGTATAAAGAAAATAAAAAAAAATATTCTGTGCTCATGGATTGGAAGAACAAGTATTGTTAAAATGTCGATACTACCCAAAGCAATCTACATATTCAACGCAATCTCTATCAAAGTAACACCACCATTCTTCACAGAGTTAGAACAAACAATTCTAAAATTTGTATGGAACCAGAAAAGACCCCGAATAGTCAAAACAATCCTGAAAAACCAAATCTGGAGGCATCACAATCCCAGACTTCAAGCTGTATTACAAAGCTGAATCATCAAGACAGTTTGGTACTAGGCAAGAACAGACACTCAGATCAATGGAACAGAATAGAGAACCCAGAAATGGACCCACAAAGGTATGGCCAACTAATTTTGAACAAGGTAGAAGAGAATATCCAATGGAATAAAGACAGTCTCTTCAGCAAATGGTGCTGGAAAACTGGACAGTGACATGCAGAAAAATGAATCTGGACCGCTTCCTTACACCATACCCAAAAATAAACTCAAAATGGATGAAAGACCTGAATGTAAGATAGGAAACCATCAAAATCCTTGAGGAGAAAGCAGGCAAAAACCTTTTGGACCTTGGCCGCAGCAACTTCTTACTCAACAAGTCTCCAGAGGCAAGGGAAACAAAAGCAAAAATGAACTATTGGGACCTCATCAAGATAAAAGCCTTCTGCATGGGGAAGGAAACAATCAACAAAACTAAAAGGCAACCAACAGAATGGGAGTAGATATTTGCAAACGACATATCAGATAAAGGGTTATTATCCAAAATCTATAAAGAACTTCTCAAACTCAACACCCAAAAAACAGTCCAGCTAAGAAATGGGCAAAAGACATGAATAGATACTTCTCCAAAGAAGACATACAGATGGCTAACAGACACATGAAAAAATGCTCAACATCACTCATCATCAGGGAAATGCAACTCAAAACCACAATGAGATACCACCTCACACCAGTCAGAATGGCTAACGTTAACAACTCAGGCAACAACAGATGTTGGCAAGGATGTGGAGAAAGAGGATTTTTTTTGCATTGCTTGTGGGAAGGGAAATGAGTGCAACTACTCTGGAAAACAGTGTGGCAGTTCCTCAAAAAATTAAAAAAAAAATAGAACTGTCTTATGACTCAGCAATTGCACTAATATATATCTAAGGGAATCTGGTGTGCTCAGGCATCCCAATGTTTATAACAGTGCTATTGACAATACCCAAAGTATGGAAAGAGCCCAAATGTCCATTGACAGATGAATGGATAAAGAAGTGGTGTGTGTGTGTACGCGTGTGTGTATACACATGCGCGCACACACACAGTGGAGTATTACCTGGCAATCAAAAGGAAGGAAATTTTGCCATTTGCAACAATGTGGATGGAACTAGAGGGTGTTATGCTAAGTGAAATAAGTCAGAGAAAGACAAATATCATATGACTTGTGGAATTTAAAACCAAAACAGATGAACATAAGGGAAAGGAAATGAAAATAATATAAAAACAGGGAAGGGGACAAAACATGAGACTCTTAAATACAGAGAACAAACTGAGGGTTGCTGGAGGGGTTGTGGGAGGATGGGCTAAATGGGTAAGGGGCATTAAGGAAGACACTTGTTGGGATGGGCACTAAGTGTTATACAGAGGGGATGAGTCACTGGAATCTGCTCCTGAAATCTTTGTTGCACTATATGCTAACTAACTCAGATGTAAATAAAAATTAAAAAAAAATCATGGAAAAGATGCAGATATAAAGATCATAGGAAACACTGCAACTTTTACTTTTTCAGGTGTCTTTTGCTGAGTGGTAATAGTGACTTTTCTTTTTACAATTATTTTTAATCTATTTAATACAATACTTTCTATAGAAAAGTATGGAAAAGTTCAAGGAAAAAGTAAAAATCACACATAATTTCACCACATAAATAAAACTGCAATTATTATTTTGGTGTAGTTTTCAATCCTCTTGCTGTCTCTATAAAATCAGGACTATAATTTTTATAATTTTGTTTCTAACCTAAACACTTCATACATTTTCCATTTCATATTCTTCCACACATCTTTTAAATGGCTTTATAGTTGCCTATTGTATGATATATTACAACTTATTCAAACCTCTATAATTTGACACTTAATACTATATTTTAATTCATGAAAATTGGACTCTCCCAGAAAATCAAGGTTACATGGATAATGTTTGTGTTTTCTTTCATGCTGTGCTTTATTTCAGAGACATAAGTGATAAATTTTTAGAGCTAAAGGAGGACGTAATTTTTAAAGCTAGTTCTCCCAGGCAAACAGCACATTACTCTCCAGAAGACCTCATCAGGACTATTTTTGTCCAGTGTTCAACAAAAAGGCTTAGATAACTGAAAGAAGTGACCGACTAAGTGAAATAAGCTTAAGAAGTGTTAAGCATCTATGACCTCTTCATTTAAACAAAGCCTTAGTCACACTCCAGGAGAGAAGCAAGTCATCTTTTGAAATATAGCTATTGGAAAGAAATAGAGAAATGTTGTAATAAAATACCTGTGTCTGTTGGCCTTAGCAAGAGCTTGAAGGATCAAGCAGCTGACCTATGTCACTGGGACAGAGATCCCATTGTGGGCACTAGAAGCAGCAGGTGCACATGTCATGGCCATGTTTTTCACATTTAATGAAGTAGTGTACATGTCTTTTTCAGCCTTCTTCCCTATGGTTTTTAATCTTTTTCTCTGCTTAAAATGGGTCTAAAAATAGTTGAAACGTTTAAAAAATTGTGTAAATTTATCAATTTTCTAAATAACTATCTTCCTAAATGTTTCATACTTCATTGTTTTTTGGAAAGTCATTCTTTTTAAACTCAAGCTGCAAGTAAAATTGCCAATAACTTGAAAAAGGCTAAACTCAAGTTTTTCATTTTTTTGGGGGGTTTTGTTTTGTTTTTTGCTTGTTTCCAAATACAGTTCACTAAGCATAAGAATTGAATTTGCAAAATATGGGTAGTCATCTTTCTGATGCAGTGTTTTGTCTGGAATCTAGATTATATATTAATACTTCCCCCAATCCTAAGATTCTATGATTTCATTAGTAAGAGTGGTTAGAAAATTACCATGTGACTTCTAACCCTGGGGTTAATGATTTTCATTCTTCTCTGACTGTACCTCTATTCTAA
This sequence comes from Felis catus, assembly GCF_018350175.1. Lineage (NCBI taxonomy): Eukaryota > Metazoa > Chordata > Mammalia > Carnivora > Felidae > Felis > Felis catus. The sequence goes on from NC_058375.1 coordinate 65,471,539, forward strand.
TGAACTCTCTCCTTATGTATTTGCTTTCTAATGAGTGGACTCTATGTCCAGACAATTGGCTGTGCTTATTCTTTCAGATGGAATATTGGAATTGGAAGGACCTCAAGGCACTTTTCTCAGATGTTACGGACCCTGTGTTTTAGGCCAGAATTTCTGCTCTTGCTCTGAAAGCTTTGACAACAGCTTTGTTTAGTTGGTGTTTTGTGTATATCAGTTATGAAAGTTTGGGGTTTCTTTCCTGGAAATGTACTATACAAAGTGAAAAGGTTTCTGGATTGCCATATATATATATAAAATCAATCTATGTGAGAGTTCTTGTGACTTTGAAGGAATGTCTGACCTCTGATTGCATTAGAATTCCCATAGTGCTGTACCCCAAGTGAAGCTGACTTTGCATTTCTAATCAGAACTGAGATTGACATAAATCCTAGTGTGTGTGTGTTTCAAAAAAGATTTTTAAGCTGAAATGCAAAGCCCAAATATTTGAAGTTGGCAGAAAGATTAGAAAAGGAGAATTGGAAATGAACTTTCTTTTTTCCTAAGTAACCTAGAAAAGTTACTAGCTTTTTAAGGGGTGGGGGGAGCCTGGTAGGTGGGGGATATAGTGGGGATTTTTTTTTTAATGTTTATTTATTTTTGAGACCGAGAGACAGAACATGAATGGGGGAAGGTCAGAGAGAGAGGGAAACACAGAATCTGAAGCAGGCTCCAGGCTCCAAGCTGTCAGCACAGAGCCTGATGCGGGGCTCGAACTCACGGACTGTGAGATCATGACCTGAGCCGAAGTCAGGTGCTTAACCGACTCAGCCACCCAGGCAGCCCAATAGTGAGGATTTTTAAATGACCAATTTTTGTTATGTTTTATTGTCATAGGAAAGAATTAAAGTATTTCTTGAGCTAAATAAGTGTGTCAGGCCTTGGGAATGTGCCTTCATGTAAATCTTACTCCTTTAATAATCTAAAAAGGTCTTGGAATCTCAGCCGTCTTACCTAATAAGCCTGTAACCAAGCCATATCACATGCCTGGACAGCACATTCCTTCTTTTCTTTTTTTTTTTTTTTTTTAATTCCCTTCTGCTAAGTTACTTTTCTCCAAATATCTATTCTTTTTTAACTTGACAAAATTGAGAACCTATTATGCAAGGCCTGTATTATACCTCATGGTAGATGGAGGGAGACATAAAGATGTGATTCCTGCCCTAGGGAACCTTAACAGTGAGACCTAGCCCTAACTCTAACACTAACCCTTAGCTCTGAACAGCAAGGTAGGACTCCCTTTTGGTTCTAGATATCATTCTCATAGCCCTAAAGTTCTTTTTTACCAGGCATTTTATTAGCTGCTGTTTGTCATTTTGTCACTTCCTGATTTAAAGTGCCCTTTCTGCCTCAGAACTCATTTTCCTGAGACATTTTTTCCCCCTTATCTTTATCTCTGTAGTAAATGTGAAAAATAATAAAATTTGCTTAAGTAAGATTTTTATCAGAAAGCTTAATTCTGAAAGCATTAATTTCAAATTCATGTCTTATTAAGTTTAGGAGTTCCCTGAGGACATAGCAATTGAAAGTCTACATTTAAACTCTAATTTAAAGTTTAAAAATAAGAGATACAAATGTAAATTATATCCTTAATTGCTATAAAGGGAATTGTGGGTTCTTAAGTATTTGAGACTAAAAAGTACTTGTATTAAATTCCAGACTAGTAAAGTATGTAAATTATAAAGGTACTATAAGGATAAAGTGTTGAAAGAAAGTTCATTTGGAATGTAATTGTGATAGTTAATTTTATATGTCAATGTGACTGGGCCATAGGGTGCCCAGATATTTGGTCACACATTATTTTGGGTATATCTGCAAGGGTATTTTTTGATGAGATTAATATTTTAAGGGGTAAAGCTGGTTGCTTTCTATAATGTGGGTGGGCATCATCCAATTAGTTGAAGGTCTAAATAGAATAAGATTGACCTTCCCTGGAGTAAGAGGAAAAAAGTCTTCAGTAGACTGTCTTCAGACTTCTTCTGTATCATCAGGTTTCCTGTACCTGCACCTGCTTTAGACTGGAACTGCATTGTCTCTCTTGGGTTTCAAGAAGATCACTGCAGATTTGGACTTGCCAGCCTCCATACTCATGTGATTCAATTCGTATATTCCAATTCCTACATCTTACTGGTTCTGTTTCTCTTGAGAACCCTAATGCAGTAATATACATAACATTTGCTAATCATATGCCTGTTTTAGTACTTTGCACAGTGTACAATACATAGTTGATTAATTCTTACAGACTTCACAGTCAAAGTTTTGGACTCTGTGCTGTTTACTAACTATATGACTTTGGTTAATTCTATGCCTCAGTTTCTTCATCTTTAATATTAGGCTAATAATGTTAACTTCCAAATGGGGTTGTTGTGAGGATTAAATGGAACAGAGCAAGGAAAGGAAACAAGTTTTGATGAAAGCTCTAACCATTACACCCATTCAGGGCCTTTCTGTGACTAGCATTACCTATTTATTTGGCAATACATGGGACTGGGATGTGGTCCATGGATGCTCTCAAAGAAGACCGTGGCCTATGTGGCATTTCACAGTTCTCTGGTGAACTGAGTTCAGCCTTCCCTGTCTGGTGAAGCTAACAACTTCATATTCCTCTTGGCTTCAGTCAGAACAGGCCAGTACTCTGAAAATAGTGGTTTTGTTTGTTTGTTTGTTTTGTTTGTTTGTTTTGTTTTTTTTGATTTTGCATTATTCCATCAACCTATAGTGCAAAATCTATAGTACAAAATCTTTTTTTTTTTTTTTGTTTTTTTTTTTGTTTTTTTTTTGCATTATTCCATCAACCAAGGAAACACATAATGACAAAAAGCTTCTGAGGATTCAGGAACACTTTTGAGTGAATTTATGTAAGAAACTCCGATACTGCCGAAGACCCCCATGCCAGATTAAATTAGGTTTGAGCTCCATTTCCAGGGCCTATAACAGGCATAGTGCTGCTGCCCCCCACCTTTTTTTTTTTTAATTAAAAAATTTTTTTTCATTTATTTTTGAGAGATCAAGCACAAGTTGGGGAGGGGGGCAGAGAGAGAAGGAGACACAGAATCCGAAGCAGGCTCCAGGCTCCGAGCTGTCAGCACAGAGCCCAACGTGGGGCTCTAACTCATAGACCATGAGACCATGACCTGAGCCAAAGTCGGATGCTCAACCGACTGAGCCACCCAAGTGCCCCAATGCTGCCCCCCCTTTTTTTATTTTTTATTTTTTTGAGAGAGCACGTGTGAATAGGGGAGGGGCAGGTGGGGGGCAGAGAATCCCAAGCAGGTTCCATGCTGTCAGCACGGAGTCCAATGCAGGATTGAACTCATGAACCATGAGATCATGACATGAACTGAAATCAAGAGTTAGACACTTAACTGACTGAGCCACCCAGGTGCCCCTTCTCCTGTTTCCTTGGATTTCCCACTCTTTAATTCCTCATGTGTCCCATTACTTCCACTTTTTTGCTGTTTGCAGTGATCCAGAAGCTCAGCCCCTTGACCATTTCCCACAAAAACTTTAACCATACACAGAATTTTTTGAATGTGGTAATTGTCTTGAAGATCTGAGAGGTTCCTTTACTCAGTACACAGCCTGTGCCATCTTGCAGGCTCTGTCCTCTGTTTTCTGCTCAGAGCCTTTCAAAGCCAGTGCTCCTTCTGGGATCCTTCCCAAACATCATGGGCCCCCCTGGTGAGTAGAGTTTTCCCTCTCCTTCTGACAGCTCTTCTCAGAGCTGTGTGTTCCTACTAGATCAGTCTGCCCAGTTTCCCCAACCGGTCTGACATTCTGTTACTCAGGAAAAACATCTTTGTGTTTGTGTCAAATGGTAGTACAAATGTGTTAGGCATGTTGTTTATACAGTCCACAGACAGGGCTTGCTGTGTTTATGTAGTTACAGTGTCCTTGTACTAATTATGGTGGCCAAGGGGCCCCAGTACTCAACAGACTGGGGACCACTGCCACAAAAATTCCTCTATTAATATTTTATGGAGCTTTTATCCATGGATTTATATTTTCATTCTCATCTGCTCCTATCTCTTAACAAAAACCTTAAGTTCATCCCACTTAAAAAAAAAACTTGTACATATTTCTACTTATCCTAAGTTTGTCCTCGCTTAAATTTTAAGCATGTATTTCCTTTATTATATTCCAGGCCTCAGTGAACACATTCAGTCTACTTCAATATTTTATAGACATCAATTTTTTTCTACTTTTGGCTTTGACCATTCCGTCCTGAATAATGCTGATTTGTCTCCATGTTTTAGCTTCCAGCTCTTACAGCATCAGTGTAGTGTGGGAACATCATAGACCATATTTCCAGCTGCCCTCATGTCAATACCACTTGCTAATGGTATTGATATTAGAAAGGGGAGGCCACTTTCCATTTTCTCCTCTCTGGATTGCTTAAGAGCAAATGCTGACATATTTTAAAGTAGAGATTTTTCTATAAAAGATTGTTTTGCAGTAAGGCAAACTTAGACATTTTAATACATTCTAATCAGTATGTAAGCATTTTGACCAATCGGACAATCTTAATTTTTGCAATACAACTAGGCACTAGTTAGAACCAGGGTGTAGTACTATTTTTATTTCTTCAGCTTGTTATTACTGAATATTCTTTCAGGATTGTTCCCCTCCCATGGGAAAATACCATACACCCAGCGATTTAGCTCTGGACCAAAGAATGCAGTGACTATTTGTGTGTGCTGAGTTAGCATCTGCAGGGAGTGGGTTTTGGGTTTAAAATTCTAACATTCAAAAAATACTGAAAATCCACTATGTACATACAAGGTGCCATACCAGAAACATTCCTGATCCTCAGGAGGCTTATAGTTTAGAGTGGAGATGAGACAAGACTAGCAAGTCAGAAAGTAGCCATAATGCAAAGCAGAGGAGTGGTAATTTCCTGCGAGGGCTCTGATGGGACCCCTGAGAAGGGGAAGAATACATCTCACTGGAACCAGGGGAGAGTTCATGGGTAGAGTCTTGGCACCACCTTAAACAGTGGCCAGCAATGAGTCAGGGAGAGAAAATGAGGTAGAAGGCAAGGCATGGATGTGGAAAGGTGGAGAATAGGTATGAGAGCAAATGATTTTGTGAAGAAAAGTACCAAAATTTCAGTCTGCAAAGGTAGGTTGAGTCTGATCAGGAAGGATCTTCAGTATGAGGCTAAGAAAGTTCTGTGACCCCTGATTCTTCCCCAAACCTTGTAGTTCGGTTGGGTCCTATTTTTATAATAGCATGTACACTAATGTATCCTGGTTAATCTGTTTTTGTTCCTACTAATTGTATTACTCTGAGTAATTCGAAGTCCTGGTAAGTAATTTATCTTTGTATTGTGGACTTCTAGCAGGACACCTGCTAGACACACATGGAAGGAGCTTAGTAAATGTGACCATGATTTAAGCCCGTCTTTTTAAATTTAATTAATTAATGTATTTTTAATGTTTTTATTCTTGAGAGAGAGAGGGAGACAGAATCTGAAGCAGGCTCTAGACTCTGAGCTGTCAGCATAGAGCCCAACGCAAGGCTTGACCCTAGCTGAAGTCAGGTGCTTAACTGAGCCACCCAGGCGCCCCTGACTTAAGCCCATTTTCAGTTTTGTTTTGTTGCAGGAATAGCATTATCTGCAAAGACATCTCCCTTTCTCCCTCCCCCCGACACACCACACTTTCATGAAGAAACAGATTTTGACAGTTGACTTTTTTCTCTGAAGGTTACTGATTCTCCATTTTCTTAAAAAAATTTTTTTTAATGTTTATCTATTTTTGAGAGAGATAGAGTGTGAGCAGGGGAGGGGCAGGGGGAGAGAGACACAGAATCTGAAGCAGGCTCCAGGCTCTGAGCTGTCAGCACAGAGCCCGATGCGGGGCTGGAACTCAAACCGCGAGATCATGACCTGAGCTGAAGTCAGATGCTTAACCGACTGAGCCACCCAGGCACCCCTGATTCTCGATTTTCTTACTGAATTTGGCAGGATCCATTTTGATGTGAGTTGCAGCTTTAACAGATTGCAAAAGCTGTTGTCAGTTTGGTGATTATATTGTATATTCTCAGTTTTGGGGGGCAACAGTGTGTGAAAGATATGGATTCTCAATTGCCTGAGAAAAGGCAGATTACTGGCAGCACTGACTCTAGCAGTTTTAAATAGAAGATATATAATAGATATAAACTTTTGATGGTCCCCATTTCTACATAATAAAGTCCAAATTTTTGCATGTGTTTAAGACCCATAGCAATATGCCCAAAGGAACCTCTTGTTCGTTGCTGTTCTCTTTCTTGTGCCTATGTTTTGGCCAAAGAGAACCACTTACCCTCCTCAGGCTGTGTCATTTCTTTGAATCTTCCTATCTTTGTGCTGTTCTTTCTGCTGTATATACATTAGTGATTGTAATAGATAACCTTCCAAACCTCAGGGGCTTAATATGATTAAAGTATATTTATTTTTGCTCAGGTAAGAATGGAATACAGTCACTCCTAGAGGGTGGCATTTCTCTACACGTTTTTAGGGACTCCTGTTTCTTCTGTCCTTTGGATCCCCCATGTGCACACCACAACTCCCAAAGTTGTTCTTCTCATCTCCAGCCTAGCCAGCTGGAAGGAAAAAGGCATGAGGGTCATGAGTCAGAGGCCAAACAAGTCAGGCCTGGAAGCAACAGATGTTACTTCTCACATTATATTGGTCAGTACTGACCACAAAACAGGCTAACAGTGTCCCAGGAGAAAAAGAAAGGTTTTCAGTGACTTGCTAACGAGTATCCTCCGCAGTCTTTCTTTCTGGTCACAAATATCTATTCCATTCTTTTATAGAAAATATCCATTTCTCATAGGAGGCACCGAAAGACCTATGAAGTCAGCCAAGTGGCACAAAGTTCAGATCTTCCAGTGATGGACATGGTGTCTGGATGGGGCCTCTTGTGTGATCTGAATATAGAGTGGTGAATCAGGAACAGGATAACTCAACAAAACAAGACAAAACAAAAACAAATGAACCTCTCTTTTGGAAAACAGAAAAACAGAAGACACTCAACAATTTCTAGTTGCTAGTATATATGAAATCCTGAGCAAGCATTATGAAAATATCCTGTCTTCATAAGGTGGGGTTAGGGGAAGTTCCTTGATTAGATCATGACGTTGCTCTCCTGGTCAACTCCTTTGTCCATGGCCCTGGGTCCATCCTCTGGGAGGGACTTCCATGTCATGTTTTTTATGGCCACACCTGAAGAGGATATTTGGGAGTGTATTCTTGAAGGCTATACAACTTTCACAGCCTGTTTCCTACTTGTGCAAATGTGAGGTCCTGAGGATTGTTTTAATGCTCAAATAGTCTAAGGCTTTTTCAGGTTGGGATTATATTTATTTGGCAGTACAGTTCACTTAGAAATCTAGAAGGCTTTTGATCTGTTAGCATCTAGTCAGTTCCATGTGCCAGTAAATACATCCAATGTTTGCCTAGATGTCATTCTCAAGTCTTATTTCTTTGCTTTCTTGTTCCCATACCCTTCCTTCTCAATTTAATGGTGGCTACCTTGAGGCCATTAGGTTAAAGGCTAACCATTAATGTAATCTTTGTAATAACACTGGAAAATTTAAATTTATATTATTGCTAATAGTGTTTAAAAGAGTAATATTAAAATATATCATCCTCAGTAAATTAATATTCACGTAGAAAATCTTATTAAAGATAAAATATAACATATAGAACTTTCATTTAAAAATACAATCATCAAAACTAAAAGGCAACCGACAGAATGGGAGAAGATATTTGCAAACGGCATATCAGATAAAGGGTTAGTATCCAAAATCTATAAACAACTTATCAAACTCAACACCCAAAAAACAATCCAGTGAAGAAATGGGCAAAAGCCATGAATACACACTTCTCCAAAGAAGACCTCCAGATGGCTAACAGACACATGAAAAAATGCTCAACATCACTCATCATCACGGAAATACAAATCAAAACCCCAATGAGATACCACCTTACACCTGTCAGAATGGCTAACATTAACAACTGAGGCAACAACAGATGTTGGTGAGAATGCAGAGAAAGAACTACCCTACGACCAACTTATGTTAAGTGAAATTAGAAAGATGAATATATGACTTCATATGAGGACTTTAAGAGACAAAACAGATGAACAAAGGTAAAGGAAACAAAATATAAAAACAGGGAGGGGACAAAACATAAGAGAGTCTTTTTTTAATTTTTTTTTTTACAAAAGACTCTTAAATATGGAGAACAAACTGAGGGTTACTGGAGGGGTTGTGGGAGGGAGGATGAGCTAAATGGGTAAGGGGCACTAAGGAATCTACTCCTGAAATTGTTGTTGCATCATATTCTAACTAATTTAGATGTAAATTAAAAAAAACATTAAAATGAAATTCTCATTACAAAAATCATAAAAAATAAAATACTGTAAATTTTGGGGCACCTGGGTGTCTCGGTTAAGCATCTGACTCTTGATTTCAGCTCAGGTCATGATCTCGTGGCTTGTGGGTTCAAGCCCCACGTCAGGCTCTGCACTGGCAGTGTGGAGCCTGCTTGGGATTCTTTCTCTTCCCCTCTCTCTGCCTCTCCCCTGCTCTCTCACACACCCTCTCAAATTAAAAAATACATAAATTTTATGAAAACTTTAAAAATTTTTGAGATTTTGGATAAAGATATATTTTATCATAAAAATATTCCTTATTTTGAAACATTGTTTGAAAAGAATGCCTGAATTCCTCTGAAGCCATTAATTCTTAATTTAGTTATGCAGTTGCTGTTTTTGATAACATTAGTAAGAAAATACATTTATAGTTTTATACTGCAATCACATGTCAAGTAATTAGGATAGAATAAATGTCAATATAGACATTAGGTTAAACATTACTTACATATTTTTTTTGAAGTTTATTTGAGAGAGTGCATACTAAAATCTATCCTGATGACTTTAGCAATGGTAAGTACAACCAAATGAAATTAATATGTTGTAGTCTTAATAGTTTATAGGACTTAACTATATTTGTTTCTGTCTCTCTTTTTTAAATGTTTATTTTTGAGAGAGAGGGGGGACAGAGGATCTGAAGTGGGATCTGCACTGACAGCGACTCTCATGTGGGGCTCGAACCCATGAACTATGAGATCATGACCTTAACCGAAGTCAGATGCTCAACTGACTGACCCACCCAGGCACCCCGGGACTTGCTTATATTTTGAAGGTGTGATGAAGTATCCCCATCTTGCCATTTGGTTACATGGTCTGAAATCACAGTTCTGACCAGTGGACATTCTCTTGGTGAAACCATGAGGCAATGTACTCTTGAGAAAATATATGTTGACAGATGGGAAAAATAATCTCAAGAAATTCTGCTTGACATATTGATCAAATATCATCTGAACAAGTCACTCTATAGCTTGGTCATGTAAAAAGTATTACAAACCTGTCTGAAAGTCCTCAGATTTCCAAAAAGAATCCAAAATTTTAAAAGGAAGTAAAATAGGCTGGTAATATCCCAAGAATCTAGTTATATTACCAAACACTCCCTGTAGCTAATGAGGTAATGAAACCAAACTGATATGGAACAAAATTCATTTATACTGACACAATTCTTCTAAGAATGTATACGAGTAATCCTTGGATTTAAAAGGCATCATGAAAGAGGGTACCCAATAAAGTAAGGCATTTTGAGCCAATGAAGAAGACTTTCAGAATGAAGACTATAATTCCAATAATCCAAAGTACTTCCAGAAGCTTGGATGACCCAAAGTAGTATTTACAAAGATTAAGTTGTAATAAAGTGACTGAAAAATGAAAGAGAACAAAAGATTCTGCCAAGAATACCAAGTATACTGAATTTTTGGGCACTTTTTCTTAGAAAAGCCCAATTTACAGTACTTTTGTTGACAAACATAAAAGTTGTTAGAAGCCCAGTTCCAAGAGAAATTACATATATTTCTGAAGCTTGGATTTTCAGCACATTCTTTAGACCTGGAGTTTATCTGGATGTGAGAATCTCCAGAATGAAGGCAGGGCCCTTTTGTCCATCTTGTTGCAGGAGCACTTTAGGAGACTGATGCTGCTGCAATGTCCACAGTTCATGGAGGGTGGCATGGTCCTTGAGTATTTTTTCTCTCCTCCACATTCCTTTGCATAGGGATTGTGTTTCCTCTAATGACGATGAGTGGGTGGAAGTCTCACAGGGTGTCAGGGACAATGGGAGACCGTCCTATCTCTATAGTCAGGGTTCCTCATCCTCAAACCCAACCACAACTAACTTTTGTTAGCCCCAGTGGCAGCAACAAAGCTAGATTTTAATGGGATTTTGTGTTCAGATATATTTTCAAAATTGTCTTTTAAAATTTGGGGCCCAATAGCTTTCATACAGCCTTCCTCGTTAGGCTCCCAAATTGGCTTGCAAATTGGCTAATTATTTCATAAGCTCTTTTTTTTTAAGTTTATTTATTTTGAGGTGGGGAGGGGCAGTGAGAGGGAGAAAGAGAACCGCAAACAGGGTCCATGCTGCCAGCGCAGAGCCTGATGTGGGGCTCAAACTCACAAATTGCGAGATCATGACCTGAGCCGAAATGAAGAATGGGACACTTAACCGACTGAGCCACCCAGGTGCCTCACTTGAGCTCACTTCTTAAAATACTTTGCCTGAGATACAAAATAAAAGCCCACAATTATTCTCTTGCCAACCACTTCCCCCAGAGTTACAGTGTCAATGGGCATATGTTCTGCCTTCCAAGTTATCCCAGGCAAGTTTACCACATGTTTTGCCCCTGTGTAATTTGGGTGTCCATCTTTACAGCTCTATCATAGATTCATTTATAAGTCTTGACATCAAATGGTGTAAGTCCTTCGAATTTTTTCTTTTCCAAAGTTGTTTTGACTCTTCTATGTTCTTTGCAGCTCTATATGCCTTTCAGAATAATCTTTTCAGTTGCTACAAAAAAAGCCTGCTGGGATCAGGGGAAGTAAGGGTCCAGGAAGGAGAGTTGGTGAAGCAAGGCGGTCACCAAGCAGTCTTCCTGAAACATTGGCATGGTGGACAAGTCCGAGCTTGAGGGGAATCTGCTGATAGGGTCCACAAAGGAGAACTCCACTCCCATGGAGGTCTGTGGAAGGCTGTGATCTGGTCCTCGTGGTTGCTTCTGTGAGTTTGCAGTTGGGTATCCGGTCATGGGTTGCTGTGGGTCAGCAGGACAGGCAGATGGGAAGAACAGCTGGATCTGGAGGCAGAGGAAGGTGCAGAGTGGGGAAGAACAAGCACAGACTGGCACTTGCTTCTCTGCATCTTACTCTACTCACCTGTAACCATGATGACCTTCAGAGCATAAGGGCTGACTCCTTCGTTTCATTTTCCAAATCATGTGCAAGTTTCTAACCCAGAACCAAGTAGGGAAGATGAAAAAATGTAGTTCCAACTTAGACTGAGACAAAATAAAACTTCTTTGGCTGCTCTTTCTGTGTCACCATCTTCATCCACCCAGCCACCAGCTCCTGTTGATTCTACGTTGTTATTTCTGCATTATAAACCATTCCCTTCTTCTTTAGTTCAATCCCTCATCCATCTTAAGTCTGGATTACTGTAATAACCTCCTAACTTGCAGTTACATTAAATGTGGTCATGTAGGTTGTGCATTGCACAACTTTGAGTGCCATTCATAGACCACATTTGATGGTCCTCCCTCTAGTTGTGCAGGGTACATCAGGCAGAACCGTACATAGTTCCATCTCAGGTCTAGCCTCACTTAGTCCCTTTAGCAGTACGGGTCATCCTTTTAAAAGGCAAAATGGACTCTAGCATTCTCCTGCTTAAAATTGTTGTCCTCACATGACCTTCAAGGTGAAATTCAAATTCCTTAGCATAGCATACAATCCATTCATGATTAGCAGATGAGCCTAGGCTCTGGAATCAGAATTTCTAAGTTGGAATTTTATTTTAGCCACTTCTACAATATATGACCTTGGGCAAGTTACTTAATTTAAAATTTTAATTTTAATTTTTCTGTTTGTGAAATGGGGGGAGGAAGGTAAGAATAGCCTTTCATCATCAACTTTTGTCAGCATTGATTGAGATGTAAAGATGTAAAGTTCCTTCTGTAGTGCTCTCACCATTGACTGTGCCCACCCCAACTCTATGCTTCATCTGAACTGAACTCCTGTGCTACTGGTTCTCCTCGTTGTGACCCATCTGCCTCTGTGCCTTTACACTTGCCTGAATCACCCTAGCTAGAACCTGCTCATTGTCCAGGACTCAGTGACTCATCACTTCCTCCTAGAAGCCTTCTCTGATTCCCTCAGCCTCAGTGTGACTGTTTCCATGGGCTGTCTCAGTGTCAGTACTTGATTATACCACAGTGGATTCTCTTTTTCTATCTCCCCCACTATAAACTGTACACTGTCTACCCTGCTAGACCATAAACTCTAGACCATGTTTTCCTTGAGGGTAAGAACTGTTTTACTTATCTTTGTACCTTAGCTCCTAATGTAGCAGAGACTAAGTTTTTAAGAATGTTAGCAGCTTCTCAAAATGTTTATTGAATTAACGAATGGTGAATGATGAGGGCTCTAACAGGTATTGTTATACTTTATGGAGAAGCATAAAGATGATGAAGGGAATATTTTGGGACAATTCATACTAGCACGAATTTTAGAATTCTGAAATTCGTTGATTTGGTAGATTTAAAAGTATGTTACTGTTAAGAATGGAATTAAAAAGAATGAAGATTTTTTTCTTTCTTTTTTTTTTCTGAGAGAGAATGAGAGAGCACACATGCGAGTAGGGCAGGGGCAGAAGGAGAGGGAGAGAGAATCTTAGGCTGCATGCCCAGCTCAGAGCCAGACAGAGGACTCTATCTCATGACCATGAGATCATTACCTGAGAAGAGATCAATTAACTGACTGATCTACCCAGGTGCTCCCAAAATGGAACATTTTTTAACAGAAAGAATGACTAAGCACATTTTTTTGTTAAGGAATTGTTTACTACCATTTGCTCAATATCCATTACTTTAAGACCTCTTACAAAGATATTATTGAAACCCACAACTATATGGTCAATTCATCTTTTTTTAAAAAATTTTTTTAATGTTTATTTTTGAGAGAGAGACAAAGTGTGAGTAGGGGCGGGGCACAGAGAGAGGGAGACACAGAATCAGAAGCAGGCTCCAGGCTCTGAGTTGTCAGCACAGAGCCTGATGCAGGGCTCGAACCCACGAACTGTGAGATCATGACCTGAGCCGAAGTCAGATGCTAAACCAACTGAGCCAACCAGGCACCCCAGTCAATTAATCTTTGACAAAGCAAGAAGAATATCTAGTGGGAAAAAGATAGTCTCTTCAACAAATGATATTGGGAAAACTGGACAGTAAAATGCAAAAGAATGAAACTGGACCACTTTCTTAAACCATACACAAAAATCAAAGTGGATGAAAGACCTAAATGTGAGACCTAAAACCATAAAAAAAATCCTAGAGAAGGACACAGGCAGTAACCTCTCTGACACTGACCATAGCAATTTCTTTCTAGATATGTCTCTCTTTTTTTTTTTGATGTTTTTTTTTTTTTTATTTTTGAGAGAGAGAGAGAGGGAAAGAACACAAGTTGGGAGGGGCAGAGAGAGACACAATCTAAAGCAGGCTCCAGGGTCTGAGCTGTCAGTGCAGAGTCTGAGGCGGGGATCGAACTCATAAACTGTGAGATCATGACCTGAGCTGAAGTCAGACGCTTAACCAACTGAGCCACCCAGGCGCCCCTCTAGATATGTCTCTTGAGGCAAGGGAAAAAAAAGCAAAAATAAACTATTGGGACTTCATCAAAATGAAAAGCTTTTGCACAGTGAAGGAAACAATCAACAAAACTAAAAGGCAACCTATGGAATGGGAGAAGATATTTGCAAATGACCTATCTGATAAAGTGTTAGTATCCAAAAAATATAAAGAACTTTTAAAACTCAGCACCCAAAACAAACAATCCAATTAAAATATAGGGAGAAGACACGAATAGACACTTTTCCAAAGAAGACCTCCAGCTGGCCAACAGACACATGAAGAGATGCTCAACATCACTGATCATCTGGGAAATATAAATGAAAACTACAATGAGATATTCCCTCAAATCTGTCAGAATGGCTAAAAATCAACAACACAAACAAAAGGTGTTGGTGAGAATGTGGAACCTTCTCGTACTGTTGGTGGGAATGCAAACTGGTGTAGCCATTGTGGAAAACCATATGATGTTTCCTCAAAAAGTTAAAAATGGATCTACCCTATGATCCAACAATCACACTTCTGGGTATTTACTCAATACAAAATCACTAATTCAAAGGGATGCACCCTGATGTTTATAGCAGCATTATCTGCAACAGCCAAATTATGGAAGCAGCCCAATTGTCCATTGATTGATGAATGGATAAAGAAGATGTGGTACATTTATACAGTAGAATATTACCCAGCCATCAAAAAAAATGAAATCTTGCCATTTGCAACAACATGGATGGAACTCGACAGCATTATACTAAGCGAACGAAGTCAGAGAAAGGCAAATACTATATGATTTCACTTATGTGGAGTATAAGAAACAAAACAAATGAGCAAAGGGGAAAAAAGGGAGAGGCAAACCAAGAAACAGACTCAACTATAGAGAACAAACTGATGTTGACCAAAGGGGAGGTGGATGGGGGGGATGGGTGAAATAGGTGATGGGGATTAGGAGTACACTTGTGATGAGCACTGAGTGTTGTATGGAAGTGTCGAATTACTGTATTGTACACCTGAAACTAATATTCCCCTTTATGTTAACTCACTGGAATTTAAATAACTTAAAAATATCAAATAATGCATTAAAAGTTTTAAAGTTCTTTAAAGAATGTTTTGTTTACCAGTGCTTAACTGTATTACCTAAAAATGTAGCTATCCTTGGCAGATTGTGGATCAAAATTCTGGGAACTGTTTATTTTAAAATGTCTGTATCAGTTCAGTCATTTAACCGTGCACCTTGCCTCAGTCAGCAGTTTATACCTGATATTTCTGATGGCAATCTTTTAATAAAGAGAACAAGTAATTACCCTGAGTTTTTCTTCAAAAATTTTAAGTTCTGTGTACTGAATATGCTCAAAATAAAGCATATCTGTTAAGGATTTTTTTTTTTTGATAAAAAAGTGAAGGGCAAGGGGGCATTAACTGGACAAGACTCTGGGTCTCTCCCAGACATGTCATTAGATCTGGTAATAAAGTGATTATTGTGTTTGAATGCAGGTCTGTCATTTCCTGCCCTCACCCCCTCGAGATGATGTCAGCAGTTGTTTAAAGAAATTTAATTGTCCCTCTTGTACTTGGAATTAAAATGAAACATGAACTATTTTCTCCTTAAAAAAAAAAAGAAAAAAATTTCAGATTCCTGGATTAATAATTATGAAGTGTCTTAAAGTTTGAAATAAAAATGTCAGTGCATAGACTAAATATCAGAGGATATTAAATCCAAGCACTTCTGTGGGCTATAGATGTTGACCTTTTCCAAAAGCCTGTCCCTTCTTCAAATAAGTTCTTGCTTTGATATGAGGAAAAGTTTTAATAAATACGGCAATGATCATTCTCAACCTCAGTATCATGCTGTGTTAGGCTTATGATTCTAACTGCTATGTGACGCATCACAATTGTAAGATTAAGAAGAGTGACTTGCTTAAATGTTTTTGCATCTTACAAACGAATAAGAATATGAAAATCTCACCAAAGAAATGAGCAGAGGGCATACCGAAGGAGTCCGAAAAGAAAAAAATAAAAATGTCCAATGGAAAGATTTTAGCCTTCCTAGTAACAAAATGCAAACGAGCACAATAATGAGATACCATCTTAACCTATCACAACAGCAAGGGGAGTGAAGAAGTGTGCACTTTCATCCATTGCTGTTGGGAGTGTAAATCTATAGTCTTCTCTGCAGTTTGATAGTATGTGTGAAGGATTTTAAAGATGCTTTTAGCTTTGACTTGGGAATCCCACTTCTAGGAATTTGTTCTAAGAAAATAATAGGACAAATGCAGAAAGGTAAAAATTTAAGCATAGTTATCACAGCCTTGTTTTTGAAATGGCACTGAGTAGGTAACCTGCTTTTGCCTGGTTTCTGTGTTGGGGGACAGCCACTTCTGGAATACTTCCAGCCCCTCTTCCACCGCAGACCCCTCCCCAGGGGAAAAGGAGCAGCTTGTTTGGTTGTGGTCAGGGCTCTGCTCCCACTGTTCTCGCACTTTGCATCATTCTACCTGCAGAGCATGTGCTCTCACTGGCTTCCTGCCAGGTGCAGCTTTTATGGGGAAGGCCTCCTGACTGTGGGGAAGCCTGCAGTTTTCCAGCTTTACCTGTGTCTGTCTAGGAAACGGTTTAACTCCAGATACCCTGTTAGGAGTCTCATGGGGCTGCACACCTGATCTGTGTCCTCCATCCAACTTTGATAAAAAATAAGGCTGATAGTTTGATTTCTATCTGTCTGACTCCTCTCTACTGGTCAGTTGGTATTGAACCAGGGCTTCCTGACACCCTCAAGAAATAACAAAATAGAATTTGGATACCCCGAAACATGGGATTGATTAAAAGGATATGGCTGTAAAATTGGATATGATGCAATTCAAAATGATTCTGTTAAGGTATATATTGATAAATGAAAACAAGATCCTAATATATCCTTTTTGCATATGAGCACACTTACTGTATATGTATGTAGTCAGCTCTTTTCCCCTCTCTCTTTCTGCATCTATATTTTCTAAAGCTTCTTTAACTACATAAAGATAGGTTGTTTTTTTGCCTCTGTATAGGCTGTAGTTACGGCTGTGTTTACTATGTCTGTGGTGGCTGGAGTGTCCTTTCCCTTTTGTTTTTGTTTCACAGGCAGTTTCCCTGATGGGGTGAGCAGGGTCTTGGGCACAGGCAGGAAATACGGAATTAGGTGGGCTTTTCCCAGTTGGACACCTTCATTACATAACTTCTCCTAGGATATCTGGCCCCTGGTGATGTGGTTACTGACTTCATCCTCTCTACAGAGCCTCACCTGGTCGGAAAGGAGCTCACCCTTGGGCCCATATGAGGTAATTGTCATCTTGTTCCTCTACTGCCCTATTCAGTCTCCTGCTCAGGAAGTTGGAGCTGCTGTCTGAGGACCAGTGCCTGAGTCATTCTCATGCTATTGAGGGCTGGGAGAATTTTCCCACTCAATAGAATGAAACTGTAGATGGTAGTTAGTCCAGGGTGAGCTGATGCAGTTACCTCTAATTCATGGAGATGCCAAAAGCATCATTATTTGCAATGGCTCCTGGGAAATGGAATTTTCCAAATAAGTGAAGTTTCTAGATAGCAATACTACTTTAAGAGCCTATACTACTTTTCTTAATCTTTTTTTTTAAGTGTATCCTAAGAGAAAGGGAGAGAGAGAGAGAGAGCATGTAGGGGAGAGGCAGAAAGAGAGAGAGAGAGAGAGAGAGAGAGAGAGAGAATCCCAATCACACTCCACACTGTCAGCACAGAGCTGACGCAGGGCTCAAACCCACAAAGCATGAGATCATAACCTGAGCCGAAACCAAGAGTCAGATGCTTAACTGACTGAGCTACCCAGGCACCCCTCTTAATCTTTAATGGAAATCTTACTGAAGGGGTTTCAATTTATTTTCATAAACATTCAATATTTTCTTGATGACTCAGTCTCATCCTTTTAAAAAAAACGTATTTTATTGTGCCTTAGAATGGTGATATTCTCTGACTACACTACACCAATGCAGTTCTGAAGAGCAGCTCCTGGTTGTACCTTCACAGTCACAGGTTTTTTAGATGGTCGGCCTACGGCCCCTGCCAAAAAGTGTTCCATGCAATCATCTGCGTGCTCTGGTTGGAACGTTGCTTTGTTGAATTAGCAAAAGATTGGGAAAGGCCTGATTAGCATTAAGATTTAGCATCTTGTAACAGACGCATTTGTGCTGCAGTGAGGCCATTTTCATTTGGTTCTGGGTTTGCTGTTGGGTTTCAGCCACTGTGGTTAAAGTGGTCAGCAATCAGAACTAGGGCTGAAGGGGCCATTCTTGTATTTTGTAACAAGATTTCCCTTCACTCTTTTGACAACTGAATTAAAATTCACATTTTCCTTTACAAACAAGCTTCCTCATAGGTTAATGATCACTTACATTATAATTGTAGGAACTGTGGTTCAAACAAATGAACTCAATTAAAAAAAATTTTTTTTCAATGTTTATTTATTTTTGAGAGACACAGAGAGACAGAGTGAGAGTAGGGAAGGGCAGAGAGAGAGGGAGACACAGAATTCAAGCCAGGCTCCAGGCTCTGAGCTGTCAGCACAGAGCCTGACACGGGGCTGGAACCTACACAGGGTGAGATCATGACCTGAGCCAAAGTTGGACGCCCAACCGACTGAGCCACCCAGGCGCCCCTGAAGTCAATTTTCTAACTTCAATTATAATAAAATTGAAATGTTTATGAACTTCAGGATCTGTTCTTGAGGCTTTAAGGCTGGAAATCACAAGCTATTTCTAAGAGAATTCTGAGGAGACCATTGAATGATCATTGTTCATCCATTTTAACTCTATTCAACTTCATTAAGCAATTGATTCTTTTATTGATTTTCCATCACCTAAAGTATAAAGTGCAATTTCTTTAACATTCTATCAGTTAGGCTGCCTAAAAACCACCCAAAACGTAGTGGTTTAAAAGGAAAGTTTTAAAACGTTTTATGATTCTATAGCTCAGTGGGCAGTTCTCTCGGTCTGAGTCAGTTTGGCTAGAGCTAGATGGTTTGGGTTTTCCTCATGTGTCTGGGATGACTGAGATGACTGGGGCCTCTCTCCATGAGGTCTTTTCTCTCCCAGGGGTTAGCCCAGGTGTGTCATACAGTGGCAGAATGGCTTCCAGCAGCAAGAGAGGGCAAACCCCAAAGCACGGTAATTTTCAAGCCTCTGCCTATGTTATATTTATTAATGTCCCATTGGCCAAACTAAATCCCATTGGCTCTAGTGCATGCATACAAAGAGTGTGATTTATGGGGGTCATTACTGTAATAATCTATCACAGCATGTTCCAAACTGTCATTCTAACCCTGCAGTTCCCACAATGTGGCTGAGGTGCCCCGGAACACCACAGTGAATTCACAGGGGGTGTTGTGGGACATTTAAAAATATCAAAGAAAACGTAATTATACTCTTTGACTATAGGACATAGTGCAAACTATGAACTTTATGTCTGCCACAGTGTCAATGTCATACATTTCTTTTGGTGCTGTTGTATCTTTGCAAAGCTGGGTTTTTGGTGGTTGCTGTGATAAAAAGCAACTACTACATGAAAATCACTGTGGAACAGGGAGTGAGGGTGGTGCCCAATTTGATTCCAAGATTGTAGAAGTGATACAGTGCCCAGCAGGTGCATATATTTCATTATTAAGTTAATAATTAAGTTATTTAAGGATGAAACATTAAAAAAATATATATGTGTATTTCAAATGTAATTAGGTTGTGAGGACACACATACTTACAAATTGTTTGGACCTAACTGTGTAGAAAATGAAATTAAGGATTTCTTTTGGTTTAGGGGCATTGTGAAAAAAATTAATAAGATGCTAAGGATACTGTGAGCCAAGAGAGGTTGGGAACTACTGCACTAACCTCATTTTCTACTGCTGATAAAAGAAGGAAGTCAAGAAGGAAAGCTCATTTGGGGAAAAGTTGAATGGATTCAGTTGTGGAGATGCTGAGTCTGAGGGCCTAGTGGGCCATTCAGGGAAAGGGATAGAGCTGGGACCCAGGCAGGAGGTTTAGAGCAGAGCCGATTTCATCCCTGAATAGTCATGTGCAGGCTCTCTTTCTAAGTGCTTTGGATATTGTATAAACTCAAGAATTAATTGCAAAATAATAAGATAGAGTTGTTGAAAGGGAAGGAACCTAAAAACCCAAACTTGAAACCAATCTGCAAAACAAATGTTCTTGGCTTAATATTTTTGCAAATGTTAAATGGGTATATTTTCATTTCCTTCTTACATCATGTTTTATTGCAAAAGGTTCTATGGGAGAGCCATGAGGTTTACTGTCCTAGAGAAAGAGAAAGTGAACTCTTGACTTCTGAGCCATGTGTGCATATAGGGGGTTTGCTTAATTATCTTATTTCCCATTTAGCACATCAGTAGCTGAGCCCAGAAAATTCAGATCATAGAGGGCTATCCATTGTATAGAGAAGACACCCTTATATACACTTAAGGCTTCACGAGGTTAGCATCAAGAAGTAGGAGGATATATGGGGCGCCCGGGTGGCTCAGTTGGTTGAGCATCTGACTTCGGCTTAGGTCATGATCTTGCGGTCTGTGAGTTCGAGCCCTGTGTCAGGCTCTGTGCTGACAGCTCGGAGCCTGGAGCCTGCTTCGGATTCTGTGTCTCCCTCTCTCTCTGCCCTTCGCCCACTCATGCTCTGTCTCTCTCTGTCTCAGAAATAAATAAACATTAATTAAAAAAAAGAAGTAGGAGGCTATGATGTTAGGAAAGTAAAAACTTCCCCCACCTCCACATACCTTTCTTGGCCAAGGAGATTGTGGAAAGAAATAGAAGTAGAAGATAGTGATATGTGTCTTGTAATTTTCCCCCATGGCTTGAAAAGAAGTTGTATTACAAAAATAAGAGTAATAGTAAGAACAAAGAGGGGAGATGTTGCCCATTTCCAAGTTGGGGGCCCTGGAAAGCTCATTTTTGTTCTGCTCACCTGTACCAACTTGGGAGTATGACCACAACAACTTGGCTATGCACCACAAACAGAAGGAGATCCTGTGGCTTTGTTTTCCTATGCTTCCTCCAAGTCCCATGTTTTGTAGATGATGTGACAAGAGCCAGAAGGCCTTCTGAGGCACCATCTGCCCACCCTGCCCTGACAAGGCAGATGGAATGCCAGGCCAGTAGACTTGGTGAGGACCAGAGTAGTCACTCCACAGTCTATAGCCAACATAGTAGGGGTAGGGCTGAGACATACAGAGGTGTTATTTGGTCCTGACCAAGCAAGGTGCACCCAGTGAATAATGGCTGATGTCTTGAGACCAGTAGTAACTTCCCAATGCACGCCAATGACGTCCATGAAGATAGGAGGCTCTTTCTCTCAAAGTCATGAGGACCCATCAATGCCCTTCTCCTCAGATATCCAGATATCATCTTAAGGAGAGAAGCAGGGGAGGGAGGCAGGTGCCTGAGGGCCAGCATTGACTACATACTTTTCTAGGCCCAGTGCAAAATGAAAATACAAGTCCCTTGTTCAAAAATTAAGAATCTTAAGACTGTGACAGAGCATTAAACCAGCTGTGGGGGCTTTCTAAGTGTAGGACTATGTGCAACTGCACAGGTCTCAGACCTATGAAGCTGGTCCTGCTGAGAGCCTGAACATACTTTTCCCCTAGAGATTCTCAACACTGCCTAAAGGGATCATTTAAATTATCAGATTGGATTAAATTTAAATTGCATTGGACATATAGTTAATTCTTTCCCCATTAACCAGTGAGTGAATGGGAACCTGAGAGAAATGCCAGATTAGTTTATGGACAATCAAGACATTACTGATTTGGGTTGAGTTATATTTGTGGTCCTTTTGTAAAGACATAGTTTTCTCTTCTATAGGAGAAGAGCTGCTGATTAGAGAGGTTAGGGGATTGTTCAAGGTCACCAAGGTAGTTAGTGGTGAAATTGAGGTTTCACCCAGGTATGATTCCAAACCTCAGACATTTTTTTACTTTTCTGATGCAGATAATGGTAAAGTCAAAGGTAAATCTGAGAGATTGAGTTTTAAAGTGCGATTTCTTTTAAAATGTGCTTATTTTTATAAGTGCATGAAGAGTATGCATTGTCACCAATAGGAATGATACTGTCTCCTAGAGAATACTTTGGAAAGTTGGGGGTATTTTGGTTGTCTGAGGGGATAGTGGGGATTTTATGGACAAAGGTTAGGGATATTAGAAAGTTGCAATTTGCAGGGCAGTTCTACACAAGGAAGAATTGTTTGATGTTCTACATAACTTTTAGTTGCCTCATCAGTTGTTTGGGTAGGTAAAAACTTGTTATAATTATGAGTCTAGAGCCTAATAACATTTTATGTAAACTCATAATATATTTTGCATGGTTTAAAAATAGGGTGCATTTTCCAAAACTAAAATAATTGTAAATTGAAGGAAGAGTATACTGGATTTATTTCAAGCTTTACCAACTTGTTCCCCATTTTGGAAAACCACATTGCCTAGTGGCCATGCTACTTTCAGCATTCGGATCACCAGTACAATAGACCTTAATCAATTTGGTAGTAGATGTCAAATTTCCATAGATTCCACACGTAGATGATTGACTACATTAGCCTTCTGGTGTGGCTGTGTTTGAGCATATTGGCATATACATTATTTTATTATAAATTCTATTTTTTTCCTCTTTTGTGTTATAGTCAAAGCATTTTTTTTTTCTGTTCAAAAGTTATAAGTGTAGGTAGGTTACAATTTTGTATGGATTTCATTTTAGGACTATATATGGGCATTGAAAAATATTTTCTATAGAAAGGAGTGAGTCTAGCAGTTTGAGAACCACTGAGGTCAGAGACACTAGTATTTGGAATCAGTAAAAAGCAGAGTTCTTTTTGCAAGAAAGCCTTAGAGTAATTGACTTTCCCTGAAGGGCTTACTGGCCGTGAGGGAAATAGTACTGGGCCTGATGTGAAAGAGGTATTAAATCTTTCAAGAGACTATATTCTGTGTTAGGCACAGAATCAAGATACCTGACCTAATTTACCCAAGGAGTAGGGCTTTACAGGTAACCTCCTTTTTTTTTTAAGTTAATTTTTGTCTTCTTGGCTGGACAAAGTTGTACTTTTCATTTGAGGGGGTGACCTTGGAAGGAAAAAAGAGAAAATTTTTTTTGATTCAGGTTTATATTTTTCCTCTTAGGAAAAATATCTCTTTGAAGGTAAAATAACTGTGTGAGACATTCACATTGCAACTCAAAAGTCTCCGTGTTACTAATTGTTATGAGAAGGCTGGCATTAGGGGGGCTTTGGGTAAAATGTCCCAATCTGATGAGTTTCTTGCACTACCATGTTCCTTACGTAACTCCAGGATTCTGCCCTTTTTGTGGGAGGGATGTCCTACTGCCTATTATTAACAATGTTATTGTTGCCAGTTAATCATATAAAATTGTTGATGAAAAGGTCAAAAGCTATACTTTGAGTCCAAGAGAGTAAGTTCTTTGTTCTAGACACTCAGGGTAACGCCATGTAGTGACGTCTATTATGGTCCTTAGGGAAAAATCTTCCTCTCCCTCCTTTGGATCCTCTTTCTTCTGGAATCTTCCCCCTCTCCCACTGCTTTCCTGCATGGAACAGTGCTTTCCCCAGGGACTTGCCTTGGTCTGGTCAGTCTCTGTCTGGTCTGGGTGAATGGTCATTTAGGATGGAGAGAAGTTGGGACAGGAAAGTGCCTCTGGATATTCCTGGCAGGTATCTACCCATTAGTAGATAATAAACTTAATAAACTTAAGCAGTTTATTGTAATGATTCAGAGCCCAGTCTCTGGAATCAGTCAGCCAGGAGGATTTCCATTCTGGCTCTGCGGTTAATAGTTGTGTGACTTAAATTCTCTGTCTCAGTTTCCTCAGCTACAAAACAAAAACTATAGTAATACCTAATCTGCAGGGTTGTTGTGATGATTAAATGTGTTGCTGTGTGTAAATGGGAAGCAGGGAGGAAGAAAACCTGTTCTACCACATTTACACATTTAAACAGAAAATGTTTTGTTTGCTGCTATTTCCTACTTGGCATTTTATTGCAGATTGGTCGAACCCTAAATGACTTCTTTTATTTTTTGGATGGTGGGGCTAGGGGAACAACTGAGTAAATGCAAAGTGGAAAGAGTCATCAGCTTGGGCTTTAGATTCAAGAGTGTCACTCTTTTGCTCAAAACCTACTGAAGTGTCCCCATTTCATTGAAAGTAAAACCCAAAGACTCCATAATGCCTACGAGGTCTTGCATCACCTGGACCCTTGTGACATCTCTGACCTTATCATCAACTGCTTTCCCTGCACTCCAGCCAGCCAGACTGGCCTTCTTGCTATACCTCTGACATGCCAGGTATACTCCTGCTGAGGATCTTTGCTCTAGCTGTGCCCTGTGTCTAAATGTTTTTCTCTTTGACATCAGCATGGCTCACTCCTGCACCTCTTTCAAGTCTTTACTCAAATCTCACTTACTCAATGAGGTCTATCCTGATCATCATATTTAATATCGAAACTTGCCTCTTGCTACTACCCTGGCACTTACATTCCCTTTACCAAGCTCTATATTTTCCTCAGAATGCCATTGATCTTCTAATTAACCATATAATTTACTTAGTTATTATATTTATTGTTTTCTGATTTGTCTTTTTCTACTAAAATAAAACTTAAAAAAGACAGGGTATTGCCTTCTCACTTGCATCTTTAGAGTCTTTAGTTCTTGGCACATAATAAGTATGTGCTCAGTAAACATTTATGAAATGAATGTATGATTCACCCATTGAGGCTGAGGACACCCATTGAGGCTGATCTAATCACACCAGGGTTCTCCCAGCAAGTAAGAAGGGAGAATAGCTGTTGAATGGGCAGTTAATATGGATTCTAAAATGCCCAGCTGCACACTGGGGAAAATTGGATTATGGGCTAACTGAGGAGTATTTGAGACTTTTCCCAAATCTGGTATGCAGATTAAACAGGAACTACATTTTATTTCCTGAACTTGTTGTATTTTTAACAAGAAGAAAAGTAGTGTATTTTTATGAATTGTATGAAAAAGTGGTAGCACTGAAATGGTTTTAGCCTTGCCAAGATGCCATATTTCTAGGGATGGAGTGATGTAGGAAATGTATAAAGACACATGGTTCCTGGCACAAAGGAAACACTCAGAAAATATCTGAATTTTATCTAGGGCTATTCCTACCTTTAAAAGTAATCAGAGGAATATGTAATAAAATATACTATCTTATCTATTCTTATCTTATCTATGAGATATCATAGAATCTCACTGTTGGAAAGGATGGGAGTGATGTATATCCTCTTCAGGGTTCTTCACAGATGAGCAAAAAATGAATTAAGCCCAAAGATCAGCACAGATGAGCTAAAATCTGACTTCCTTTAAATTTTACTCTTTGGCACTCCAAAACAAATCTATTCACTTTTATACCTGAGATCCTCTCAACTATTCGAAAGAAGCCATTGTGTCTGCTTTCCCACAGGGTAAACATCTTCAGTTTCTTATCTAGCTTAGTTTCGAGAATCTTCACCACCTAGACCACCCTGGTTTGGATGAAATGCAGCTTCACAATGTTGTTTTTAGAAAGTCAGTGGCCAAAGTGGTTCACAGTGCTCCTAACTGAGTCTGATAAAATGAAGTGCAGAGAGACCACTTGCCAAAATGAATAAATATGTAAACAAATACATTAGGTAAGTAATAAGGGGAGGGGAGATATTGACTAACAATGAAAAAGTCAGAGCTAGGTCTACCTCTGTGTACAGCTGGAGATCTAGGGGTTCATATATCATCTGAACTCTGTCTTCATTGCTTGGCTCTGTTTTTCTTTGTGTTTTCTTTGCTTCCAGGAGGGGTCCCCACATATTTCTTCTTAGAAGCTCGAGGTTTACATCCTATCAAATTAGCAACTTCCCTCAGTGCTATGGATAGAATTCTGGAGAAAAACCAACATTTAATAGAAGAGAAAGACACATTGCTGATCTTTTGGAATGTAAATTTCTATCATAAAGTAAATGATTTCAGAGTACCGTGACTTGCTATATTGGCTTTTAGTGATGTTCTTTTTTAGTGCACTCAAAATGCTGCTTTATTTTGTGACTTCCAGAATTCTTCCTGGAATTGACCTCAAATTCATGATTTGAAAGTTGTAGAATCTATTCTTTTCAAATTTGGGAAATTAAGATATTGGTTCCCATCTTTTATCTTTTGTTCTTTTTTTAGTTCACACTGAGTTTTTCAGAGATTTACAGCATTTCAACATTTATTGAATACCACACAATGGTACTTTCTCATTCATATTTACAAGTTCTTGGCTTCTGAGACAGGAATCATTTAGGTTAAAAACTTGAATTCCTTTGAATCAACCAGTTAAATCATACTTCTTATACTCTGCCCACCTGCCTTGACTTTCCAGTTCTACATTAACGAACTTTTTAGTTTGGATCCTTGGTTTTAAGAAACAGAGTCAAATCAGGTTAACGTCAGATTATGCAGAAGCTTCATTATGAGGTTACATGTAGCAGTGAGGAAGAAAGGGAGTTCATAAGAACAGAGAAGTGAATTTCATGGAGGCTTGTGTCTGTGGGCAGGTTCTAAGCAGGAGCAATTTGTGGGTCTCCTATCTACAATCACATCAGTTTTTGGCTCTGTAAATTGTGACTGTGATGCTCTGATGAGCTTTGTTTATCTTGGTGTGTCTTTTTTTTTTTTTTAACTGCTTTATTGAAGTATAACTGGCATAGAATAAACTCTACATATTTAAAGTGTATAGTTAAGAGTGCCTGGCTGGCTTGTTGGTAAAGTATGCAACTCTTTTTTTTTTTGTTTTCATTTGAGAATGACTTTATTTTGCCTTCATCCCTTAAATATATTTTCTTTTTTTTTAATATATGAAATTTATTGTCAAATTGGTTTCCATACAAGACCCAATGCTCATCCCACCAGATGCCCTCCTCAATGCCCATCACCCACCCTCCCCTCCCTCCCACCCTCAGTTTATTCTCAGTTTTTAAGACTCTCTTATGGTTTGGCTCTCTCCCTCTCTAACTTTTATGTCATAAACTTTTATGATGATTACGTCCTTTGAGGAACTGAACTATTTATCATTATGAAATGACACTCTTTGTCTCTGGTAACATTCTTTGCTCTGAATTTTACTTCGTTTGATGTTATTATCGCCAGTGAGGCTTTATTTTGGTTAGTGTTAACATCATATATTTTCTCTCACCCTTTTACTTTTAACTGATTTATGTCTTTATGTTTAAAGTGAATTTCTAGAAGGCAATGTGTAATTGGGTTTTATGTTTTTAGTCCAAATTTCAAGTTTACTACATTTTCTCCTAGAATGTGTAATCTATTAATCTCATCCAGTGTATTTTTCTTCTCATATTGTGGTTTTCATCTCTAGAGTTCAATTTGCATCTTTAAAAAGTATATCTTTCATATCTCTATTTAATATGTTCAGTCTTTCCTCTAAATTTTTTGACATGATAGTTATAAGAACTTTTAAAATGTATTTGTGTACTGATTTTATTATGTGTGTCAATTCTGTATCAGTTTTGATTATTTTTCTCCCTTTTATAGGCTATATTTTCTTTCTTTTTTTTTTAATGTTTATTTATTTTTGAGAGACAGAGACAGAACATGAGTTGGGGAGGGGCAGAGAGAGAGGGAGACACAGAATCCGAAGCAGGCTCCAGGCTCTGAGCTGTCAGCACAGAGCCCGAGGCAGGGCTTGAACCCACGAACCAAGAGATCATGACCTGAGCTGAGGTCACACGCTTAACCACTGAGTCACCCAGGCACCCCTAGGCTATGTTTTCTTACTTTATTTTGCATGCCAGGTAATTACTGATTGGATGCCAGTCATTGTGTTTTAACTTCTTGGGTGTGAGATATTTTTGTAGTCCTATAAATATTCTTGTTCTATGTTACTGTTTGTTCTGCAGTTAAGTTTCTTAGAAACATTTTGATCCTTGTGGGTCTTGCTTTTAATCTTTGTTAGATAGGACCAGAATAGAGTTCAGTCTAGAGCTAAATTTTTCCTACTACTGAGGCAAGACCCTTCTAAGTAGTCTATCTGATGCCCTATGAAATATAAGTTTTTTGTTTGTTTTGTTTTTATTTTATTATGTATGTATGTATTTATTTATTTTTGAATGTGAAAAAGCTCTTTTTATTCCATTACAAGAACACCTGTGTCTTGAATCCAGGTATTTCTTTCTTTTTTTTTTAATTTAATTTTTTATTTTTTAAAATTTACATCCAAATTAGTTAGCATATAGTGCAACAATGATTTCAGGAGTAGATTCCTTAGTGCCCCTTACCCATTTAGCCCATCCTGCCTCCCACAACCCCTCCAGCAACCCTCAGTTTGTTCTCCATATTTATGAGTCTCTTTTGTCCCCCTCCCTGTTTTTATATTATTTTTGCTTCCCTTCCCTTATGTTCATCTGTTTTGTCTCTTAAAGTCCTCATATGAGTGAAGTCATATGATTTTTGTCTTTCACTGACAGACTAATTTCAGTTAGCAGAATACCCTCCAGTTCCAAGTAGTTGCAAATGGCAAGATTTCATTCTTTTTGATTGCCAAGTAATACTCCATTGTGTGTGTGTGTGTGTGTGTGTGTGTGTGTGTGTGTGTGTGTGTGTGTGTTGGACATTTGGGATCTTTCCATACTTTGGCTATTGTTGATAGCGCTGCTATAAACATTGGGGTGCATGTGTCCCTTTGAAACAGCACGCCTGTATCCCTTGGATAAATGCCTAGTAGTGCAATTGCTGGGTTGTAGGGTAGTTCTACTTTTAGTTTTTTGAGGAACCTCCATACTGTTTTCCAGAGTGGCTGCACCAGCTTGCATTCCCATGTTTGTTTTGTTTTTAAAGTGTGGCTGGTGGAAAGAGGCCCTATTCCTGGATAGGTGTAAGTACAGGTATTGTTATTATGATGGTTAGTATTATGTATCACCTTGGCTGGGCCATGGTGCTCAGGTATTTGGTCAAGGATTATTCTGAACATTTCTGTGAAGTTGGTTTTTGGATGAGATTAACATTTAAATTGGTAGACTTTGAGTAAAGCAAATCGCTCTCCATAATGTGGATGAGCCTCACTCAGTCAGTTGAAGGCCTTAATAAAACAAAGACTGACTTCTGGAACAAGAAGGGATTTTGCCAGCAGATTTCTTTGGGACTCAAACTGCAACTCTTCCCTGATTCTCCAGCTTGCTGGCCTACCCCAAAGACTTTAGATTTACCAAGTTTCTGCAACTGCATGAGCTAATTCCTTAAAATAAATCTCTTACTCTATATATTCATGTCCCGTTGGTTCTGTTTCTTTGGAGTATCCTAAGAGTTACCTCTAATAATTTCTAGTGTGCCTTTTTTTCAGGTTTAGGTAGTTTCCTCACCCACATGCTCTGATTGGTATCCAGCTGAATATTTGAGGAGAACCCTCTTTAGATGTCCAGAATTATTAATCTGCTTAGCTCTCTTTCTCTGGTACTGTCTTTTGTCAGGTCTCCTTGACTTGGTCTGTCTTATCACCTCAGGAAGTCTGCCAGGATTCACCTGGGTTTCCTATTCCTGAGTGTCTGGAAACTCTCTTGAGGCATGAGGCTGGGGCAGTGGCTGGGCTCACCTTGTTTCTTTCCCATCTTTTAGGAATCGGTGCCCCTCTTTGCCTGATGTCCAGTATCTTGAAAACTGTTGTTTAATATATTTGTCTGGGCTTTTAGTTGTTTCAAATGGGAGAGTAAATCTGGTCCTGTAACTTCATCAATCAGAAGTTAAAGTTATCAGTTGTATCTTCTTATATCTTCTTTCTTCCAGATCCAGAGGATCTGGCTTCCTCTCTTTCTGTGCTAGATTTATATTTACTTACTGCTTTTGCTTACTTGTTTTAGTCTTCTTGAAGCTGTGATTTACCACTCCCTCCTTTTGTCTTTCCATATGCATCTTTTTAGCTTCAGTTTTTTTAGATAGCTTGCAGATGAGCAGCTCTCGTGTTAAATGCCCTCCTCTGAACTGAGCTACCTGGACCTTGTTGAACAGGTTGTGTAATGCAAAACAAGACCAACTGAGATTGCCTCAGCTGCAATGAGATGCTAGACAGTTTATCTTAGAAGAGCTATTAGACATGACAGGCCCAGTGCAGAACAAAACCTGTCTTTATTTTATAGAAAGAAAATAGTAGACAAATAATTCAAGTTACCTTTGTTACATTTTATGTTTTCCTACCATACAGGAGTATAAGCCCCTTGAGAGCAGAGATAGTGTCTTATTGTCATTGCATTCTCACCATCTATTGTAATGGCTGGTACTTAATATCTAGTCTCATATCTATGGAAGGAATGAGCGTATACCCTCTGCCCCCAAGAGGTCCTATCACTGTTTTCCTCGCCATGAACAAAGCTCAACAAGGTTCTTCTTGTCCTCAGCTGTTCTTATAATTATATGCCATTCTTGTTTTTCGTGACTGTTTATACTATAAATTTCACCTTAGGAGATGGTTATTTTGGGACTGCTCCACCACCTAAAAGAAACTAGGGGTTAAGGCATTTTGCGGGAGCTTCTTGAGAAGGCTTTAGCTCTGAAGCAGTTATCCAAAGTGTGCTGGACTGTGTCTTTGCAGAACTGTCAAATTGTTGTGGTCCTAGTCTCCTTGTAGAGTGCTATTTTATGCTGATTTGTAGTTTCTAAGCAACATTGTTAGGCTTATGGGTTTCCATATCCACTTAACAAATGGTGAAAACAATGTGTGGGATAAACCCTAGCCTAAATTTTTTCTTAGTAGACAGGAATAGACTCTGATTCTAAACTCTTAGTAGACAGGAGCAGACTCTGATTCTAAACACCTCAGGCATAGCCTAGAAGAGACTTAAAATAATGCTTTGACAAATAAGAACTGTGGCCATTGAAGAAAGTTATCCATTTAAATGTTTTCTTAATATTAATATTCTTGACCCAAAGTAACTCACATTATTTGTAAAGCACTCAACACACTGTCTGGCACAGACTGAGTGTCCGGTAAATGTTAGCTATTATCATTGTTGTTGTGAAGGTATTTTCCTTTTTATCTTTCTTTTCTAGGTTTGTTTCTGTCATGGGTCTTTGATACCACATTATATGCAAATGAAAAAATCTGTGAAAGAATAGTTTACTTGTGCTTTTTGTTTCATGCATTAAGTTCCCATATGATGTTTTCTAGAGAGAAGGCTAATGTTACTATGGCTATGGTTAGTATTGCAGCTTCTTCTCTTACACACTTTGTACCATCTCTATCCCAAACCATTCCTATCTCTTGTTTCTCTCAACATGGTAAATCAGTTGCTGTAGCTTCCTCGGGTGCCTGTAGCCTACCTGAACTGAGATATAGAAGGTGGAAGGAAAGAAACGATTATTTTATAGCAGGCATGCCATCATTAGCAGTTTGCCCCGTGGCTATTAAACATCCTCCTGGGATTATTGGTGAAGGCTCTCAGTGGCAGCAAAAACTTTGTGAAGTTTGCCTATTTTGTTGCTGAAGGTGTCTGTGGACTCCCTGCACTTGGAGATGTCCAGAAATGACATTTGATCCCCAGCCTTCCAACAGTGGTAAAAACCTCTATTTCCCTATGTTAAACTTTTTCTTACTTAAAAAATCTAGTGTGGCTTCTGTTTTTATGACCAAATTCTGCCTGACAAAGGGTAGTAAAAATCCCCAGCATTTTGAAAACAATTTTAATAGTCCTGGAGATGTTGCAGTCAATGGGATATTTACTTCTTTGAAACTAAGAGGATCCAGATTGATGGACAAGGTATTTCATTTAGGTTCAAGGTTACATAGGTTTGGGATATAAAGTGTTCAACCTGAGTCTTGGGACCTACTCACTCAGGGATAGGTCCTGCCTCTTTCTTTCTCCACAAAATTTAATTCCAACTGTAGGGAACGTTTATTTTTGAGAATGGTTAATCCTCACACTGTCTTTCCACATGAATGGAGATTATGCAATAATTTTTGCCTCCCATAGTATGTTAAAGATAAAGAAGCATTTCACTTTGAAAAAAAGAAATGTAATATAAATTAAAATAATTTTAATTGGAAAAGTGGAACCAGACTTAAACACAGGGAAATCTTCAGGTGCAAAAATTGTAGAGGAAATGCAAAGCTAGAGTGGCAAGGGGTTACAAAGCTGAAGTAGAACTTGGGGTTTGCAGATCCAGATAAAGTCCTTTTGGGACAGTGTCTGGAATTTTAACACTCATAAAAATGAATGATGAGGAGATGAGGTCTCCGGACTGTACAAGGTAGTGGAACTGAGACCACTGCATGGAGTCAGAAGCCTTGTAGAACTGTGCCCAATCCAATGAATGGGTACTAGACAAATGTGGCTCACCAGCCCAGGAAAGCTGGGAGTCGCAATGTGATTTATTATTCTTGTGGCATGCCAAGTTGAAAAATTAACATATATACTGATTTAAAAACTGAATTTCAGCAGACAAATGGGATTGTTCTCTAGAGATGACCAGAAATCATCCATGGGAATCCCACAGAAACAGTGCTGCTGAAGATAAATGACATTGCAAATCCCACAAGGAAAGGCATAACCCCTGAGGGAGCCAGCAGGTACAACTAATAGGAGAACTGACACCACAAGAACTGGTTTTAGAACTATCTAAAATAGATTTTATACGTAATATATTTTTAACATTTTTAAGAGACAAGGAACAAAGCTGATAGAAGAATAAGAGAGTATGAAAAATGAACCCAGAGATTAGAAAAAGAGCTAGGTAGAACTTTTGAAAATATAAGAGACATTGGAATGAAAACTTAATAGGTTAAACAATAGATTAGACGTAGTTGAATATAATAGTAAATTGGAAGATGGATTTGAGAAAATCAATACAGTGTACAGAAAAGAGAGAAAATCTGAAAGAAATTAGAATGAAAATTTCTACATATATTTAATAGGATCAAGAAGAACAGAAGAGAGGAAATGAGGAAGAAGCAATATCCAAAGGGAAGTGGCTGATAATTTCTAGAACTGAAAAAAAGAATAAATTTTCAGATTAAAGGAGATTATTAGTTTAGGTCAAGATAAATAAAGCCAAATTTCTATCTAGAAGCATTGTCAAGCATCTGTAGAACAAGAACAAAGAAAAATCTTAAAGATTTCTAGATAGAAGAAGCGGAGTACTTATTAAGGACAATTAAACTGATAGTGACTTCTCATCAGCATTAATAGAGGCTGGAAGGAAATGGATTATCATCTTTAAAATGCTAGTGGAAGATAACTCAATAGATGCCAACCTAGGATTCCATATATTCAGCTAAACTATAAACTGACAGATTGCTGGAGAGTACCTGTCTCAAAAACGTGATCCACAAATTAAATTAAAACATTTTAATTTCATGGTTTCGTCTGGAGTTTTGTTTAGCTAAGGAGTACCAACAAGTGGTAAACGGCTTTTGTTTCTTAGGTGTTTCTTATTCATTGATAAGCCCCAGGGAATAGGATGAAAGTAAATGGATGAATAGAGGGAATTCCTTGCAATAATGCAAGTTGCTGTCTTTACTGTAGACAGACAGAGGAGCAGGTTACATACATGGGGAAAACCACAAGACTTTTTTGTCTAGATTTGGGCTATATTGACTCTGAGTCTTAATATTTGTCATTGGGAGGTGAATATGTATGCTTTTGAGCCAATAATTAACTACTGGATGATCAGGAAGTACAAGAAGGCTCAATTGCCCCTCACAGTGATGGGGAGACCCCAAAAAGCCAGGCATGAGCTGCCAAAGCCTACCTTGAATGGCTGTAAAATAGTCCCCAGTAATGATTTTCTGGTTGGAATAACTCAGATCAAGGGAAATATTTTGTTGAGTGATTACTACATCTTACAGTTTACTCAGAACTGGGGTGGGTGGAGAATTGGAGAAGGTGTTCTAGAACAAGACCAGCTCTTAATGGGTAGGTTATCCAAAAGGAGATGGAGTGTCCCAGTCTGGAGGTTTGTTGAAGACAAGCGAGCAAGATTAGAAACTAGGATGTGACCAACAGGACAGCTCTGTGAAGGGTTTTAACTTTTATGCTTTCCCTTTAGATTTTAATGGCAGTCTTATTTACCATGTGGTTAAAAAACATTTACCCTTCACGTTATAATTTCCTTTGGCTATACCTAACCTGCGAGTGAAGTCTGATCTATTGGTACAGTGAAGAATCCAGGGATGGGGCAGTAAAAGGATGTGGGTCCTGCCCCACAGTCATCTCTGTCCTGAGACCCAACAGAAGCAGTAGCATCCTATCTAGGAGGCCTGTGATCCAGCAGTGGTCCATAGTGGACTTAGAGCAGAGCAGGGGAGCACCTGCTGTGAGCAGCAATGATTCCTAAGTGGATGGATTGGTTCACAAGTGAAGGAAAGTGGCTTTGAAGAGACATTGAACTCTTAGAATGATAATTTTTTTTTTATTTTGAAAAAGTAAAAAAACAAAAAACAAAAAAACAAAAAAACCACAGCCAACAATAAAAAGCACCTTACAATGTTATCACCACCTTAACATAACTTTTTTTTGTACATGCATATTATCTTCTACTTCTGGACCACTTGTGTATGTATTCCTAATAAGATTAATTATATTGTTCTTGCCATTTTGCCTTTTGTGTGAACCTGAGTTTGAAATTTTAGTTCTATTGGTTAGGAGCACTGTGGCACTGGACAAAATATATAACCTCTTTGAGTCTCTGTTTTCTCTTTTTTTGTTAAATGGGAGTAATAAGAGATCCCATAAAAATATTTAAGGAGGAGCTAATTGCTGTGGTAGGAAGGTAAACAAATGCAAGCCCTGTCTGATGGGCTTACAGTCTTATTAAAGGGCAGAGATGGTAACTCACCTCTGTAACTGTAAAGAGGGCTCTGGAATAGAGGTTCATGGTCCTCTGCAGGTCTGCATCACAGGGATTTGACAGAGTTCATTGAACAGGGAACCTTCCCTGAGGTAGTGAAGCTTCAGCTGAAATCTGAAGGATGGGAGGAGTTAGACAAAGAAGTGAAGAAGAATGTCCTGGCCCAGGGGCCAACATATGTAAAGGGCCTGTGGTGGCGGGGGGAGCAGGCAGTGGCCAGGTGGCTCTGAGGTCACTGTGCTTGGACAGTAGAGAGAGTGTGTGTGTGAGAAGCAGACTGACATGACACGGTGGGGCTAGAAAGAATAGAGCCTGGCAAGAACATCCTGGCCATGGAAAGTGGATTGAGGGGCTGAGGTGGGAGTAGGCAGACCAGTGAGGAGCTACTGCAGCACTCCCCAGCCAGGACATGGTGCTATGGTAGCAATGGTAGAGATGGAGAGGAGTGAATGGTTACGAGAGAGATTTTGGAAATAAAACCTCAGGAGTTGGTAGTGGATTGATTAGAGGGGATGAAGGGTAACAGTTTCATGAAATCTTCTTGTGAGGGAATCAGATTTTTTAAATGTTTATTTACTTATTTTGGGGGGGTGGGTGGGACAGAGAATGAGAGAAGGAGAGAGAGAGAGAGAGAGAGAGAGAGAGAGAGAGAGAGAGAGAGAGAAAGAGAGAGAATCCCAAGCAGGCTCTGTGATGTCAGCACAGAACCTGTTGCAGGGCTTGATCCCACAACTGTGAGATCATGACCTGAGCCAAAATCAAGAGTCCAACACTTAACTGACTGAACCACCCAGGCACCGCAGGAATCAGATGGTTCTAAAATGGCAAACATGGTTGTACAACTAAACAATACATAAAATTTCCTTTAAAAAAGGTGGTTTTGGGAAAACAATGAATTGAATGTGTATAGACATTAAGTTTTCTGATATAGTTGCAAAATTGATTTTAAAAACACATCAAGCCGTAACTTCAGGACATATAAAGTACCACTTTGAAAAGTCACATGTGGATTCAAATCAGTTATTATGGTCAGAATTATTAAGATTTTATCAAATGATAACTTATAGGGGTAGGAAAAATGAATAGAAATGAGACTTCTGAAAATATTTGATTTAAATAAAAACCACCTTAACTGGTGTAGGACTAGAAGGGATGGCTTGTTTAGAGCCAGTCACAATGTAATGGAAAAGGTGTGTTTGGGGATAGCATTTTTTTTTTTTTGATAGATGACTCACTTGGTAAGAGACATAGGGATATTATGTATTTTGACTCACTTATCAAATTTTTGGGGGGGCTTTAGGTATGACTTTAATTCACCTGGTATAACTGAACTTGGCATGAAGTAATTTCCAACCCAGACCAAGGGATTTACTCAAAAGATAAAATGTAGTGTAATTTTCTTTACAAAATGATTCACAACGGCCTTGAAAATACCAAGTTCTCTAGCTGCCTTTAAAATAGGCTATTTATGGAAACAAATATATTACACACATTTCAGGAACATTCTGTAATGTGAGCCTCATGGTTCTGGATACCATCAATATGCTAATGACTTCTATATTGAAATCTCTAGCCCAAATAGCTCCCTTTAATTTGACACCTGTATATCCACTTCTTAGCAAATATTTTCTAGTTCCTACTAAGCTGATGGACACTATACAGATTGTGGACAAACAGTGATGAGCAAAATAACAAGGTTCCTGTCCTCATGGGGTGAGCGTAGGAGAGAGTTAAGCAAGTAATCTCACACAGGAACGTATCTTTCTTGAGGGTGGCCAGTGCTTCAGTGGAAGAGAGATGGGTAGGGCAAGACAGAGGAGTGTAGGAGATGGCTTCACACTCAGTGGTCAGGAAAGGCCTTGCCAAGGAAGTAACACTCTGAGGCTGCGAACTGGAGAATGAGGAGGCAGCCGAGTGAGGAATATTTTGGGGAAACTGAGGCAGATGGAGTGAAAGAGCTGGCACAGTTGAGGGACTGAAGGAAGGTCAGTGTGGCTGGAATGTTTGAGTAAGTAGACTTGTGGACATTTTTTTAAAATGATGGCAATAAATCAAGGCAATCAGATAGTTGGGAAGGGGTGTTGGGGAGAGGAGGCAAATCAGAGGTGATTTGACACTACATTAGGGAACCCAGATTTATATATTAAACACTTTTCCCCCTCATGTAATTTTGTCTGCACTGCTATCCATCACTTGATCAAGGAAATAGTTAAATACTTCCTCTAGGTAAGTATTCGAAGATTATCTGAAAGTGAAAATGCTTTCTCTGATAATCTTGCTCAGTCATCTGATTGTAGGAGAACATTTTGTGTTGCACAGTTATTTGCATGCTAGTCACTTCTGGCCTGGGTTATTTAATATTCCCAACTAATGAGACAGTTTGTGTGCTTGAAAAAGCAGAGTGGGAAAAACGATTACAATTTTATAATTAACTTAGTTCTTATGTAGTGTTCTCTTTGTTCGTATAGTGTTACGTTTTAAAAAGAATCAGGGGTTCTTATTTTTGAAGGCCAGTCTGATTTTCCTAATTATTTTAAATCTCACTATGATTCAGTAACATGTTGCACTGTCATTAATCTAATTCATCTAGAGTTATAATGTGTTGCATTGCTATGCCTATCTTAACTGTCATCAAATTCCTTTGACCAAAGGATTTTCCCCCTTATTTACCAAGCCTTGCTCTTTTCTTAGTCTTAGTGTCTTCTATTTTGAAGATATGTTTTTCCTTGTTTCAAGAATATTATGTATACTTGGTAGAGCTCAGTTTTTATGACCACTGTATTATGGCTTAGTGGTATAGTGGAAACAGCATTGGTGTTTGTGTTGAAGTTGGACAGGCATGTGTGTCAATCCCAACCCTGCTACTTACTTAGCTATGTCATCTTTGGTTAGTTACATAAAATTTCAAATCTTACTTTTCTCATTTGTAGAATGGAGATTAATAATCTTCATAGAACCCATAGAATGAGGTTAAATGGGATGTGGATAAGGGATAGCATAGTGCCTATCACTTGGTAGGTGCTCAACTGTGTATGTGGCCTTCGGCAGATCAGATAGCACCACTTAGAACTGTATTTCTAATAGTGGAAATACCTTTGCACTGGTTCATCTGTGTTCTACCTTTGTGTCCAGGGAGATGTTAATTTCTCTCTTGGGATAGAAGGAAGGGTTGCTGGGTAGCACAGGGCTGGCTGTAGTCAGGAGGGAGCCGCAGAATGTCACGCTATCTTTTAAAAACTTTTATTTTTGGCACAAAAACAGACACATAGACCAATGGAATAGAATAGAAACCCCAGAACTAGACCCACAAACGTATGGCCAACTCATCTTTGACAAAGCAGGAAAGAACATCCAATGGAAAAAAGACAGCCTCTTTAACAAATGGTGCTGGGAGAACTGGACAGCAACATGCAGAAGGTTGAAACTAGACCACTTTCTCACACCATTCACAAAAATAAACTCAAAATGGAGAAAGGACCTAAATGTGAGACAGGAAACCATCAAAACCTTAGAGGAGAAAGCAGGAAAAGACCTCTCTGACCTCAGCCGTAGCAATCTCTTACTCGACACATCCCCAAAGGCAAGGGAATTAAAAGCAAAAGTGAATTACTGGGACCTTATGAAGATAAAAAGCTTCTGCACAGCAAAGGAAACAACCAACAAAACTAAAAGGCAACCAACGGAATGGGAAAAGATATTTGCAAATGACATATCGGACAAAGGGCTAGTATCCAAAATCTATAAAGAGCTCACCAAACTCCACACCCAAAAAACAAATAACCCAGTGAAGAAATGGGCAGAAAACATGAATAGACACTTCTGTAAAGAAGACATCCGGATGGCCAACAGGCACATGAAAAGATGTTCAGCGTCGCTCCTTATCAGAGAAATACAAATCAAAACCACACTCAGGTATCACCTCACGCCAGTCAGAGTGGCCAAAATGAACAAATCAGGAGACTATAGATGCTGGAGAGGATGTGGAGAAACGGGAACCCTCTTGCACTGTTGGTGGGAATGCAAATTGGTGCAGCCGCTCTGGAAAGCAGTGTGGAGGTTCCTCAGAAAATTAAAAATAGACCTACCCTATGACCCAGCAATAGCACTGCTAGGAATATATCCAAGGGATACAGGAGTACTGATGCATAGGGCCACTTGTACCCCAATGTTCATAGCAGCACTCTCAACAATAGCCAAATTATGGAAAGAGCCTAAATGTCCATCAACTGATGAATGGATAAAGAAATTGTGGTTTATATACACAATGGAATATTACGTGGCAATGAGAAAAAATGAAATATGGCCTTTTGTAGCAACGTGGATGGAACTGGAGAGTGTGATGCTAAGTGAAATAAGCCATACAGAGAAAGACAGATACCATATGGTCTCACTCTTATGTGGATCCTGAGAAATTAACAGGAACCCATGGGGGTAGGGAAGGAAAAAAAAAAAGAGGTTAGAGTGGGAGAGAGCCAAAGCATAAGAGACTGTTAAAAACTGAGAACAAACTGAGGGTTGATGGGGGGTGGGAGGGAGGAGAGGGTGGGTGATGGGTATTGAGGGGGGTGCCTTTTGGGATGCGCACTGGGTGTTGTATGGAAACCAATTTGTCAATAAATTTCATAAAAAAAAAAAGAATCAAATGGTTGACTTTCAGAAACAAAAAAAAATAAAAAAAATAAAAACTTTTATTTTATTTAATTAATTTATTTTTTGCCAGTTAGCCTATTTATTTATTTAATTTTATTTTTAGTGATTCATTGCTTACATATAGCACCCAGTGCTCATCTCAAGTGTCCTTTTTTAAATTAAACAAATTTTTTTTTAACATTTATTCATTTTTGAGAGACAGAGTGTGAGTGGGGGAGGGGCAGAGAGAGGAGGAGACACAGAATCTGAAGCAGCCTCCGGGCTCTGAACTGTTAGCACAGAACCTGACACAGGGCTTGAACCCATGAACCGTGAGATCATGACCTGAGCTGAAGTCGGGTGGTCAACTGACTGAACCATCCAGGTGCCCCCAACAAAGTTTCCTTCTTAATGTCCCTCATCCCTTAAGTTCTTCCCCCACCCAACACCCCACCAGCAACCCTCAGTTCTCTGTATTTAAGAGTCTCTTATGGTTTGTCTCCCTCTCTGTGTTTATATTATTTTTGCTTCCCTTCCCTTATGTTCATCTGTTTTGTGTCTTAAATTCCACATATGAGTGAAATCGTATGATATTTTTCTCTAACTTATTTCATTTAGCATAATGCAGTCTAGTTCCATCCACATTGTTGCAAATGGCAAGATTTCACAGAATGTCACATTCCCTTGATCCAAGGGTTCTGGAGCTGGGGTGGGCAACTAAGGGAAGTCCAGGCCAGCATTTAAGCAAAAGGTCCCAACATTGGGAAACAAAGTGTGGTTAGAAGCTAAATTCAAAAGTTCAGTTCGGAGCTATCATCAAGAAGTCAGGTCATCCGTTCAAAAAAACCTTGATTGAGAAACTCACATGTGAGGACCCTTTGTTAAGCACTGAGTTCACCAAAATGAACAAAGCACAGTGCTCTAACGTCTTATGAGGTGGAAGGGGAGCCCCACAAGTACATTACAGGGCAGAAAGTGCAGTTATATTGGTGCTAAGTGGGAAAAGGTTCAGGATTTGAGACAGTGAAGGAGACAGGATCATTCCATATTTCTGGCAGAGAGCTGGGAGACAAAGGGTTTCAGATACCCACACCTGAGCCTAGAGTGAAATAAGTAATTTAACAATTAATAACAAGGATAGGAGGGTTGTGGTTGTGGGTCAAGTAGTGAAGAATAGGTTCTGAATTGCTGTGTTTCTGGTCCTTGAAGAGGCCACACAAGGAGCCAACCAAGCAAGGCAATGAGATTGGTTCTGATAGTACTTGTGGGATGCTCCCTGGAGGGTCCAATACTGCTCAAAGAACAGAGAGATGCTGCCTGATCCACCAGGGGACTGACATTGACCTTTATTTCATCAGCTTGAAGTAGAAATGGTTTAAATGGCTGTAGTGACCTGAAATAGTTATATGTAATTTCTGTTGGATGTAATCCAGAGCAGGATAAGATTTACCTTCTGAGTAATCAAAATTTCTGCTGATTTTATGGGATGATGAGAGAAATAGCAGTGAACTATTTACTTCTTACCCTGGAAATTCTAGTAGACTTGCTGTGTTTGGGTGGGTTTTTGAAATTTGACTAAAAATCTTAACTGGAAATCTCACCAAAGATTTTTTTTTGATGGTTGGGGTCTCAGAGGGTGTATGGATTGGCTTATTCTGCTCATCTTGTCTGACAATGTCTGGCTGTACAGATGTAGCATGAATGTGCCTCCAGATGCTGATACATAAGAGAGTACATAACTCATCTGTAGGAGCCAGGAGATCAGTCATCTGTTCAGTTCTGGTTATTGTCATTTCATTCATCTCCTTTTCTTTAAAGTGAACTCTTAGGAGACCCATCTCTGTGATTATCTGGGGGAAGATGCCGCTGAGAGTGTAATACTGGAGAGACTAAGATGTATTTACCATCTTTCTCCGCAGCCAAGGCTTGCCAGGTTGATTTCCTCGTAAGGGTTCGCTTGAAAGTATGTAATAACACTACCTTGCATTTACATTACGATTACAGAGTAACCATGTTCCAAAATTTTTTTGGGTATCGTAATTCTGGGAAAGTGAAGATTTATATAGGAAGGACTTTCCACTTCTTATTACAGTTTATTCCTATCGTTTGTACAGATCCCCATTCCTACAGTTCATTTACATAAATATTTAAGTCCATAAAAATCTGGAAACTATTTACACAGTGAGGCAGAAGGTGCTCATTGGTTGTTATTAAAATCTATGAATGTGATATAAAAATCAGGAGGGTATTTAACAGTCAGCATTTGAGTATATCTTTCCTTTATGATTGTTGCATAGAGAACTCTGTTATCTGGTTTGTTGTTTTAAGCCACTGTGTTTCGGGATGAGTTGTTAGGCAGGAGTAGATAATTGAAACAGTGGATCAAATAGCACCTGGTTCATGATGGGCAGCTGGGGTCTTGCTGAAACAGTCTCAACTGGGCCCAGTAGCAAGCTAGGAATAGTTTCTTAAAAGGTGAGTAGTTTTCAGCAAAGGAGGACCGTAGGGGTCTTGGCTGTGGTTCTTTTATTAGGGCTTGCCAGATGCTCCATAACAAGTCTTTGTTTACTACAGACACTCCATTTGTCCCTGAATTTACTGGT
This sequence comes from Felis catus, assembly GCF_018350175.1. Taxonomy (NCBI): domain Eukaryota; kingdom Metazoa; phylum Chordata; class Mammalia; order Carnivora; family Felidae; genus Felis; species Felis catus. The sequence continues at coordinate 65,513,444 of NC_058375.1, forward strand.
GAATGAGCAGTTAAGGAGAGGGTGGAATGGATCAAAGCTAAGGACCTCTCAAGAGGTCCTTTTTTTTTTTTTTTTAAATCTAACTATATTCACCATGGTGTACATTACATTCCCAGGACTTATTTTATAACCGGAAGTTTGTACCTCTTGAGTCCCTTTACCCGTTTTGCCCACCACACTCCTCACCTCTGATAACCACCAATCTGTTCTCTGTATCTATGAGTTTTTTGTTTTTGTTTTTGTTTTTTAGGTTCCATATGTAAGTGAGATCATGCAGTATTTCTTTCTCTGCCTGACATTTTTCTTAGCACAGTGCTTTCAGGGTCCACCCATGTTGTCACAAATGGCAGAATTTCCTTTTTTATGGCTTAATAATATTCCATTGTATATATAGCTCTATCACATTTTCTTTATCCATTTATTCACTGATGGACACTTAGGTTGTTTCCATGTCTTGGCTATTGTAAATACTGCTGCTGTGAATATGGGGGTGCATATATCTTTTGTTTTCTTCAGATAAATACTAAGTCGTGGAATTGCTGAATCATATAGTAGTCCTGTTTTTAATTTTTTGGGGGGAACCTCCATACTGCTTTCCATAGTGGCTGCTGCAGGGAGCTCTTTAGCTCTGGGCCCCCTCAAAACTAGTAGACTTAGGGCTAATTGATGAAAGGGTCAGAGCAGCATACTCAAATGTGGTATCAGTTTCTCCAACACCAAACAACACTGAATTGCTCTCCAGGGTTATCCTCCCACTGGCATTTATGAGAATCCCTATTCCTTTGCATCTTTATCCATGCTTGTTATTGCCATGGCTGGCTTATTTATTTATTTATTTATTTATTTATTTATTTATTTTACATCCAAGTTAGTTAGCATATAGTGCAACAATGATTTCAGGAGTAGATTCCTTAATGCCCCTTACCCATTTTAACCCATACTCCCATACTCCCATACTCCCATACTCCCTCACTCAACCCCTCCAGTAACCCTCTGTTTGTTCTCCATATTTAAGAGTCTCTTATGTTTTTGTCCCCCTCCCTCTTTTTGTATTCTTTTGGCTTCCCTTCCTTTATGTTCATCTGTTTTGTATCTTAAAGTCCTCATATGAGTGAAGTCATATGATATTTGTCTTTCTTTGACTAATTTTGCATAGCATAATACCCTCTAGTTCCATCCAAGTAGTTGCAAATGGCAAGATTTCATTATTTTTGATTGCCAAGTAATACTCCATTGTATATACATATATCACATCTTCTTTATCCATTCTTCCATCGATGGACATTTGGGCTTTTTCCATACTTTGACTATTGTTGATACTGCTGCTATAAACATTGGGGTGCATGTGTCTCTTTGAAACAACATTCCTGTATTCCTTGGAAAATACTTAGTAGTGCAATTGCTGGGTTGTAGGGTAGTTCTATTTTTAAGTTTTTGAGGAACCTCCATACTGTTTTCCAGAGTGGCTGCACCAGCTTGCATTCCCACCAGCAGTGCAAAAGAGATCCTCTTTCTCCTCATCCTCGCCAACATCTGTTGTTGCCTGAGTTGTTCATGTTAGCCATTCTGACAACTGTGAGGTGGTCTCTCATTGTGGTTTTGATTTGTATTTCCCTGATGATGAGTGATGTTGAGCATTTTTTCATGTGCCTGTTCACCATCTGGATGTCTTGTTTGAAGAAGTGTCTATTCATGTCTTTTGCCCATTTCTTCACTGAACTGTTTATTTTTTGGGTGTTGAGTTTGATAAGTTCTTTATAGATTTTAGATACTAATCCTTTATCTGATATGTCATTTGCAAATATGTTCTCCCATTCTTTCAGTTGCCTTTAGTTTTGCTGATTGTTCCTTCGGTGTGCAGAAGCTTTTTATTTTGATGAGGTCCCAGTAGTTCATTTTTGCTTTTGTTTCCCTTGCCTCTGGAGACGTGTTGAGTAAGAAGTTGCTGCGGCCAAGGTCAAAGAGGTTTTTCCCTGCTTTTCTCCTCAAGGATTTTAGCCATGCTTCTTTTTATTCATTCATTTATTCATTCATTCATTTATAATTTATGAGAGAGAATGAGAGAGAGGGCACACGAGTGTGGTAGAGGGGTAGAGGGAGAGGGAGAGGGAGAGAGAGAGAGAGAGAGAGAGAGAGAGAGAGAGAGAGAATCCTAAGCAGGCTCTAGGCTCAGTGTGGAGCCTAACATGGGGCTTGACACAGGACTCAATCCCGTGTCCCTGGGATCATGACCTGAGCCAAAATCAAGAGTTGGAAGCTTAACTGACTGAGTCACCCAGGCACACCTGCCATGCCTTTTAATGTTTACCAATCTATTGGGTATAAAGTAAGATCTCATTGTGGTGTTAATGAATTTTGCTGATTACTAATGAGATTGAGCATCTTTTTAACATATTTATAATTTTTGTTTTCTTAGGAAACATTTGTGAATTTTACCCATCTTTCTATTGGTTTATCTTTCTCAAAGCTTTTTTTGATGTTATTTATGTAATTTAGGTAGGATCCTCATTTGCTTGCTTTCTTTTGGCTAGAAAGAATAAAATGGCAACTTATAGTAAAGAAGATTCTCTTATTACGGGATTTTCTGGCTATTTCCCTGGCTGCTATTTTCCCTCTCCATTTAGTTCTTGCCTCATTGAAGAAATTAGTGATATTTCCCCAGGACTTGGTGACCTCACCTTTTGTCCAATGGATTGCTTGCATGGGGGTGGGGTATGGGTGGGGGGTGAGAGGGCATGCAGGGGGAGGAGGCATACCTTGATTCCTGGAATCTTTTTTTTTTTAATTTTTTTTAATGTTTATTTATTTTTGAGACAGGGAGAGACAGAGCATGAACAAGGGAGGGTCAGAGAGAGGGAGACACAGAATCTGGAACAGGCTCCAGGCTCTGAGCTGTCAGCACAGAGTCCGACGCGGGGCTCGAACTCATGGACGGCGAGATCATGACCTGAGCTGAAGTCGGCCGCTTAACCGACTGAGCCACCCAGGTGCCCCAATTCCTGGAATCTTCTATTTCTCTTTGTCCAGTCCCTATTTCAAATGCTGCCTTGAAGAGGCATGTGTCCATTCCTCTGAGTGCTGCTGTTTTTTAACATTTGTCTGGTGTTCGTTTTGTTATGTTTGAAGTGGGCAGGGGTCTGCATTCTTGCTTTTTTCTGCTATTTTACTATGGAAGTCTCTGAGGCAACTTTTAAGGCTGCCCCTAATATTAATTTTAAACTGGTTTCCTTAAGGTAAGGGTATTGGGGAGAAGAGATTGTTTTTACCCTTGACTTTGTGTTTTTCTAGGATGGCCTTGCTTATTGAGGCAAAACTCCACTTAGAAGATTGGTGAGGGTGGAAATGGATGTTGCATTCCACAAACTAGACTGTGTAAAATGAAATTTCTCTCTCCCTCCATAACTAAAAATTTCTAGCCTCAGCCCTTATTCTGTCTGAGGCAGAAATATTTTTTGTTTGTTTATTTGTTTTGAGAGAGTGAGCAGGGGAGGGGCAGAGAGAGAGAACACAAAGCAGGCTCCTTGCTGTCAGTGCAGAGCCTGATGCAGGGCTTGATCCCATGGACTGTGAGATCATGACCTGAGCTGAAATCAAGAGTCAGATGCTTAACTGGCTGAGCTACCCAGGCACCCCTGTCTGAGGCAGAAATCATAATCCAACCATTTAGAAATAAATACAGACATTTTTGACATTTTTCTTATAAATTTCAGGTTTAAATTCTGTCAAATTTAGGATTTGTAACACCTCCCTCCATAGTTTTTTTGTTTTTAATGCTGCTAAGCTTGGCTTGGGGAGAGTTGCAAATGCATTTCCAAATAGGTGAGAGATTTCTGTGTCTCAGTTAAATGGGTTCAGGTCTTTGCTGTTGTCTCTTGAGAAAGTGTTTGCCTTGCTGAGCCTTCAATGTCTCCATCCATGCCAGCATCCACAGAGCTGTTACCCATTTCCCATCCAGTCCTTAGCCTCAGATACAATCCTGCATCCTGTCATTTCTGGCTGCGTGAATTAGTTTTCTATTGCTGCATCACAAATGACCACAGACCTTGTGGTATAAGGCACATGTTATCTCACAATTTCTACAGGTCTGAAGTCTGGGCACAGTTTAGCTGGGTCCACTGTTCAGCATCTAACAAAACTGAAATCAAGGGGTCAGCCAGGTTGTATTCTTACCTGGAGGTTCTGGGGAGGCATCTACTGCTAAGCTTACTCAGGCTGTTGGCAGAATTCATTTCCTTGTGGTATATGACTAAGGTCTTCATTTTCTTGCTAGCTGACAAGCAGGGACCAGTCTCAGCTTTTAGAGAGTGGTTCCTAAGGTCCTTGCCATGTAGCCCTCTTAAAAGGCCCTTCTCACAACATGGCTATTTGCTCATTCAAGGCCAAGAGAAGATTCTCTTTCATTTCCAATCTCTCCCTTCAAGGAAGGCTTTAAAAAAATTTTTTTTAACGTTTATTTATTTTTGAGACAGAGAGAGACACAGCATGAACAGGGGAGGGGCAGAGAGAGAGGGAGACACAGAATCGGAAGCAGGCTCCAGGCTCTGAGCCATCAGCCCAGAGCCGGATGCGGGGCTCGAACTCACGGACCGCGAGATCATGACCTGAGCTGAAGTTGGACACTTAACTGACTGAGCCACCCAGGCACCCCAAGGAAGGCTTTTTAAAGGGCTCACCTAGTTAGATCAGCCCACCCAAGATAATCTCCCTCCTGATTAACTCAAAGTCAGCAGATTAGGCACCTCAATTACATCCTCAAATTCCCTTCACCCTTGCCATATAAGATCACTTCATCATAGTTGTAAAATGTTGTCATATTCAACACATGCTAGCCATACTCAAGGAGAAGGGAGTATACAGGGCAGACACAAGTGATGAAAATCTTGAGAGTATCTCAGAGTTCTGCAGACTATACTGTGGGACCCTCAGGGCTCTAGTTCTCTCTGCCTGCTGATTTCTGTGTCTCTCTTGGAGTCTGGGGCATGGAGTTTTAGACACTCTGTTGTGTCACTCAGGGACTGAGAGGAACCACAGGGCTTTTTCCAGCCCATCATTCAGTCTGCCATTCCCCTCTATGGCCATCAGCCTGAAAGGCAGAGGGTTTCTCATTGAGATCTGTCTCAGATCCTTAGGCTTAGGAGGGAGAACCATTCACTTCTCTTTTTATCCTACAAGTTCTGGCTGAGGTGGGCAAAGAACAGGACTCCCATATCATTTCTAATTCTTCCCTTCCCTTCCCTTCCCTTCCCTTCCCTTCCCTTCCCTTCCCTTCCCTTCCCTTCCCTTCCCTTCCCTTCCTCCAAACTCTTTCCACCCCTTCCAATCCATCAAGTTTTATTTGCTGGCCCCATTGGAGAATGGGGGAGGAATGGAAGAAATGGCTGGTTAAATACTCTTCCAGATCTATTGCTTATGGCAAGACCTCAGCCCCATAAGCTTAAAGGCTAAAATTTAACTTCTTTTGTTCCTATTTGCATTTCAACTACAGTCTAGCTTTCTTGGGGCAGCAGAGGCCAGGATTAGTTTAAAGAGGCATGGGAGCTACAGGGTAAACAAAGGAATTGCAGGGATATCTCACAGCTCCCCTTCCCTATTTATGGATTAATACTTCATATATAACCTGCCACATTAGTTTCCAAAAACAGTCTAGGTTTTCTGAATCATCCTGAGAATTGGATTAGTTCCATATTAATTTTAATGCCTCATCTACTGTGTTCTTTATCTATCAACATTTTCCCTCCTTCTCTGAGCAGGTAGAAACCCCAGAGAAGGGCAAATTGAAACAGTTCTAGAAATTAACAAAATGTTAATTAAATTTCCCCTTGCTGAGGGAAAAGCTGAACTTGGCAGTGTTTCAGGGAGAATAAAGGACTCATGCTTATACTAATTAAGACTGTTACTCGAGTGAAATAATTGGAAGTCAATATAAACCCAAAGCTTAGTAAACATAAAGAGTGGTGCTGAGTTGGAATAAAAGTAAGTGGTAAAATGATGTGTCCAAAACCCAGTTGGTATTTCTCACCAGAATAGTTATGTTAGGATAATTTTACACTCAGCTGCTAACCACCATTTCCCTACATCCCCCAACCCTCAATACCCAGGCTCAATTGTCATGTAAACAATCTGCTAATCATGTGGCATTAATGCGACTCATGGAAAAATCTCAAAGGAGAACATAGTGACCTTGGTTGGCCTGTTTCCTTAGCCAGATGGGGACATCACCTAGCTGTTAATTCACCAGACAGAGCTTCCAGGACACTGTTTTCTCTCCTGCCCATTTTTATTTTTGTATTCATTTTTTAATGTTTATTTGTTTGTTTGTTTGTTTGCTTATTTATTTATTTATTTTTTGAGAGAGAGCACAAGCAGGGTAGGGGCATAGAGAGAGGGGAAACACAGGATCTAAAGCAGGCTCCAGGCTTCAAGCTGTCAGCACAGAGCCTGATGAAGGGCTTGAACTCACGAATGGTGAGATCATGACCTGAGCCAAAGTCAGATGCTTAACCGACTAAGCCACCCAGGTACCTTCTCCTGCCCGTTTTTCTGTCTTCCTGACTGCTTTCTTCATGCTCTTTCATACCATCTCCAAAGGAATAGGTTTATCTTGGGCAGTCATCTCATTTCCACACAGTTCATTTCCAAATGTCCATTTCCTCCTGATTTTTACTTTTGTTTTTCTTTTGAATTGCTTTACCTGGATACTGTTACATTTTTGGTGAAGAGCAGATTTTTATCTTTGTATCCCCAGTGTCTAACATGAACACCTGGAACTTAGTAACTGCTTATTTTGTTGACAATATGAACCATCAATAAAATATTTCTCTACTTATTTATCTCCCCATTAGACAGTACCCAGCACACTGCCTGGCCCATGGTAGGTTCTCAAGCAAATTTACTGAGTAAATAAATTATAACCAGGGGCTTACTAATGTATCTCAGCATACTGCAAAAGAATAATAAGCTCTGTATATAATTTCAGAATATACTACTACAGAAGTAAGTAAGGAAATTACTGGGAAATAGGAAAAGAGGGATGCATAAAGGATTGATTTTTAAGAAACTATAGGTGAGTGTTCTTGCTATGCAATCTTTACAAAGTCAAGCACATTTCTGATTTGAAGCAGAGAACAAATGCATCTTCTTTTTCCTTGAGATGAAATACAAACCTTAAATGCTCTCTTGAAAATCATTATGAAATCCTTTCAACCAAATGGCCTCAGGGAGTTGAAATTTGAGCTGATGTCTGAGTCAGACAGTTGGAATAATTTTCATTAGCAGAACTACTTGTGCCACTGCTGATTTGGTAAATACCTTAGAGCACATCCCATTTATTCCCCCAGTGTATGACCTTAATTTGCTTCAGCCAAAAATGAACAAAGAAATGATGAAGAACAGAGCCTCTTTCTCAGTGGTGTGCTCAGGTTTGAAAATCAGATGAGATGATGATCTTTTTTTTTTTCTTTCTTTTTTTCCCCCTCAACATTTTCCAAGCTTTTTGCTCTTTCCTCTATCTTTGCCCATACTTTTTAATACATCTTAATTATCTGGATATAGTCATTTTTCCTGCCATGTTAACCTTATAGAGTCTTATTTTCTGTTATATTTCTAGATTAACTAAGGTAATAGTGTGATTCCACATGTGCCATATTTTTTTTCTCATTAATCCAGACTTTCAAATTGATAACGTATCCAGATTTGAACAGTATCTCCATTTCTTTGAGGTAGTGTTATACTTTGGTTTTAGAATCAGACATATCTGTTGATCCTGACTTTGTTACCTACTCTCAGATGTGTGACCTTGGGTATATTTCTTAATATCTCCTGATTGGAAAAGTGTGGGGAAAAAAATCAACTACATCATAGGAATTCCTTCAGATTTAAATAAATTAAAAGATCTCCTTAGTAAATGATATCTTTTCCCCCAAACACTTTAACTAACATTGAAGTTTAATTTTGATTCTCTAATCTTACTTTTAAAGAGTCTTGCTAATGAGTAGTCTTAGCATCAGGAAGTGCAGGAATAATTAGCAATAAGGAATTAAAATTTTGTGACATTTAAACATAATATTTTGGTGATATAGCTCTATCATCAGCAAATGGAACAGTTGAAAAGAAAGTGATAATCCATATTTAATGCAATATTTTATTTTAGTGTTGAGGAAAATGTAGGTGAACAAGGAGCTGATTGACTTAGCGAAGATCACACAGACAGTTAAGTTTGGTTAGATTCATGGATTTCCAGTTGAGGACTAATATACTGCATCCAGTGATTTCTCACTTCTGTCTTCCTATTTCTGTTTGTACCACCTCCATCCTACTTTGGAACTTCACTACTTTTCACCAAGACTAGATCAAGAGCATCTTGCTTGGCACTTGTTTCCAAGTTGCTCTTCTCTCCATCTCATCCTTTTTGGTGTGATCAGATTAATCAAATTGTTACATTCTTCTGTTCAGATACCTCTACTGGTTCTCCATTGTCTACTAAGTCACTTCCAGACTCATTAGCCTGGTACTCAATGTCCTTCACAATATGGCCTCATGTTCACACATTTATTTGACAAGTGGTATTTAGGGCCTACCATAAGTGAAGACTAGGTGCTGGTAATATAAACTAAACATAATCTCTTCCCTCACTGAGTTTATATTCTAGTGCAGTGGTTCTCAAAATGTAATAGGGGACCCAGAGGAGCTCTGAGACCCACTCAGGATATCTGCAGAGTGAAAATTACTTTCATAATAATACTAAGATATTATTTGTCATTTTCATTCTCATTTTTAAATGTGTATGCAGGAAAGTTTTCCAGGGCTACCTAATATGTGATATCACAGCAGATTGAATGTGGATGTGGAAACAGATGTGGGAATCTAGCTGTTTTTTATTGGGTCATAAATTAAGGATTAAGGATTGCAAAAATATAAAGTAATGCTACTTTTTAAATAATTTTGCTTGAAAGAGTTTTTCCTCCATAAAAATATTTCTTGCATTAACATTAATGGGTTTATTTTTGTTATTTTAAAATGAATTAATATTTTAAAATTTATCAATTTAAATCCTTTTTTTTTCAAAAACAGCTTTACTGTTTTTGAAATATAATTGATATATAAAAGATTGCATGTTTAGTGTCTATAATTTGATTAATTTTGATATATGTGTATATTCATGAAACCATTACCGCAATCAAGGTAATAAACATATTCATCACCTCCAAAAGCTTCTTCATGTCTCCCTGTCCCTATTTTTGTGGTTAAGAACACTTAACATGAAATCTATTCTTTTTTTTTTTTAATTTTTAAAAATGTTTTTGTTTATTTTTGAAGGAGAGAGAGAGAGACAGAGCATGAGTGGGGGAGGAGCAGAGAGACAGGGAGACACAGAATCAGAAGCAGGCTCCAGGCTATGCTGTCAGCACAGAGCCCGATGTGGGGCTCGAACCCACAAACTGTGAGATCATGACCTGAGCTGAAGATGGATGCTCAACCGACTGAGCCACCCAGGCACCCCATATTCTGTTTTTTGTTTTTTATTTTTTCAAGAGAGAGAACAAGAAAGCACAAGTGGGGGAGGGGTAGAGGGTGAGGGAGAGAGAGAATCTTAAGCAGGCTCTGCACTGTGCAGCTCAACATGGGGCTCAATCTCATGACTGTGAGATCATGACCTGAGCTGAAATTAAGAATCAGATGCTTAATTGACTGAGCCACCCAAATGCCCTGGAGTCTATTCTCTTTACAAAAGGTTTAAGTGCACATTATAGTGTTCTTAACTGTAGGCATTATGTTGCACACCAGATTTTTAGAAGTTACTCATCTTGCACAAGGGAAGCTTTCTACCAGTTTTAATACAGTAGGTATTTATAGATGTATCCTATGAAAACTAAAGCTCTTTGGGGTCTGAGGCCAAAAAGTTTGACAACTGCAATTCTAGTTATTCTAGAAAATAAGCAGATAACATAGAATCAGTATAATAGAGCATCAGATAATAACAAAGATCATGAGCAGCAGGAGAAGGAAGTAGGTCAATTGGGTGATCAGTAAGGATCACCTGTGCTCTGGCTAAACTGAATCACTTACGCTTCCCTGAACACATTTCATGCTTTTCTGCTTCTGTGCCTTTCTAATGCTGTTTATTCTGCTTGTTTTGTCTTTTTTTCTGCATTTTCATCTCTCAAATTATCTATTCTTTTTTTCAGGACCCAACTGAAATGCCACCTGAGCTATGATTCCTTCCCTCATTCTCTTCTAACAGAAGTGATTTATCTTCCTTTTATTGTTCCTATCCTCAGTGATAATATTTTGATCTTATGACCCTTATATTTTTATGCTTTATAGTTATGTGTATACCACTCATATACTTCTCAAGTTTATGAAACTTCTTAAAGTTGGGGACTGCTTTTTATTTACCGGAGTACAAACCTTCTTTGTACCAGTGAATTTTAGGTTCAGCAGTAACAGAACACCTCCAAATTATAGTGGTTTCATCAAGATAGAAGTGTGTTGTTTCTCATGTAAGTGATGCATGGGCAGTCCAGGGCTGGAGTAGTGACTCTTGGTATAAAAGTGTTTAGGGTTGGTAACTCCTTCCAGTTTACTGCTCAAGTATCCCAAGACTGTGTTCTTTAACCTCCAGATAGCAATATCTTTGTTTCAGCAGGAAGAAAGGAGAGGGAGACAAAGATAAGGAGCCTAACAATATGCATCAGCTTTTGTTAAAGTTTCCTGGAAGCTGCTAAGGTGACTCTTCTGTTTATACTCCATTGTAGAACTTAGTCACATGTGCATACCTAGTTTCAGGGGAGGCTGGGAAATATAGTTTTATTTTTAGTAGTCTTGTGCTCAACTGTGGACAAAGGGGAGAATAAATATTGGGAAACAACTCTCAGTGTCTCTTATACTCAATCCTCAAAGTGTCTACCATAAGTGCTAATTCCAGTTAAAGGCTTAAATGAACTTTTAGCAGGTAAGTAATACTGAGCTCCAATTTCAGAATTATTTGTTGGATAATGAATACAGGAGGACTTTTATTCATTGTAGTTTGCTTGTCTTTTTTCTTTCTGTAAAAAAAAATTTTTTAATGTTAATTTATTTTTGAGATAGGGACAGAGTGCAAGTGGGCAGGGGCAGAGAGAGAGAGAGAGAGAGAGAGAGAGAGAGAGAGAGAAACAGAATCCAAAGCAGGCACCAGGCTCCAAGCTGTCAGTGCAGAGCCCTGTGTGGGGCTCGAACCCACAAACTGTGAGATCATGACCAGAGCCAAAGTTGGCCGTTTAACCGACTGAGGCACCCAGGCACCCCCTGCTTGTTTTCTTTAAAAGAGGTATTAGAAATGATTAAGGAACTGTACCATTTGTCTTTTCAAACTTCATTATGATAAGGTTCACTGGTTGCTCAATTGCTACTATTAGGTCAGGAAGCCTTTTTTTGGTAAAACTCCCACTTTGTTGTTTTCACCATTTCACCTTCCCTTGCTTATCATTTCCAGTGGTAACAAAGACTTCATTCAGCCCTTTCTTGCCAGAAGTGTCCCCAAGATTTTCTGTGTCACGCACGTGATACCCTGGCCTTAGGTCTTCCCTGTAGACTTATCGGAGAGGAAAAGCACCTCTTAGAAAAAAACCCTGGTGGCTTCCTCAAATTATTACATTATATCTGCATATTTGTTCACATAAAAGCAGATTAGAGAACATTTGTAATTTCAAGATACTAAAAATATTGGGGCATTGGACCTATACTTTCCAATTTCTTCTCACTGCATGCATATCTTAGTAAATAATAGGGCCTACTTTTAAGTTTTGAGTCTAGATCTTTATTTACACAAATGTTTCCCTGGGAACTACAGATGCATCCTCTGACCATCTCTACCTTTTCCTCCACACTTTATATATATATATATATATGAAATTTATTGTCAAATTGGTTTCCATACAACACCCAGTGCTCATCCCAAAAGGTGCCCTCCTCAGTACCCATCACCCACCCTCCCCTCCCTCCCACCCCCCATCAACCCTCAGTTTGTTCTCAGTTTTTAACAGTCTCTTATGCTTTGGCTCTCTCCCACTCTAACCTCTTTTTTTTTTTCCTTCCCCTCCCCCATGGGTTCCTGTTAAGTTTCTCAGGATCCACATAAAAGTGAAACCATATGGTATCTGTCTTTCTCTGTATGGCTTATTTCACTTAGCATCACACTCTCCAGTTCCATCCACGTTGCTACAAATTTCACGTTGCTACATATTTCATTCTTTCTCATTGCCACGTAGTATTCCATTGTGTATATAAACCACAATTTCTTTATCCATTCATCAGTTGATGGACATTTAGGCTCTTTCCATAATTTGGCTATTGTTGAGAGTGCTGCTATAAACATTGGGGTACAAGTGGCCCTATGCATCAGTACTCCTGTATCCCTTGGATAAATTCCTAGCAGTGCTATTGCTGGGTCATAGGGTAGGTCTATTTTTAATTTTCTGAGGAACCTCCACACTGCTTTCCAGAGCGGTTGCACCAATTTGCATTCCCATCAACAGTGCAAGAGGGTTCCCGTTTCTCCACATCCTCTCCAGCATCTATAGTCTCCTGATTTGTTCATTTTGGCCACTCTGACTGGCGTGAGGTGATACCTGAGTGTGGTTTTGATTTGTATTTCCCTGATAAGGAGCGACACTGAACATCTTTTCATGTGCCTGTTGGCCATCCGGATGTCTTCTTTAGAGAAGTGTCTATTCATGTTTTCTGCCCATTTCTTCACTGGGTTATTTGTTTTTCGGGTGTGGAGTTTGGTGAGCTCTTTATAGATTTTGGATACTAGCCCTTTGTCCGATATGTCATTTGCAAATATCTTGTCCCATTCCGTTGGTTGCCTTTTAGTTTTGTTGGTTGTTTCCTTTGCTGTGCAGAAGCTTTTTTATCTTCATAAGGTCCCAGTAATTCACTTTTGCTTTTAATTCCCTTGCCTTTGGGGATGTGTCGAGTAAGAGATTGCTACGGCTGAGGTCAGAGAGGTCTTTTCCTGCTTTCTCCTCTAAGGTTTTGATGATTTCCTGTCTCACATTCAGGTCCTTTATCCATTTTGAGTTTATTTTTGTGAATGGTGTGAGAAAGTGGTCTAGTTTCAACCTTCTGCATGTTGCTGTCCAGTTCTCCCAGCACCATTTGTTAAAGAGGCTGTCTTTTTTCCATTGGATGTTCTTTCCTGCTTTGTCAAAGATGAGTTGGCCATACGTTTGTGGGTCTAGTTCTGGGGTTTCTATTCTATTCCATTGGTCTATGTGTCTGTTTTTGTGCCAATACCATGCTGTCTTGATGATGACAGCTTTGTAGTAGAGGCTAAAGTCTGGGATTGTGATGCCTCCTGCTTTGGTCTTCTTCTTCAAAATTCCTTTGGCTATTCGGGGCCTTTTGTGGTTCCATATGGATTTTAGGATTGCTTGTTCTAGTTTCGAGAAGAATGCTGGTGCAATTTTGATTGGGATTGCATTGAATGTGTAGATAGCTTTGGGTAGTATTGACATTTTGACAATATTTATTCTTCCAATCCATGAGCAGGGAATGTCTTTCCATTTCTTTAAATCTTCTTCAATTTCCTTCATAAGCTTTCTATAGTTTTCAGCATACAGATCCTTTACATCTTTGGTTAGATTTATTCCTAGGTATTTTATGCTTCTTGGTGCAATTGTGAATGGGATCAGTTTCTTTATTTGTCTTTCTGTTGCTTCGTTGTTAGTGTATAAGAATGCGACTGATTTCTGTACATTGATTTTGTATCCTGCAACTTTGCTGAATTCCTGTATCAGTTCTAGCAGACTTTTGGTGGAGTCTATCGGATTTCCCATGTATAATATCATGTCATCTGCAAAAAGCGAAAGCTTGACTTCATGTTTGCCAATTTTGATGCCTTTGATTTCCTTTTGTTGTCTGATTGCTGATGCTAGAACTTCCAGCACTATGTTAAACAACAGCGGTGAGAGTGGGCATCCCTGTCGTGTTCCTGATCTCAGGGAGAAAGCTCTCAGTTTTTCCCCGTTGAGGATGATGTTAGCTGTGGGCTTTTTATAAATGGCTTTTATGATCTTTAAGTATGTTCCTTCTATCCCGACTTTCTCAAGGGTTTTTATTAAGAAAGGGTGCTGGATTTTGTCAAATGCCTTTTCTGCATCGATTGACAGGATCATATGGTTCTTCTCTTTTTTTTTTGTTAATGTGATGTATCACGTTGATTGATTTGCGAATGTTGAACCAGGCCTGCATCCCAGGAATGAATCCCACTTGATCATGGTGAATAATTCTTTTTATATGCCGTTGAATTCGATTTGCTAGTATCTTATTGAGAATTTTTGCATCCATATTCATCAGGGATATTGGCCGGTAGTTCTCTTTTTTTACTGGGTCTCTGTCTGGTTTAGGAATCAAAGTAATACTGGCTTCATAGAATGAGTCTGGAAGTTTTCCTTCCCTTTCTATATCTTGGAATAGCTTGAGAAGGATAGGTATTATCTCTGCTTTAAACGTCTGGTAGAACTCCCCTGGGAAGCCATGTGGTCCTGGACTCTTATTTGTTGGGAGATTTTTGATAACCGATTCATTTTCTTCGCTGGTTATGGGTCTGTTCAAGCTTTGTATTTCCTCCTGATTGAGTTTTGGAAGAGTGTGGGTGTTCAGGAATTTGTCCATTTCTTCCAGGTTGTCCAATTTGTTGGCATATAATTTTTCATAGTATTCCCTGATAATTGTTTGTATCTCTGAGGGATTGGTTGTAATAATTCCATTTTCATTCATGATTTTATCTATTTGGGTCATTTCCCTTTTCTTTTTGAGAAGCCTGGCTAGAGGTTTGTCAATTTTGTTTATTTTTTCAAAAAACCAACTCTTGTTTTCGTTGATCTGCTCTCCAGTTTTTTTAGATTCTATATTGTTTATTTCTGCTCTGATCTTTATTATCTCTCTTCTTCTACTGGGTTTAGGCTGTCTTTGCTGTTCTGCTTCTATTTCCTTTAGGTGTGCTGTTAGATTTTGTATTTGGGATTTTTTCTTGTTTCTTGAGATAGGCCTGGATTGCAATGTATTTTCCTCTCAGGACTGCCTTCGCTGCGTCCCAAAGTGTTTGGATTGTTGTATTTTCATTTTCGTTTGTTTCCATATATTTTTTAATTTCTTCTCTAATTGCCTGGTTGACCCACTCATTAGTTAGTAGGGTGTTCTTTAACCTTCATGCTTTTGGAGGTTTTCCAGACTTTTTTCTGTGGTTGATTTCAAGCTTCATAGCATTGTGGTCTGAAAGTATGCATGGTATAATTTCAATTCTTGTAAACTTATGAAGGGCTGTTTTGTGACCCAGTATATGATCTATCTTGGAGAATGTTCCATGTGCACTTGAGAAGAAAGTATATTCTGTTGCTTTGGGATGCAGAGTTCTAAATATATCTGTCAAGTCCATCTGATCCAGTGTCTCATTCAGGGCCCTTGTTTCTTTATTGACCGTGTGTCTAGATGATCTATCCATTTCTGTAAGTGGGGTGTTAAAGTCCCCTGCAATTACCACATTCTTATCAATAAGGTTGCTTATGTTTATGAGTAATTGTTTTATATATTTGGGGGCTCCCGTATTCGGCGCATAGACATTTATAATTGTTAGCTCTTCCTGATGGATAGACCCTGTAACTATTATATGATGTCCTTCTTCATCTCTTGTTACAGCCTTTAATTTAAAGTCTAGTTTGTCTGATATAAGTATGGCTACTCCAGCTTTCTTTTGGCTTCCAGTCGCATGATAAATAGTTCTCCATCCCCTCACCCTCAGTCTAAAGGTGTCCTCAGGTCTAAAATGAGTCTCTTGTAGACAGCAAATAGATGGGTCTTGTTTTTTTATCCATTCTGATACCCTATGTCTTTTGGTTGGCGCATTTAATCCATTTACATTCAGTGTTATTATAGAAAGATAGGGGTTTAGAGTCATTGTGATGTCTGTATGTTTTATGCTTGTAGTGATGTCTCTGGTACTTTGTCTCACAGGGTCCCTCTTAGGATCTCTTGTAGGGCTGGTTTAGTGGTGACAAATTCCTTCAGTTTTTGTTTGTTTGGGAAGACCTTTATCTCTCCTTCTATTCTAAATGACAGACTTGCTGGATAAAGGATTCTTGGCTGCATATTTTTTCTGTCTAGCACACTGAAAATCTCGTGCCAATTCTTTCTGGCCTGCCAAGTTTCAAAAGAGACATCAGTCACGAGTCTTATAGGTCTCCCTTTATATGTGAGGGCACGTTTACCCCTTGCTGCTTTCAGAATTTTCTCTTTATCCTTGTATTTTGCCAGTTTCACTATGATATGTCGTGCAGAAGATCGATTCAAGTTACGTCTGAAGGGAGTTCTCTGTGCCTCTTGGATTTCAATGCCTTTTTCCTTCCCCAGTTCAGGGAAGTTCTCAGCTATGATTTCTTCAAGTACCCCTTCAGCACCTTTCCCTCTCTCTTCCTCCTCTGGGATACCAATTATGCGTATATTATTTCTTTTTAGTGTATCACTTAGTTCTCTAATTTTCCCCTCATACTCCTGGATTTTTTTATCTCTCTTTTTCTCAGCTTCCTCTTTTTCCATAACTTTATCTTCTAGTTCACCTATTCTCTCCTCTGCCTCTTCAAGCCGAGCCGTGGTGGTTTCCATTTTGTTATGCATTTCATTTAAAGCGTTTTTCACCTCCTCGTGACTGTTCCTTAGTCCCTTGATCTCTGTAGCAAGAGATTCTCTGCTGTCCTGCATACTGTTTTCAAGCCCAGCGATTAATTTTATGACTATTATTCTAAATTCACTTTCTGTTATATCATTTAAATCCTTTTTGATCAGCTCATTAGCTGTTGTTATTTCCTGGAGATTCTTCTGAGGGGAATTCTTCCGCTTGGTCATTTTGGATAGTCCCTGGAGTGGTGAGGACCTGCAGGGCACTTCCCCTGTGCTGTGGTGTATAACTGGAGTTGGTGGGCGGAGCCGCAGTCCGACCTGATGTCTGCCCCCAGCCCACCGCTGGGGCCACAGTCAGACTGTTGTGTGCCTTCTCTTCCCCTCTCCTAGGGGCGGGATTCACTGTGGGGCGGCGTGGCCCGTCTGGGCTACTTCCTCCACACTTTTGCACACATAATATCTACTTGTGGTTCTTTCAGGAAACACTCACTCTTCCACAAAGAAAAGTCTAGGATTTCTACACAATTGGAGTTATATTTAAAATAGTCCATCTGGTCTACAGCCACCATCATCTATAAATATAGAGACTTGCAATTTTAGGATGTTGGGAATTACCACAGATGCTAATTCTTTGAAAAAGTTGAAATTAAAAAAAGATAGCTTGTTAGAAATAGCATTGACTGTATTTGTTGTTACTTAATTTTTCATTTGTACACATCTTATTCTCTTTGGACTATGCACTTCTTGAGGACCATGCTGTGTCTGAAACAACAAAGTGAAACAAAGCTTCCATTAGCTGACATAAATTAGGACAATGATGATGAAGTGGGATTTGTTTATCATGGAATGAAATTTTCACAAAAGAAATGAACACTATAGATGACCGCATTCATCATCTATACATTTATCTCACAAATACTTACTCAACACCAACCACAGTGCCCAGTAATATGGTCGATACTAGGAAACAATGGAGAGCTATATTAATATAGTCTCTGTCCTTATGGTATATGAAGCCTAGAAGAGAAAAACAAGTAATAACTGTAAAATATGATGAATGCTTATTAGAGAAGCACAGGTTGCTATGGGAATACCCAAGGCGGGGGCGTTTAACCTAGTTGTAGTCTTCACGGAGTTTTCACATACAAATAACTCATTTGAGCCTCACAAAGTCCTCTGCAATAAGTAGTGCAGGAATTATTCTTCTCATTTACAGATGAGGGATTTGTCTCAGAAATTAGCAAGACCCAATTTCCCATAGGCCCAGACCTGGGCTTGTGATTCTCATCCCTGTTCCACACAGCAGCTAGAATGCCGGGGGTGTGACATCTGTGGCTGTGCTGTGTCTGCTTCCTGTCTTGGTGCCCTCATCCGCAGCTTACAGCCCCCAATGGCATCAATTAATTAATCATTGGCATCATCGTAGCTGCCTGGAAGACATGTGGGTGTTCTGACCAGCATGGCCCTAAGTGCTCTTTTACTAGGGCTGGTTATCTAGTGTTCATTCTGGGAGCAGCCCCTGCAATTAGGAAAGGGGCCAGGGGATCTTTCAAGCAGACAGAAGCTACAGAAGCTCAGCCAAAAACCTTATTAGGATGAGCCATCATGCAGCAGTATGCTCAGTGGTCTGTTTTCCTGTCCTATTAAGTAGAAGTCAGTTGCTCCAAAGAGAAAACAACATTGAAATGTCCAAGTTCATTTTATTTTACGTTTAGTGCTATTGAGTTGGAAAGAATAATGAACACTGCTGTTGGGCATTTTCCCTTTTCGTTCTGAATACCCAACCATTTCCTGATTCTTCCAGAAAAACTTCTCCTTTTTTACAAATTTTTGAAACTCTTGGAAATTTCCCAGTGATATTCGAGTCTTTCAGGGATTAGTATGCTCTATTAATAACTCTGGAAAAATTGAGGAGGTGGTGATAATTATTTCCTTGATTTGTGGTATCATAGAAATATCGTGGACTTGGGGATAAACCTGAATTAACTCTTTTCACTTTCCAGCTGTGGAAATTTGGGAAAGTTTCTGGACTTCCTTCTGCCCCAGTTTCTTGAAAGGATGGTTGTGAGGATTAGAAAAAAAAATGTAATATAGCTTGTACAGTGCCTGGCACATAATTGGTCCTCAGTAAATGGGAAATATTATTATGATGGTTAAAACTTCTGTTTTTCTCCTGAGAACTCAGTGCAAACTCTAGCATCTCTTCTAAGCCTGACTTTTCTGGCAATACTATTTCCTCTGGATCTTTACCTTTATTATAAGTTTATTTCTTTTTGTTTATTGAGGTATAATTGGCATAGAATTATATCATTTAAGGGGTACAACATAGTAATTCAACATTTATATAGATTGCAAAATAGTCACCACAATGAAAGTGAAATAATGTCGTATTTATGTCTCTCTCTCTGATTTATTTCACCTATCATAATACCCGTGAAGTCCGTCCATGGTGTCACAAATGGCAAGATTTTATTCTTTTTTATGGCTGAGTAACATTCCATTGTGTGGGTATATACATCTTTATCCATTCTTCCCTCAGTGGACACTTAATTTGTTTCCATATCTTGGCTATTGTAAATAATGCTGCATTGAACAAGTGGTACATATATATTTTTGAATTACTGTTTTCATTTTCTTTGGATAGACACCCAGAAATAGAATTGCTGAATTGCATGATTATTCTATTTTTAATTTTTTGAGGAAGTTCTCTATTGTTTTCCATAGTGACTGCACTAATTTACATTTTCACCAACAGTGCACAAGGGCTCCCTTTTTTCCACATCTTCACCAAAACTTGTTATTTCTTGTCTTTTTGATAATGGCCTTTCTGACAGGTGTAAGGTGATATCTCATTGTGGGTTTGATTTGTACTTCCTTGGTTTGCCTGTTGGCCATCTGCATATCTTCTTTGAAAAGTGTCTGTTCAAATCTCTTGCCCATTTTAAATTGTTTTGTTGTTGTTGTTGTTGTTGTTGTTTTGTTATTTAGGTGTATGAGTTCTTTATAGATTTTGCATGTTAACTCCTTATCAGATATATGATCTGCAAGTATTTTTTATTCAGCAGGTTCCCTTTTTGTTTTGTTGATGGTTTGCTTTGCTTTGCAGAAGCTTAGTTTGATGTAGTCCCATTGTTTATTTTTTCTTGTGTTTTCCCTGCTTTTGGAGTCAGATCCCAAAATAAACAACCCCCCCCCCCCACGAAACCCAACTCCCAAAACATTGCTACATTGCTAAGGCAGTTGTCAAGTAGCTTACATCCTAACACATCTAAGATGTTCCAATATGTAGGCAATGCTAGTGATGGGAACTTTGGGGATTATAGTATACAAAAGTCAAAGCAGACTGTCATGCACAGTAGGTCCTCTGCAATCTAAACTCTACTTCTTGGTAGGAGACTTGGGGAATTAGCCCTGTCATTGAAGGTTTGTAGGGTCCAAATCTACAGTGGTGGAGTTAGACAGTATAGATGATTGTAAAACTTAAATGAACATGTATAACTTAGGACAATGCTCAAAATTTCTGTACCTTCTGTTTCAAAATCATTGGGAGGACTTATAATAAACATAGGTGATTTAACTAGAATATCTGGGGAATGGATCCTGGGGATATCCATTCTAAATAGGATACCCCAAGGATCTTTATATACTTTTTTTGAATTTATTTTTTAAAAATGTATATCCAAATTAGTTAGCATATAGTGCAACAATGATTTCAGGAGTAGATTCCTTAATGCCCCTTACCCATTTAGCCCATACCCCCTCCCCAAACCCTTCCAGTAACCCTCTGTTTGTTCTCCATATTTAAGAGTCTCTTATGTTTTGTCCCCCTCCCTGTTTTTAGATTATTTTTGTTTCCCTTCCCTTATGTTCATATGTTTTGTCTCTTAAAGTCATATGATATTTGTCTTTCTCTGACTGACTAATTTTGCTTAGCATAATACCCTCCAGTTCCATCGACGTAGTTGCAAATGGCAAGATTTCATTCTTTTTGATTGCCGAGTAATACTCCATTGTGTGTGTGTGTGTGTGTGTGTGTGTGTGTGTGTGTGTGTGTGTGTGTGTATGTATACATACACACACACCACATCTTCTGTATCCATTCATCCATTGATGGACATTTGGGCTTGTTCCATACTTTGGCTATTGTTGATAGTGCTGCTATAAACACAGGGGTGCATGTGTCCCTTTGAAACAGCATAACTGTATCCCTTGGATAAATGCCTAGTACTGCAATTGCTGGGTCATAAGGTAGTTTTATTTTTAGTTTTTTGAGAAACCTCCATACTGTTTTCCAGAGTGGCTGCACCAGTTTGCATTCCCACCAGCAGTGCAAAAGAGATCCTCTTTCTCTGCATCCTCACCAACATCTGTTGTTGCCTGAGTTGTTAATGTTAGCCATTCTGACAGGTGTGAGATGGTCCCTCATTGTGGTTTGGATTTGTATTTCCCTGATGATGAGTGATTTTGAGCATGTTTTCCTGTGTCGGTTGGCCATCTGGATGTCTTCTTTGGAGAAGTGTCTATTCATGTCTTTTGCCCATTTCTTCACTGGATTATTTGTTTTTTGGGTGTTGAGTTTGATAATTTCTTTCTAGATTTTGGATACTAACCCTTTATCTGATATGTCATTTGCAAATATGTTCTCCCATTCTGTCAGTTGCCTTTTAGTTTTGCTGATTGTTTCCTTCACTGTTCAGAAGCTTTTTATTTTGATGAGGTCCCAGTAGTTCATTTTTGCTTTTGTTTTCCTTGCCTCCAGAGATGTGTTGAGTAAGAAATTGCTGTGGGCAAGATCACAGAGGTTTTTGCCTGCTTCCTCCTCGAGGATTTTGATGGCTTCCTGTCTTACATTGAGGTCTTTCATCTGCTTTCAGTTTATTTTGTGTATGGTATAAGAAAGTGGTCTAGGTTCATTCTTCTGCATGTCACCGTCCAGTTTTCCGAGCACCACTTGCTGAAGAAACTGCCTTTATTCCATTGGATATTCTTTCCTGCTTTGTCAAAGATTAGTTGGCCATACGTTTGTGGGTCCATTTCTGGGTTCCTTTTTCTGTTCCATTGATCTGAGTGTCTGTTCTTGTGCTTGTACCATACTGTCTTGATGATTACAGCTATGTAGTATAGCTTGAAGTCTGGGATTGTGATGCCTCCTGCTTTGGTTTTCTTTTTCAAGATTGCTTTGGCTATTCGGGGTCTTTTCTGGTTCCATACAAATTTTAGGATTATTTGTTCTAGCTCTGTGAAGAATGCCGGTGTTACTTTGATAGGGATCATGTTGAATATGTAGATTGCTTTGGGTAGTATCAACATTTTAACAATATTTGTTCTTCCTATCCAGGAATATGGTATCTTTTCCCATTTTTTGGTGTCTTCTTCAATTTCTTTCATAAGCTTTCTATAGTTTTCAGCATATAGCTCTCTTTCATTACATTTATTCCTAGGTATTTTATGGGTTTTATTGATCTGTTCTACTGTTGTTTTGGTTTTGATAGCATTGATTTATGCTCTAATCTTTACTATTTACTGTCTTCTGCTGGTTTTGGGTTTTATTTGCTGTTCTTTTTCCAGCTCTTTAAGGCATAAAGTTAGGTTGTGTGTCTCAGATCTTTCTTCCTTCTTTAGGAAGGCCTGGATTGCTATATACTTTCCTCTTATGACTGCCTTTGCTGTGTCCCAGAGGTTTTGGGTTGTGGTGTTATCATTTTCATTGGATTCTATACACTTTTTAATTTCCTTTTTAACTTCTTGGTTGGCCCATTCATTCTTTAGTAGGATGTTCTTCGGTCTCCAAGTATTTGTTACCTTTCCAAATTTGTCCTTGTGGTTGATTTCGAGTTTCATAGCGTTGTGGCCTGAAAATATGCATGGTATGATCTCGATCTTTTTGTACTTGCTGAGCGCTGATTTGTGTCCCAGTATGTGGTCTATTCTGGAGAATATTCCATGTGCACTGGAGAAGAATGTATATTCTGTTGCTTTAGGATGAAATGTTCTGAATATATCTGTTACGTCCATATGGTCCAGTGTGTCCTTCAAAGCCATTGTTTTCTGGTTGATTTTTTGATTAGATGATCTGTTCATTGCTGTGAGTGGGGTATTGAAGTCTTCTACTATTATGGTATTACTATCAATGAATTTCTTTATGTTTGTGATTAATTTATATATTTGGGTGCTGCACATTTGGTGCATAAATGTTTACAATTGTTAGGCCTTCTTGGTGGATAGACCCCTTGATTATGATATAATGCCCTTCTTCATTTCTTGATACAGCCTTTATTTAAAGTCTAGGTTGTCTGATATAAGTATGGCTACTCTGGCTTTCTTTTGTTGACCATTAGCATGATAGATGGTTCTCCATCCTCTTACTTTACTTTCAATCTGAGGGTGTCTTTAGGTCTAAAGTGGGTCTCTTGTAAACAGCATACAGATGGATCTTGTTTTCTCATCCATTCTGTTACCCTATGTCTTTTGATTGGAGCATTTAGTCCAGTGACGTTTAGAGTGAGTACTGAAAGATATGAATTTGTTGCCATTATATTTCTTGTAGAGTAGAGTTTCTGGTGGTGTTCTCTGGTCCTTTCTAATCTTTGTTGCTTTTGGAATTAATAAATTAACTAATTAATTAATTCATTCATCTTTTCTCCCCTCAGAGACTCCCCCTTAAAATTTCTTGCAGGGCTGGTTTAGGTGGTGACAAACTCCTTTAATTTTTGTTTGTCTGGGAAACTTTTTATCTCTACTTCTATTTTGAATGACAACTTTGCTGGAGAAAGAATTCTTGGCTGCATATTTTTCTGATTGAGCACATTGAATATATCCTGCCACTCCTTTCAGGCCTGCCAGGTTTCTGTGGATGGGTCTTCTGCGAACCTGATCTGTCTTCCCTTGTAGGTTAAGGACTTTTTTCCCATGCTGCTTTTATGATTCTCTCCTTACCTGAGTATTTTGTGAAGTTGACTATGATATGCCTTGTTGATGGTCAGTTTTTGTTGAATCTCATGGGGGTCCTCTGTGCTTCCTGGATTTTGATGTCTGTGTCTTTCCCCAGGTTAGGAAAGTTTTCTGCTATGATTTGCTCACATAACCCTTCTACCCCTATTTCTCTCTCTTCCTCTTCTGGGACCCCTATGATTCTGATGTTGTTCCTTTTTAATGAGTCACTGATTTCTCTAATTCTCAAATCGTGCTCTTTTGCCTTAATCTCCCTCTTTTTTTCTGCTTCATCATTCTCCATAAGTTTGTCCTCTATATCGCTGAGTCTGTTCTGCCTCATCCGTCTTGCCACTGCAGCATCCATTTGAGATTGCAGCTCAGTCATAGCGTTTTTTATTTCATTCTGACTAGCTTTTACTTTTTTTATGTCCACAGACAGGGATTCTAATCTATTAGAATAGATTCTAATCTATTCCAGCTAGTATTCTTATTATCTTGATTCTAAATTCTGGTTCAGACATCTTGCTTGTATCTGTGTTGGTTACGTCCCTGGCTGTCATTTCTTTCTGCTCTTCCTTTTGGGGTGAATTCCTTCATTTCATCATTTTGAAGGGAGAAAAGGAATTAATGAGGTAGAAAACATTAAAATAAAAAAGTTAAAATTAAAAAATTAAAAACAAACACAGAGACAAAAATAAAATGATGCTAGATCCTAGGTGTGTTTTGGTCTGGGTGTTGAAAGTGGTTTGATTAGAGAAAAAAAAGGAAAAAAGAAAAAAAAGGAAATTGATTGAAAATTTGAAAAAATGAATACAGTGAAGTAGAGTAAAATTAAATGATGGAATTAAAATAGAATTTGAAAAAGTTTACACAGAAGTAAAAAATATAGTAGAAAAAATTAAAGAAAAAATTTTTTAATAAAAATTGAAAATAAAAATGAATGTTTTCTCTTTCTGTATTCAGGAAAAAGAAAAGAAATGAAAAAGAGAAAAAAAAGAAGAAAGGAAATTGTATAGTTGGACCAGCTAACAGACTGAAATATGAGTGAAACTACTTCGTTTTCCCCTAGAAGTCAAACTTTGAAGTGCTTTATAGTCCATGAACTAAGTGGGCGGTGAGACTTGTGTTCTTGAAGAGCGAGGTTGGCCCAGTTGGGCATGGCTTAGTGTAACGGCTCCATTCTCCACTAGATGACGCTGCTAGCCTACTAGGATGGATTGTTGTGGCACTTGTAGGTGCGTATGTGCAGGAGCGGTGAAAATGGCGTCTCCCAGCTACCCAGTCTCTGGTATTGGAACTCTGTTCTCCCTGATCACCAATCGCGCACCCATCCTTCGTCTTTGGCTTCTGTCCACTCCCCACTTCCACACTGTCTGTGACCAAGCCCCAGGCAGCACCTCCCTCCTGAGTTTTGTCTCAGATGGGGCTGCCTTCCCTGGCCCCTCACTTCTGAGGGACTGTGGCTTTGACCTGTTCCGCCCCTCTGCAGATGGTCTCACTGAACAATAGCTGTGTGCTGGTCCCACCCAGGAACGCTTGTGGGACCATACTGCTGCCAATGCCCAGAGACTGCAACCAGGTGCTAGCCCACCCCAGAAAAAGTTCGCAAGACAGTTTAGCAGCAGCACCTCAGGGATTATGGAAAATCACAACAAACATATGGCACCAGGCTTCACCCCCAATAACCTTGTTCGAGCACCAGCGAATGTGGCCAGTCTCTGGGGTCTGCTGGGCCTAGGTGGCCTCACAGCCTCTACCAAATGTCCTTCCAGCAGTGGAACCACTTCTCCCATGTTGCCTGAGAACCTCCTGGATCACACTCTGCTCCTGGGGATTCGTCCTTCCCACCAGAGCACCGCCAGGTATCGAGCTGCAGAGTTTCAGATTCTGTGCTCCCCCTGTTTACAGTCTTAATGGAATTTAAACCCTCTTCTTTCTCCCTTTTTAGTTCAGTCCCTGTGGCTGTTTCCAATTTTCTACTTTCTCTCCAGTTGCTTTTGGGGAGGGTTGCTTTTCCCATATCCCCCCCCCCCCCCGTCTCTGTCCTCTCTATGCATGCAAAAGTGGTTCCCTTCCCTCTGTGGCTTCTCTCTCCCCAAGTTCACCTCTCCACACCGTGTATCTGCTGAATTCTGTGGTTCAGGTTGTACAGATTGTTGTGTTAATCCTCAGATCAGTTTTCTATGTTTGCAGAATGGTTTAGTGTTGTTCTGGCTGTATTTCATGGATGTGAGACACACAAAAAACTTCCATGCTGTTCTGCATCTTGGCTTCTCTGGATCTTATATACTTTAAGGTTAAAGAATATTAGATGC
Organism: Felis catus; assembly: GCF_018350175.1. NCBI lineage: Eukaryota > Metazoa > Chordata > Mammalia > Carnivora > Felidae > Felis > Felis catus. The sequence goes on from NC_058375.1 coordinate 65,539,351, forward strand.
TAGACTTGAAAGCCACATGAGAGTCCTGATACAAAGGATCAGTGACCTTGTAAAGAAGTTACCTTTTCGTCTCTCATTCAAGAGTGGCTTGCAGAAGGGGTGGTTACATGAAAAAGAAATCTAGGGACAAAGCTTTTATCCCGGTAGTAGGATTGAAAGATCTCAGTCTGGAAATAGAGTTGAGGTTTCTGGAATAAGAATCAAGGCAAAAAGAATCCCAAGGACAAGAAATGAAGCAGACAGACTGGGGATTGGGCAAGATCTGATAGAGGATTTGTAATAGGGTTTCCTGTTTACCTCCCACCTTCCCCATTGAGACTGTGGTTTCCCTGAGGGTTGGGTTCATAACTTTTTTATCCACGTTTCTTTTGTACTTAATATAGGGCTTAGCAAAAAGTAGGCTTTCAGGTATTTATTAAACAAACAAACAAATAAATAAATAAATAAATGCAAGTTGGGATTAGTGGGCAAAGGTGGGTGATGCTACTAAGCTCTTGAATGTGGACTAGAGTTACCTAAAGGTCTCTTGGCTCAGTTCACACTTGGTCCTGGGAGTTGACTTTGGGGCTGCACTTGTAGTTTTGGCATTAAATAGAGGGAATAACCAGATTGACTCAAGACATAGACTGAACCTAGAGTTAGGATAATTTAAGACGTATTTTGGAAGAAAGTGTGATTTGATTCTGCTTTGAAGGTAAGAGATAGATTAAATGACTGATTTCAGTCCAACTCAACAAACATTAACTGGGCATCTACTCTGTGCAATGGCTAACAACTCAATGGAGGAGACCAAAAGGTAAAAAAAAAAAAAAAAAAAAAAAAAAAAGACCTAACTACAATGTTATAGGGGATGTTGAAGGGGAAATTTTCTAGGGAAATTGAGGGGAGAGATAATCTTTCCCTGGGACTTATGACCTAGTCAGGATGTGCTCTACAGTCAAGGCAGTGAAGGGCTTTCCAAGTGGAGAAAACAGCTAGGATAGGGGAAAGAAGGAATGAAAATGAAGGTATCTTGGGAGGTGGCATCAGGACTCTGGGTGGTGAGAGCAAAGGACAGATCATGGGTAGTGGGTTCTGGACCTCGTGGATCATCTTAACAAGGCAACGTTTATTCTAGAAACACTTGAATTTGTCAAAGTGTTTTAAGCAGTGTAATTACACAATTCAACTTATATTTAGAAGCTGAGTGTGGACTGCAAGATCTGGAGGAGGGTGAGAAGCTAGGAGCAGTCTGGACAGGGCAGTAGGGCAGCAAAGTGAGCAAAATTTTAATTAAACTAATTCCTACTGAGGTACTAATGGTAAATAATGGTTTAAGACAAGTACTCTCTAAGTGTGCTGTTGCCTCCATATCTGGAGGAGGTATGAATACTATGGATAGATTTGTCAGGTAAGCTCTAGAAGGGCACTTTTGGTTATCTGCTGTTTATTCTTCCCACTCCCAAAGCTAGCCCATGCTAGCTGGTCTGCCCTGAAAATGAAATGCAGTTCTGTGATTTGGAGGAGAGTTCACAGGCCAGAGGGCACAGGTTGCTCTGTGATTTTTAATTGACTAGCATGAGTTCTTTCTCTTTACCTTGAAGAGTCCCTCCTTGTATCAAGTTCATTACAAATGGACATTATCTGGCAGACCTCAAACACACCAACTGTTGAGAACAGAGCCAGCAACCTATCTTTTCTCCAAATGGCACCCAGCCTTAGGACCATGATTTACAAACCTAATTGTTGTTATTATATTGATTCTTTTTGTTGCTGTTTGTTTTTAAATATGGGACCCTTCATGAATTTGCGTGCCATTCTTGCACAGGGACTGTGCTAATCTTTTCTGTATCTTTCCAGTTTTAGAATATGTGCTCCTGAAGTGAGCACTAGATTCTTTTTTTTACCAATGTCCTAGTGTCAAATTATCTCAGCTCTGAGAAAAGTTCTTGTTTTTGGGTCAATATATGTGTTAGAAAGTTGTGTGAGTTAAAATTAAAAAGATATTAAAATTGTTCTCTTTTCCATTCTTTCATCTTTCCTACTTACCCCCTTCTCATAAACCCAACAAACATACTCTCTCTGCAAATAAACTCTATGTTTAGAGAATAACAGAAATGACACATCATATGGTCTCATTTTGCCCTAATTGTGTAGTATTGACATACAAGAAGGAATGTTGAATCAAAAATAAAAACACCTGGGTTATGTTCCTTTCAATGGCATTAACTAGATGTGTAACCTGGGTACAGTTTACTTCACTTTTCCCAGCCCTAACTGCTGTAATATGAGGGAGATGGATTGTGTTCTATCTGTATAATTCTTTATAATTCTAATCAGTGGGGATTCTATAAGCTACACAGGAATTGTGACATATTTTTTCATGTGAAGGGGAAAATCTTGAGTGCTGCTTTGGAAAAGCAGCTGTTGATTGCTTCTTTGGGATCTATTTTTTCATTTCTTCAATAACCTTCATTTTTTTCCTTTAGGAATATGTTCTACTTTGCTTAGCTGTGCAGCCAGCATGGAATGCACACCATTTTTGGCTCCACAGGTGGCTCCTGATGGGCTTAAACCAAACAGTGTGTATCATTAACTGGTTCCAGGATGAGCATCTGGCCCCATTCAGGCCACAGAGATGGGCAGGAATTATTTTTGCTGGGGGCTCCTGGGAAGAAGGCTTTCTTTTTCTTTTGTGTGAGGTAGTGAAGAGCTTCTCTGCCAGTGTATTGGAAGAAGTGAGATCTGGGAAGCTGAGTAGAGCCCAGAGAATCCCAAGGGAGCCAGAGCCTGGTGACTATACAAAGCTCTGGATAAAACCATGTCTGAAACAACATCCAACTTTTAAAAAACTTGTGACCCAATGAAATAATGAAGTTTAAGACAATTCATCTTGGTTTCTCTGTTGCCATCAACTCAGATTCGTAACTTTTCCCCTTAAGGTTTCACTAAATATATTTTTGAATTCCATTTTTTTACCCCCTGAAAGAAAAGGAAATTGCTTATACCTGAATTTTTATTACAGTCAGTTCCTAAATCATTAACTGGGAAGTGTTGAAAACAAAAATTTTAGAGTCGGTATGAGGCACACAGAAATTGCTTTATAAATGTTCATTGAATGAATGAAAGTGATAATAAATTAGAAAGAGGAAAGATAATATATCTGGGTGCAAGGGAAGGGATAGGTGGGAAGGTAGTTATATAGAATGTGTTTTGGGGGGCACATACTAGTGAGGAAATGTATGGGATGATCATAAAGCCTAAACTGCTGGAATTGTCCTTTTTCTTCTCTCCTGAGATGTTTCCTAATGTTTTTTTTTTTCTTTCAATTTAGAATTCAGGGAGAAAGAAGCATCTAGGTTCACAAAATAAATTTTACTGCAATCAATTGATTAATTTAACAGGTGTTTCATGAGCACTTACAAAGGTCTGTAGTTACAAGGGAAGACTGATAAATCAGTACTAATCACAAAGTTGATGAGTATTATGGAAACGGAAATATAGGGATTATGAGAACAGAGCAAGGGATCTAACCTAGAGGAAGGTAAGAAAAGCCTTTTCAAGGAAATGATATTTAAGCGGATCTCTGAAGAATAAGCAGGTGGCAGCCAGATGAAAATGGGTAGAGGAAGGAGAAGAGTGTTCCATGCACTGACCCAATGGCTAGGGGGATGGAGGCACCTGTGAGGACATGAGAGAAGTTCAGAATATATGTAAGGAAGAGGTGAAGGGTGAGATAAAGCCACTGAGAGGACCAGATTTTGTAACTCTCTATGGGCCAGGTGAAGTAGTTCAGGCTTTAATTGAAGGGGAGTGGGAGGCTGCTGAAGGGTATATGCAGGAGAGCAACAGGATCAGATTAGCATTGAACTTGGACCACATATGGCACAGGGGCATGAGGCCCCCTCCCTCCAGTTCTGTTCCTTTGTGCATCTGCACTATTGCCTCCACTTCCTTACTAAATGCTGCCTCTTTCCTTTTAAAACACTGGAAAAAAGTATGAAGTGGGCATTGTTCGTTCCCAGAACTGGTTACATCCCTACTTCTGTAGTAACTTGTTTTTCCTGGTAAATCTAATCTTCTTTCTCTTAACTAGCATTTGGGTTTTCGGTAGCTCTGACTTCTTATAAATCAGCACTGATTTTCATCTCCTAAATACTGAAGATGGGATCCAGCTGGCAGGCATGGATTCTACTGGATTTGTCTGGGACTGGCTTTTGCTTGGCAAGCAGCTGCTGACGAGGCTCACCCTGTGGCTTATTTTTGGGGGTTTTCTTTTGTGCAGCCAGAACACAGTTCCACCTAGCTCTTCTCCCAGCCATGTGAAGCTGCCTATACCAACCTGCAGGACCTCTCTGTCCTCCCAACTTGAGTGGTTCTCCAACCTGGGAATCAAAATCATCCTCCAAACGTATGAATCAAAGTCTTCAGTCCTCTCTTGCACCTGTTGTTTGCATCACAGGGCAAGTTCATTACTTTGCTTGCTTTCTTTCACTTTAAAGTGTTCAGCCTTCTTGGGGCACCTGGATGGCTCAGTTGATTGAATGTCTGACTCTTGATTTCAGTTCAGGTCATAATCCTGGGGTCGTAGGATCAAGTGCCCTGCTGGACTCTGCACTGGGTGTGGAGCCTGCTTGAGATTCTCTCTCTCTCTTTCCCCCTGCCCCTCTCTCCTGCTTACTCTCTCTGTCTCTCTCTAAAAATAAAAAAAAAAAATAAAGTGTTCAGCTTTTTTTCTTGGTCTGTTTGTAAACTTATGGACCTTCTTATTGCTTCTAGAGTTTGGATACAGTGAGTGCTGGATAACACCAATAGAATGATTGAAAGAGAAAAGATACTAAGTTCTGAGTCTGGACTGGAGGGTTATCAGAAACAGTGGTTTGCTGAGAAGAGCTGGCAGCTGGGTAGAAAGATTGTGAACATCGGTGTTTAACAATTTGAAGAGCACCTGATGGATTGGTGATCAGAATCAGTGTTCTGAAGTTGACTCAGGACCCAACTTATTGACTGATAAGGATGCACTTTTCCACAAGGAAGGGCACCACTCAAGAGAGAAGGCTTTCATAACTCCTTTACTGGGTGGCTCCTCCCCTGAATCTCCAGTATTATTGAAAGGCTCAAAGGAGATAATCCATATAAAGTACTTAGAGGAATGCCAGGTATGGGTGAGCAATCAGGCACATGTTATTCAAATTATAGATGTTGCAGTCACTATACAACACAGCCTGGCTCTGTGGATGGAGCTGTGATTGCTTTTCCTGAAAACCTGTAATCCTTTCATTCACTTGCTAAGACATTGAATTATGCAACAACTATTATTGAGTGTTTAAGTGTACCAGACACTAATTCTACCTAGTTGACACAAGTATGTAAAGTTTGCTTTATTTTTGAGATTTTGGTTTTCTCTTGAGACATGTCATTCACTCAAAAAATAGTTACTGAGTATTAATTAATGGTGTGGTCATCTGCAGTTACTTGTGGATCAAGGGCCAGGGGAGTTAATATTGATGGAGTAATGCATGGGTTTTTCTGCTTTATCTTGAGAGAGTATTATCCATCCTGGCTCTGTTTATTCCCATGCCTTGCTGGATTTTTCCCTCTATAGCACATATCACCATCAGACATATTATATATTTTATATTTTATTAATTTAGTTGTTATTTTCTGCTTCCCTGAACTACAGTGTGAACTCCACAGGGGAGAGTTTTTGCCCATTTTCATCCATGCTGTACTCTCAGCTCTGAACAGTGCCTGGCACAGGTGTCCTGTAACTATTTATTGAGTGAATTTGCCTCACTTTGAAAGCTCCATCCCACACTCAGTTTTGCCATCCTTTCCTTAGACTCTTCCCTAAGGGCTGGGCTTGTCTGGTAGAATATCTGGCTATTTTGACTTATGTTGCCTTGCTCTGTGGTGCTTTGCAAATCACACTATCAAGGTATCTGGGTATCTGGAAAGAGGGTAAAATGGCACCTGGCCAGTAACTCACTAACCATCTTGAAGATCTTATCTAGATAAGAACTGTTTGGTTTATTTTAGAATCCATCGTGAATGATTCTCATCAGGAAATAGTAGCTTTTAAACACATGCTTACTATGTACTGCACCAAATGGCTTACCTAATTTTCTCACTTAATCCTTACAACATATCTATGAAGGCAGTATTAGTATCTGAATCCTACAGAGGAGAACACTGATGCACAGACTGGGTAAGAAAATTGAAGGTCAGAAACTAATTAGTGTCCATACCGGGATTTGAATCCTAGTCTTTCTGATTACAAGGCTCATGCACCAACCTTGAGGCTACCCCTGTACACTGTTTGGACTTGTTATTATGGACTTCTGTTTGTATATTTGTACCGCTCTTTGATCTTTGATCTTAATGGAGGCAAACTGACTTGCTTTCATTGATTCTTGAGACCAGAGGCTATCTGCTTTGCAGACATTCTTCATCTTAGTGATAACAAGGGAATACTTTAAATAATAAAGGGTGGTACACAAAATTTTATGTTAAATGTCACTGTAATGGCTTCCAACAATTTAATTGATCAGATAGACATATAACACATATGAACTTGATAGGTGCCCTTGAGAATATTGCATACAGAATTTGGAATTGTTGATTGGTCCTCAAGATAATGAGGACCTTGCTGGATAAAATTCTCCAGCAAGCTGTTGTACAAGACTATGTATGTGCACATATGTATACTTGTGTGTTAGTGTGTGTTGATGGGTGTGTGTGGGGGGAATGCATAAAGTGTAATGATACTGATTTATGAGAGAGATCAAGATACCTTCACTACTTCCCTGGAAGAGTAATTTTTTAATTAGTGTGAAAAGACTTTTTGTTTGTTTGTTTGTATATGTATACATACATACATACATACATACATACATACATACATACATACATATTCTTTCTTGTTTTAGTGTAATTTAAGTTTTTATTTTATTGTCAAGTTAGCTAACATACAGTGTAGTTTTGGCTTCAGAAATTGAACCCAGTGATTCATTACTTACCTATAACACCCAGTGCTCATCCCAACAAGTGTCCTCCTTAATTCCCATCACCTTTTATCTTCACCCCTCCAACCCCACCCCCATCAACGCTCAGTCTATTCTCTGAATTTAAGAGTCTCTTATGGTTTGCCTCCCTGTTTGTATCTTATTTTTCCTTCCCTTCCTCTATGGTCATCTGTTAAGTTTCTCAAATTGCACATATGAGTGAAAACATATGGTATCTGTGTTTCCATCCATGTTGTTTATCCATGTTGTTGCAAATGGCAGGACTTCATTCTTTTTCATTGCTGAGTAGTATTCCATAGTGTATATATAGCAGTCTTCTTTATCCATTTATCAGTTGATGGACATGGGAGCTCTTTCTAAAATTTAGCTATTGTTGATGGTGCTTCTACAATCATTGGGGTGAATGTGCCCCTTTGAATCAGCACTCCTGTATCCTTTAGATAAATTTATAGTAGTGTAATTGCTGGGTCATAGGATAGTTTTATTTTTAGTTTTTTGAGAAACCTCCACACTGTTTTCCAGAGTGGCTGCACCAGTTTGCATTCCCACCAGCAGGGCAAAAGAGATCCTCTTTCTCTGCATCCTCACCAACATCTGTTGTTGCCTGAGTTGTTAATGTTAGCCATTCTGACAGCTGTGAGGTGGTCTCTCATTGTGGTTTTGATTTGTATTTCCCTGATGATGAGTGATGTTGAGCATTTTTTCATGTGTTGGTTGGCCATCTAGATGTCTTCTTTGGAGAAGTGTCTATTCCTGTCTTTTGCCCATTTCTTCACTGGATTATTTGTTTTTTGGGTGTTGAGTTTGATCATTTCTTTCTAGATTTTGGATACTAACCCCTTATCTGATACATCGTTTGCAAATATGTTCTCCCATTCTGTCAGTTGCCTTTTAGTTTTGCTGATTGTTTCCTTTGCTGTGAAGAAGCTTTTATTTTGATGAGGTCCCAATAGTTCATTTTTGCTTTTGTTTCCCTTGCCTCCAGAGACGTATTGAGTAAGAAGTTGCGGCAGCCAAGATCAAAGAGGTTTATGCCTGCTTTCTCCTTAAGGATTTTGATGGCTTCCTGTCTTACATTGAGGTCTTTCATCCATTTTGAGGTTTTTTTGTTTGTTTGTTTGTTTTTGTTTTTTGTTTTTTGTTTTGTGTATGGTGTAAGAAAGTGGTCCAGGTTCATTCTTCTGCATGTCGCTGTCCAGTTTTCCCAGCACCACTTGCTGAAGAGACTGTCTTTATTCCATTGGATATTCTTTCCTGCTTTGTCAAAGATTAGTTGGCCATATGTTTGTGGGTCCACTTCTGGGTTCCTTTTTCTGTTCCACTGATTTGAGTGTCTGTTCTTGTGCCAGTACCATAATGCCTTGATGATGACAGCTTTGTAGTACAGCTTGAAGTCTGGGATTGTGATGCTTCCTGCTTTGATTTTTTTTTTTTTATGATTGCTTTGGCTATTCGGGTTCTTTTCTGGTTCCATACAAATTTTAGGATAGTTTGTTCTAGCCCTGTGAGGAATGCTGGTGTTATTTTGATAGGTATTGCATTGAATATGTAGATTGCTTTGGGTAGTATTGACATTTTAACAATATTTGTTCTTCCTATCCAGGAGTATGGAATCTTTCTCCATTTTTTGGTGTCTTCTTCAATTTCTTTCATAAGCTTTCTATAGTTTTCAGTGTATAGATTTTTTACCTCTTTGGTTAGGTTTATTCCTAGGTATTTTATGGTTTTTGGTGTAATTATAAATGGGATCAATTCCTTGATTTCACTTTCTATTGCTTCATTGATGGTGTATAGGAATGCAACAAATTTCTGTGCATTGATTTTATATCCTGCAACTTTGCTGAATTCATGGATAAGTTCTAGCAGTTTTTTGGTGGAATATTTGGGCTTTCCACATAAAGTATCATGTGATCTGTGAAGAGTGAAATTTTGACCTCCTCCTGGCCGATTTGAATGCCTTTTATTTCTTTGTGTTGTCTGATTGCAGAGGCTAAGACTTCCAATACTATGTTGAATAACAGTGGTGAGAGTGGACATCCCTGTCTTGTTCCTGACCTTACAGGGAAGCTCTCAGTTTTTCCCCACTGAAGATGATATTAGCATTGGGTTGTTAATATATGGCTTTTATAATCTCGAGGTATGATCCTTCTATCCCTACTTTCTTAAGGGTTTTTATCAAGAAAGGATGCTGTATTTTGTCAAACGCTTTCTATGCATTTATTGAGAGTATCTTTCTTTTATTGAAGTGATGAAGCACATTGATTGTTCTGTGGATATTGAACCAGCCCTGCATCCCAGGTATAAATCCCACTTGGTCATGGTGAATAATTGTTTAAATATATTGTTGGATCTGGTTGGCTAATATCTTGTTGAGGATTTTTGCATCCATGTTCATCAGGGAAATTGGTCTGTAGTTATCCTTTTTAGTGGGGTCTTGTCTGGTTTTGGAATCAAGGTAATGCTGGCTTCATAGAAAGAGTTTGGAAGTTTTCCTTCCATTTCTATTTTTTGGAACAGCTTGAAGAGAATAGTTCTCAACTCTTCCTTCAATGTTTGGTAGAATTCCCCTGGAAAGCCATCTGGCCCTGGACTCTTGTTTTTTTGGAGATTTTTTGATTACTAATTCAATTTCTTTACTGGTTATGGGTCTGCTCAAATTTTCTGTTTCTTCCTGTTTCAGTTTCGGTAGTTTATATGTTTCTAGGAATTTATACATTTCTTCCAGATTGCCCATTTTATTGGCATATAATTGCTCATATTATTCTCTTATTATTGTTTTCATTTCTGCTGTGTTCATTGTGATCTCTCCTCTTTCATTCTTTTTTTTTTTCAATGTTTATTTACTTCTGAGATAGAGAGAGGCAGAGCATGAGTGGGGAAGGGGAAGAGAGAGAGGGAGACAGAATCTGAAGCAGGCTCCAGGCTCTGAGCTGTCAGCACAGAGCCCAGTGCGGGGCTCAAACTCATGACCCATGAGATCATGACCTGAGCTGAAGTCATTTGCTCAATCAACAGAACCACCCAGGCGCCCCGTCTCCTCTTTCATTCTTGATTTTATTTATTTGAGTCCTATCCTTTTTATTTTTGATCAAACTGGCTAGTTGTTTATCAATTTTGTTAATTCTTTCAAAGAACCAGCTTCTGATTCCATTGATCTATTCTTTTTTTTTTTTTTTTTTTTGGTTTCAATAGCATTGATTTCTGCTCTAATCTTTATTATTTCCTGTATTCTGCTGGTTTTGGGTTTTATTTGCTGTTCTTTTTCCAGCTCTTTAAGGCGTAAGGTTAGATTGTGTGTCTGAGACCTTTCCTCCTTCTTTAGGAAGGCCTGGAATGCTATATACTTCCCTCTTATGACCACTTCTGCTGCGTCCCACAGGTTTGGGGCTGTGGTGTTTCAATTTTCATTGGCTTCCATGTACCTTTTAATTTACTCTTTAATTTCTTGGTTGGCCCATTTGTTCTTTAGTAGGATGGTCTTTAGTCTCCAAGTATTTGTTACCTTTCCTAATTTTTTTTGTGGTTGATTTGGAGTTTCATAGCATTGTGGTCTGGAAACATGCATGGTATGATCTCAATATTTTTTGTACTTGTTGAGGGCTTATTTGTGTCCTAATATGTGATCTATTCTGGAGAACATTCCATGTGCACCAGAGAAGAATGTATATTCTGCTGCTTTCGGATGAAATGTTCTGAATATATCTGTTATGTCCATCTGGCCCAGTGTGTCATTCAAAGCCATTGTTTCCTTGTTGATTTTCTGTTTATATGATCTGTCCATTGCTGTGGGTCGGGTGTTGAAGTCTCCTACTATTACAGTATTATTACTAATGAGTTTCTTTATATTTGTGATTAATTGATTTATATATTTGGCTGTGCCATATTTGGCGCATAAATGTTTATAATTGTTGGGTCTTCTTGGTAGATAGACCCCTTAATTATGATATAATGCCTTTCTTCATCTCTTGTTACTGTCTTTATTTTAAAGTCTAGATTGCCTGATATAAGTATGGCTACTCCAGCTTTCTTTTGTCGACCATTAGCATGATCGACGGTTCTCCATCCCCTTACTTTCAATCGGAAGATATCTTTAGGCCTAAAGTGGGTCTCTTGTAAACAGCATATAGTTGGCTCTTGTTTTCTTATCCATTCTGTTACCCTATGTCTTTGAATTGGAGCATTAAGCCATTGACGTTTAGAGTGAGTACTGAGAGTTATGAGTTTATTGCCATTATGTTTCTTGTAGAGTTTCTTTATTGCCATTATGTTTCTTGGAGTTTCTGGTGGCATTCTCTGGTCGTTTCTAGATTTTGTTGCTTTTGGTGTTTTTTTTTTTTTTTCATTTTTTCTCCTCTCAGAGAGTCTCCCTTAAAATTTCATTCAAGGCTGGTGTAGTGGTCATGAACTGCTTTAATTTTTATTTGTCTGGGAAACTGTTAGTCTCTCCTTTTATTTTGGATGACAGCCTTGCTGGATAAAGAATTGCTGGCTGCGTATTTTTCTGATTCAGCACATTGAATATATCCTGCCACTCCTTTGAGGCTGCCAAGTTTCTTTGGCTCCAAACATTATCTGTCTTCCCTTGTAGGTTAAGGACTTTTTTTTTCCCTTGCTGCTTTCATTACTCTTTCCTTGACTGACTATTTTGTGAATTTGACTATGATATGCCTTGCTAATGGTCAGTTTTTCTTGAACCTTATGGGAGTCCTTTGTGCTTCCTGGATTTTGATGTCTGTGTCTTTCCCCAGGTTAGGAAAATTTTCCACTATTATTTGCTCACCTTCAACCCCTTTTTCTGTCTTTTCATCTTCTGGGACCCCTGTGATTCTGATGTTGTTCCTTTTTAGCAAGTCACTGAATTCTCTAATTCTTAAATTGTGCTCTTTTTTAGTTTCCCTCTTTTTTTCTGCTTCATTATAAGTTTGTCCTCTATATTGCTGATTCGCTGCTCTGTCTCCTCCATCCTTGCCGCCATGGCATCCATTTGAGATTGCAGCTCAGTTATAGCATTTTTTATTTCATCCTGACTAGATTTTACTTCTTTTATCTCTGCAGAGGGGGATTCTAATCTATTTTTGACCCCAGCTAGTATTATTATTATTATTGTTATTCTAAATTCTGGTTCATACATCTTGCTTTTATCTGTGTTGATTAAGTCCTGAGCTGTTGTTTCTTCCTGCTCTTTCTTTTTGGGTGAATTCCTTCATTTCATAATTTTGAGGGAAGGAAAGGAATTAATAAGGAAAAAAATTAAAATTAAAAAATTAAAACACACACGCACACACACACACATACAGAAATCAAATAAATGATGCTAGTTCCTAGGTGTGTTTTGGTCTGGTTATTGAAATGAGCTTTATAGAGAAAAAAGGAAAAAAAAGAAAGGAAAAAAAGAAAAACAAGAAAAAGAAGGAAAACGTTTGAAAATTTGAGAACATGAATATAATGAAATAGAATAAAATGAAATAATGAAAGTAAAATAGAATTTGAAAAATTTACAAAAAGGTAAAAATTACAGTAGAAAAAGTAAAGAAAAACATTTTTACTAAAATTGAAAATAAAATCAATTTTTTCTCTCTGTATTCAAGGAAAAGAAAAGAAAAAGAAAAAAAAAAAGAAAAGTGAATAGGTGGACCAGCAAACAGACTGAAATACAGTTGAAATTATATCATTTTCCTTTAGAAGTCAAACTATGAAGTAGTTTATAGTCCATAAACTAAGGAGGGGAAGAGATTTGTGGTGTTCCTGAAGAGTGAGTTTGGTCCAGTTGGACAGGGCTTAGTGTAATAGCTCCATTCTCCACTACATGGCACTGCTTAGCTTACTGGGGTGGATTGTTGTGGCACTTGTAGGTGTGCATGCACATGCACTGGAGGCATGAATATGGCATCACATAGCTATGTAGTCTCTAGTATTGGAACTCTGTGCTCTCCCCAACCAGCAATCGTGCACCCATCTTTTGTCTCTGGCTTAGTCCACTCCCCACTTTTTCACTGTCTGTGACCAAGCCATCAGGTTGCCAGGTGGCACCTCCCTCCTGAGTTTTATCTCCAATGCAGCTGTGTTTTCCAATCCCTCATTTCTGAGGGACTGCGGCTTTGACCCATTCAGATCCTCTGGGGGAGGGTCTCACTGAACAATGGCCAGGTGCTGGCCCCACCCAGGAACGTTTGCAGTACTATACTGCTGCCAATGCCCAGAGACTGCAGCTGGGTGCCAGCCTGCCCCAGAAAAAGTTCATGTGATTGTATAGCAGCAGCGTTTCAGGGATTATGGAAAATCACAACACACATCTGGCACCAGTCTTCACCCTTAACAACCTTGTTCCAGCACCAGTGAATGTGGTTGTTCTCTGGGATCTGCTGGCACTGGGTGGCTGCACAGCCTCTACCAAATTTTCTTCAAGCAGTGGAACTGCTGCTTTTCCCCATGTGGCCCAAGGGTCTCCTGGAGCCCACTCTTCTCCTGGGAATTAGCCCTTCTGACTAGAGCATTGCCAGATATTGAGCTGCGGCATTTCAGACTCTGTGCCCCCCCTTTTATAGAGTCTTAATGGAATTTAAGCCCTCTACTTTCTCCTTTCTCGCTTTTTAGTTCAGTCTAAAAGTAGCTGTTTCCACTTTTCCACTTTCTCTCCAGCTGCTCTTTTGGGGGGTGCTTTTCCCATTCTCTCCCCCTGTCTCTGTCCTCTCTCCATAAGCAAAAACAGCTCCCTGCGCTGTTCGGCTTCTCTCTCCTCCAGTTCACCTCTCCGTGCCATGTACCTGCTGAGTTCTGTGGTTTAGGTTGTGCAGATTGTTGTGTTAATCCTCAAATCAGTTTTCTAGTTGTGCAGGAGGGTTTAGTGTTGATCTGGCTATTTTTCATGGATGCAAGATGCAAAAAAAACTTCCATGCTGTTTCGCTGTCTTGGTTCCTCCCAGTAAATTCTTTATATTTTTAGGTACTAACCCTTTATCTGATATGTCATTTGCAAATATGCTCTCCCATTCTGTCAATTGCCTTTAGTTTTGTTGAATATCTCCTTTGGTGTGCAGAAGCTTTTTGTCTTGATGAAGTCCCAATAATTCATTTTTGCTTTTATTTCCCTTGTCTTCGGAGACATGTCAAATAAGTTTCTGTGGTGGAGGTCAAAGATGGTTTCCTGTCTCACATTTATGTCTTTCATCCATTTTGAATTTATTTTTGTGTATGGTGTAAGAAAGTGGTCTAGTTTCATTCTTCTGCATGTTGCTATCCAGTTCTCCCAGTACCATTTGCTAAAGAGACTGTCTTTTCTTCCATTGGATACTCTTTCCTGCTTTGTTGAAGATTAGTTGGCCATATATTTGTGGGTCCATTTCTAGGTTTTCTATTGTATTCCATTGATCTACTTGTCTGTTTTTGTGCCAATACCATACAGTCTTGATTATAGCTTTGTAATACATGCCAAAGTCTGGGATTGTGATGCCTCCAGCTTTGGTTTTCTTTTTCAACATTATTTGGCTATTTTGTGTCTTTTATGGTTCCATACAGATTTTAGGATCATTTGTTCTAGCTCTGTGATGAATGCTGGTGCTATTTTTATTGGGATTGCAATGAATGTGTGGATTGCTTAGAATAGTATCAACATTTTGACAATATTTGTTCTTCCAATCCATGAGCATGGAATGTTTTTTTCCATTTCTTTGTGTCTTCAATTTCTTTCATAATTTTTCTGTGGTTTTCAGCATACAGATCTTTCTCCTCTTTGGTTAGGTTTATTCCTAGGTATTTATGGTTCTTGGTGCAATTGTAAATGGGATTGATTCCTTAATATCTCTTTCTGTTGCTTCATTATTGGCGTATAGAAATCCAGCTGATTTCAGTACATTGATTTTATATCCTGCAACTTAGCTGAATTCATGTATCAGTCTAGCAGTATTTTGGCAGAGTATTTCAGGTTTTCCATGTAGAGTATCATGTCATCTGCAAAGAGTGAAAATTTGACTTCTTTGTCAATGTGGATTCATTTTATTTTATTTTGTTGTTTGATTGTAATGCTGGATTCATAGAATGAGTCTGGAAGCTTTCCTTCAATTTGTATATTTTTGGAAGAGCTGAGAAGAATAGGTATTAATTTTGCTTTAAATGTCTGGTAGAGTTCCTCTGGGAGGCCATGTAGGCCAGAACTCTTATTTGTTGGGAGATTTTTGATAACTGATTCAATCTTCACTGGTTATGGGTCTGTTCAAATTTTCTATTTCTTCCCATTTGATTCTTGGTAGTGTGTGAGTGTCTGGGAATTTGTCCATGTCTTCCAGATTTTCCAGTTTGTTGGCATATAATTTTTCATAGTATTCTCTAATAATTGTTTGTATTTCTGTAGTGTTGGTTGTGATCTCTCCTCCTTCATTTGTGATTTTATCTACTTGGGTCCTCTCTCTTTTCTTTTTGAGACGTCTGGCTAGGGGTTTATCAATTTTGTTTATTCTTTCAAAAAATCAGCTCTTAGATTCATTGATCTGTTTAACTGCTTTTTGTGTGTTTTTTTTGCATTCTATATTGTTTATTTCTGCTCTAATCTTTATTATTTCTCTTGTTTGGCTGGCTTTGGGCTTTCTTTACTGCTGTCTTTCTAGTTCTTTTAGGTTTGAGGTTAGGTTATGTATTTGGGACATTTCTTACTTCTTGAGATAGGCCTGAATTGTAATGTATTTTCCTTTTAGGACTGCCTTTGCTGCATCCCAAACAGTTGGGACTGTTGTGTTTTAATTTTCATTTTCTTCCATGTATTTTTTAATCCCTTCTTTAATTTCCTGGTTGACAAATTCAGTCTTTAGTAGAATATTCTTTAACCTTCATGTATCTGGGGGCTTTCCAAATTTTTTCTTGTGACTGATTTCAAGTTTCATAGCACTGTGATCTGAAAATATGCATGGTATGACCTCAATCCTTCTATATTTGTTAAGGGCTATTTTGTGACCCTGTATGTTATATATTTTGGAGAATGTTCCATGTGCACTTGAGAAGAATGTATTCTGCTGCTTTTGAATGAAAAGTTCAGAATATATCTATTAAGTCCATCTAGTCCAATGTGTCACTCAGAGCTGTTGTTTCCTTATTGATTTTCTGCCTAGATGATCTGTCCATTGTTGTAAGTGGAGTATTAAAGTCCCCTGCCATCATGGTATTATTATCTATACATTGTTTATGTTTATGACAAATTGGTTTATATATTTGGCTGTATCACGTTGGGGGCATAAACATTTATAATTGTTAGCTCTTATTGATATATAGACCTCTTAATTATGATATATTGCCTTTCTTCATCTTTTGTTACAACATTTGTTTTAAAATCTAATTTTTCTGATATAAGTGTGGCTAGTCTGGCTTTCTTTTGCCGTCCAGTAGCATGATAGATGATTCTCCATCCCCTCACTTTCAATCTGGAGGTGTCCTCAGGTCTAAAATGAGTGTCTTATAGAGAGCATATAGATGGATCTTTTTCTTGAATCCATTCTGATACCCTATGTATTTTGACTGGGCATTTAGTCCATTTATATTCAGAGTGATTATTGAAAGATATAGATTTAGTGTCACTGTGGTATCTGTAGGATTTGTGCTTGTGGTGATGTCTCTGGTCTTTTGTAGTCTTTGTTGCTTTCAGCTCACAGAGTCCCTCTTAGGATCTTCTGTAGGGCTGGTTGCATGGTCAGGAACTCCTTTAGTTTTTGTTTGGGAAAGCCTTTGTCTCTTCTTCTATTCTGAATGACAGCCTTGATGGATAAAGGATTCTTGGCTGCATATTTTCCCTATTTAGCACATTGAATAGTTCCTGCCACTCCCTTCTGGCCTGCCAAGTTTTAGTGGACAGGTCTGCTACCATCCTTATGTGTCTACCCTTGTAGGTTAAGACCCGTTTGTCCCTAGCTGCTTTCAGAATTCTCTCTTTATCTTTGTACTTTGCTAGTTTCATCATGACATGTCATGGTGTTGACCTATTTTTGTTGATTTGAAAGGAGTTCTCTGTGCCTCTTGGACTTGGATGCCTGTTTCCTTCCCCAAATTAGGGAAGTTTCTATAATTTGTTCAAATACACTTTATGCCCCTTTCTCTCTTCTTCTTCTGAAACTCCTATGATATGGATATTATTTTGTTTCATTGAATCACTTAGGTCTCTAATTCTCCCCTTGTGGTCTAGTAACTTTTCTTACCTTTTTTAGCTTCATCATTTTCAATAATTTTATCTTCTATTTTACCTATTCTCTCATCTGCTTCTTCCATCCTTGCTGTCACTGCATCTAGTTTATTTTGCATCTCACATAGCCTTTCTTTATTCATTGTAACTATTTCTTAGGTTTTTGAACTCTGCAACAATAGATTCTTTGCTGTCTTCTGCGCTTTTTTCAAGCCTGGCTATTAATCTTATGACTGTTATTCTAAATTCTTGTTCAGGTATATGGTTTATATCTGTTTTGAGCAATTCTCTGGCTATCGTTTCTTCCTGGAATTTCCTTTGAGGAGAATTCTTCTGTTTTGTCATTTTGGCTAGGTTTCTGTCTTTTATGTGTTTTAATAGCTTATTATGTGTTCTGCATGTGTGAGAACTGCTATATTAAAAATGGGCCATACACTGTCCAGGGCTTGGCACTTCAGGAAGTGTTTTTGGAGTGTGGAGTGTGCACTCTGTTGTTGCACTGCCCTGTCCCATAGGGTAGTCATCTACAAAGCTCCTCTTTACTTGTAGTCGTGGAATGTTTAGATAGTCCATCTGGTGTGGTTTGAATTACTCATGGAAAAGTAACCATGGAAAAGAGGAAAGGGCAAGGGACCTGATCCCATACAAAAAGAAAAAATGAAAGGTGCAATAAAAAGATTAAGCAGATTATTGAGGTATATGACAAATAAAATTATCACATCCGTCACCTCATGCAGTAACTTTCTTCTTTTTTTTTTTTTTTTTCCTGTGAGAACACTTAAGTTCTACTCAGCACATTTCAATTATGTAATACAGGATTATGATTTCTGGTCACCATGTTATTCATTAGGCCCTCAGACCTTATTCATCTTCAAATGGAAAGTTTGTGCCCTTTTGCTAACCTCTCTTCATTTTCCCCACTCCCCACCTGCCAGGCAACCACCATTCTACTTTCTATTCTCGGTTTCTACAAGTCTGATTTTTTTTCATTTTTCACATAAGTGATACCATGCAATTTTTGTCTTTCTTTGTGTGACTTGTTTCTTACAATCTTGACATCACCAACACAAATGTTTTTTTAAATTAATATTTATTTATTTTTGAGAGAGAGAGATAGAGTGTAAGGGAGGGGCAGAGAGAGAGGGAGACATAGAATCTGAAGCGGGCTCCAGGCTCTGAGCTGTTAGCACAGAGCTCCATGTGGGGCCCAAACTCACCACCCTTGACATCATGACCTGAGCTGAAGTCGGATGCCTGACCTACTGAGCCACGCAGGAGCCCCACACCAAATGCTTTTTGATCAAAACATTGAGATCCGTTAGCATTCGTGTCTCCTCTTAGCTTCACTCTAGACCAACTAAAAGAGAATCTTGAAGGGTACAGCTCAAACTTTGGCATTTTTAGCAAGGACCACAGCTGACTGATATGGCCATTATTGTTTCAGAACTATCACAATAGTATTTGTTATCACAGACATAGTAAGATGTGACCTTAGAAAAGTGATTTGCTCACACTAAGTCTCAAATTTCTCATCTATAAAATCATAATAGTAATCATTTGTTAGGGTTTTTGTGACACACATGTGAACAGAAGCTTAAAAATATATGTGGCATTCAGGGGCGCCTGGGTGGCTCAGTCGGTTAAGCGTCAGACTTCAGCTCAGGTCATGATCTCACTGTCCATGAGTTCAAGCCCCGTGTCAGGCTCTGTGCTGACTGCTCAGAGCCTGGAGCCTATTTCAGATTCTGTGTCTCCCTCTCTCTCTCTGACCCTCCCCCATTCATGCTCTGTCTCTCTCTGTCTCAAAAATAAATAAACGTTAAAAAAATAAAAAAATATGTGGCATTCAATAAATCTAGTTATATATTATTCTTTTATAGCATTATAACTATTAATAGAAGAATAATGTGAGTTCCATAAGGGTAAGAATTGTCTCTGGTTTAAAACTGTATTTAGATATATCTGGCAAACAGTAGATGCTCAATAGGTATTTGTGGAGAGGATAATTGAATTAATTACTTATAAAACCACTTGACATAGTCTATCATTTAGTAAGTGTTCAATATGTGTTAGTCACTCATTTTTTAATAGAAAATGCTGTCCATGATATTTGTCTCAGTTTTCTTTTCCTCCTTCTTTTACACATGCTGTTTTATATGACTCTTACAATTTGCCATACTTCTCATATATAGTGCAAAACTGATGTGCTATCCCTGACCTCAGGTAGTATAAATGGCACAGAAGTGACAATAAATATATACTTGAAAAGATAAAAAAAAAAAAGACTAAGCAGAGAATCAGAGAAACTATCAGGCTTAATCCAGAGAGAGAGAAAGGAAAATAAAGAAGAAGGAGATATAGAAAAGATGTAAAAAGAATGGAGTACAAATGCCTGATTAAATAGATAAACACAGCAGAGAAAAAAGAAAAGAAGAAAAAAAAATAAGAATAGGCCAAAAATCAAATCAGGAACTGTGAGCTGGATTCCAAAGGACAAAAAGAAGAAGGTAGAAAGAAAATAAGAGAAAAGAGAAGGAAAGAGAGGAAAAGAGAGAGAGGAAAAAAAAGCAACAGACTAATATACAAAACATCAGGACAGTCGTCTGTTAGTGCCTGGGACCAGTGGCTGTGCTGGTTTGGAGGAGAGGCCATCTGCTCGGTATCAGTCCCACTCCAGTAAACAGTTGCCAGGCATGGAGGGGCAGGGTTTGGTGTAAGTGGGTCCCACCTCCACGGTGGGCCACTGTGCTGTTCCATGAAGGCCACCATGTTGGTGACGTGAAGAAAAATGGTGACATCCCAATCTCTCCTCCCTGCCCCAGTGTCACAAAGCACGCTGTTCAGCCAGTCCTCATAGAGTTTCATGGGTGGGTGGCCTGTCCTACTCCATAGTCTCCCATGCCTCTTAGGAGCTCAGTTGGGCTTCAAAACCTGATGGATGACTTAAAGGATCCCCCACTGTGCAACTTGGTTCTGGGGTAGTCACTCCAACCTGCTGATATGGCTGGCACCTGCAGGGTCTTTTGTCCTTGGAGAGGGGGAGGCAATATGCCCTCTTCCCACAGTACTCAAGAGAGGGAACTGTTCTCTCCAAGTGCACCCCTGAGATCACTACCGTGCCCTGGGGCTGGCTCCCTTCTCCCTGGGTGCATGTACACAGTGGCACTTCAGCCCAGAGAAAGTTGCAGAAAGTTGGGCACTTTTGAAAACTCCCATCTACGAGTGGAGACTGGTACTCTATTTCTTGTCTCCTAATCTGTGGTCTGGAGAGGTTTTTCTCTTGTCCTAACACAAAACCACAATCCACATCTTCTCTTTCTCTCCCTTTTGTCTTTCCACAGAAGGGGACCCCTCCCTTCAGTGCCCACACTATTTTATGTTCCCTAATTCGCATACAAGTACCTCTGTCCCACCAAGCTGTCTCCCTCTATCTGTGGAGATTTTTCTGTCACTCTGCCAATAGTTTTCCTGGGCGTTCCAAGTGTTCTGACCTCAATACAGCAGTGTTTGAAGGACAAGGGAGATCCTGGTTCCCCGAATTCTCTGCCATCTTAACTCTTCACCTCTGGGAAAGTACTTTCTGAGCAGAATGTTTGAACTGTTTTTGACATGACTCATGTTATAGGTTTTATCAAGTTATTGGAAAGATAGTCCTGCAGAAAACTAAAATGATGCAACTACCCTTTATAGGTGTTATATTTAAAAAATGGAGAGAGCAAGGTCACACTTAGTCTGATGAAGAGATGCAGCAACGGTGAAAGAGAATCCTCCCTTATATTTGCAAGAGCAACAGGATCAACTCGGGAAACTGAGAGGGCGGCACTGAGAGTTTGAAGAGGGCAGCAGTGAACATTGTTTTTAAATTTTTTTTTTCAACGTTTATTTATTTTTGGGACAGAGAGAGACAGAGCATGAACGGGCGAGGGGCAGAGAGAGAGGGAGGCACAGAATCGGAAACAGGCTCCAGGCTCTGAGCCATCAGCCCAGAGCCCGATGCGGGGCTCGAACTCACAGACCGCGAGATCGTGACCTGGCTGAAGTCGGACGCTTAACCGACTGCGCCACCCAGGCACCCCGGACATTGTTTTTAGTATGGTGGCATTACTGGCAAGACAGGGCAGCCTCAGCAAGGACTGGTGAATGGCATGGGAGATGACTTGGCCACTTCAGTAGGAGGAAAACTAGGACTTGGATCCTTCATTCCTCTTGGTGGTGGCTTAAAGCCCTGTTAAAGCCAAGATCTTGCCTTAATAACAATAACTAACACTTAGTATAGTACTTACCATGTACTAAGTCCTTATCCAAGTCTTTTTCATTTATAACTCTTAGGTTAAATTGTTTGTTCTACTTGACCTAAAAAGTGACAGATATGGGAATTGAATCCAGGCAAACATCCGGAGTCAGTGTGCATGACTGCTCTGCCATGTGGCTTTTCTCACATGCCTGAATATCAGTTAATTTTCCCTGTTCCAGATGTATAGATCATGTGGGTGAGACCCTTGCCAGCTGCTTTTCAAGCACATGCCATTACTGATTGGTAGGGTATGAGGATGAGATTACTATAGATAACTGATCGCAAAGTGACTCTAAGAGAACACCCTTGCCCATGCCAAGATTCAAAAGTTATTCCAGACATGTTTACTTGAATTAAGGATGAAAGAATTTTGCTTGTAATGGTTTGAGGACATCATCTTTGAGTACCGTGCACTTGAACAACTCATTCTAATGACAAAAGCCAGAGACCATTTATAGCCATAGCTGAACTGCCTAACACAGCTGATAAAATGAAACATTTCATATCACAGCCAGGAAAATTATGTTTTTTGAAAAACAAAACAAAGCAAAACATAATGATGTTTTGTTGAAAACCAAGAAAGTTTTCAACAGACTGCTCATATTCTCCTCCTCCTCAGAAAAGCCAGGGTTTGATTTGAAAAGAAGCCTGATACTCCTATGATTGACTTATTTTAGTACATTAATAGTTTGTAACGCACCACCTCTCCTCTGCTCCTGCCCTTCAAGAACTTATGTTCCATTAGAGGGAAGAAAATAAAGCCATTTACTCACTCTCCCCTATTCTCAGGGCTTTCCAGTATGGATTCCTTTCCTTTCTGCTAGAGAAAATAAGATGCAAAAGCAGGAGCTGGTCCATGAGGCTTGGGAAAGTGGAATGCTTTCTGAAAGTTAAGCCAACAGCCAAGAACCACCCATCAGAAGATGAAAGAGCAACTGCCTGGATGATGGTTGTAGCAGCACAGATCCATGCAGCCCTAACCAACCATCTCTTACGTGTGGCGAGATCTCCCACCCATTCTGAGGAGACTGCTATATCTTAGACCTCTTTGGGCCATACCCCCACCTTTTGCACTGGGCTCCACTGGGAAGGCAACTGCCATGTGTTTATCTGAAAGTCAAGAAAAAACATAGTCAAATAAAAGAGACTTAGATTACATCAAGGGTAATGATTCCAATAATTTATTTGTGTAGCTCTTTGTATAGAAAACAGATCTGGATACAAATAGAAGGAGAATTAAAGAAAGCGTCATTAAAATTGGTTTTTAAAGGGATGTGTGGGGGCGCCTGAGTGGCTCAGTTGGTTGAGCGTCCGACTTTGGTTCAGGTCATGTCTCGTGGTCCATGAGTTTGAGCCCTGTGTTGGTCTCTGTGATGACAGCTCAGAGCCTGAAGCCTGTTTCGGATTCTGTGTCTCCTTCTCTCTCTGACCCTCCCCCGTTCATACTCTGTCTCTCTCTGTCTCAAAAATAAATAAACATTAAAAAAGTAAAGAATAAAAAATAAAAGGATGTCTGAAAACAAAGACAAATTTTTAGTAAGATAAATGTGTCCTAGGTTCATCAACAAAATGAATTGTTGAATCCACACAGTATTATTTACTGTTTTAAGGGCACACATGTTTTCTAAGTGGTTTCTTGCCACTTTGGCCTTCAACTGGCCTTGCTTTTCCATTGAGGGGCATCTGACTGTCTCCACAACAGCCCTGAATCTAAGCAAAAGCTAATGGATGGACCATCTGGTATTCCTGTTATCCTTGGGAGTGGACAGACAGGTGGCATGGGAGATTCTCATGAACTCTTCATTTGTTCTAAGAACTCTGACTCAAATGCGTTTTTTTCAATATATGAAATTTATTGTCAAGTTGGTTTCCATACAACACCCAGTGCTCATCCTCAAATGCAGTTCTAATCGTGCAAACAGGATTGTTTTAGGACCAGTTAGAAAGAATGAGTGTGTACTTTTGTGTGTGTGTGTGTGTGTGTGTGTGTGTGTGTATGTGTGTGTAGGGAGCACAGTCTCTCTCTGTCCCTGTCGCGCGCGCTCTCTCTCTCTCTCTCTCTCTCTCTCTCTCTCTCTCTCTCTCTCTCTCACACACACACACACACACACACACACACACATGTTGTGTTGCTGCTTTGTATTATTTTTACCCTTCAGTCTGAGAATAGAAATTATTTATTGGGAATTGTTGATTCATGTCGCTAATGAAAATAGTAATGAGTGAGTAGGGGAAAAGCTTCTAGGTGTGTGGTAACTCAGCCTTTTTCTTTTTCAGATGTTTCTTCCTTCCACACTTTGATTTTGAAAAGCCTGGCAAGGAGTTTGTTGAGAGAAGAACAAATCTTTAAAGGCTCCCCATGTGCTCAGTGATACTGTATTGTAAGTAATCCTCTTAGCAGAGCTAAGCTTCTAATGAGGCAGTGGAGAAAAGAAGTAAATCCCAATCCAGTGAGGCCTTGCTGCATAGTGTCTCAGAAAACAGCTAAGGACTAAAGTAGTTACTGGCTCTTTTTATTTTAGGAAACTTTGCATAATAATATTACTAATAAAAAGAGTCTCATTCTGAACAGAAAACAAAAAATAAAACCAGAGCCATTTCCTATCTGCCTTGTAAAAGGAACTATCAGGTGCCTACTCTGGCTGCACCCACCATGGCTGGGTGCTGATGTGGTGTGATGCATGCTGGGATGGAGATAAGATACAGTGGCACTGGAAGAAGGAATCTACATCTGCTCATGCAGAAAGACAAGAGTTACAGAGTATGTTATAGAGTCACATGAAGCTTCTGCTAGTCATCTGTGTGCTGATCTAGTTGTAGAAAATGTTGTCAGATAACTTTTGAATGTAATATCTGAGAATGAGTCCCTTTGAGATGGGGCCCAAGGAAGATAGTTTTTGGGAGGGAGAAGGCAGGAAGGATGGATTTGGTCACTGTATGAAGAGAGGGAGGATAGCCAGAGAACCATTAAGATGTCACAGTTTGGGAAAAAAGGTGACTGATAATCAAGCAGGGCTTTCTTCCTGTGGATCTCTATTCATTTTTTTTTGGGTGGGGGGCATTTTGTGGTAAGAAGCTTAGTTACTGCCCTCTGCTCTGTGACCTCCAGTTGCTGCGGCTAGTTTCCTCTGGTTCTGCTCAGTATATACAGACACAAAGCAAAGGAGAGAAAGTGAATATCAGGGGGAGACTGAAAGGTATACACCAGAAACATTTTCTCAGTTTGGAGACCTTTATTTTCCACCTCTGTGACTTGGTGGGCTGCTTGCAAGGAGGGTAAACAGCCCAGGGATTGTGCGACCTGCTGGAGAATCAAGAGCCATCCAAGGGGCTGATATGAATAGTGAGTGCGTCCCCTTGCTTACGTTCCTCCCCGCCTTGCTTGAGCCATTACAGTGATTTCCTAGTTTGTTTCCCTGCCTCCATCTCCCTCTCCCCATTCAGAGTTCATTCTGATTACAGCCACTAGACTAAACATCCTCAGATGAAGCCTGGATCATGTCACCCCCAAACCCTAGACTCTGAGGGCTCACCAAATGATGTTCACACCATTAGTCTACTGTTACTCATTCTCTGACCTACTCTGGAGTTCAGAAGGCTGACTTCTATAGATTGCCTCCCTTGAACTTCCTTGCTGTCCAGATTTTTGTTGTGTCTGGCTGTTGGCTGGCACTGAAAGGATATTGGAAGGTGATGGGATGCCTAGATATTTATTCTTCCCTTCTCTGTTTCTGTAGAACTCTGATTTTGGCAGAGACCAAGTCCTGTTCTTCTACTTAGGCCAGAACTCACATCAAATCACTCCATTTTTACAGTGTTCTGATAACTCTACTTGCTTCCCCTAGCCCTGTTGGAACCATGGGTGGAAATCAGCTGTCTGCTATTGCTAGGCTCTGCAAGATTTATCATCCCATGATGGGCAGTTTACCTTGCCCACCGCTATCAAGTAGTACCTTTACATTTTTTGAATGTTTATTTATTTTTGAGAGACAGAGAGACAGTGAGAGCCAGGAGGAGGAGGAGGAGGAGGAGGAGGACGAGGAGGAAGGGAGGGAGGGAGGGAGGGAGGGAGGGAGGGAGAGAGAGAGAGAGACAGAATCCGAAACAGGTGCCAGGCTCTGAGCTGAGAGCACAGAACCCGATGTGGGGCTTGAACCCATGAATCGTGAGATCATGACCTGAGCCAAAGTCGGACGCCCAACTGACTGAGCCACCCAGGCATCCCTCAAGTAGTGGCTTTATTAAATAATTGTTCTTTACTCTTTTGTGTGTGCCATCACTTTCTTGCTGCAGACCTGTCTCTATCCTGTCCTCTCTTGCTCAGGCAAACAGAGGCACTTGCTATTCCCTGAACATACAACTTTTCCTTTTCTCTGCCCTTGTGATTTAGTTTTCTTTATCTAGCACTAAGGACTCTCAAGTTTGGAGGGTCCTGTTCAGTGATTAGCAAGTTGAGTGTCAGACACTCCAATACTCTCTGTATATGCCTGATAGTCTTTGTTTAAATATCACTGGTGGCAGGAATTTATTGCCAATTACATCAGTATTCATTCGTTCAGTTCATTCAGTGAACATTTTTACTGCCTACCATGGTCCAAGTGCTGTGTACGGTCTTACCCCTCAAGAGGCTCATAACAATGAGAGATGAATGCATGGATAAGCAATTATGGTATAGTTTGCATGTTGAAATAGATATATTCAGAGTGCTCTGGGATCATGGACAAATGATCACCCAGTTCTGTCTTGTGCAGACAGTAACATCTTCATCAGCAAAGCAATGCATGAGCTGAGATTCTGGAGGATGAATAGAAACTGTTTGATGAAACAAGAGTAGGTAGGACCTGCCAGAGGAAAGGAACAAGTTGTAAAAATGTATAGGCATTGAAGTGAGTTTTGTGTGTTTGGGCAATGACAATTGGGTATGGCTGGTGAGTCAGACAGAGTGGCAGGAGAAGAGTTCTTCCTCATATGCATTCAAAATGTACCAGCACCATAACTTATGCAGAAGGAGTCTAAAACATCTTCCACCTGAAGACACCTGTATTTCTCAAAGAAGCTACTCTTTAATTACTTGGCAATTTTTACATTATTGCCTTATTTTAGGGATGAGGAAACTGAGGCTTGCAGAAGGTGAATGACCAAGGACACACACAGCAAGTGATGGAGTTAGGATTACAACCCAGGCAGTCTGATTCCAGAACCTGAACATGAAGCCACTGGGCCATTTTGCCATGCTCTTTTCACACTGATTCAAGCTTCTATGCTGTGGTAATGGTTACCTTCAGGTCACTCTCTACCTTGTCAGTATTCGTTTGGTGGAAGAATGTCTAGAACTGATAATGTCATAGCATTAAAGGAATTGTTTGGCCAGCATAGTGTAGAGCAGTGCTAGTGCTTCCATTGTTCCTGAGACTGTTCTCATAATGATGGAGACAGAGACTATATGGCCTCTAGGTAGTCATGTCTTACAGGTAAGTGATGATCAGTTCACAATCAACCAGTGTCACCAAGTCAACTATTACCCCTTCTTTGCCTACCTAAATTTTTTCAGGTCTTGGTTTAAATATCACTTTTGGCCCCCAGACCACTTTGGGTTCCTCTACTCTATGTTCTCAGAGTACCTCCTACTTTTCCATGTGTGAGGCTTATCACAATTCATTGTAAATATTTATTTATTAGCTTCTTAGTCTGTAGACTATTAGTCTCTGTTTTCCCTGATATATTACCTTTTTAAAAGATTTTATTTTTTAAAGTAATCTCTATCCCATTCCCCAACATGGTGCTCACAATCACAGCCCTGAGATCAAGAGTCACATGCTCTCAGCCAGTGAGATGCCCTTCCCTGATAGATTTTTAAGCTACTTGAGGACAGACGCCTTATCTTGATTGCCATGAAATTCACTTTATTTAGCTTTGAGAGGCATTCAATGTGTACTTGTTGAATGAATAAATCTTTTTTTTCCTATATACTGTTGTTTGACACTAAGGGTCACCACTACTTGACTTTATCTGACAGCACTGATTAGTTTTGCCTATTTTGAACTTCATATAGATGGAATAGAACAGTATGTACTCTTTTGTGTTTGGTTTCTTTTGGTCAACATGTCAGATATACTACTTTCAATCTGTCCACTTCCTACCAGAATTTTAGGATGGCTCCCAAGACTTTTTACCCCTGCCTCTGCTATATATGTTCTCCCTAATTCCCCAGACAGAATTTGTGGAATTTTACTCCTGTGATTAGGTCATGTTACATGGCACAGTTGACTTTATCCAGGTGCGCCTGACCTAAACACATAACCATTCAAATGCAGTCAGTCTTCTCTGGGTTGGCATCAACTATCTAGAAAATGGGGACCTCGGTCCTACAACTGCAAGGAAGTGAATTATTCTGACAACAAAAATAAATTTAGAAGTGGACTTTTCCTCAGAGCCCCAGACAAGGTGCCCAACACCTTTATTTCAACCTTGTAGTAC
Organism: Felis catus; assembly: GCF_018350175.1. Taxonomy (NCBI): domain Eukaryota; kingdom Metazoa; phylum Chordata; class Mammalia; order Carnivora; family Felidae; genus Felis; species Felis catus. The sequence goes on from NC_058375.1 coordinate 65,567,285, forward strand.
TAGGAATAGAGAACCCAGGCATACTATGCTGGACTTCTGATCTACAAAACTGTGGATTAATAAGTGGTATTTGTAAAAAGCTGTTAAATTTGTGGTAATTTATTACTCAGCAATAGAAAACTAATACAGTCCTCCAACTCTTTACTAGTTTGTAGGCAATAACCTTATAAAACAACTTGCTTCATTGTATACACATTTTGTAGTTATTACAAAGGACTCATCAGGAAGTTGTGTTGCTTAAAACTTTTTAAGTTTTGGGGTGCCCGGGTGGCTCAGTCGGTTAAGCTTCTGGCTTTGGCTTCGGCTCATGAGTTCGAGCCCCATGTTGGGCTCTGTGCTGGTAGCTCAGAGCCTGAAACCTACTTCAGATTCTGCGTTTCCCTCTCTCTCTGCCCCTCCCCTGCTCATGCTCTGTCTGTCTGTTTCTCTCTCTCAAGAATAAATAAACATTAAAAAAATTAAAAAAAACAAACTTTTTAAGTTTTAAGAAATTTTATGGATGCTCTCCTAAGATTGCTTTCTAGCTAAGATGAGGTTTCGACTACACTAACTTTATCAGATATTGAGATGATAGTAGTCTGTTTTTTTTTTTTTTTTCATTCAGGATCAATTGCCAAAAACTCTGCACTTACCTGGCAATATATAAATGCTAAATTCTAGGTACTCTTCAGTGAATTTGAAACTTCTCTCTGACAATTTTTAGTTGTGTGCCACAAACAACTTACCCCCTTTTATTTTATTTCATTAAAAATATTTTTTTCTAGTGTTTATTTTTGAGAGAAAGGGAAACAGAGCACGAGTTGGGGGAGGGGCAGAGAGAGAGGGAGACACAGAATCTGAAACACGCTCCAGACTCTGAGCTGTCAGCACAGAGCACATTGCGGGGCTTGAACTCATGAACCGCAAGATCATGACCTGAGCTGAAGTCAGACACTCAAATGACAGAGCCACCCAGGAGCCCCTTACCTCCTTTTATAAGCCTTAAACTCTTCATTTTAAAAGTGAGCATAAGAGGGGTGCTTGGGGGGCTCAGTCGGTTGAGCATCCAACTTTGGCTCAGGTCATAATCTCACAGCTCCTGATTCAAGCCCCACCTTGGGCTCTGTGCTGACAGCTCAGAGCCTGGAACCTGCTTCATGTTCTGTGTCTACCTCTTTCTCTCTGTCCCTCCCCTGCTCAGGCTGTCTCTCTCTCTCTCTCAAAAACAAATAAACATTAAAAAAATTAAAAAAATAAGCATAAGAATATGTACCTTGTGGGCTGTCTCTGAGGCTTGGAGATGGGTGTTTGTAAAGTGCTACTTTGCTTCTTCACCCCCTCTATTTATCCTTGCTCCTTTATCTCTTTCTTTTTTAAAAGGTAGTTTTATTGAAAGACACTAAAAATAGAGGGAATAGTAAGAACGCTTTTTGGGTTTCATCATTAGTTTCTTTGGTGAATTCACTTGCATAGGCAACTTGGTACCAGAAGAAACACCAAGAAGAAATATTTTCTGCCCTCAGGGGGCTGATCTTCAAAAGGAGTTGGGATAGGCTCACATATATCACTTTCTTATTTTTAAAAAAGTTTTAATTTATTTATTTTGAGAGAGAAGGAGAGAGAGAGAGAGACAGAGAGAGAGAGAGAGAGAATGAATGAATATCCCAAGCAGGCTCCTGCTGTCAGTGTGTAGCCTCATGCAGGGGCTCAGTCTCACTAACTGTGAGATCATGGCCTGGGCTGAAATCGAGTTGGACACTCAACCAACTGAGCCACTGAAGCGCCCCATCATTTTCTTATTTTTGTGTTTCCCCAGTATTCTCTTTTTCTGACGACAAGGGCGTGGTTCTTTTAGGAAGTGGGATTGCTCTAGTATATTTTATAAAACCAGTGAAGTAATCTTTCCACTGTGAGTTATCCTTGGAAGGGAGAATGAGAATGGGGAGAAGAGATGTGTATTTTTTCAAGGTAGTGGCACATGAGTGACAGCCCCCACTGCTCATGGTGTGCGGGAATGTTTCTGTAACTGAGTATATAAACAACATTCATGACTAAGTGTGTTGTAGAATGGAAAAATCAATGACTAGACTAGGAAAGAAACTGTCATCATAAATTCCATGACTGGCATTGGTGGCACAGAAGGATTGTAGGCTCAGTGTAGGAGTTGGTGAAGATGCTCAAATTATTAAAAAGAATTTACAACAATCAGTTCCAATTCTCCTAATTATTTCCCAGAACATACAGATGAAAGACCTAGTCTGGTATAGTTGCATTTGACTGCTATTGTACAAAATTTTGCAAAGCTTAGGAGATCTTTATTATTTTTTTCCAAAAAACTAGTGGGATTCTAATGCTTCCCTTGGGAATTGTGTTTGACATCTGAATACAGATGTGTGCGTATGTCTTAATTTCCCATCAACACAGATGTTTACTTCACAAAGACAATCACTTTGGATGCTTCCTGGATTCTCACCCAGTTTTTCCACATGAACATTATCTTGTATTATGAAACAGAGCAGCTGCTGGTATCTTTTACACTTTTGGAAAATTCTTTAAGATTTTTTTTTTTTTTAAGTGAGGGTTTCTATAGGAGTGAGAGTTTTGTTTTAGTGTTAGAATCTCTTCTCTTTGTTTTTTTTTTTTTTTTAAATTTTTTTCAACGTTTATTTATTTTTGGGACAGAGAGAGACAGAGCATGAACGGGGGAGGGGCAGAGAGAGAGGGGGACACAGAATCGGAAACAGGCTCCAGGCTCCGAGCCATCAGCCCAGATCCCGACGAGGGGCTCGAACTCATGGACCGCGAGATCGTGACCTGGCTGAAGTCGGACGCTTAACTGACTGCGCCACCCAGGCGCCCCGAATCTCTTCTCTTTGAAGGGAATCTAGTTAACTCGTGTTGGCTGTGGGGTAGGAAAGAGAGAGTAGAAGTAGAAGTGTAGTATAGGTGGTATTGCTAACAGAGATTGCTGTCATGGTAAAAGGGGGATGAAAATCAAAATAATGAAATATTCTTATTTTGCAACAAAGAGGTTAGACTCCTGTCAATGGACTTGGTTTCCGGTATCAAATGACCACAAATTTTATACTATACTTAATCCACAATAAATGAGACACAATTATATTCTGTACTGTGGAGAACTTCCTAAACTCTAAGTAAATCAAGTAAACTGGGAACTCTATAACCAGTCTTAAAGCATTTGACTCAGTGTATGGAATACAGGATTACACTACAGTTTTAAGATATTTTTATCTTTCTAATTTCTCCATTCCTCTCTTTGAATCAACTTAGAGGAAGAGAAATGATCTTCATCTCAAATTCACAGCCTCTTGCAGTGAGTTTTGGTTGACATCGTTGAGAAAGGTTTTTATAAATATTTGGAATAACTTAAATGATTTTTGGAAAATTCATCTAAAGATTGTGCTCCTTTTTCCAATTTGTCAGTTTTCCGGGAACAATTTTTTAGGCTTCTGATATAAAGCTGACTATATGATATATCTATATGCCAATTGCTCCAAGTGTGAAAAGCAATGTAGATGAGGGCTTGTGGGCTTGCCCACCTGTGGGCTGCTGGCAACAGGGCATGGAGCTGGGGGCCTGCTGCAATGGGTTCAGCCCGCTGCAGTGGGTTAAAGAAATCATTCTTGAGTAAGAAAGATCTTTTATTTTTTTAATGTTTATTCTTGAGGGAGTGCAAGCGGGGGAGGGGCAGAGAGGAGGACAGAGGATCCAAAGCAGGCTCTGCGCTGACAGGCTGACAGCAGCCAGCCCAGTGTGCGGCTGGAACTCACAAACTGCAAGCTGGGAGATCATGACTGGAGCCAAAGTTGGATGCTCAACTGACTGAGCCACGTAGGTGCCCCGAGTAAGAAAGATCTCAAGCAACATGTTGGATTCAGAAGCTCATGAAAAGAGGCTGCCAGTCCTAACATTTTCAAAACAAGATCCGTCACCTTATGCTGCAAATGTTGGTGAAATGAAGCGTTATTTGTGTGGCTGCTGTGCAGCTTTCATGTAGCAATCCTATTTCCGGTTCAGAAGGTCCTCTCTCGGCAGCAGCTGTGTGGAATCAAAACCTGGGATGCAGTGCTTCAGTTCAGGAGGGATGGCTTAAAAAACTTGTACTGTGGATTCCTTCCCCCTACCGATGCAGAAGACAACTACACTGGCACTTAGGTTTGGTCTGTGTGAGGCCTTATCTTGTCGTCTCTGAGAGCATATCACTACGTCTGAGTTTGCAACCGGTAGTGTGGCAGCAGTACTTCCAAGGACAACAGAAGCAATTTTCACTCCATTGGAAAGAGTTCAGACATTGCTTCAAGACCACAAGCATTATAAAACGTTTATGAACACTTGCCAGGCTTTCAAGACACTCAAAAGCCATGGAATTAGAGTATTATGGAGACTTGGTATATGTTCTTTTCCATAATGGATTCAGCAATGTCGTTTTTTTGTTTGGCTTTTGAGGTTCCATAAAGAACATCTGCCTGCTGCAGTGACTCACAGTGCTTATTGATTTTATGTGCCGAGGTCTGTTGGGTGCCATGTTGGGAATCTTGTTTTTTCCAGTTAATGTTGTAAAAACTTGCATGAAGTCTCAGGCTGGTGGGAAATTTCAGTCTTTTCCCAATGTTTTCCAAAAAATCTGGCTAGAATGGAATAGGAAACTGACAAATCTTTTCAGATGTGCCCACCTGAATTACCATTGGTACCTCATCTCTTGGGGCATAATGAATGCAATTTATGAGTTCTTGTTAAAGATTATATGAAAGAAATAAGTGTAATTTATTAACTGAATAGACCTAAGAATAATGCAGTTTGGCCTTGTCCCTAATTGGCCAAGTATAAGTTGGTGTCATAAGGTCAGGGCACAATGAATTACAGGCAAAGCTGTTTTCCTTAAGCACCAACAAATTCAGAATATAAGGTTCTAATAGGACTGTTATAATAATAAAAAAAAGCAACATAGTGCCTAGCAGGGTATGTTGTAATGAGAATTTCTTTTGGTGGAAGACTACAGAAAGACTAAAATTAAGGTTGAAGTTTGAAGTAATAATTAGCACAAAATATAGACTTTTCTTGCAATGCTCTCTACACTAGAAAAATGGGGAAACTCTTTATATAGCTTGAAGAAAATTATGGAAGATAATGCTGCCCATTCAGAGAGTGATAAATTATGGAACTCATTATTTCAAGGTTAAATATATCAATATAGTCAAGAAGCCCTAATGAAATTATTGAGGGAAGCAAATGATTTAGGAGAATTCCCAAAGCTTCTGAAGCTGGTAATGTGAAGGATGATCTATAGACTATGACAGGTAGCATTGTCCTGACTTTGATGTTTCCATGCTTCTAAGTGGAGGTAGGAAATGAGACTGAGAAGTAGTATATAGAATAGTTATAATTATAATCAACATTTTTGAAGGAGTGAAGCATGTGGTCTGATCCTCCACTGAAGTGTGTCAAACTTATTCAATCTTGGATTTTGATGGATTTTTCTCTACGTTTAAAGATTGTGTTATTAAAGTTTTCTGAGGAAGTAACCCCATCTGATTCCTTTGTTCTGTGTAGCTTATAGTACTTTATATAGATCCTTGGATAGAAGCCTATTTTTAATACTATTGCTTCTAAACCCTTATTGGCTTCTTGCCTGCTTTAGCAATTTTTTTATGCTTATTTATTTTTGAGAGAGAGAGAGAGAGAGAGAGAGAGAGAGAGAATGAATGAATGGGCAGGGAAGGGGCAGAGAGAGAAGGAGGCACAGAATCCAAAGCAGGCTTCAGGCTCTGAGCTGTCAGCACAGGGCCCTGTGTGGGGCTCAAACCCATGAGCTGTGAGATCATGACCTGAGCTGAAGCTGGATGCTTAACCGACTGAGCTACCCAAGCGCCCAGCAATTTTTAAATTTTGGGCCAATGGTGGTTAGAACCCAGTGCTGTCACTACTGTGGAAAAGTTTTGATGGCTGATGCAGTAGTCTTAAAGACAGCTGGACATTGTGAATAGTAATAGCTGAAGTTCTAGGCTGTATCCTGGCCTTGCTCCTTACTATCTGTATTAGCATTCTCCAGAGAGACAGAGCCAATAGGACTGATTTATAGATTGATTGATCTATCTATCTAGATTTATTATGAGAAATTGGCTCACCATCTGCCATCTGCAAGCTGGTGACCCAGGAAAGCCAGTGGTGTAGCTCCAAAGGCCTGAGAACCCTAAGAGTCAATGGTATACATCGCAGTCCAAAGGCAGGAGAAGACAGAAGTCCCAGCTCAAGCATCCAGGAAGGGGGCAAATCCTTCCTTCCTCTGCTTTTTTCTATTCAGACCCTTCCACACTGGGGAGGGGAATTTACATCACTGAGTCCATCCATTAAAATACTACTCTCGTTGGGAAATGTCCCTCATAGACACACCCAGAAATAATGTTTAATCTGAGTGCCTAATGGCCCAATAAAGATGACATAAAATTAACCATCACAGAAGCTGAGTCACGTTAGGAAACTTACTACTGCCTTGTTCAGTTTTTTTTTTTCACTGAAAATGCAGAGATAGCAGCTACTTTGTTATACAATACTAAGGATCAGAGATAGTTTGTTCAAAGTGCCTAACACAAGGTAGGAAATTTATTTCTTTTCAGTAGGTTTTTTTGAAGAGGGGATCAAACAATGAAAACGTTTTTTCTCAGGGGCCCCTGGGTAGCTCAGTCAGTTAAGTGTCTGACTTTGGCTCAGGTCATGATCTCACTGTTCATGAGTTCGACCCCCCCATCGAGCTCTCTACTGTCAGTATAGAGCCTGTTCTGGATCTTCTGTCTCCCGCTCTTTCTGCCCCTCCCCTGCTCTCTCTCTCTCTCAAAAATAAACATTAAAAATATTTTTGTTCAGAAGCAGCCCATGCTTATTACAGAAAATTTAGGGCAAACAGACAAACACAAAGAAGAAAATAAAAATCCCATAATCCTAACACTGTTAATCTTTTAGTGGATAATATTTTCCCATTTATATCTTTGGTGTATGTTAGTGTAAATCTTTCAATAATTAAGTTTTCTTCTAGTGTGTCAATTTTAAGGATTTCACAGCATTTTATTGTTTGGGCACACTATGCTTCATTTAATTCTTTATTGTGTATTTGTATGTTTTGCTACTAAGATATTCTTGTGTATGTATTTTTGTGCATGTGCATAGTTATTTACTTGGGATAAATTCCTAGAAATAAAATCACTGGGTCAAAAGTTGTGCACCTTTTAAAGGTATTTGATATGACTTGCTTAATTGTCTTGTCAAATGTTGCATCAATAGATGCTGCCACCAGGAATGTATGACAATGACCATTTTTTCCTTACCTTTTCCATATCTGGGATGAAAAAGTGGCATGTTATGTGACTTTGCATTTAAAGCTTTTAATGAGAGGGGTGCCTAGGTGGTTCAGGTGGTTAAACATTCGGCTCAGGTCATAATCTCGTGGTTTGTGGGTTCAAACCCTGTGTCCGGTTCTGTGCTGACAGCTCAGAATCTGGAGCCTGCTTCAGATTCTGTGTCTCCCTCTCTCTCTCTGCTCCTCCCCTGCTTCTGCTCTGTCTCTCTTTCTTAAAATAAACATTAAAAAAATTTTTTTTAAAAAACCATTGAGATTAAAATTTGTTTATTGATCTTATGTGTTGCTTTTGTTTTGAATTGCTTTTGTATGTCTTTAACATTTTTTTAGAAGACTTTATTTTTTTTAGAGTCATTTTAGGTTCTTAGCAAAATTGGGTGAAAGCTGCTGAGAATTCCCATATATCCTTGCCCCTACACATACATAGCCTCCTTGATTATCAACATCACTCACCAGAGTAGTACATTTGTTATAATTGATGAACCTATACCAACATATTGTAATCACCCAAAGTCCATAGTGAACTTAACGTTCATGCTTGGTGTTATATATTCTATAGGTTTGGACAAATGTCTAATGACATGTATTATGTTATAATCATTACAATATCATACAGAGTATTTTTTCAGCCCTAAAAATTACTTGTGCTCTACCTATTTATCCTTTCTTTCCTCCTGACCTGTGGCAACCACCGGTCTTTTTACTGTCTCCATAGATTTGACTTTTTCAGAATGTCATATAATTGGAATCATACTTCTTTCACTTAGTAATATGTATTTAAGGTTCCTCAACTTCTTTTCAGGGTTTCAAAGATCATTTCTTTTTAGCACTGAATAATATTTCATTGTCTGGATTTCCCATAATTTATTTATCCATTCCCCTACTGAAGGGTATCTTGGTTGCATCCAATTTTTGGTAATTATAAATAAAGCTGCTATAAACATCTGTGTGCAGGTTTTTGTGTGGAAGTAAGTTTTCAACTTCTTTTGGTAGATACCCAGGAGTGTGATTGCCGGATTGTATGGTAAGAAAATGTTTGGTTTTGTAAGAAACTGCCAAACTTTTATAGTGATTATACCATTTTGCATTCTCACCAGCTACACATGAGAGTTCTTATTGTTCCATATCCTTGTTGGCATTGGTGTTGTCAGTGTTCTAGATTTTGGCCATTCTAATAGGTGTGTAGTCATATCTCATTGGTTTGAATTTGCATTTTCCTAATGACATATGATGTGGAGCATCTTTCATATACTTATTTGCCATCTCTGTATCTTTAAAAAAATTTTTCTAATGTTTATTTTTGAGAGAGAGAGAAAGAGGGAGAGAGTGATCAGGGGAGGGGCAGAGAGCGAGGGAGACACGGAATCCGAGGCAGGCTCTAGGCTCTGAGCTGTCAGCACAGAGCCCAATGCGGGACTTCAACCCACAAACAGCAAGATCATGCCCTGAGCTGAAGTCAGATGCTTAACCAACTAAGCCACCCAGGTGCCCCTGCCATCTGTATATCTTCTTTGGTGAGGTGTCTGTTAAGGTCTTTGACCCACTTTTTAATCAGGTGATTTATTTTCTTATTGTTGAGTGTTAAAAGATCTTTGGGTTTTGGATAACAGACTTTTATAAAATGTCTTTTGAAAATATTTTCTCCCAGCTCATCTTCTGATTTTCTTGACATTGCCTTTTATAGAGAAAAAAAATTTTAATTTTAATGAAGTCCAGCTCATCAGTTTTTTCTGTCATGTTTCATGCTTTTAGAGTTGCATCTAAATAGTCATCACCATGTCCAAGGTGGGCCCTTGAGGGCAAGAACAGTGTTCTAGGTATTCTACAACTCTGAAATCCCAGTACAAGCACAATGATTGGCATGCAACCAGTGTTGCAAAAATATTCATTAAATCAACAGAAACAAAGTTCTCATGTTGGTAGGTCCAAGGGCACTGTTTATAAAGTATTTTAGGAACAGTGTGGATTAAACAAACATTTGTGAGCTGATCTGGAAATCAAACCTTCAGGTGCAACATGTTTCTGGATGAAAGAATGCTGGGATGTGCATGTTTATTTTCAGCACTAAAATGTTAGTTTTGCTGTCAAATGCTGAAGAAACAATTGTACTCTTCTGAGATTGGCATAATTCCTCCTGGATTCAGTGGAAATCATATGCCCATGGGAGAGAATCTGGCTGCATTTGAATAGAAGATGTTGTAGCAACACTAATAAATTTCAGAGTGAATACAGTTTGTATGTGCAATAGCTTGTTCCCTTAATTCAGAATTTCCTGAGTGACTGAGAGGCTCCAAAGGTAGAGCATATCCCTTGGTCATTTCCGCATAGTGCTAAGCTATTGCCAAGCTCTGACCCTTTAAATGTCTCATACAACACCCAGAGAGTTTGTGAAGCAATGCTATTCAATTTGCTGCATGATTTCACAATATTAATTGCAATTCCTGATATGGGGGGGATATTGAGAATGTGCAGTTGGCTCATAGTCTAATGAAGAACACCTTTAACTTTTTTTCCTCTTGAGCATGAATTTTTCAGCACTGATGCAGCACTAGTGGCTTCAATTTAATCAAACTTTTCCAGGATCCTTCTTGCTGAGGAATGAATCACTGGGTTTTCCGGTGAATTATGGGAGAAACATATGTGTACTTACAAGTTTGTAGTGTGCAATGCAATATGTTGTAAGACAGTCAAGTGAGATTTTTCAGAAGTAGTTTGGTTTCTTTCCTAGATCTCTACAATCTGTCTCCAACATATATTTTGAGTCTTATTTCTTGTTCTCACTTTTGTACTTTGCACTTTAGTGCTCCTCAAAGCATCCTACACAGTGGCTGTATCAAAATTATTTTATAGAAGAGGCTTAAGGTAGGCCATCTGGTTGGAATACAGGACTAGATCTGTACCTTGAAGTTTTATTTGTAGAGCAGGCCCACTATTTACATGTGGAAGAATATGATTTTTGGTCCGAGCTGCCATAATCTCTTGTTGAGATGTTGCAGTACTCTCTCCTAAACTATCTCCTTACTTACATCTTTCCTTTTACAGTCTGTCTCCAGTAGGTCTTTGGAGCCTTGTCTCTTATTCTCACATAGTTGCCTAAGTGGCCTTGTTAAAACAGAAGTCAGATCATGTCACTCCTCTGCAGAAACCCCTCTGATAGCTTCTCATATTCACTCCAAACAAAAGCCAAACTCTTTACAATGGCCAGACAGGACCTATATGACCAGGACTCCTGTTACCTCTCAGTCCTTTACTTACTTTTCTTGCTCACTCTGTTCCAACCACACTGGCCTCCTTGTTGTTCTTTGAGCATGCCTAAATATTCATGGTTTTTATATGTGTTTTCTCATTGTCTGGACTGCTTTTCATCTGGACACCCACATGATACATCTCCCCCTCTGTCATCTGCTTCAACACTTTCCTCACTTGCCCTCTCCCCTGCATTTGACATTGCTTATTTCCTCCCACTTCCCAAAACTATTCTCTTGGCTCCTGGATACTACATCTTCTTGGAATTATTCATACCTGTTTGACCATTCATTTTTGGTCTCTTTCATGGGCTGCTCCTCCCTTGTCTCCCCTTAAACTGCCAGGTGTCCATTTCTAATCCTCTGTAGTTCTTGTCACCTATTATTTTTTTTTTTGAACAATACTATCCTCTTTGAGGTTTTTATTTTTAAAGTTTTGTTGTTTTAATTCCAGTGTAGTTAACATACAGTATTATATTAGTTTCAGCTGTACAATATAGTGATTCAACAATTCAATACATGACTCAGTGCTCACCATGGTAAGTGTACTCTTAATCCTACCCACCTCTCCTCTGGCAACGCTATTTGTTCTCCATAGTTAAGAATCTGTTTCTCTATGAGGTTTTGAATTACCGCTTTTATGCTCATAAGCTCCCTAATTGCTTTTTTGAGACCAGCTCTTTCATTTGAGTCAGATGCATAGGTCCTGCTATCTGCTGAATATCTCCATCTAGATGTTTCATGGGTACCTCAAAATCAGCATGTTTAAAGGGAAGCCATATTCTTCATTCAGTGGTTTCTTATGTCCGTGTTTTCTTTCTTTTTTTTTTTTTAATTTTTAAATGTTTATTTACTTTTGAGAGAGAGCGAGAGCGAGAGTGAGCGAATGGGGGAGAATACAAAGGGGGAGACACAGAATATGAAGTAGTCTCCAGGCTCTGAGCGGTCAGCACAAAACCCTACACGGGGCTCGAACTCACGAACCATGAGATTATGACCTGAGCTGAAGTCAGATGCTTAACTGACTGAGCCACTCAGGCACCCCTGTCCATGTTTCCTATCTCAGTAGGTAGTATCATCCAGGTGGCCAGTTAAAAGTTATTCTTGACTCCTCTCTCCCCTTCCCTCCCACAGCCAATCAAACATCAAATTATGCTGACTGTACCTCTCAAATAGTTCTCAGATTTGTTTCTCTCTCTTTACACTTTTTACCTATAATGGGTTGAATGGTGGTCCCCAAAATATATGTTCATATCCAGATCCCTGGAACTTTTGATTGTTACATTATACGGAAAAAAGGGTCTTTACATACATAATTAAATTAACGTTCTTGACATGAGATTATACTGGATTTTCTGGGTGGACTCCAGATCCAATGACAAGTGTTCTTATAAAAGAAAGGCAGGAGGAGAAGACATGGACACATGGAGGAGAAGGTGATATGAAGGTGAAGGTGACAGTGGCCAGAGATTGGAGGGATGTGGCCATCAGTCAAAGAAGTCAAGAAATGATGACCACACAAGGCAGGAAGTGGCAAAGAAAGGTTTTGAATTTATGGTTTCCAGAAATGTGAGACAGTGAAAGAATACATTTCTGTTGCCTTTAGCCATCCAGTTTGTGGTAAATTATTGTGGCCGCCACAGGAAACTAATATACTACCTTTGCCAGTTCAGATCTTTGTAATCTCTGTTTTAGGATTAGTGTGATAGCTTCCTCATGGTCTGTCTGCCTCCAGTCTTCAGTTGTATTGTTCATTGTGCAGCCAGAGTACTTATAGTCAAGGCTCAATGTGGCCTTGTCCTTTTCATGTTTCAGTGCACCTCTCCCCTGCACCTATCACATACTCTTCTTCAGCTTTAATGATTGTTTGGTCTGCACCCCTGTGTCTTACTGTTTTTTATCCCATTCGTCCTGTAGACCCTCACACTTGGATCAATCCAGCCAATAAGTTTGTCTACTTCTACATTAGACTACTGGAAAAAGTCATATACTTGTGTGGATTTTTTTTTTCCTCTGTAAATTGGTAGTCTCAGATCTCAGAATGGCCTTCAAAACTGTTTGATAATATGGACAGCTTCCCATCCTGATGGTTCTCAGTGACTGTTCCAAAACTTCAGCATTACCCTCAAATCTCATCTGCTTTGTTTTGTTTTGTTTTGCTTCTGCCCTGAAATTAATGGATAAGCTTGCCTTGCCTTTCCCCATCCTCATCAAGTTTCATAGAGTCATCTCCGCTCTCATCCAGTTTCTGAGAAACACAGATCCCCTCACTCTTGTGCTGGTGATTTTTTTTCTATTCTTTAAAAAAAAAACGTATCCAGGAATCAAGTTATTTCCTCTTTGATTATATTTTTAGCTCCTTCTATGGGCTCTTTCTCTAGTGCTGTTAAACATGTAGATATCAACACTTTAGAAATTGAGTAACCTGACTTGATAAAGTGAGAACAACTTTATGGGGATAAACTAAGTTGTCTTAAAAAAAATTAGACCCTCAGTCAAGGCTTTGAAAAGAGCTCTGAACTTTTCTTTTGCATCTTTTCCATTTTATCCAAAGAGGAAAAGAGAGAGACAAATGAAGGAAACATATTAAGAGTCTGCCAATGTTACCAGCTATTTGCTTATAACTTTTCTTCTCTTGTGGCTGGAAGGAAGGGTAAATGTTATTGCTTTCATCAACAACTCCCACCTTTGCTGTCCTGATTTATTCAGCACTCACCCCTACTAGCACCATCTGCCACTATCTACTAATGAGTTTGTAATCTGTCTCTGTCCCAGCTGGGCAGAAAATGTATACTCGATCTTGATCATGTAAGGCATATCAAATCTTTTCTATCTTTATATTCAATAATTTTAATAAAACCCAGAGATTCTTTTTAAAGCATTTGCTGTTATTATTATTATTTAAAGGGAACAAAACAAAACAACAAAACTCAGACTTTCCTCCTTTTCATGTCTTGGGTTGAATCCCTGTGCTACATGAGTTGGTTACCACCTACAGTTTTGGGGTGTGTGTCCTTGCTCAAGGGAGGGGATCTAGAGAGCAGAGGTACATAGCCAGTGAAAAAGCAGGTAGCAGAGTCCAATTGTTATCTTCTTTTAGGAGTGACAGCATCACATTTACATTTAAATTTTTACTTGGGAAAAGCCAGTTGAAACTATAAATTATTACACAATACTAATTTTTCTTTCTCTACCCCCTTCTTTTCAGGGTTTTGTGTCACTTTTTTGATTGCCTATCACTGACAGGAAGTTTAGAGCTATGTACTTACTGTTTCCATCAAAACATTCAGTTTTCAAAATAGGTTTTTTTTCCTTTGGATGAATATGATAGAATAATAGTCTTCCCAAAATGTTCATGTCCTAATGCAGGAACCCATAAATATGCTACCTTACATGGCAAAAGGCACTTTGCAAATGTGATTACGTTATGATCTTGAGTAAAGGGAAATTCTCTTGAATGATCTGGGTGGGCCCAAGGTGATCACAAGGATTCTTGTAAGAAGGAGGCGGAAGATCAGATGAGAGAGCCAAAGAAGGACTTGTGGATGATGGAAGCAGAGGTTAGGGTAAGGCCATTGGTGGAAAGAGCCATGAAACAAAGAAAGAGGAAGCTGGCAAGCAAGTAATTATCCTCTAAATGTTCCTGAAGGAAAATAGCCCTGCTGATATTCTAATTTTAGCCCTGAGCAATCCTTTTAAGTCTTCTCTGGAACTGTGAGATAATACATTCATGATGTTTTAAGCCACTAAGTTTATGGTAATTTGTTAAAGCAGCAATAGGAAACCAAAACACTGGACTTTTAATCAAAAACACAAAATGATTTTCATTTTTTTAAAATAGAACTTAGTGACAAGTTGTTTCAGATCCTATCCAGGGAGCTCTGTCACTTTGAGATGCCATGACAGGCTCACTAAGCAGCTGAAAGTTTACTCACCCAGAAGTCACCATGACTGACTCATTGTCTTTTGGACTTTCTCTTGGACCCCTCTCTTCCCACCTTCTTTACTTCCCTCTATGTTCTCTGGCTACCATCTTGGCCAATCACTTGTTCTGACCTGATCCCAGGCTTATGAGTTACTTTCTTGCTATGACTTAGTTAATAAGCCTTAGAATTGTCAGCTTCTTCTCCACTTAGTTTAAATGTAACAACCTATTCGTCCTTTCTGGCTTAACATTCCTCGCCAATCTCATAAGATGACTGGTTTTATGTATAAATGGCCTCAACTTCTGAAACCCTATTGGGATCCACCAATTCAATCACCAGTTTGGGCAGTGTTCAGATGCACATGTTCCTGTTTCAATTTACAGTTGTGCCTGTACATTTGACTGTGTTTGCTTGTCTGTTCATTCATTTGTTAAATAGTAATTTGTTGAATGGCTATTCTGTGCCAAAAATTGAGATAGAAACTGGGGATAAATAAAAAAGGTATGGTCTGCGTCATCAAGGAGTTAGTTCATAGTCTAATGGGGAAGACAAACATGATTATTAAATAATGTGTTAAGGGCAAAGATGGAAATATGCATAGGTTGTCACTGATCCCAGAGAAAAGAGATTTTTCTGGGGTAGTGGGAATAGAGGAGAGTTCTGAAAGGAGAATATGCCTCAGCAGAAACTTAAAAAGAAGTAGAAGGAATTTTCCAGAGAGTGGCATGGACATGTATATGGAGGAGTGTCTGAATGGACATAGTGACAGGGGTTCAGAATAAGAAAGGACAAATTAAGCAAAAACACGGAGAATTAAGGGAGTGTGCAAAGAGCAACAAGCAGTTGAATCTTATCGGAGTATTGAGTGTGAAGCAGAGAGTTGAAGTAGGGAAGGTTGGGAGAGGTAGTCAGGAGCCATACCTTGGAGGACCGTGCATACTCTGGACTAGCTTCAACCCTAGTATCTGGCTGTCTATGTTTAGAGTGTGTAAGAATTGCCCATTCAAGTCATCAACACTGTTCAAAACCCTGGGGATCAGGAGTGAGCAAGGAGACAAAGTTGCTGCCCTCTTGGAAACCAATGTTGCAGGTGAGACAGATAAAGTGAATAAAATAAGAGGAAGTGTTGAGGCAGTTCTCAAGCCTGGGTGAATGTTCAAAAAAGTCTTCCTTGAAGATATAATTTCTGAGCTGAGTTTTGATGACGGTATTACCTTGGAGCTAGTTTTAAGAAGGGAGATCTCTATCCCCCAACCTCAGAGAATCTTTTCCCTTAGATCTGGAGTAGACCCAAGCATGGTAGGTGAACCTGATGCAGATGGATTCACTGAAGGACTCAACTTTTTTGCTTCCATTACATGGATCTCAGATGTTAGACTTTTCTAAATCCTGATTGAGGAGGCTCAAACCATGAATAGCCCCATAACAATGTTGTAACATATGTGATGCTTAAGAAAAACACTATTGCAATAGCTTAATGCTTTCTCTACCCACTTCTAGATGGCTCTTGAATGATTCAGAAGGCAATTTTGAATGGGATAGGGTTTGGGAAGCAGTTTTGGAAGTTCCCTTTGAAAGGTTGAGTAATATGAGAACAGGCATCCATAGATGACTAAAGAATAGGCATTGTGGGGTGTCTGGGTGGCTCAGTTGGTTAAGCATCTGACTCTTGGTTTCTGCTCAGGTCACGATCTCATGGTTCATGGGTTTGAGCCCCATGTCGAGCTCCATGTTGGGCTCTGCACTGTCAGTATGGTGCCTGCTTGGGATTCTCTTTCTCTCTTTCTCTCTCCCTCTCTCTCCCTCTCCCTTGCTCCCTTCCTCTCTCCCTCTCTAAATAAATAAATAATAATTAAAAAAAAAACTTTAAAAAGAATGGGGATTGGAAGCTTCCTTTCCTTAATTCCTTCACTGGTTCCCATCAGCTTCCTGCCCCGATTCTCACTGCTTTCCAAGAAAATAGGGCTCAACTTCTTAATCCTTAGGCAGAAATTTGGGCCGAAGATACTTCCAATTCCTGAACAGCACTAGATTCTCTGCAAAACTTCCCAGATGGTAAATGATAGGTAAATTACTTAGGTCTTTTAATTCAAGGAGGCAGGGTACTATAATTGAAACAGCATAAAATTTGAAGTCAATCTTATCAGTGAATATTTACCTACTTTGTACCAGGCACTGTGCTAGGTGCTCAGAAAACAATAAGATCCTGTGACTAATTTCTGGAAGCTCAAAGTCAAATGGAGGAGACAGATAATTTTAATTACAATGTGGTAATGGAAGGATAGCACTCACAGGATACTGTGCAGCAAGCGATGAGACATTTAGCCAAGATGAGTGACGCCTTCAAAGAGATAAGCCCTTAGCTGAAACTTGAAGGTTGGAAAGAAATTAACCCAGAAAGGAAAGTGAGGTTAGGGTACATTTTATTTCCCTCTTTTATAATCTGTGTTTCATTTCTTTTGTGTCTTACCACAGAGTCTCTTTATGGTCTGTACACAGCAGGTTTGTGGTCTGATAGAATCACTGTTTACATATCTTCATTAAATTCTTATTTGATTGGAATGAAAAGATCACTTATTTCTGGATTAGATGACCTAAATCAGCCAGTTTACTCAGGGTTTCCTAATGGATCACATTCAAAGAAGAATACATTTACTTACAATGGCCTTGTCCTTTGAGGTGGTAGCCAATTAGCCCATTAGCTTTCTTTGTTTGATGTCTCATCAGTACACAGTTGGTTGTTTGGGTATGCAATATGGGCAGAATGTAGAACCGCAGATGTGGCCTATTTATGGACCAGTCTGACTGTTACAGAATGGTCAGATGGCCTTGCTCAGTTCCGAGAGGATCACAAGCTCTCTGTTTCACCCTCTGTCTACACCACAGTCCCTGTCCTCAGAGCTGTGTCTCTTTTTCTTTTGATGGTTATTAGCATATTTAACAACACCTTTGAGCATCTGATGAAAATCAAGACTATTTAAGAGAATGCATGACATCAGGGGCACCTGACTGGCTCAGTCAGTTAAGCGTCCGACTCTTGGTTTTGGCTCAGGTCATGATCTCGCGGTTGTGAGATTAAGCCCCACAAGGGGCTCCATGCTGAGCTTGGAGCCTGTGTAGGATTCTCTCTCCCCTCTCTCTCTGCCCCTTTTGTGCATGCTCTGTCTCTCAAAATAAAGGAACATTAAAAAAAAAAAGAAAATGTATGGGATCAGACAAAAATGATTAATAAGTTCATAGATTTTTCCCACCACCTCCCTGTCTCACAAATAGAATCTTTACTGTAAGTGAAGCAATTTTTTCTCCCCCTCCAAAGATTTCTTTTTGCAGAATAGAAGCTAAGTTTTTCTGCATGATAAAGTTCCTAGAGGAAAAGGGAAGAATGAATAAGTGGAGGAGAAATGCTTTAGGCAATAGAGGGTTGGTGGTGGAGGAATAGTTTTCCCTGAGGGTTTTGAGGAGACAGGTTTTGGAATAACTGCAGAAAGGAGTAAAATGGGCAGAAGAGCAAAAGATATTTTAATAAGTGCTCTTATGCATTGTGAGGTTGAGTGCCTTTGAGTAATTAGAGTAAAATATGGAGTTTCCTAATTATTTTTATTTACTTTTGCCATTGCACGGTGCTTCTTGGATGCAACAGGGTTTGAGAGTAAATCACATTATGGGTATATATGCATCCTCATATGATTCTGTAAATACAGCACTGAGCAAATTGTGGATCACCTATTACCCAAGTCTAAATATAGGTTCTAGACTAAGAATGTCTGCCTTGGGATCTGGATTACTGAAATAATCTGCTAACTCATTTCCCTATCACCACTTTTCTTCTTCTCCCATGTTTTCTCTATACTATAGTCACACTGCTCTTAAAGTATAAATTGGATGTCATTTTGTTGCTTAAATCTTTTTAATGGCCTCCCTATTTGCATAAGTTTCATGGGCTGAATTGTGTTCCCTCCAAATTCATATGTTGAATTCCTAGCCCCCAGGACCTCAGAATGTGACTGCATTTGGAAATAGGGTCTTAAAGAAGTAATTAATTAAAATGATACCACTATGAGCCCTAATCCAATATGACTGGTGCCCTTATAAGAAGAGGAAATTAGGTTACAGACAGGTACAGAAGAAAGACAACGTAAAGACACAAGGAGGAGATGGTCATCTACAAGCCAAGGAGAGGGCTTCAGAAGATCCTTGACAACAACCTTGCAGATGCCTTGATCTTGGACTTCTGGCCTCCAGAACGGTGGAATAGTTTCTGTTGTTTAAGCCACCCAGTCTATGGTACTTTGTTATGATGGCCCTGGCAAACCAATGTAGCAAGTAAAATCCAAACATTTTACTATGTCTTACAAAATTTTTTGTAAAATTTGATCTTGTCCAAATTTCCTTGCTTTTTAAACTCTAGTCATCATGGTCTTCTAGAAATTCCTTGATGACAAGACTTAAAAAAATTTACTCTTTTTACTCATTGTTCCCTGTGTCTAAAGTCGTCCCCTCATTACCTTCCCACCCCACCCCTCTGTGTAACTAGCTCATTTTTATTCTTTATCTCTCAGTTTAATTGTTATCTCTGTCTTTATCCTCCTGTCCCAGTTGTTTGTGTGTATGTATGTGTATATATATATATATATATATATATATATATATATATATATGTATATGTTCATATGTATTTTTAATTTAGTTCTTTGTTTTCTCCATAATAGTTAAAAGTGTTTGCAATTATTTTTATTTTGTTTATATGCCTAGAATGTTGGCCCCATGGAGGCAGAGATTCATTTGGTCTTGTTCATCCTTCTTCACCCAGACCAAATGCTACCAGTTGGCTTTATTTCTAAATCCAATGGACACTCATGCTGCTCACCTTACTTGACCAGTCAGCAGCATCTAACAGAGTAGAATCTCTCCTCCTGGACAAACTCTCTTCCTTGACTTCTGCTGCATCCATGCCTGCTACCAACTCTGTGGCCACTCCTTGACCTCCTTTTCTCCTTTCTCCTCATCTTCTCCTGGCTTTCAAAAGTAGGAATTATTTAAGACTTATCCTAGATGTCCCCTTATTGTCGACTCTCTAGTTTTTCCAAAATACAAATGAATCACTGCCCATGTTAATATCCGTAGCTTAGATTTTGTTGAAGTTTAAGATGCTGGAGGAACGTAAACTTCAAAATACCCAAGTCAGAATTTATAATATTCTTTTCAAAGCCTGCTTCTCTTGCAGATTTTGTTGCACTGGAGACTGGCACCACTATCCAACCAGCTGTGGAAATTACCTCACTCCTGTTTCCAGTCTATGATTAAAACATTTTTGATGTTGCTGCCTAAATATCCCTAATGTTTTCCCACATATCTCTCTATCCCTGCTACTCTTGCCAGGTCCAAGTGACCATGATCTCTTTCCTGCACCATTATTGCAATAGTCTCCTACTGGTCTCCTGGTATTAACTCTTGCTTGTGTCCTGTCTATTCTCCAATCCTACATCCAGAATTATATTTCAAAAACACAAATCTAACCATGCTGTTATTATATGTAAAACCTTTCAAAAGCTCCCCATTGCTCTTAGGATAATGGCTAAAAATCTCAACATGACCTTGAGGCCCACATGCCTGCTTCATCCTGAGCCTCTTCCGTTGATCTCCCTTTCAGTCATACCTATTTTCATTTGGTTCCTGAAGTGGATCATGTTCCCTCTTTCCTCAGGACCTTTCTGCTCATTGCTCCCATTCTTCTGCCCACCCCACATTCCACACCCCATCTCATACTACTTCATTTAGATCACTTCAACATGTCCTTCAGATCTTTGCTCATCAGGTCTACTTCCTAAGTTTACTCTCAATGACTGAATGTAGGTTGTAGTGATATTTGGGTGATTAGAGAAAGCACCTATACTCGTTAGGCTAAGGATAGAATATTATGCACCAACAAATAACCTCAAATCTCAGAGGCTTAACAGAATAAAAGTATATTCTCCTTCCTGCTGCATTTCCAGCATAGACTACCAGAGGGAGCTCTGCTTTCCATAGTCACTGAAGAACCCAGGCTGATGTAGGCTCCATTGACATATGCTCCATGATCCCTCTGTCAGAAGGGAATGTGGGGGCATGTGTCATGACTCTTAAAATTTTAGCCTAGAAATGTCACCGGTACCTTCTATTCATATTTCATTGGCCAAAGCAAGTCATATGGGCATACTAATTTCAAAGGAGATAGAGAATATAATCCTACCATGTACTTGGAAAAAAGAAAGCTGGGAATATTTTGTGAACAGCATAATGACTACTGTGGCAACAGTCCAGGGACACAGAAAGAAGCTTCTATGAGTCAAGGTTGTTGTTGTTTTTTATTTTTTCAATATGTGAAGTTTATTGTCAAATTGGTTTCCATACAACACCCAGTGCTCATCCCAAAAGGTGCCCTCCTCAATACCCATCACCCACCTTCCCCTCCCTCCCACCCCCCATCAACCCTCAGTTTGTTCTCATTTTTTTAAGAGTCTCTTAAGGTTGGTTTTTTAAATTTTTGTTTTTGTTTTGTTTTGTTTCCCTCCTCCCCACCAAACTCTGGTCAGTCTATCTAGACTTTAAGTTCTATAAGGGCAGGGGCTGTGTTTTGGTCCTTTTTGTATTCTGGTGCAGAATGTCTGATATGTAGCAGGCAGTCACTAAACATTTATTGCCCAAGTGACCAAATGAATAAATAAGAGCATTTAGTGATTGATTATTATGTTAAGTACTTCTCAGATATTACCTCCTTTAATCCTATGTTAGCCTCAAGGCTGGTTTTATTTTTTATTTTTTTTATTATTATTTTTTTAACGTTTATTTATTTTTGGGACGGAGAGAGACAGAGCATGAACGGGGGAGGGGCAGAGAGAGAGGGAGACACAGAATCAGAAGCAGGCTCCAGGCTCCAAGCCAGCAGCCCAGAGCCTGACGCGGGGCTTGAACTCACGGACGGTGAGATCGTGACCTGAGCTGAAGTCGGATGCTTAACCGACTGAGCCACCCAGGCGCCCCTGGTTTTATTTTTTAAATAGATATGCAGAAAGTAATTTTTCCAAGAACATCCACACAATCTCAATAATTAGTGTATTCTCTTCATTTGGAAGGAAAAAGCCAGTGATCAAGTGTCTTGTCCTCTTCTACTCCTTTCATTGTATGCTTTGAATCAGGCATTTTGTAAGGACAGGATATTATCCAGAATTCCTGCCACCTTTATTTTCTGCTTTATTTATGGATTTTCTATACAATCCAAAGATATTTTTAAGCTATTTACTATTATTTATTATTTGGCTAAAAAATTTTTCAAACATAGCTTTGCCTTTTTCTGATTGATAAGATTTGAACTGATTCCTTTTTCATAAAGATGGCTTCCATTTGAATTGGAAATGTAATCCAGATTCTAAAAGTAACAAGTTAAAATGAACATTGTTTTTCTGGCTCCAGAAATCAGGGTTAAAAGAAGGAAATATGAGAAGCACAAATTTTCTGAAATTTTATTGAACAATATTTATTGTTGTTATTAAATGGGCTTCCCTCAGACATTTCCATGTTGAAACCATCAAGAACAGAATGAATGGCTAGAGACTCGGAGATGGTAGAGGTTTAAACCCTTTGCCAGCCAAGTGTTTTCCTAGCCCAGAGCCTAAATGGGGCCAGCATGCAGGAGCCTCCTAACCTTCAGTTCCCTCGTAAAATACTTTTGTGTTCTTTGGTAAATATGTTCAAGGAAGAGACTCTAGCCCTTGAGTCATGTGTTAACTTGCTACCTCATGGCACCTATGTGTTGGTCAGTTTGTCTGCTCTCTTAAATTAACTGAAAGACAAAAGTCCTGATGGCTGCTGACTGGATTGGCAGTTATTGAACCCCTCTCCCCAAATGGGGTCTCATTTCATCACCTAATTCCAGTGGTGTGTTGATAGCCTTGCTGCTAGGTGGTTACTGCACCTTAGCAAATCTTAAAGCTCAGCAGAAAACAATCTAATCAAGACAAAGGGGATAAATATCTTGTTCTTCTATTGGTCTTGCCCCCAAGGACCACAATTAAGGAATTATAAAATAGGCTCTTTGGAAATAGGCTGATCTTCTACATAGAACTACTGCTGAGCAATTCAGTGCAATAAGAAAATCCAGCTGCACTGTCATTCTAGATGTCCAAATTGTTCTCAGGATGAAAGGTTTGGTTGTTAGTTTTCAACTTGAGAGTGTCTTTAGAATTTTGCTCCTGATGGGCACAAACTGATTCCCATTACTATTATATGGACTCTCAGTATTATGTGGTACATTCATCTATTGGTAGTGGATAGAGTTCTTTTAGTTCCTGGTATTTATTGGTGTTAGGGGTATTTGATTAGACTGAAGATAAGTTAGTATCTCCTTGTATTATAATAAATTGCCTCCTTGTTTGCCTTTCCCATCTGATTGGGTGATCTTTGAGGACAAGAACAGTATCTTCTGCGTTTTTCAATTGATCTTAAATTGCAACTTGAAATGCTTCATGCAGCTGGTACTGTTGCTTGGGTAACAATGATGCAGTGGGTTTGGGTATTCACCTAGTCAGAAATACTGCATTTACTTGTAAGAGGCCTTTTTCCTGGCCTGTTTGCCACATCATTCGTCATACTGCATAACTGGGCCTTAGACCATTGACACCTTGGCTATTGGGCTTTTCTCAGATGTGTTGGGGGGTGTCATCATTGTCATGATCTTTGTAACCTCCTCCCTCTGACTGTTCCTAATCTCCTGTGGGTTCTGAGTACATGTTTGATGAATGAACAAGTGAGGGTGTGTGAACACCTCAAATACCTCTTGTTCTGGTGTTTCAAATTTCTGGTCACTACAGTCTCACCTTTGGGATTTAGGCAATATCTAAGAAGACCTAAATGAAAGTCCCTTACCTGAGAGAGACATTACTGTCATTCATATTAGCAGAGGTCAAAGTGATATAAGTTGGGACAGAAACAATTTAATGGAAGAAGGAGAGATGGGGCATTAGAAAGGCCCAAACAAGGGGCACTTCCTCAGGATGCCAGACTGGAATGGACTGCTGGTGGGGTCTCTGGGTGATCAGGGACCAGTATGAGGATACTAAGCACTGGGAAAGTACAAGATATTATGGAAAAAGGGAGCATTGAAAATGAGGGGAGGGTGTTGCCAAAGACCCATTACTGCTGTAAGGTTGTATGCAGGGAGCCCTGTTTATTTGGCATACAGCAAAGCTTGTGTCTAAGGAGATTTCATAGGGAAAAGGAACTTATCAAATGTAGGGTCACTCAGTGGCCTATGTGAGTCCCAACTGCCTAACTTATTCCTCATTTTAAAAATACTTATAAAACAGGATCAGGGTCATTTTGGAAATAATGAATCAAACAAAAAAATAAAACAGAAAATAACCCCACTAGTTAATTATTAGCTTACTGGACACTCATAAACTAAAAGCTTGTTTGTTTTACTGAATGTGGAACAGAATTGAAAACAATAACTCACACATAGCACTTTATAGTTTATAAAATACCTTCATGTACTAAATCTTTTAGTATTCCAATAAAGCAGGTAGGTCAGTTGTTATCCCCCATTTACATATAGGGATGCTGAGTTTTGGAACAGTTGCTTGATGTTTATGCAGCTAGTAAGTGGTGGATGTTAAGACAGAGGCCAGGCCCTCCTGACCTGAGATCTGTGTGTTCTTCTGTGCCAAACTTCCTTGAACCACATTTCCCAGGATAGCGGCTCAGGCTTAATTGTCCAGGGCCTTCCCTTGCCTGGCTGTCCTAACCTAAACTTTTCCAGGATTACTTCTTAAATTCAATTTTGACCTTGATAAAGTTTATTGTTTTAAGTAAAGGTGGTGAAAGTTTGAGCTGATAGTAAGTAAACTGTGGTTTTTATTTCTCAAATCTGATGTTTATTAAGGTTTACCTGGCTATAGCTGAGGTTATGATGTTTACACAGTGTTTTAGTGTGGGGACAGAAACAGATATAGTGCTGAGAGGTATTTATGCAGCTTGCAGACATTTGATGTCTATTGTTGTCTTGACCATGTTGTACTTCTTCAGTTCTTGTATTCTCAGGAAGGGAAGTTACTCGGGGAAGCAGGTGTTCTAGAGAACTCCACAAATCATGTGGGTGGCCCTCACCACCACCCCAATATAGGGTCAGCTCTGCTTACTTCAAGTAATTATCATTATTAATTACTAATAATAGGTACAACGTATTGAGTGCCATCTCTGTGCCAGGCACAGTGCTAAATACCATATAGATGTTATCTCTAATACCGAAAAACCATTATATGAAGTAGATTTTGTGATTTATGTTTTATTGGTAATGGAATCATAGAGTTTAACTTATACAGGTCCTAAAATTAAGTCACTTTAGACCTGGTCATTTTCACTCTTGCGTCTAAAATGTTAGTGTGAAGGGAGGAGAGAAAATGGTGGAGCAGCATGGAGATCGTCAGCTTGTCTTGTCCCCGAAACACAGCTAGATCAGCACCAAACCATTTTGCATGCCTAGGAAATTGATCTGAGGATTAACACAACAGTCTGCAACTTGAGCCACAGAACTTGGCAGAAAGGAAAAAATTTATTTTTCTTTTTTTCTTACATTAAAAAAATTTTAATTACTTTTAACTTTATTTTTACTTAATTTTAAATTTTTTTATTTGATTTCATTTTTTAATTTCATTTTATTCTATTTTATTGTATAAATTTTTTTTTCTTACATTTTTTTCCTTTCTCTTCTTTCCCTGTTTTCTTTATTCTACTCAAGCTTCTTTCAACAAGCAGACCAGAACACACCTAGGGATCTAGCTTCCTTTATTTGATTTTTGTCTTATTTTTAATTTTTAAATTTTTTTAACTTAAAAATTTTTATTTTTTTATTTTTTTTCTTCCTCCAAATGACAAAATGAAGGAATTCACCCCAAAGGAAAGAACAAGAAAAAATGACAGCTAGGGGGGTTGATCAACACAGATAATAAGATATTTGAAATAGAATTAAGAACCATGACAATAAGAATACTAGTTTGGGTTGGAAAAAAGCATAGAATCCCTTTCTGCAGAGATAAAAAATAAAAGAAAATCTAGTCAGGGCGAAATTAAAAATGCTATAACCGAGATGCAATCTTGGATGGCTGCCATGACAGCAAGAATGGACGAAGCAGAGCAGCGAATCAGAGATATAGACAATTATGGAGACTAATGAAGCAGAAAAAAAAAGAGGGAAACAAAGGCAAGAGAGCCCGATACAAGACTTAGAGAACTCAGTGACTTATTAAAAGGAATAACATCTGAATCAGAGGAGTCCCAGAAGATGAAGAGAGAGAAAAAGGGGCAGAAGGTTTATGTGAGCAAATTATAGTGGAAAACTTTCCTAATATGGGGAAGGACACAGACATAAAAATCCAAGAAGCACAGAGGACTCCCATTAGATTCAACAAAAACTGACCATCACCAAGTGTAACACAGTCAAATTCATAAAGTACACAGACAAGGAAAGAATTATGAAAGCAGCATGGGAATAAAAGCCCTTCACCTACAAGGGAAGACAGATCAGGTTCACAGCAGACCTATGTACAGAAACTTGGCTGGCCAGAAAAAAGTGGCAGGACATATTCAACATGCTGAATTGGAAAAATATGCAGCCAAGAATTCTTTATCCAGCAAGACTGTCATTCAAAATAGAAGGAGAGATAAAGAGTTTCCCAGACAAACAAAAAATAAAGGAGTTCATGACCACTAAGCCATCCCTGCAAGAAATTTTAAGGTGGACTCTGAGTGGAGAAAAGATGAAACAAAACAAAAAGACCAAAAGCAACAGAGACTAGAAAGGACCAGATAATATCACCAGAAACACCAACTCTACAGGCAACGCAATGGCAATAAATTCATATCTTTCAGTACTCACTCTAAATGTCAATGGACTAAATGCCCCAATCAAAAGACATAGGGTATCAGAATGGATAAGAAAACAAGACCCATCTCTATGCTGCTTACATGAGACCCATTTTAGACCTAAAGACACCTGCAGATTGAAAGTAAGGGGATGAAGAACCATCTATCATGCTAATGGTCAACAAAAGAAAGCCAGAGTAGCCATACTTATATCAAACTAGATCTTAAAGACTGTAACAGATGAAGAAGGGTATTATATCATAATTAAAGGGTCTAGCCACCAAGAAGATCTAACAATTGTAAATATCTATGTCCCCAATGTGAAAGCACACAATTACATAAATCAGTTAACCACAAACATACAGAAACTCATTTATAATAATACCATAATAGTAGGGGACTTCAGCACCCCACTGACAGCAATGAAAATCAACAAGGAAACAATCAAAGCAGAAAATCAACAAGGAAACAATGTCTTTGAATGACACATGGAACCGGATGGACTTAACAGATATATTCAGAACATTTCATCCTAAGGCAGCGGAATACACTTTCTTCTCCAGTGCACATGGAACATTCTCCAGAATAGATCACATATTGGGACACAAATCAGTCCTCAACAAGTACAGAAAGATCGAGATCATACCGTGCATACTCTTAGACCACAGTGCTTTGAAACTCGAAATGAACCACAAGAAAAGATTTGGAAAGACCATGAATACTTGGAAAATAAAGAACATCATACTAAAGAATGAATGGGTTAACCAAGAAATTAAAGAGGAAATTAAAAAGTACATGGAGGCCAATGAAAATGAAAGCACGACAACCCCAAACCGTTAGGATACAGCAAAGGCAGTTGTAAGAGGGAAATATATAGCAATCCAGGACTTCCTAAAGAAGGATAAAAGATCTCAAATACACAACCCAACCTTAAACCTAAAAGATCTGGAAAAAGAATAGCAAAAAAAGCCCAAACCCAGCAGAAGAAGGGAAATAATAAAGATTAGAGTAGATTAAGGATATCGAAATAAAAACCAAGACAAAACAGTAGAACAGGTCAATGAAACCAGGAGCTGGTTCTTTGAAAGAATTAACAAAATTTATACCCCCCAGCCAGATTGATCAAAAAAGAAAAAGGAAAGTACTCAAATAAAATCCCTAATGAAAGAGGAGAGATCACAGCCAACACTGAAGAAATACAAACAATAATAAGGGAATATTATGAACAACTGTATGCCAACAAATTGGGCAATCTGGAAGAAATGGACAAATTTCTAGAAACATATAAACTACCAAAACTGAAACAAGAAGAAATAGAAAACTAGAACAGATCCATAAACAGTAAAGAAATTGAGTCAGTAATCAAAAATTTCCCAACAAACAAGAGTCCAGGACTGGATGGCTTTCCAGGGGAATTCTATCAAACATTTAAATAAAAGTTAACACCTATTCTTTTGAAGCTGTTCGAAAAAATACAAATGGAAGGAAAACTTCCAAACTCATTCTACAAGGCCAGCATTACCTTGTTTCCAAAACCAGACAAACACCCCAGAGAAAGGAGAACTACAGACCAACATCCATGATGAACATGGATGCAGAAATCCTCAACAAGATACTAGCAAACTGGATCCAACAATACTTTAAAAGACATATTCACCATGATCGAGAGGGATTTATCCCTAGGATGCAGGGCTGGTTAAGAGCCACATGATCCTCTCAATAGATGCAGAGGAAACATTGACAAAATACAGCATGCTTTCTTGATAAAAACCCTCAAGAAAGTAGGGATAGAAGGATCACACATCAAGATCCTAAAAACCGTATATGAAAGACCCACTGCTAATATTATCCTCAATGGGGAAAAACAGAGTTTTCCCCTTAAGGTCAGGAACACGACAGGGATACACTCTTGCCACTATTATTCAATATAGTATTGGAAGTCCTAGCCTTAGCAATCAGACAACACAAAGAAATAAAGGCATCCAAATCGGCAAGGAGAAAGTCATACTTTCACTTCTCATAGACGACATGATACTCTATGTGGAAAACCCAAAAGATACATGAACTGATACATGAATTGAGCAAAGTCCCAGGATATAAAATTAATGTACAGAATTTGGTTGCATTCCTATGTACCAACAATGAAGCAATATAAAGAGAAATCAAGGAATCAATCCCATTTACAATTGCGCCAAAACCCATAAAATACCTAGGAATAAACCTAACCAAAGAGGTGAAAAATCTATACACTGGAAACTATAGAAAGCTTATGAAAGAAATTGAAGACACACAAAAAATGGAAAAAAGCATTCCATGCTCATGGATTGGAAGAACAAATATTGTTAAAATATTGACAGTACCCGATGCAATCTACATATTCAATGCAATCCCTATCAAAATAACATCTCCATTCTTCACAGAGCTAGAACAAGCAATCCTCAAATTTGTATGGAACCACAAAAGACCCCGAATAGCCAAAGCAATCCTGAAAAAGAAAACCAAAGCTGGAGGCATCACAATTCTGGACTTCAAGTTGTACTACAAAACTATCATCATCAAGGATTTAGGGTGCTGGCACAAAAACAGACACATAGATCAATGGAATAGAATAGAGAACCCAGAAATGGACCCACAAACATATGGCCAACTAATCTCTGACAAAGCAGGAAAGAATATCCAATGGAATAAAGACAGTCTTTTCAGCAAATGGTGTTGGGAAAACTGGACAGCAACATGCAGAAGAATGAAACTAGACCACTTTCTTACACCATACACAAAAATAAATTCAAAGTGGATGAAAGACCTAAATGTGAGACAGGAAAACATCACAATCCTACAGGAGAAAACAGGCAGCAACCTCTTTGGCCTTGGCCACAGAAAGTTCTTACTTGACATGTCTCCGAAGGAAAAGGAAATAAAAGCAAAAATGAACTATTGGGACCTCATCAATATAAAAAGCTTCTGCACAGAAAAGGCAACAATGACAAAACTAAAAGGCAACTGATGGAATTGGAGAAGATACTTGCAAATGACATTCAGATAAAGGGCTAGTATCAAAAATCTATAAAGGACTTACCAAACTCAACACCGGAAAAACAAATAATCCAGTGAAGAAATAGGCAAAAGACATGAATAGACATCCAGATGGTGAGCAGACATATGAAAAAATGCTCAGCATCACTCATCATCATCAGGGCAATACAAAACAAAACCACAATGAGATATCTCCTCACACCTGATATTAACAACTCAGGCAACAATAGATGTTGGTGAGGATGCAGAGAAAGAAGAACCCTTTTGCGCTGCTGGTGGGAATGCAAGCTGGTGCAGCCACTCTGGAAAACAGTATGGAGGTTCCTCAAAAAATTAAACTAGAACTACCCTATGACCCAGCAATTACACTACTAGGTATTGATCCAAAGGATACAGGAGTGCTGATTCAAAGGGGCACATGCACCCCAAAATTTATAGCAGTGCTATCGACAATAGTAAAAGTATGGAAAGAGCCCAAATGTCCATCAACTGCTGAATAAAGAAGATGTGGTATATATATACCACACACACATGCACACACACACAATGGAATATTAATGGACAATCAAAAAATGAAATCTTGTCATTTGCAACTATGTGGATGCAGTGGATGGAACTAGAGTGTATTATGCAAGTGAAATAAGTCAGTCAGGGAAAGACAAATATCATATTTCACTCATCTGTGGAATTTAAGATACAAAACAGATGAACATAAGGGAAGAGAAGCAAAAATAATATGAAAACAGAGAGAGACAAGCCATAAGAGACTCTTAAATACAGAGAACAAGTGAAGGTTGCTAGAGGAGTGTTGGGTGGGCTGATGGTTAAATGGGCAAGGGGCATTAAGGAGGACACTTGTTGGGATGAGCACTGTGTGTTATATGTAAGTGATGAATCACTAAATTCTATTCCTGAAATCATACTAAAAGAAAAGAAAAGAGGGGGCGCCTGGGTGGTTCAGTCAGTTAAGGGTCTGACTTCGGCTCAGGTCATGATCTCACAGACTGTGAGTTCGAGCCCCATGTTGGGCTCTATGCTGGCAGCTCAGAGCCTGGAGCCTGCTTCAGATTCTGTGTCTCCCTCTCTCTCTGCCCCTCCCCTGCTCACGCTCTGTCTCTCTCTGTCTCAAAAATAAATAAAAACATTAAAAAAATTAAAAAAAGAAAAGACAATAAAACGTTAGTGTGGGTGATTCTATAACAAGTTAAAAATGTACAGAATTTTATTAATTCTTCTTGTACACCACAGCTGATAACTTAAAGACCTCACCTAGTGAATGTGGCTAACTGTGGGACCTCTCTGTGCATGTTATTATTCCTCAGGACGTCTGCTCCAGGGGTGGTAGGTGTGTATGTGGCTGTACCTGGGGTTTTTCTTTGGTGGGGGCTGGGCAGAAAAGTCCTGAGCAATTCTGGCCTTACATGGGTCCCTTTGAGCGCCCCGTTTTGATTGGTTGAACTTTTCATTTCCTACATCACAGCTGGATCAGTGAATTGAAAGGGTTTATGCTTCTGCAAAAAGGTAAATTAAAAAAAAAAATTTTTTTTGAGAGAGAGAGAGAGACGGAGAGAAAGAGCGTTTGTGTGCACACGCACATGGGGGTGGGGCAGAGAGAGAGGGAGAGAGAGAATTCTAAGCAGGCTCCGCACAGTCAGCACAGAGCCCAGTGCAAGGGGATTGAAACTCACAAACTGTGAGATCATAAGCTGAACCAAAATCAAGAGTCCAAGTCTTAACAGACTGAGCCACCCAGGTGCCCTTGCAAAAAGGTAGTTTTAGATACCAAGGATTTATTTACCTTAGAGAATGGCTGTCAGAGAGGCATACTGGCTCTTGAAATTAGCATCTTAGAGTTGTTTGCAGTCAGTGCTAGCTTGCCCTCCTATATGAGTAATTTCTCTCGGGAAGTGACTTGAGTCGTTGTAAACATCTGGCTCAATAAACACACCATCGGTACAGCTGGGCTTAGGAAAAGTTGGGCTGGTAAGCACAGCTGTGGTGGAGTGGGCTTAGGTCCCAGTGTTACCAGGCAACCAGCTGTATGACCTTGGCAAGTCCCCTAGCTTAAAAGTGCCTCCATGTACTTAATTTGAATTCAAATATGTAACCCAAGTTTCAGCTGTGTGGGTGATAGACCACAAATCCTCTAGTGCTCTGGAATTATCCTTAAAAAATAGCTACATAAAATATCTTGATTTCTGAACACTACAATGTGAGTGTTGTTGTTTGGCCAGTATTTTTATTTTAGTAATTTTCATTTTCTGGTGGAGAGAATGGGAGACCTTAGGTGTCTCTGGATGCAGGTTACAATGAGGCCTGCTTCTCTCTTGTCTCTCTTGAAAAAACTACAAAACATGACAGCAACACCAAACAGTTGTATGTATCAGATGCATTTCATGACTGGGGGTAATGGAGAGGGTGTGTAGGGGTTGTTACATTTCATCAGAGAGAAGTACACAGCTGAGAAGGAAGTAGTAGACATCATTCTGTTCACATTCTCCAGCCACCTCTACCCGCTGGTGTCTTCTCAGAGCCCTGCTGGCAGCTCCCAGCTCAGGCCTTTCTCTTGCCCAAGCATCTCCTTCCTTTATCCCATGTCAGAGTAGCCCAAATCTGTGTCTACCTCTTCTTGTGGGGTAATAGCAAAAACTGTCAGTTTATGGTAAAGGCCACTTTACCTCTTCTCATTTTAAATCTCTCCCTTCTTGGGTCTCCCTAGGGTGAGGGTACTGGGGCTAACCTTTAATAACCAGACAAGTTCATTAAGGTATTTTCCCAAAGGAGAAAGAGTCTACTGTGTGGAAAGTATTTTTGTTTGTTTATTTTGTTTTGTTTTTTGGTGTTTTTTTTGGCTGTGGTTGGTTTGTTTTCATAGCAATTAGTTTACTCTGTGAATATATTCACCTTGGCTCCCTAAGGCGGCAGGCAGGGTGATTATTCTAATCACAAATTAGATTGTGTCTCCTTTCCTTACAAACTTTTCACAGTTCAGAGTAAGATTCAAAGTTCCTATGGTGGTCTTTGGGAAGCAAAGTGCTGCTATTCCAGGTCCCTCTCTGACTTCTGACCTGCCATGACCCTTCCCTCACTGTGCTCCAGCCACCGTGGCTTTCTGGATCCAGCCAAACTCCTTGGTACCCAAGGGCCCCAGGGTACCAGCTAGCCTGCAGCTTCACCCTCACTTTTTTCAGGACTCTGATTGAAGGTTTTAGGATTAAGGAAGGCTTCTGGGACTGCTTTGTGAAATTGCACCCTCCACTGTCCAATTGCCCGAAAATATTATTTAATATTTGTATAATTTGTAAATTATACGTTATTTGTTTTCCTGCACTAGAATGAAAGCCTTAAGAGTAGAGTTTCGTTACATTTTTTCTGGCTTAGAGCTCTTCAGGGTGCCTGGGTGGCTCAGTCGGTTGAGCGGCCGACTCTGGCTCAGGTCACATCTCCCGGTCCGTGGGTTCAAGCCCCACTTTGGGCTCTGTGCTGACAGCTTGGAGCCTGGAGCCTGCTTCGGATTCTGTGTCTCCCTCCCTCTCTCTCTCTCTAGCCCTCCCCCATTCACCCTCTGTCTCTCTCTGTCTTTCAAAAATGAATAAATGTTAAAAAAAAGTGCTTTTCATGTAAGTCCTTGATACATATTGAATGAATGAATGAATGTATTTAGCCAGTAGATGTTTCTTGAACACCTACATGTGTCAGAGCCTGTGATATCTTTCTCTGCATGTTATATTGTGAGAATTAGTTATGCAAAGATCCTTCCTGGGGAGCCTGGGTGGCTCAGTCGGTTGGGTGTCCGACTTCGGCCCAGGTCATGATCTCACGGTTCGTGGGTTCGTGCCCTGCATGGGGGTCTGTGCTGACAGCTCAGAGCCTGGAGCCTGCTTTGAATTCTGTGTCTCCCTCTCTCTCTGCCCCTTCCCTGCTTACGCTCTGTCTCTCAATAAACATCGAAAAAAAAAATTAAAAAAACAAAAACAAGAACAAAAACAAAGATCCTTCCTTAAATGCAGCATTCCCCAAATGTAAAACATTGTTACTTATGTTCTCCATCTCCTCTTTCATTTTTTCCCTCACTTCTAGGTACCCAGGAGGTTCATTGTTCTATATCAGGAATAGGTAGACTTTGCTGTAAAGGGCCAGATGGTAAATATTTTAGGTTTTGTGGGCCATACTGTTTCTGTCTCGCCTATTCAGCTTGGATAGTACAGCACAAAAGCAGTCATAAGCAGTGGGTAAGGAATGGATATGACCATGTTCCAGAAAAACTTTGGCCCATAGTTTGCTAACCCCTGCTGGAAAGAATAACAGCTCTTTCACAAATCAACCCAAAATTCGTTAGTGCACAGTGTGGTACCTTTCTTACAGTAATTGATATTTTAGGGGATCCTGAGGGAGAAGGTCTCCTTGTTAAAAGGACCATTGGCTAGTAATGGAATTTAAGGAATCAGCATATATGGTCGGGGAGGAGAGGGAACTTTCCCAGTCAACCTCAAGCTATATTTCTTATGCTTGAGAAAGGCCTACCCTGTTCCTCAATAGTCAATATAAAGAGATTCAAAACAGAAAACAAATGGGGCAGCAACCAAATCATTCTAACTTTGGCTGAGTTCAAAGTGGTGTGAAAAGTAAGTGTTCTTTCATGATCGGATTTTAATATATTTATTAGCGATGATCTGTGCCACCTGACAGAGGGCTTCCTTTGTCAGGATTATCGTACATTTTGTAGGAAGTATATCTCTAAGTATCAGGCTGGATTACCACCCTTGTGCCGGGAAGCCCACAGGTTCAGTCCCAAATTACCTGTTGTATGGTTTATTTTTCATGGCTTTATTTGCCAGCAAAAGCTGTCTTTGGAGAGCATGCTTGATTACACTGCTGCATTTCTGGATCTGCAGACTGGCTCAACCCTTTGTAGACATAGGAGAAATTGTATTAATTTAATTGTTAGGTTACAGGCAAGTCAGTGTGCTCCATATGTACCCTGTCTTGTGCCAACTCTGTTAATTTGAAACATACTGCTGTCTGGCAGGGCCAGAACAAATTTTTGGCTACTCAATAGGTATGTGTGTATGTGTAGTGTGTTTTTTGTTACAAAAAATACTAAAGGGAAAAAGAGCTGATGAGTCGAAGTATTTCACAAAACTGAATTTCCATGTATAGATTACAGAGAAAATGTGCTTCATCAGTAAAATGCTATTATATTCTGGTATCCAAAATTAAAAACATATTTAGGAAACATTCCATTGCTCTTTCAGGATTACAAATTCAGTATGGACTATGTGTTGCTATTAAAAATTTTTTTTTTAGTGTTTATTCTTCCTGAGTGATAATCAGCTTTCATGATGATGTTTTCTGATGAAACTCTGAACAGTAATGTAATGCCACTGCAGACATTTGGTTTCTTTGGTTTGATACAGCATGGGTTTTCTTATCTCAAGGCTGAATGAAAACACATTCAGAAGCACATATTTGGTAAGAAGCAGAGGGACTAGAAAGTATGTGCCAGAAAGGAAAATTTATTTTGGAACACTGTCCTGTCCAGTCAGAGGGAGAAATGGGGGAAAAGAGGTGTGGGTATTTTGGAAGAAAATTACTTTCTTAGCTTAAATACTATTAGTAATAAGGAATTCCAAAGAGTTATCAGGTTATCTTTTAGTCTGAGCTTTTTTTCTTTGCCTTGTTGCATTAGTTTCTTACCAGAAAAAAAAAACATTTTGAATTAATATATTTCCCAGGAAATAAATTTCTATATCTACCTAATGATAAAGTTTATTAGAGAGATCACTCCCTACTTCCTCCATCTCCTGTTTTACTTCTTCACTTTCTCCTGTCCTCTCACCTTCATCTCCTCCCCTTCCTCCTCCTCATCCTCTTTTGTTTGAATTTATTAATAAAAATAGTAACTTTAGACAGATATTTGGTTTTGGAATGAGATTTTATATAACCTGACAATTCACATAGTGTTGGACACTAGATACAAAGCCACATAGTTCAGTTAACATGAACACATGTCTGTCCTATTTCTAGAACAAGATGTTATTATGTAAAACCCTGATTGTTTTTTCCCTTTTATATCCAAGTTAGGTCTATTATGTTAGTATCAGCAGATGGGTTTAATTTGAGTAATTTTTCGCTTTGGACCACCTCATGCTTTTTTCTGGGAGCCATAAATGACAGTGATCTCATAGAAGGGATTGCATAAATGATACTCATTAGGATTGTTTAAGAACTTGCATGGATATGCCCAGTTGATAATAAAATTAGAAAACAAACAACAATTAAATATTATCAAAACCCTATCCAAACTCTTTTTCAGATCTCTGGATATTATGATAAGAGCTCAGTGAGATTTTTTGACTAATATGTTACTTGGGTATTGGATTTAAATTTAAGGAATTTTTTTTATTGTTGTTAGCCAAGTTTAACCTTTCAAATTATGCATATTTTAAATAATATATTACTTTTCATGTTGATTTAGAGATTTAATAGCATTTTAATCTTTAATTGTTTAATTTGCTTACCATGTCAACCTTGTGAGATGGGGATATTGTCCCAGGTTTACTGCAACAGCAGCCCTCCAAAGTTATTCCAATCTCTGGCTAGTGGTGGTGAAATCAGATCTGGAAAGTAGAGAGAATTTACACTCAAGTGTGATTACTAGATTGTGACTTTGGGCACGTGCCTAATGAATTTGCACATTGTATTTCAGAATGAATATTAGGTAGTGGCTTCTGTAATCTAGAGCTAATCTAATGAAAACATTAGAAATGGCTAAAAAACTACCTTCTTCTCATGGACAGTTACCTAAAACAACATACTACTAAGAGCTACAATGAAAAAAAAACAAACCTGACATATGATCGTCCTTGCTTTAACAAAACAAATAAAATTAGTTTCAGTTATACTTTCTATGTTGAAGACTATCTGTGGAATCATTGTGTTGGCATTAAGTTTGCAGCTCTGCATGTAGACATTAGTTCTGTGCACTGGCAGATGATTCTTACCTTCCGCTCTAGCAATGTCGGAGGGAGAGTTCTCTATCCACTGTGAAGCTAGGCATGGTCACGTGACCTACGGTTGCCAATGAAACATGAAGAGTGGGAAAGTCTGGGTGGAAACGTTCAAACGCTGGGTGTGCTTCTCTATGCTCTCTTTCCTTCGCTTTGGCAGTGACTGAGGCACGTGTTGACGTGGAGAGGCCATTACACTGAAGCAGTCAGGAATGTTATAGCCAACATATGGAGGAAAGCTGCCCTGGGGAGCATCCAGGACTGGTAATAGACCCTGAACAAGAAATAAACCTTTGTTGTTAGGTTACTGAAATTTTGACTACTGTAGCAATCTGGTCTCTTCTGATCAATTAAAAATGAAACTGAGCTCACATAATAGATCTTTTAATTCCCAAAAGGTTCCCATTGGGCCATGTCATGCTATTACCCCTTTTAAGCCTGCCATTTTTCTTCCACAGCACCCCAAAATCAGTATTTTTGAGTAATATGTGACTATATCATAGAGTTATTGAATAGTTTATAGAGTCTAGAATCATTAAGGACAAGGTGTTCAAAATCTCTTTTACATTATTTTTTCAATGAGGTCAAGCCAGTTAGTTTACTTTTTGAGAGTACAAAAACTATTTAACCAAACTGTCAATCATGTTCTACCATTAAATACCAACCGTATCTCTAAAGCATATGTATCAATGAACCACTTCAAAGCTTATTGGCTAAATGTATATTTGTATTATATATAAAAATGTATATACATAATATGCATACCTATATATTTAACTTAAAAATTATGGTGAATTTTTTATAATTTTTCTTATGCAGAGTGCTATAGAAACAAATTACCATTCTAGGGGTTTGCTGCCTTTCAGAGGAGAGACAGCAAATTAGATCACAGGTCCCATGCTGACAGTGACCATATATATATGTGTGTGTGTGTGTGTGTGTGTGTGTGTGTGTGTGTGTGTATGTATTTTTTTTTGGCTCTGTGTCCCTGAAGTCTATAGTGCCAGCCACATAGGAGGGACCTAATAAGTATTTGTAAAATGAATAAACCAATGCCAAGAATTTCTGTAGTTATGTCCTCTGAAAAAGTGAAAGTTGCCATGTGGATGCCTACAGCTAACTCTCACATTTCTAAAGCACCCTGGGAAGTGAAACAGCAGCTGAGCCCAGTCTATGGATGGATACATGTTTGGGAAGTAGCTCCATGCGGGTGGTAGGAAAAGCATTGTATTTGGAGTCAGAGGATCTGGGTTCGTATGTCTGCTAATCAGTTCACTACCTTGAGTAAATTAATTGAGTCCTTTGAGACCCAGTTGTCTCCAAGAGGGATCTAGTAAACCATCTGACGGGATATTAAACTTGGAGTCTACCTGAATCCCTTGGAATTATATGAAATTTTGGGGTGTGCATATGTATATATGTACTTTTTCAGGATTGAGAGTCAGTAGCTTGCCTCATTTTAAGAGGGCTATGGACCCACAGAGGTTAACAGTAATTGATATAACCTTTATATTATCAAGCTTTTAAATCTCAGAGGGAGAAGAGGTTGGGAGTGACAAGGTGCATTTATCTACAAATATCCATATATCTTATTTTGCATGCTTAGTGGCTAGTCCCAAGGAGAGTTTTAAATATAGAACAGGAAAGTTGGTATAAGTCACCAATAATTGGCAGTGTACAAAAAGTTTTCAAAGTCTTTTCCCCTTTCTTACTGGGGAGACAGGCAGTATGATTAGGTCCTTAAGTTGCTTCAGAGATGGATTCAGAGTTGTGTGACCTAAATTAGCAGGACCAGGAGTTCTGTCTTTCCTCAATAACAATGACTCTTCCGTCCTTCCTTCCTTCCTTCCTTCCTTCCTTCCTTCCTTCCTTCCTTCCTTCCTTCCTTTTCCTTCCTCCCTCCCTCCCTCTCTTCTTTCTTTTCACTTTATTTTATTCTTTTTTAAATTTTTAAAAAAGTTATATATTGTTTAATTTACATCCAAATTAGTTAGCATATGGTGCAACAATAATTTCAGGAGTAGATTCCTTAATGCCCCTTACCCATTTAGACCATTCCCCTCCCACAACCCCTCCAGCAACCCTCTGTTTGTTCTCCATATTTAAGAGGCTTTTATGTTTTATTCCCCTCCCTGTTTTTATATTATTTTTGCTTCCCTTTCCTTATGTTCATTTGTTTTATACCTTAAATTCTTCATATGAGTGAAGTAATATGATATTAGTCTTTTTCTGGCTAATTTCGCTTAGTGTAATACCCTCCAGTTCCATCCATGTAGTTGCAAATGACAAGATTTCATTCTTTTTGATTGCTGTATAATACTCCATTGTATATACATACCACATCTTCTTTATCCATTCATCTATCAGTGGACATTTGGGCTCTTTCCATACTTTGGCTATTATTGATAGTGCTGCTATAAACATTGCGGTGCATGTGCCCCTACAAAACGGCACACCTGTATCCCTTGGATAAATGCCTAGTATTGCAATTGCTGGGTCATAGGGTAGTTCTATTTTTAATTTTTTGAGTAACCTCCATACTGTTTTCCAGAATGGCTGCACCAGTTTGCATTCCCACCAGCAGTGCAAAAGAGATCCTCTTTCTCTGCATCCTCACCAACATCTGTTGTTGCCTGAGTTGTTAATGTTAGCCATTCTGACAGGTGTGAGATTGTATCTCATTGTGGTTTTGATTTGTATTTCCCTGATGATGAGTGATGTTGAGCATTTTTTCATGTGTCGGTTGGCCATCTGGATGTCTTCTTTGGAGAAGTGTCTATTCATGTCTTTTGCCCATTTCTTCACTGGACTTTTTTTTGGGTGTTGAGTTTGATAAGTTCTTTATAGATTTTTGGATACTAACTCTTTATCTGATATTCCATTTTCAAACATCTTCCCCCATTCTGTTGGTTGCTTTTAGTTTTTCTGATTGTTTCCTTCACTGTTCAGAAGCTTTTAATTTTGATGAGGTCCCAATAGTTCATTTTTGCTTTTGTTTCCCTTGCCTCTGGAGA
Source organism: Felis catus (assembly GCF_018350175.1). Taxonomy (NCBI): domain Eukaryota; kingdom Metazoa; phylum Chordata; class Mammalia; order Carnivora; family Felidae; genus Felis; species Felis catus. The sequence continues at coordinate 65,606,759 of NC_058375.1, forward strand.
TGTGTTGAGTAAGAAGTTGCTGTGGCCAAGGTCAAAGAAGTTTTTGCCTGCTTTCTCCTAGAGTATTCTGATAGCCTCCTGTCTTACATTTAGGTCTTTCATCCATTTTGAGTTTATTATTGTGTATGGTGTAATAAAGTGGTCCAGGTTCATTTTTCTGTATGTTGCCGTTCAGTTTTCCCAGCACCATTTGCTGAAGAGACTGTCTTTATTCCATTGGATATTCTTTCCTGCTTTGTCAAAGATTAGTTGGCCATATGTTTGTGGGTCCGTTTCTAGGTTCTGTATTCTGTTCCATGGATCTCTCTGTTTTTGTGCCGGTACCATACTGTCTCAATGATTACAGTTTTGTAATACAGCTTGAAGTCTGGGATTGTGATGTCTCCAGCTTTGGTTTTCTTTTTCAGGATTGTTTTGGCTATTCAGGTTCTTTTGTGGTTCCATACAAATTTGAGGATAGTTTGTTCTAGGTCTGTGAGGAATGCTGGTGTTATTTTGATAGGGATTGCTTTGAATATGTAGATTGCTTTGGGCAGTACCGACATTTTAACAATATTTGTTCTTCCTATCCAGGAGCATGGAGTATTTTTCCATTTTTTTGTGTCTTCTTCAATTCATTTCATATGATTTCTATAGTTTTTGGTGTATAGATTTATCACCTCTTTGATTAGATTTATTCCTAGGTATTTTACAGTTTTTGGTGCAATTGTAAATGGGATCAAGTCCTTGATTTCTCTTTCTGTTGCTTCATTATTGGTGTATAGGAATGCAACTGATTTCTGTGCATTGATTTTATATCCTGTGACTTTGCTTAATTCATGGATCAGTTCTAGCAGGTTTTGGTGGAATATTTTGGATTTTCCATATACAGTATCATGTCATCTGCGAAGAGTGAAAGTTTGACCTTCTCCTGGCTAATTTGGATTCCTTTTATTTCTTTGTGTTGTCTGATTGCTGAGGCTAAGACTCCAATACTATGCTGAATAACAGTGGTAAAAGTGGACATCCTTGTCTTGTTTCTGACCTTGGGGGGGAGCTCTCAGTTTCCCCATTGAGGATGATATTATAAAGCATTTTTTAATCTGTGAGAATGTGCTTTTTGAATGCAATTTGACTCACACACCTATCTATGTAGGTTATGGGTTCAAGAGGGTCACAGATTGTTGTCACCTGTCACGAGTCCTAACCAAAGCCTTGGAGTTGATGCTGCCATTCTTGTGGTGTGCCAAGACCCAAAATCTAAGCCTGTCTAGTCATCTTAGCACTATTGTGTGATTTCTGCTCCCAATTCATACTTATCCTGATTTTCTCCCTCTCTGGCAACCTTTTCTTTTACTGTGCCTTTTAGAATTATTGTTTTTTCTACTAAATCTCTGCTCTGTCTTGAACATCTCTATAGAGTCCTATCTTTATTCCTTGTTTTAACCAAAACATGCCTTTCTGAGAGAAACATTGCTTTTCCTGCAAGGCCTCCTAGGCTGGCTGACTCTGCAGATAACATAAGAGTTGGTATGTGTGTGTGTGTGTGCGCGCGCGCGTGCACGCACACGCTTGTGTGCACACCCTAGAATAGATTAACTGCTATAACAACTAGATCTAAAACAAGTAGGCTCAAATATCATCAACATTTGTTTTTGCTGAGCATATTTTCATGAGGCTGTTACCTATCTGGATGCCTTCTTTGGAAAAATGTCTATTCGTGTCTGCTGTCCATTTCTTAACTAGATTATTTGTTTTTTGGGTATTGAGTTTGATAAGTTCTTTATAGATTTTGGATACTAATCCTTTATCCAATATGTCATTTTCAGGTATTTTCTTCCATTCTGTAGGTTGCATTTTAGTTTTGTTGATTGTTTCCTTTACTGTGTGGAAGTTTTTTTCCTTGATGAGGTCCCAGTAGTTCATTTTTGCTTTTGATTCCCTTGCCTCTGGAGACATGTCTAGTAAGAAGTTGCTGCAGCTGAGGTTAGAGAGATTACTGCCTGTGTTCTCCTCTAAGATTTTAATGGTTTCCTATATCACATTTAGGTATTTAATCCATTTTGAATCTATTTTTATGTATGGTGTATGAAAGTGGTCCAGTTTCATTCTTCTGCATACTGCCGTTCAGTTTTCCCAACACCATTTGTTAAAGAGACTATCTTTTTTCCATTGGATATTCTCTTCTGCTTTGTCAAAGATTAGTTGGCCATATAGTTGTGGGTCCATTTCTGGGTTTTCTATTCTGTTCCACTGATCTGTGTCTGTTTTGTGCCAGTACCTTACTGTCTTGATGACTGCAGCTTTGTAATATAGCTTGCAGTCCAGCATCATGATGCCCCCAGCTTTTCTTTTTTAAAGTACTTATTTACTTATTTTGAGAGAGAGAGAGAGAGAGAGAGAGAGAGAGAGAGAGAGAGAGAGAAAGAGAGAGAGAGAGAGAGAGAGAGAGAGAGAGAGAGAGAGAGAATGAGCAGGATGAGGGCATAAAGAGAAGGAGAGGGAGACTCCCGAGGAGGCTCTATGCTGTCAGAGCAGAGCCTGATGTGGGACTCGATACCACAAACTGTGAGATCATGACCTAAGCTGAAATCAAGAGTCAGATGCTTAACTGACTGAGGCACCCAGGTGCCCCAGTATTGCTTTTCTTTTTCAGGATTGCTTTGACTATTCAGGGTCTTTCGTGGTTCTATACAAATTTACGATTATTTGTTCTAGCTCTGTAAAAAATGCTGGTGGTATTTTTAGAGATTGCATCAAATATGTAGATTGCTATGGGTAGTATAAACATTTTAACAATGTTTGTTCTTCCAATCCATGAGCATGGAATGTTTTTCCATTTTTTTGTTTCTTCTTCAGTTTCTTTCATGAGTGTGTTATAATTTTCAGAGTACAGATTTTTTACTTCTTTGGTTAGGTTTATTCCTAGGTGTCTTATTGTTATTGGTGCAATTGTAAATGGGATTGATTCCTTGATTTATTATTGCTTTTTCATTGGTGTATAAAAATGCAATAGATTTGTGTATGTTGATTTTATATCCTGAGATTTTGTTGAATTCAGGTATTAGTTCTAGAAATTTTTTTGGTGGAGTCTTTCAGGTTTTCTGCATAGAATATCATATTGTCTACAAATAGTGAAAGTTTGACTTCCTCCTTGCTGATTTGGATGCCTTTTATTTCTTTTTGCTGTCTGATTGCTGAGGCTAGGACTACAAGTGCTATGTTAAATAGTAATGGTGAGGGTGGACATCCCTGTTTTGTTCTTGGCCATAGAGGAAAAGCTCTCAATTTTTCCCCATTGAGGATGATATTAGCTGTGGGTCTTTGGCATATGAATTTATGATATTGAGGTATGTTCCCTCTATCCCTACTTTGTTGAGGCTTTTTATCAAGAATGAGTGTTGTATTTTTGTCAAATCCTTTTTCTGCATCTATTGAGAGGATCATATGGTTCTTATCATTTCTTTTAGTGTAGTATATCTTATTGATTAATTTGTGAATATTGTACCACACCTGAAGCCCAGGAATAAATCCCAGTTGATTGTGGTGAATAGTTCTTTTAATGTACTATTGGATTCAAATTGCTAGTATCTTTTTGAAAGTTTTTGCATCCATGTTCATCAGGGAAATACAAATCAAAACCATAATGAGATACTACCTCACACCTGTCAGAATGGCTGGAATTAACAATACAAGAAACAACAAGTGTTGGTGAGAATGCAGAGAAAGGAGAACCCTTTTGCACTGTTGATGGGAATGCAAACTAGTGTAGTTACTCTGGAAAACAGTATGGAGGTTTCTCAAAGAGTTAAAAATAGAACTACCCTATAATCCAGCAATTGCATTACTAGATATTTACCCAAAGGATAGAAAAGTACAGATTTGAATGGATACATGTACCCCAATGTTTATAGCAGCATTATCAATAATAGCCAAACTATGGAAATAACCCAAATGTCCATTGACTAATGAATGGATGAAGAAGACGTGGTGTGTGTGTGTGTGTGTGTGTGTGTGTGTGTGTGTATACATATGTATATACACACAGACACACCACATCTTCTTCATCCATTCATATATATGTATATATGTATAATGTATATGTATGTATATGTATATATGTATGCATATATGTATACATATGTATACATATGTATATATGTGTAATATTCCCATATATATGTGTATATATATGTATATATATATGTGTGTGTGTGTGTATATATATATACACACACACACACATATATATATATGCCGTTTGCAACAATGTGGATGGAGCTAGAGTATATAATGCTAAGTGAAATAAGTCAGAGAAAGACAAATACCATATGATTTCACTCATGTGGAATTTAAGAAACAGAACAGATGAACATATGGGAAGGAAGAAACAAAAAGAGAGAGGCAAACCATAAGGAACTCTTAAGTATAGAGAACAAACTGAAAAAATTTTTTTTTCTCACATTACAGCACTTGATGAAAAATATTGTGATTAACATTTTAATATTTCAAGAAAAAATGATTATAGGGGTAGGCTTTCTTTTGCTCTTGCCAGATCCTTGGCTTGCTGGGTACATTTAATTCTTGGTCCTGACCCACTAAGTGTGTCAGCTGTACTGGTCGAATCTTCAATCCCAGCCCTATATAAACAGAGCAACTATATTGGCCTCATCCATAGACCTTGCCCCATAAACCTCTGTGACTGCGTGGACCTCATTAATTACACAGACTGCTCTGAACTTGATGATCATTTTGTCTGGATCGCTGGTTCTAGACATGCTTCCATCAGGCTAGCCCTAACTCACCACATCCCTGACCCTGGCCTCACTGACCATACCAGCTGTGCTAGCCATGTTGCAACCTTTATTGCAAGGCTTGAACCATCATACTTAGGACAAGATGTGTCTATTATGCTAGAATGTGAACCTATATTTTGGGGTGTATAAAACACAAGGCATCAGAAATAGACATATTTGCTGTTTGGAACCAATGGATTTATGATTTATTCCCCACAAACAGGAATTCTAATACATTTTCTTTTGGGTATATAGATATAATTATATATGCTATATTATTATTATTATTATTATTATTATTATTATTATTATTATTTAGAGAGAGAGCTTGAGTGGGGGAGAGGGGCAAAGGGAAAGAGAATCTCGAGCAGGCTCCATGCTGAGCATGACCCTGGGATCATGGCCTGAGCTGCAATCAAAAGTTGGACACTCAACTGACTGAGCCACCCAGGTGCCCTGATTAAATAGAGTTTTTAAAAAAGTTTTTATTTAAATTCCAGTTAGTTAACATACAGTGTAATATTAGTTTCAGGTGTACAATATAGTGATTCAACACTTCCATACAACATTCAGTGCTCATCACAGCAAGTGCACTCCTTAATTGCCATTCCCTATTTAGCCCATCTCCCCACCCACCTTCTCTTCAGTAACCATCAGTTTGTTCACTATAGTTAAGAGTTTGTTTTACTGGTTTGCCTCTCTGTTTTTTTTCCCTTTGCTCATTTGTTTGTTTCTTAAATTCCACATGTGAGTGAAGTCATATGGTATTTGTCTTTCTCTGACTGACTTATTTCCCTTAGCATTATACTTTCTAGCTTCCCTTTTTATGGCTGAGTAATATTCCACTCTGTGTGTGTGTGTGTGTGTGTGTGTGTGTGTGTGTGTGACTATCTCTCTCTCTATATCTTACATCTTCTTTATCCATAAAATAGAGTTTTTTTTAGTTTATTTTGAGAGAGAGAATCCTAAGCAGGCAACATGCCTAATATGGGGCCCAGTGCTGGACTCAGTCTCACAAACCATGAGATCATGACCTGAGCTGAAATTGAGTTGGACACTTAGCTTACTGAGCCTCCCAATAGCCCCCATGAAATAGAGTTTTGAAGGGAGAGAACTTCCCTCTAGATTAGGTGTTGCTGAGAAATGAATCCTCCATTTATAATTTTACTTGACTGATGATTAGAAGTATTTTCCACAAAACTGCTGCTGACTCTGTATGTTTCAAACCTTATTTTTCCTCCATCCTCACATACCTTTGGGGCCGGGAGTTATAGGACATGTTCACATTACAGTGTGACTTCTGGTCTTGCACTTTGGTGTCATGTTGCAGGCACAGTGGTCAGTAGGAGTGTTCCTGCTCTGTAATGATGAGCAATAACTTATGACACATGAAAGTGGTTGTGAACCACATAAAGATACTCCACTAAATATATTGCCAATTCAATGTTTCCTGGATTCCAAGATGCAGGGAATAGATCTTTCATAAATTTTTATACATTTTGTAAAAATGCCTGACTCTGGAAACACATTGTTAGGGGCCTTGAAGCTTAAGCTTTCTTAGTTTAAATCATTTCCCTGGGCATCATTAAGGCAGACTGAAAGGGAGTGGTTAGAAAAAAGGAGGACATAGCAGGAGAAATGGGGGTGAAAAACCCCAGATGGAGAGAGTTTTAAGGAACAAATAGCCAACAGTAGTATATTCCAAAGAGAGCCTAAGTGAGATAAGGACTGGAAAGAATCCTGGTAGATACAAAGTCATTGCTGACCTCATTGTACATGGGCAAATATTCTATTTGTTTCTCCTGTCTCGTTCCTCTAGGCTGGCTCCTAAAACCTACAGGAATATGGAAGGTGATTCTATAAGCTGGCAAACATGACTAAGTGTCCTTTTTTTAAAAAAAAAGTTTATTTTTAGAGAAAGAGAGTGTGAGAGTGAATGGAGGAGGGGCAGAGAGAGAGAGAGAGATAGAGAGAGAGAGAGGGAGAGAGAGAATACCAAGCAGCCTCCACGCTGTCAGTGCAGAGCCTGACATGGGGCTCGATCTTACTTACTGTGAGATCATGACCTGAGCTGAAATCAAGAGTTGGATGCTTGACCAACTGAGCCACACAGGTGCCCCAAATATAATTAGATATTAAGAATTATATGTTAAGATAATAATCTTAAGATGAAAGAAGCTTCCTGAATCCTGAGGATATGAAAGAAATATGAATATGAAGAAAGTTTGGGAAATGGTCCTATTACTCAGAAGACCATTACATTGTTTGATTAGAGAGCCCCAAAAGCAGCTACCTAAATAACAGCCCCACTAGGTAATGTGTGGTGGTTGCATTTTTGTGTATTTGCCCCACAACAAATTTCCTTAAACATGTTGATATATATTTTCATATGTGTATTTTTTTTAAATGTAATGTTTATTTTTGAGAGACAGAGAGGCAGACGGACAAAGTGTGAATGGGAGAGCAGCAGAGATAAGGCAGATACAGAATCCAAAGTAGGCTCCAGGCTCTGAGCTGTCAGCACAGAGCCTGACATGGGGCTCAAACTCACAAACCATGAGATCATGACCTGAGCTGAAGTCATGACACATAACTGGCTGAGCCACCCAGCCACCCCCCCCTTTTTTTCATATGTTGTGTTTTTCATCTGTAGAAGTCTCATTGGTCTTTAAAAAAATCTCATATATTTATCCTCTTCTTGTTTATATTTTCTTCTCCCTCTTGAACATAAGGATCATAGTTATAATTATTTTAATGTCCTTTTCTGCTAATTTCAACATCTCTATAATTTCTGGATCTGTTTCTGTTGTTTGATTTTTCTTCTGATTGTGGGTCATATATGACTGGTATTTTTTTATAGGGTACCAGACTTTGGGAATTTTATATTATCAGGTGTTAGTAGATTTGGTCAAATTCCTTTCAGTGGTGTTTCAGACTGTTCTGGTATGTAGTTAAGTTACTTCATTCAGTTTGACCCTTTTGAAACTTGCTTTTAAGCTTTCTTAGGGCAGATCCAGAGAAGTATTTAGTCTAGGGCTAATTTAGTTTCACTACTAAGGTGATAACTCTCCTGAAGACTACCCAATATCTTGAATATTAAGACATCTTTCCATTCTGGTTGGAGGGGACACAAAATATTTTCTGGCCCTGTGCAAGTTCAGGTAATTGTTTGGTTCTATTGGTTCTTTGCCTGGCCTGGAGCTGTTTCTTCTTATGCATGTGGAGATAGTCATACTGTATCTATCAAGATTGGAGGGGACCCCTCCACACTCTCTCTGTGAAGCTTTCTTTTCTTTGGCATTCTTTTCCACGTCTTTTAGCTTCCTTGGCCTCCCTGTGCTCTGATCTCTGTGTTGTCCACCGAGTAATTTCGCTGATCTCTGTTTGGGTCACCCATGGTCTGTGCTTCTGCTTGGAAATCCTTCTATGCAATAAGTACGACTCATCTCATCTGTTTCTATTTTCCAAGAGATCAAATCTCATGCTGCCTCTTGTCAAATGTCTGAAAACTATTTTTTTCCATATATTTTGTTTGGTCTTCTAATTGTTTAAGGTGAAAGGGTAAATCAGTTCCTGTTACTTCATCTTGGCTGGAAGTGAAAGTTCCCGGCAGTTGATTTCTGATTGATGGCCAAGAGTAATGGTTTCTGCACAAATAGTCTTAGGATTTGTTGTTTCTTAAACACGTAAACAAAGGCCTACCATGAAAATAACTTGTTTTCTACCTATTTCAAGGTCTAAACCTCACACAGTGGAACATTTTTCTTCTCATTATGTTGAGTGAATTTGTTTTGTTTCTTAAAGAATGAGTTTTCAGGAAGATCTGCAGAAAAGCTGTTTTGAAAGAATAAGTTCTGACAGTCCTTGGCTTCTTGAAAGAAATATTCTAAACAATAATTAGCTTTCACTGCAGAGTAGTTTTCATGCAAGATCTACATTGATTGTAAAATGTGTTGATGAACAAATGCAGACCCCTTATATACCTGTTAGTTTTATCCATATATTATCCTCCTGTGTTATTATAATCTATTAAAAACAAACAACCCAACCAGTGAAATGTGAAATCATTTCCATTTTATGTGTTCACTGGCTATGAAAGAACTGACATGAACTGTAAATTACAAACCAGCAGCTTTCTAAATACTGTAGTCCCCTTGTGGCTATTATTTTTACAAGTAATTCCTGCTCTTGTTGAAGTAAGTAGCGATATGGTGAAGGCTCTGAAGGAGCACTCTGTCCAAGATGCACACATTGCACATATATGTTCCAAAACTGAATGAAACATTATGAAGGATTGAAGCCTAGAGACTATCCTAAGGAAACATTTCTTTTTCTACTGAGTCATTTTAGAAACAAATTTCATGGAATCCAATTTTTCTGCCCTGGCTATTTTTATATGGAAATTTCAGAGTGAAAAAGTCACTTATAGTTTTGAATAAATTTCATATTAGAAAGAGATTATTTCACTGAGGAATTAGGACAAGGGACTGCTCTATTGGCCAGATGCAGAAAATCATTCCTCATTTATTTGTCAAATGTGTACTGTGTGTGAGACACAGTGATGACACTAGGGAATTCAAACCAACCAACTAACCAACCTTACTTTCTCCAAGAGAAATGACTACTTTGAGTTTTATTGCCTTTTGAATTGCTTATTTAATATTAAACAGTGGATTTTTTTTCTCCCTTGATTTATAGAATGACATGGAACAGATGGCAATTCTACATGATATAACATAAATTGATCTTCAAGGTTGTATTTTCATCTATCACTACAGCACTTTTGCCTTTCTTTTTTTTGCCTCTTAAAAGAGAAAAATAAGAATTCTTTCCATTAGCCATGCTTGTTAAAAATTTAGGGCTACTTTTAGTGTTCAAGCAAAAGCTGCATTATGCATTACTACAACACTTTTTAGATTTTAAAGGTACGAGGCATCCTTGCTTGCTATTTGGCAAAGTTCTGTTGGGCTGTGTTAAGCTCAGTTTCTATATTGGCCTTATCTTCTTTGTATCTTGTCTCCTCTCTGTGCAGTTTTGACGCATACTCTTTTTCCCTGGCTTTCTGTCTGCTTGGCTGTTCCAGTTTGAGTCCTAGCTCAATTAAAGTCTTTTGGCTCTTGAACCCTTCTGCATCACTTCCCAGTAGATGATTTGCTCACTCCTGGCACGGAATTTTCTTTGGTTGGCTGTCCCCCTAGTGGTTACTCATTTTTCTACTCCACCCACCACTGGTCTTTGGCACAAGCCTGAGAAAATGTAGCTGTGTACCTGGAGGGAGTCTGCAGCTAGAATCAGGTAAAGGCCTCTAGCTACTTTCTTCCAAAATGGGTTTGCTACTTATACTGCTTTTGTATTGTTCATGCTTTCATTTTGTATTACTACTTCTGAAAACTTTTGGGCCACATGTACATTGGATTTATCCAAGACCTCACAACTTGACTCTAAAGAATGAAGAATGGAATCTGAACTCACTATCAACAATCTCCTAGTTTATTTTGGTCAATGCAGCTCCACAACTTTCAAGCCACCAGATATCATTTAAAGATCTGCCTTACTTTGATGGGGCACCTGGGTGGCTCAGTCAGTTAAGTGTCTGACTCCTGATTCCAGCTCAGGTCATGAACGCACCCTGCATTGGGCTCTGTGCTGACAGTGTGGAGCCTGCTTGGGATTCTCTCTCTCTCTCTCTCTCTCTCTCTCTCTCTCTCTCTCTCTCTCAAAATAAATAAATAAACATTAAAAAAAAGATCTGCCTTATGTTGAGTACATTCTTTTAATGTTACATCTATTTAGGTATTTGATTAATTAGAACAGTGAAAAAAAGTGCTAGTTTGGATATCTTACTCTTTTTTCTAAAAAAATTTTTTTAATGTTTATTTTACTTTTGAGAGAGAGAGTGAGAGACAGAGGCATGAGTGGGGGAGGGGCAGAGAGAGGGGAACAGAATCTGAAGCAGGCTCCAGGCTCTGAGCCATCAACACAGAGCCTGACATGGGGCTTGAACTCACAGACCGGGAGATCATGACCTGAGCTGAAGTCGGACCCTTAACTGACTGACCCACCTAGGTGCCCCTATCTTATTCATTTTCTTAGAACAATAGCCACTAAAATAAATGTGGATGATTGACTCATCAAAAACCTCATTAGAATAAATTAGCAATAACTAGTAATAATTGATAGTTAAGTTGAATAAAATAAATTAGTATACACGTATTGAAAACCTACTCTATGGCTCACGCTGTTAAGACCACGAGTAAGACATGGACTTTGCTCTTTTGTAGTTCATGGTCAAGATGGTTAGGTAGACTGTCAAAAGACAATTTCAACAGAGAAAGACAGATATCATATGTTTTCACTCTTCTGTGGGTCCTGAGAAACTTAACAGAAACCCATGGGGGAGGGGAAGGAAAAAACAAAAAAGAGGTTAGAGTGGGAGAGAGCCAAAGCATAAGAGACTCTTAAAAACTGAGAACAAACTGAGGGTCGATGGGGGGTGGGAGTGAGGGGAGGGTGGGTGATAGGTATTGAAAAGGGCATCTTTTGGGATGAGCACTGGGTGTTGTATGGAAACCAATTTGACAATAAATTTCATATATTAAAAAAAATAATAAAAAAACAAAACAAACAAACAAAAACCAAAAGACAATTTCAAGATGTAGATAGTGCACACCACTAGCTAGTACTACTAGTACACAATTGGGAGGGGAGGGATGGGCCTCCAATCCAGTCTGCGATTTGAGGGGTTGGGACAGGTGAGGAAGAAAGGTTCCTAGAAGAAGTGATGATTCGATTTGAGTCCTGAAGAGGAGGAGAGTTATCCAGGTAAGGAAAATAGGGCAGGGAATTACAGGAACAAGCACAAATGACTTGCCCTGAGTAAGAAAGTCTTGATCTCTCACCTTCTAGAGTGAAACGACTTTGTTGTAATATTATATCTTAAAATGTATTTGAATTTTGTGTAATACACTAAAATATATCCATGCTAGTATCAAATATGTTTTAAATTCTTTACAATTTTAGTATAATCATCATTCCAGGAAAATGCTCCATATTTATCCTGTGATTTTTTAAATTTTTATAACCCTGGCAAATCATCAGATACTCTTGTGAAAATTAGAATCTCACTTTGAGAAGCTTTGGGAAACACTTAAGAATGCTAATTATGGATTTATACTGACCTAGTTTGAATCCTGGCTTTATTTCTTCCTAAATTGACATGTCACTTAATCTATCTTAAACTTTAAGTTAATTTCTTCAAGCATAAAATGGGGATTCTGAGGGATGGAAATGAAAGTATGTATACAGAGAACCTGTTACAACATACCATTCAGTTCATGAATGGAGATTATATGGATTTCTTGAAGTTGGGGAACATGTCTGTCTTGTTCCTCCTCTGTATGTTCAGCACAATGCCTGACACCTAGGAGATACACAGTAAATAGTTACTAGACTGATAAAGCAAAAACTCATTATTTAGAAATGTCAAGACTCTTCATTTTAATGTCAGCTTAGAAGTTTAGAAGAGTGTCTGAACAGTTTATTGAACTAGGTCTCAATAAATATTTCCTAATTGCCTAATTTGATGAATGACTTCATTTGGTGCTTGTGTTCAGAAAACAAGGACTGGATAGAATGTGGGCTGTATAAATCCAAGACTAATCCTAAAGCATGTGCTGTAGTACTTGTGCTCTCTTGTCTACTGTAAGAAATGGCTAAAAAATGCTGATGCAGAGGATCACGTGAAATAAATATGTAGATTAATGAGTGAAGACCCTAATAACCACCACTCAGGTCAAGAAATTGAATTTAGGCTCCTCAGGAGCCTGTCTCTGTGCTACATCTCAATCACAGTTCCCTTCTTTCTTCCAAAGTCACCACTGACTTTTACAGTAATCATTTCCTTGAAGTTCTTCATGGTTCATACAACCATGAGCCAAGGTGCATCCCTAGATTTAGTAGTTTAGTATTGTCAAATAAAAGAAAAATTGATGTGTTTTTTTAGTCTCCTTTAACCTACAAATTCTTCTTTTATTCCTATTTTTCCCTTATAAGTTTTCTTTTGAAGAACTTGGTCTGTTTTGCTTGACCTCTAGAGTTTCCCCATCTGGAGTTTACTTATTGAAGACTCATGGTGCAGTTCAACTTGTTCCTTTGTTTCCTCTATTTTCTGCAAATAAGCAGCTGGATCCAGAGAAATGATCAGACTGAGGTTCTAACCCTTTGACAAGACTATAGATGCTGATGTTTTCTTTATTCTTATTTTCTCTTTTTTTGTTGAGGTATAATTGACATACAGCATTATATAAGTTTCAGGTACATAGCATAATGATTCAATATTTGCATATATTGCAAAATGATCACCACAATAAGTCTGATTAACATCTGTCACCATACATAATTACAGAATTTTTTTGTGATGAGAACTTATAAGATTTCCTCTCTTAGTAACTTTTTTATTTTTTAAGTTTTTAAAAAGTTTATTTATTTTGAAAGAGAGAGAGAGAGAGAGCACGTGCAAACTGGCAGGGGCAGAGAGAGAGGGAGAGAGAGAATCCCAAACAGGCTTCATGCTGAAAGTGCAGAGCCTGACTTGGGGCTCAGTCTCACAAATGGTGAGGTCATGACCTGAGCTGAAATCAAGTTGGATGTTCAACTGACTGAGCCCCAGGCACCCCTTGTAATTCTATTTTAAAATTTTTGATAACCTCCATACTGTTTTCTTAGTGGCTGCACCAATTTACATTTCAACTAATAATGCTTGAGGGTTCCCTTTTGTCGCTATCCTTGCCAACACTTACTTCTTGTCTTTTTGAAAATAACTATTTCTGACAAGTATGAGATGATATAACTTTGTGGGTTTGATTTGCACTTCCCTGATCATCATGATGTTGAACATATTTTCATGTACCTCCTGGCCATCTGTATGTCTTTTTTTGAGAAATGTCTATTCAGATCTTCTGCCCATTTTTTAATTGGATTGTTTGTTTTGCTGTTTTCTTTCATTGGGAGGTATATCCCAATTTTATCAGCTTGATTTTCATCAAGTTTTGATTTTCTTTGATGTCAGTAGCTTTTAATGCTCAAAGCCTTATTAATTCAGTGGAGATATTCTAATTTTATAATTTCTTTTTATCTCATAAATGAAATACTTTTATAAAGCAATGCTTTGTCTTTTCAACTATTTGTTGCCATTGTTTCAATTTGTGTAAAAAAAGCAGAATAAATCTTTTGATCCCTTATCAAGACTAGAGTGCCTTTCCCCTTTTTGTTTCTTTTTATTTTATTATTTTATAGTTTATTTATTTATTTTGAGAGAGAGAGAGAGAGTCAGTCCCAAGCAGGTTCTGCACTGTCAGCACAGAGCCTGACTCAGGGCTCAAACCTATGAATTATGAGATCATGACCTGTGCCAAAATTGAGAGATGGATGCTTATTTGACTGAGTCACCCGGGCACCCCTTCCCTTTCCCCCTTTTTAAGCCATTATTTAAGATAATAAATTTGTTTTTTATCATTTTTTGAATTTATAAAAATATTTAATAAATATTTAATAGTTTCTAAAAAAATTTAAACATATTTTATGAGTTTCAACCCATTGCAATTCTTTTCCTTTTAAATTGTGGTTTAAATTGTGGTTTATTCCATACAATGAAATAGCATGAAATCCATAAAATTGTGTTTTTAAAAAAATTTGAGTAGAGTTGGCACACAATGTTACATTAATTTCAGGTGTACAGCTTAGTTTTTTTGACAAGTTTATATATTATACTATGTTCACCATGAGTATAGATACCATCTGTCCCATTTCATTGCTATTATAATATTATTGACTGCATTCCTTATGCTCTGCTTTTTTTCCCTGTGACTTATTCCATAACTGGAGGCCTATATCTCTCCCTTTCCCCTTCACCCATTTTTCCCAACCCCCAAGCCCCTGTCCCTCTGGCAAGCATCAATTTGTTCTCTGTATTTATAGTTCTAATTTTGCTTTTTATTATTCTTTAAAATTCCATTTATGAGTGAAATCATATAGTATTTATCTTTTCAGTGGATTTATTTCACTTTGCATAATACTCTCTGGGTCCATCTATGTTGTCTCAAATAGCATGATCTCATCTTTTTTTATGGATGTATAATATTCCATTGTATATATATGCCACATTTTCCTCATCCATGTGTCTGCTGATGGATATTTCGGTTGCTACCATGTCTCAGCTATTGTGAATAATGCTTCAGCAAACAAAGGAGTGCATACATCTTTTAGTGTTTTAGTTTTTCCTGGGTGAATACCCAATAGTGAAATTATTGGATTATCTGGTATTTTTATTTTTAATTGTTTAAAAAAATTTTTTAAATAAAATTTCAATTAATTTTATTTATTTATTTATTTATTTATTTATTTATTTATTTATTTATATTTATTTATTTATTTATTTTAAAACAATGGAATTTTATTTTGATGAAAAACTCGAGTTTACAATCATTTAGTAAATGAAGAGCAAACACTTCATTTTCCTATCCCATAACTCTTAAGAATAAAAAATTAGTGGGGTGCCTGAGTGGCTCAGTCGGTTAAGCGTCTGACTTTGGCTCAGGTCATGATCTCACGGTTCGTGGGTTTGAGCCCCCTGTTGGGCCCTGTGCCAACAGCTCAGAGCCCGGAGCCTGTTTCAGATTCTGTGTCTCCCTCTCTATCTCTGCCCCTCCCCCACTCATGCTCTGTCTCTGTCTCTCAAAAATAAATAAACATTGAAAAAATTTTTTAAAAATTAGTAAGTAAATATCTGAACAGATTAAGGGTAAGGCATGTTCACACTTCCTGCATGTGACTCACTGTAAAAGGGCGAGAACAGCAGTGGGGAGAAAGAAGATATAGGCATTGAATCTCATCCTAACCATTCAAATAAGCCCAATGATAAATACTCATTTTTTTTTGCTCATCATGGGCAGCAAACTATATACATTTTACTGAAGGAATACTTTGATAGAAGCACTTATTTCAGTTATATTGTGCATCACAGCTATAAAAATGGCTTGAACAGTTCCATTTAACCACCATTTATAAAATGCAACTATGTAATATTCTACATTTTACATGGGGTGTGAAAAGTGTCAATCTAAGCTGAAAAGACCCCACCTGCCAATTTTCCCCACTTCTGAAAATATCTATGTGTATGAAAAAGGACAGTCCCCCATACAAAGAACCAATTTCACAAACCTACTGGTAAGCAAATACATTTATATAACTGGAACCTCAGGATGCTAGAGTTGTACTTATTTAAAAAACCATTCAGCTACCTTTGGTATTTAAAAAAGCCTCCAGTGCAATATCCTAAACATTGTTATGTGCATCTCACGATGAAGAGTGCGGCCTTGTAGTGCAGAATGAGAGTGCGACGTCACCGTGAAGGGTAGCATGCGATGGTTTCAAGAACATCAGCATCACAGCATTGGATTCTGTGCATCAGGACTGAGGTCATTGTTGCCAGAAGGGGGGTGCATCAGGAGAATATCCGGCTCGTCCACTTGTGGAGTCAGGTGTATGACTACCAGCTGGTCCTGGGGAATGTCTGTGGCAGCTGCTGCAAGGTTGGTGATAGATTTACTTTTTACACACTGAAAGTCTACATGCTGACTCCTTCCTTCTTCCTTTTCCCAAGACATTCAAATAGAGGGTCTTTGGTAAGCTTCCTCACAGTACTGCTCTGAAAGCATATGTAGTACCCGTAACCTGCAGTCCCTCTTGAATGTCCAGGGAGGACCTAGGTGAAGGCGGGAGCCAGTGAAACCTCTGCTTCCTCCTCAGTTGGATCCCTCTGGAGGTGTCTGTGGCAATGGCCACTCAGGTGGCTGCCTCAATTAATTTATTTTAATACCAGTATAGTTAACATACAATGTTATATTAGTTTCTGGTGTACAATGCAGTGATTCAACAATTCTGTATGTTACTCAGTGCTCATCATGATAAGTATACTCTTAATTCCTTTCACTTATTTCACCCATCCTTGCACCCCCTGACGGCTCCTCTGGTAACTATCAGTTTGTTCTCTATAGTTAAGAGTCTGTTAGTTATTTGGTTTGCTCTTTTTTTCTTTGTTCCTTTTTTTTTTTTTAGTTTTTAAAAATGTTTTTATTTATTTTTGAGAGACAGAAAGAGAGAGACAGAACATGAGCAGGGGAGGGGCAGAGAGAGACACAGAATCTGAAACAGGCTCCAGGCTCTGAGTTGTCAGCATAGAGCCTGATGTGGAGCTTGAACTCACGAACTGGGAGATCATGACCTGAGCCAAAGTCAGAGGCTTAACTGACTGAGTCACCCAGGTGCCCCCATTTGTTTTGTTTCTTAAATTCCACATGTAAGTAAGATCGTATATGGTATTGGTCTTTCTCTTACTCACTTATTTTGCTTAGCATTATACTCTCTAAATCCATTCATGTTGTTGCAATGGCAATATTTTATTCTTTTTTATGCCTGAGTAATATTCCATTTGTGTGTGTGTGTGTGTGTGTGTGTGTGTGTGTGTGTGTACACCACATCTTCTGTATCCGTTTGTTTATCGATGGACACTTGGGCTGCTTCCATAATATGTCTATTATAAATAATGCTGTAATAAACATAAGGGTACATATCTTTTGAATTAGTGTTTTTGTATTCCTTGGGTAAATAGTAGTGGGATTACTGGATCATATGGTAATTCTGTTTTTGATTTTTTGAGGAATCTCTACATTATTTTCCATAGTGGCTGCAGCAGAATGCATTCCCAACAATAAGGCATGAGGGTTACTTTTTCTTCACATCCTCACCAACACTTGTTGTTTCTTGTGTTTTTGATTTCAGCCATTTTGATAGGTATGAGGTGATAGCTCATTGTGGTTTTGATTTGCATTTCCCTGATGCTGAGTGATGTTGAGCATTTTTCTCATGTATTTGTTGTCCATCTGTATGTCTTCTCTGGGAAAATGTTTATTCAGATCCTCTGCCCATTTTTAATTGGATTTTTTTGTTTCAAGTTTATATTTAAATTCTAGTTAATTAACATATAGTGTAATATTGGTTTCAGGAGTAGAATTTAGTGATTCATCACTTACTATAACACCCAGTGCTCATCACAACAAATGCCCTCCTTAATACTCATCACCAATTTAGTCCATCCCCTGCACACCTCCCCTCCAGCAACCCTTAGTTTGTTCTCTCTTAGTTAATAGTCTCTGATGGTTTGAGAGTCTCTTACCATTTGAGGGAGAGTCTCCCTCTCCTTTTTCTCTTCTTTCCCCTATGTTCATCTGTTTTGTTTCTTAAATTCCACATATGAATGAAATCATATGGTATTTGTCTTTCTCTGACTTATTTCACTTAGCATAATATACTCTGGCTCCATCCATGTCATTGCAAATGTCAAGATTTCATTCTTTTTTATGGATGAGTAATATTCCATTGTATATAGATACCAAATCTTCCTTATCCATTCATCAGTTGATGGACATTTGGACTCTTTCATAATTTGGCTATTGTTGATAATGCTGCTATAAACATCAGAGTGTGTGTGCCCCTTTAAATCAGTATTTTTGTATCTTTTGGGTAAATACCTAGTAGTGTGATTGCCACCATAGGGTGGTTCTATTTTTAACTTTTTGAGGAACCTCCATACTGTTTTCCAGAGTGGCTGCACCAATTTGCATTCCCTCCAACAGTGTAAGAGGGTTTCTCTTTCTTTGCATCCTTGCCAACATCTGTTTCCTGTGCTGTTCATTTCAGCCATTCTGACAGGTGTGAGGTGGTATCTCATTGCAGTTTTGATTTTCCCCTGATGAAGAGTGATATTGAGTGTTTTCTCATATGTCTGTTAGCCATGTATATGTCTTCTTTAGAAAAGAATCTGTTCATGTCTTCTGCACGTTTCTTAACTGGATTATTTGTTTTTTTGGTGTTGAGTTTGATAAGTTCTTAATAGATTTTGGATAGTAACACTTTATCAGATAGGTCATTTGCAAATATCTTCTCCCATTCCATTAGTTGCCTTTTAGTTTTGTTGATTGTTTCCTTCACTGTGCAGAAGCTTTGTATCTTGGTAAAATCCCAGTAGTTCATTTTTGCCTTTGTTTCCCTTACCTCCAGAGACATGTCTAGTAAGAAGTTGCTATGGTCAGTGTCAGAGAGGTTATTGCCTGTGTTCTCTTTATGATTTTACTGGTTTCCTGTCTCACATTTAGGTCTTTCATCGATTTTGATTTTTTTTGTATGTGTATGGTATAAGAAAGTGGTCCATTCTTCTGCATGTTGCTGTCCTGTTTTCCCACCACCATTTGTTGAAGAGACTGTCTTTTTTATTTATTTATTTATTTAAAAAATTTTTTTTTTCAACGTTTTTTTTTTTTTTTTTTTAATTTATTTTTGGGACAGAGAGAGAGACAGAGCATGAACGGGGGAGGGGCAGAGAGAGAGGGAGACACAGAATCGGAAACAGGCTCCAGGCTCCGAGCCATCAGCCCAGAGCCCGACGCGGGGCTCGAACTCCCGGACCGCGAGATCGTGACCTGGCTGAAGTCGGAGGCTTAACCGACTGTGCCACCCAGGCGCCCCCGAGACTGTCTTTTTTAAATTGAATTGTTCTTTTGGTGTTGAAGTGTATGAGTTTTTTATATATTTTGGTTATTAACCCTTTATCAGATATATCATTCACAACAATCTTTTCCCAATTAGTAGGTTGTTTTTTGGTTTATTGATGGTTTCCTTCACTGTACAAAAGCTTTTTATTTTGATGTAGTCCCAATAGTTTATTTTTGTTTTTGTTTCTCTTGCCTCAGGAGACATAATTAGAAAAATGTTGCTATGGCTGATGTCAGAGAAATTGCTGCCTTTGTTCTCTTCTAGGATTTTTATGATTTCAGGTCTCATGTTTAGGTCTTTAATACATTTTGAGTTTATTTTTGTGTATGGTGTTAGAAATTAGTCCAATTTCATTCTTTGGCATGTAGCTATCCAATGTTCCCAGCACTATTTATTGAAAAGACTGTCTTTCCCCATTATATATTCCTGACTCCTTTGTCATAGATTAATTGACCATTAACATGTGGGTTTATATCTGGGATCTCTATCCTATTCTATTGATCTGTGTCTATTTTTGTGCCGGTAGCATACTTTTTAATTACTAAAGCTTTGTAGTATATCTTGAAATCTGGGATTGAGATACTTTAAGCTTTTTTCTTCTTTCTCAGGATTGCTCTGGTTATTTGAGGTCTTTTGTGGTTTCATAAAAATTTTAGTATTATTTGTTCTAGTTTTGTGAAAAATGCTGTTGGTATTTTGATAGAAATTGCACTGAATCTGTAGATTGCCTTGGGTAACCTGGACATTTTGACAGTGTTAATTCTTCCAACCCGTGAGCATGGAATATGTTTCCATTTGTTTGTGTCATCTTTAAATTCTTTCATCAGTGTTTTATAGTTTTTGGAGTACAGGTCTTTCACCTCATTGGTTAAGTTTATTCCTAGATGTTTTATTTTATTCTTTTTGGTGCAATTGCAAATGGTGTTGTTTTTAAAATTTTCATTCTGTGACTTCATTGTTAGTATAGAAACATACTGATTTCAGGATATTAATTTTGTATCCTGCCACTTTACTGAATTTGTTTATTACTTCTAGTAGTTTTTTGATGGAATCTTTAGGATTTCCTATGTGTAGCATCATGTTGTCTAGGAAATAGTGATAGTTTATCTTCTTTACCAGTATGGATGCTTCTTATTTCTTTTTTTTTTTAATTTTTACAATGTTTTTATTATTTATTTTTGAGAGAGAGAGAGAGCAAGTTGGGAAGGGGCAGAGAGAGAGAAAGACACAGAATCCAAAGCAGACTCCAGGCTCTCACCTGTCAGCACAGAGCCTGATGCAGGGCCCAAATTCATGAACTGCAAGAGCTGAACTGAGCTAAAGTTGGATGTTTGAGCCACCCAGATGCCCCTTCTTTTTTCTTTTCTGGTTAAGGTGGCTAGGTCTTCTAGTACTATGTTGAATAAAAGTAGTGAGAGTGGACATCCTTGTCTTATTCCTAACCTTAGATAGAAAGCTCTTAGTTTTTCACCATTGAGGATTATATTAGCTGTGGATTTTTCATATATGGCCTTTATTATGGTAGGTATGTTCCCTCTAACTCCATGTTGTTGAGAGTTTTTATCATGAATGAGTGTTCAATCTTGTCAAATCCTTTCTCTTCATGTATTGAGATGGTCATATGATTTTTTATTTTTTGTTAATGTGGTGTATGATGTTGATTGAATTGAAATATTAAGCCACCCCTGCATCAAAGGAATAAATCTCACCTGATCATGATGAATGATCTTTTTAATGTATTGTTGTATATGGTTTGCTAATTTTTTTTGAGGATTTTTGCATCTATGTTCATCAGGGACATTGTCCTGTAGTTTTCGTTTCTTGCAGTGTCATCTGGTGTTGCTGTCAAGATAATGCTGGTCTTGAAGAATGTATTTGGAAGCTTTCTTTCCTCTTCTATTTTTTGAAATAGTGTAAGGAGAATAGGTTTTAACTTTTCTTTAAATGTCTGGTAGTATTCACTTGTGAATCCATCTGATCCTGGACTTTTGTTTTTTGGTATTTTTGGATTACTGACTCAATTTCATTATTCATATTCAGTCTGTTCATATTTTCTCCTCCCCCCTGGTTTAGTTTTGGAAGATAGTATGTTTCTAGAATTTACAAAAAAAAACCCGGAAAAATACTTTTTTCTTTTCCTTTTTCTTCTTTTCTTCCTTTTTTACTCCCTTCTCCACATTTTATGTATATGTTGTCATATTTTACATCTTTTATTCATATTTTTCTTATGTCTTATTATGGCTATTTCTATTCCACTTAAGTCCCTTTAACATTTCTGTAAGCCTGATTTAGTAGTGATAAACTCCTTTATCTTTTGTTTGGTAAACTCTTTATCTCTCCTTCAAATCTGAATGATAACCTTTCTCGGTAGAGTATTCTTGGTTGTAGGTTTTTTACTTTCAGCACTTTGAATATATCATGCCACTCCCTCCTGGCTTGCAAAGTTTCTGCTGGAAAATTAGCTGATAGTGTTGTAGGTTTTTCCGTTGTAGGTAACTTTTTTTGTTTCTGTCTTGCTGCTTTTAGGATTCTCTCTTTATCTTTAAACTTTGACATTTTAATTATTATGTGCCATGGTGTAGACCTCCTTGGGTTCATCATTTTGGAACTGTGCTTTTGGACTATTTCCCTCCTTAGGTTATGGAGGTTTTCAGTTATTATTTTTTCAAATAAGCTTCCTACACCTTCATCTCTCTCTTCTTCTTCTGGGACTCCTGTAATGTGAAAGATTTCTTGGACTTTTAAAATTCTTTTCTCTTCTTGCTGCTCAGCTTGTGTTCTTTTCATTACCCTGTCTTCCAGAGATTGCCAATGTGTTCTGCATTCTCTAATGTACTATTGATTACCTCTAGTGTGTGTTTTTCTTTTTATTTCAGTTATTATATTCTTTACTTCTGATTGGTTCTTTTAAACATTTTCTATCTCTTTATTGAAGATCTTACTGGGTTCTTCTATTCTTTTCTCCAGCCCAGTGAGTATCTTTATGATCATTACTTTGAATTCTTTATCAGTCATATTGCTTACCTGTTTCATTTAATTCATTTACTGAGGTTTTTTTTCTTATTCTTTCTTTTGGAGCATATTCTTCTGCATCCCCATTTTGCTTGACTTCCTGTATTTGTTTCTATGGATAAGGCAAAATGACTACTTCTCCTAAGTGGAAGAAGTGGTCTTGTGTATGGTGACCTCTATGCAAACTATGTATGCTTGGTGACTTTTGTTGACTGACTGAATCACAGTGAGTCAGATCCTGCTCCAGGCTTTTAAGGTGCATGGGGAGAGAATACTCCCGTAGTTCTTGGGTCCTTTGGAACCACAGCCTTTTTTTTCCCCTGTGTCCCAACATGGCTAGTGCTGGTGTGGGCCTGTGGACTCTGGGTTCCCTGAAGTTGTAAGCTCCCTGTGATAGCTGGACCCACCCCTTATGGTGTCTGGACCCTGCTCTGGTCCAGGTTTCCATTGTGGGGTGGGAACATAAGCCTTATCATTCTCTAGTACCACTGACCTGGAGAGCCTTCCCATAGTTCCTTCACTTCTTGGCAGGGTTCTAGTGTTTTCTGTCTTATATGCTAGTTGTTCTTTTAAACCACAACTATTTTTCTGTGCCCAAGGACAGAGGGATATGTTCTAGGTCTCTTAGTACTATCCCTTCCCACTGCCACTCACAGTGTTGGGGGTAAGGGTTCCCTTTGTTACTGTGTCTCCATCTCTCCTATTTTTCTCTTGCCATTCTCTTTGTCTTTGGTTATTTAATAGCTGTTAAGTCAGACCTCAGTTCTTCTTCAGGAGGAATTGCTCTATTAACAGGTGTAATTGGGTGTGTTCTACGGGGGAGGTGAGCTCAGAGTCTTCCTACATCACCATCTTGAGCAAGAAACATGCAATTATATTCTTTATTGAAGCTCAAATTACCCCATCATTGACCAGTGATATCCTCTTGAGTCCTATTGATAACTTCCTTGCTCTCTGGTATGTCAAGATATTCCAGGTTCTTCTCATACATCTTCTGTCCCAGACTTTGAATCAACAATTTCTTCAAGAAATTCTGGCTTCTTTTAATGGAAAAAATTTCATTAATAGGAATTTTACTACTGTGTTGATCAGTTTCTAGGCTTCTTTAGTGGACAGTTAGGGCATACATACAAAATGTGTGTGTGTGTGTGTGTGTGTGTGTGTGTGTATGTATACACAGATATGTTTTTTATTAAAATAAAATACCTCATGGAGTTATTTCATGTTTAGTGCTTGTTTTCTGTACACAAGCTTTTTTAATGAGGCAGAGTAGAGAAGCTGGTTAATAATATGCCAGCTGACTCTGCAACCACTTGATTAAATAATGGATACTGAAGACTTTCAAATATTTGTATAACAATGCACAATTACCTCTAATATGTGCATAATGCTGTTAATAGGATATCATTTATATACACTTGAAACTTCCAAATGTTCAAGTGGAAAATGTAGAAAGACCACAAGGATGTTTATTATAGGCTATGCTTTGGTTTTGTGATTCAAATTAACATATCTTCTTATAACAGTATTGTATATGGTACAGTGCTGAATAAATAGCAATTCTGTAAACTCTTTAGCTACTTGTTCATCATTTTATTATTCCCAGTACCTAGTATAGTGGGCTTGGTAGACACACAGTAGCTGCTTAACTAACATTTGTGAAATGAGTTAAGTATTGGTGCTGGTAATATACCAATGAGTAAGTTGTGCTTTCTTGGCTCCATCCTCAAAACATTATTTGCAGGCATTCACATTAGTTTTACATACTTTATTGGATCTGTCTGACCTGAGATAGAAGGTCAATTAAGAGCTTTAGTAGGTTATGGATGGACCTTAACCTAAGAAACAATGTTAAGAGGCTCTTAATATTATCATCAGTGTCTGTAAATTTCCTAAATGTAGTCTGTCTGTGTTTTGTACTTTGTATTTTTTCATTACATCATAAAGGTTAATTTGATGAAACAGATGATGGAAATGTGTTTTAAGGCTAACACTAATTAAAAATTAAAAGACAATGTTGATGAATAAAATATGCAAATTGCAATGAAGTTAGATCTGGTATCAGAGAGGATGTTAACATTTTACATTTTTCATTAAATGGCTTTTAATGAACTCCTAAGAGGGTAGTCAGTCACTCTGCAAAGCCATGTAAAATTAGTCCATCAGTTGCTGGGAATTTTTTTCAGAAATTATTTAATTCTGCTACTTTTGCACATAGAATTTTTTTCTTTTAGCTTAAGACTAAATTATTGGGTTTTTATATGAATTAAATTAACTATTTCCCATATCCCCTTTAACTATGAGGATATTTCTTTGTTTTTATCTGGTGACTTCAGACATTTTGGTTAATATTGGGGAACTGTAAAATGCCTTGGCATTTTCAGATTTGATAAAGTAGAAAAAGGAAAGGAAAGGGGAAGAATTGGAGTCTCACTGTGTGTAAAGATTAAAGGGAAAAAGGTGACTTGGCTCTTTCCATTTATCCTTCTGTTTAAATACTGCCACAAGTGAACTTGCACTGACAGTGGACCAGAGATCTGTTGTTTTGCTGTTTAACTAGGAGTGTGGGTATTTTTCTGCAGAGCTTTGGAACTCAGAATCTAATTACTTGCTACCAGAATCTTGTGTTTCCTTGGGAGCATTTTAAGTTTAAGTGTCTTAAATTACCTTTGAATTTGATAAGGTCACATCAACAACTGAAACATCAAAGCATTTATTGGTGTCTCAAACAGCTTCCCTATAGGCTGTACCTGGTCAGCTAAGTGTTTTACTTGAACCATATAATGTTAGAAAGAAATTGAATTATTTGCCAACATTAAAAATTGTGAGTTATTTTTAATAACCTCAAGCATGAATTTCTGGTACTTCTTGAAACATCAGACATTCGACAATGATGGACCCACATTTTCATAAAGCAGTTATTGACTGGAGGTGAGTACTAGAGTTGCTCCAGGCTCTGTCTCTTCTTATGGTCTCTCTGATGTTGACACTGAGGGTCAGTCACCACTTATTAAGAGAGAAATAAAACATTTCTTGTATTCTTTTTTTTTTTAATTTTTTTTTCAATGTTTTTTATTTATTTTGGGGACAGAGAGAGACAGAGCATGAACGGGGGAGGGGCAGAGAGAGAGGGAGACACAGAATCGTAAACAGGCTCCAGGCTCTGAGCCATCAGCCCAGAGCCCGACGCGGGGCTCGAACTCGCGGACCGCGAGATCGTGACCTGGCTGAAGTCGGACGCTTAACCGACTGCGCCACCCAGGCGCCCCCATTTCTTGTATTCTTATCTCTGGCATCAGTGGCAAAGTAAAAGATAGATAAAGAAGGCTGCATATGTCAAGAAAAATGGGAGAGAGCAAAAGGGAATATTTTCTGTGTGTACACATAAGAGATAGATATTCCATGTATTTAATATCAAGATATGTCTGTTTTGAAAGAATACAACTTAAGCATTTTTTAATGTTATTTATATTTGAGAGAGAGATAGACAGACAGTACATGAGTGGGGGAGGGGTAGAGAGAGACAGAGACAGAATCCCAAGCAGGCTTCAGGCTCTGAACTGTCAGCACAAAGCCCTACACAGGGCTTCAAACTCATAAGCAGTGAGATCATGACTTGAGCCAAAGTCAGATGCTTAACAAGCTGAGCCACCCAGGTGCCCCTGAAAGAATACAACTTTAAAAGGTCATAAGGAAGTAAATCATCCTAGGACTGTGGCTGATACCAGGTAAAGACACCTGATAAAAAAGAAAAACCTAAGGATCTGATAAAGGAACTGACATACCAGTAGGGCTTCTTTTGGAGTGTTAACAAAACAGTTGCAGATACTTTGAAATGCTAATTGAAACAACTGTGTGGTAATTGAAACAACTGACCCAGTATGAAAACTTTTTGCAGATAGTAAAAAGTTTATAAGATTTTATTTATAAGATTATCTACCAAGTGTGGCAGAAATTGTTTCCCAAACAAAGGAAAGCATTTACAGATAGAAGCCTATCTAGAAATACTGCTTCTGAGTGTAGGAGCATTTGCAGAGTTTTTAAATTGTAGCTGATGAGAACACAGATATAAATAATACTACCACGTTGTCTGTATTTATCTTGGTATTGAGGAAAATTTAGTTGTGACTGAAGAACTTTTAGATATGGTACCTATGACAGGTATAATATTGGGAAACAGTTTATTTTTCTATGTTGAGAATAATCTTCAAAGGTTTAATGTAGAATGGCTGAAATTAGTTAAGTGATGGGGCTCTCCAAAGGTCATGATTAATTTATATTTATTATAATATTATAAAATTTAAGTCCAAGGTGGCAACATTTTACAAGGATATGAAACTTAAGTCTATTCATTCTAACATCATCAGGAATTGCTTTGGTGGTAGAAGTGAAATAGAATAAATGCCATTGACAAATGTACTCATGGCATGGACCATGGAGAGAGTTTAGTCACAGTGACTTAGATGCCTGATTGATGGTCTGTTGGAGGTTAAATACCATAGTTGTGGCATTGTGCTGTAAAGATTTGTGCGTAGTTTTGAAAGAAATTGTTTTTTTTTTTAAAAGAACATTTCTATTTATTTTGAGAGAGAGTAGGGGAGAAGGGGGAGAGAGAGAGAGAGAGAGAGAGAGAGAGAGAGAGAGAGAGAGAGAAAGAAAATCCCAAGCAGGCTCCATGCTGTCAGCGCAGAACCTGATATGGCACTGGGTCCCACAACCATGAGATCATGACCTGAGCCAAAATCAAGAGTCAGATGTTGAATGGAGTGAGCCACACAGGCTCTCTGAACGAATTTTTTTATGTTGTCTGAGGACTAACTGCTGTGACTCATCAAGAAGGAGAGGAATAAAGATGGATTTGGCAAGATTAAATAGCAAAGCACCATTTTATTACCCATCAAATGTGGGCTTTTCATATACTCTGTTAGAAGACAAGAGCTAGACCTGGATCTGAGGCTTATTACTTTCTGGCCCCAAGTGTAGCCCTTAGGGCTGCTTACTTAATGATGCCCAGTAGATTCTTGTTCACTCAGCAGCAGGGAGACATGAACCATGTTTTATATCTTAGTGACCAGAGAAGCAGAAAATCATTGAAAGACAAAGACCAAACCTGTGTTGCT
The DNA here is from genome assembly GCF_018350175.1 of Felis catus. Classification (NCBI taxonomy): domain Eukaryota; kingdom Metazoa; phylum Chordata; class Mammalia; order Carnivora; family Felidae; genus Felis; species Felis catus. The sequence goes on from NC_058375.1 coordinate 65,634,273, forward strand.
CTTTACAGTCAGTTGGGTATAGGGGCACCTAGGTAGCTTAGTCGGTTAAACATCTGGCTTTGGCTCAGGTCATGATCTCATGGTTCATGGGTTCAAGCCCTGCATCGGGCTCTGTGCTGACAGCTCAGAGCCTGGAGCCTGCTTCAGATTCTGTGTCTCCCTCTCTCCCTGCCCCTCCCCTGCTCACACACTCTCTCTCAAAAATAAATAAACATTGAAAAATTAAAAAAATCAAATCAGTTGGGTATATATTATATCTAATATATAGGAAATAATACAAAAAATGGTAAAGCAAATACCCATGTACTTACCATTCAGCTTAATACATAGAACTTGTGTACTCCCATCTCACCTACCTTCTCTCTCAGAGCCCAGACTTGATCAGGATCTTGATTTTGAGTTTTCATTCTCTTGATTTTGTCTGTAGTTCTAGCAGATACTCATGTATCCCTAAACAATATATTGTTTACACTTCACATTTTTGAGCTTTATGTAAAGGTAGTCATGCTATATATATCTTTTGGTGACTTGCTTTTGCTCAACAATCTGTTCTTAAAATTCATTCATATCGATGCATGCAGTTTATTCATTCTCACTTGCATAATATACCTTTGTATAAACACAAATCCCATGTCTATTTCCATGTTGATGGACATTAGGGCTATTTCTTTATTCCTCTCTGCTAAAATAAGTGAGGATATTATTTCAGTGGAATGCCCACTGTATGTGAGGCACTGTTTTAGATTCTGGGTATACCTCAGTGAACAAAAGAGACAGAAATCCCCACTGTTATTGAACTTATATTCTAGTTGGAAGACACAGACAAAAAAAGTAAATTATATGATTTTTAGAATGTGATAAGTATGATAGAGACAAAGCAGAGACAAAGATAAGTAGTGACTATATTGGGGATAGAATTGAGATTTTAACAGTGTTATCAGAGAAGATCTCATTAACAGTGTGCAAGTTTGGGGGTGCCTGGGTGGCTCAGTCAGCTGAGCATCCATCTCTTCATTTCAGCTCAGGTCATGATCTCACGGTTTGTAGGTTTGAGCCCTATGTTGGGCTCTGTGCTGACAGTGCAGAGCCTGCTTGGGATTCTCTCTCTCTCTCTCTCTCTCTCTCTCTCTCTCTCTCTCTCTCTCTCTGCCTTTGCCCTGCTCACATTTTTTCTCTCTCTCAAAATGAATGAATGAATGAATGAATGAATGAATGAATAGAGAGTGTGAATAGTTGAAAATGGATTTGGGGGTGACAGAAGGAACTATGCAATGATCTGGGGAAAGAATGTTACAAGCAGAGGGGATAGTGCAAAGACCTTGAGAGGGTTGCTTCCCTCATATTTCGTAAGTATCTCCTGGCGCTCATGTGCAAGAGGCTTTCAAATGTGTGTTACTAGGCATGGAACTTGTGGATCATGGGCTCTGCAGTTATGTGCATTCTTTTTTTTTTTAATAGAGAGAGAGAGAGCATAAGCGAGCAGGGGAGAGGGTAGAGAGGAAGAGAAAGAAAGAAAGAATCCTAAGCAGACTCCACACTCAACACGGAACCCCACGTGGGGCTCAATCCCACAACCCTGGAATCGTGTCCTGAGCCAGAATCAAGAGTGGTACACTCAACTAACTGAGCCACCCAGGCACCCCTGTACATTGTTAATTTGACAGGTGTATTGGTCTCTGTTGTAGCACCCAATCCTCTCTCTCTTTAGTTTCCTTTTCCTCTCATTTCATCTTCTCCTCCTTATATTAGTTTGGAAGTTATACACTCTATTTCTAAACATTTAGTGTTTACCCAAAACATTCAAACATGCATACTTAACAAGTCTAAAGTTGATCAATGTAAGTATTATCTTTGTGAATAATATAATGTTAAACACATTAAGCCAAATATGCCCCTCCATTTTATATGCTGTTTTTGTGCAGTATTTTAGTTGTATCGTAAAAAAAAAAATCACTAGTTAAACACTATTGCTATTGTTTTAGACATGTAGACTCTTGTTTTATGCAATCAATGCTTATTCAGATTTCCCATATATTTTCCAATTTCTTTATTCATCATCCCTTCTTACATCTCAAACCTTAACTTGGGATCATTTTTTTCTCCTTGCAGCACATTCTGTAGAATTTCCTTGGCTGGGGGGAGAGTGTTGATCACAAACCCTCTCAGTTTTTTCTAACTTTTGGGAAACAATTATGGGCTGGCTTGAGGAGTTGAGTTGCCTTTGTATAATATGGTCAATGCATAAGTCACTTTTCTTGGCTTAAACAGCCTAGGTGGCAGCAGTGAGGTATTATCTGAAATATGTATTGTTTTAAATGAAGCCACAATGGAATCTTCTGGAAACGTGTGCATGGGTGCAATTTGGTCAATATAGAAAGTTGTATGTTCCACATACCTCTCTTTATGGGAAACAGTAACTCAAAAGCACATTGCCCAGGCACGAACTCTGTCAGCTGCAGGATTGTTGGGGAAAGCATGATAGTTTTGGTCCCTGTGTAATGAATTCCAAAATATTCCCCAGATATTTAATATATTCTGCTACTTTGAGAGTGAAAGAAAGATGTAAGAAATACCTTATCTTTAGGTAGAAAATTAAAAATTTTCTATTTTCTTCTTGACTAAAAGCAACCATTGTGTTTTAAACTTCATTGGTTTTGTTATCACCTTAATTAAGGAAGAAGAAAGAAAGGTGAGGTAGGGTAATATAAAAATCTGAATGCTATGAGTAAATGATGAATTCTAACAAAATCTCCTTTAACTTGCATAATTAACCTCCTTTCCCAATATCAAAATGAGCCATTTTTCATTTCTAACAGTTTTACAATCTCTCTACAGTGATCATTCAAGTTCAGGATCATTTTTATGTTTTACTTTTTTAAATAATTAATGCTTGATGAAGCTGGCAGGCATTCAGAACTTAGCTGGACATCTTCAAAGCAAGAGATACTAATAATTTTCTTGTTCTAGTTCTTCATGCCTCTGTGAATAAATATGTAGATGTGGTCATTAGATAATGCTTGAAAACTGATAAAATGCTAATTCACAGAATAAGATTAGATATCACTGTTTTTGAAAAAGGAAGTAAGGGCAATGTATCCTAGAGTCCTCTCATGAATCAGGTTTGTAAGCCATTTATTTTCTTTTTCAGCACATTAGCTAGGTTGTTTAAACTATCTTGGGACCAACTTCAACTTTCATAAATATTGTGGTAATAACTGTGTCAGCACCAGGAATTTCTAGCAAAAGAAGTGTATTTTCTAACAAAGATTAAGACAGATGGATCCGCACTTTATACCTTTTTTTAATGATTCACTTCATTTGCTGTCTTAACAACTTTTCCATCTGCTTTTGATGAGCAGGTTCCATATTACTGATGTATCAATTCTTGTTTGTTTTTTTTTTTAGTGGCAAAAGGGAGGAAAGTATAGATAATATAATAAAAATTTATATACATTGTACTTTGAACATTTCAAGTATCCTTTCTTCACTTCCTTCCTGAATCTTGGCTCTTTTAATTGTGAATTGTGTGACCAACTTTGGACAAGTTATTTAAATTCTCAAAACCTTAGTTTTGTCATTTGGAAAATGGAAATAATCAATAATGGTACTTAATTCATAGTAATACTGTCAGTATTAAATAAGACCATCGCGTAAAACACTAAGGATATCTCCTGGAAAATACTAAGTACTTAATAAGTGAACATGATTTTTGTTTATTAATACTGGAATAGTAGCTGAAGTGGTATGGGTTGAAGGCATTATAATTGAGGAGACAAAGATATTAAAAGGACAATGTGATGAATGGACTGCCCATGTGGATGTCAAAGTCACCCAGGATGATGGCAGGAGAGGGGTATATAGTCTGAGTTGTTTGCCAATGTCTTTGGTTAATCAGGGAGGTGTGGATAGAGACTGGTAAATAGCAGTGATGAGGAAAAGAAAGGCATGATCCTTAAAGGAGCAGGGATTTTTACTTGAAGTGGGAGGAGCAGAGATCTGGACAGGAGCATTGGAAAATAAGGAAAAGTCTGATCTCCAATCTCAGACCTGGTGTATATGAGAAAATGGGCATTTGCCCCTCAGTGGGCTGCTGTGATGTACTTGTGATGTATCCAAGTTTCAGTTTAGGCAAGGCATTGGAAGACATGGAGGATGTTGTAAAGTTATTTATACTCTGAAAGGAGTTTCTTTGAGACACGATAAGTAAATTTTAGAGAAAGAGGAACATTATGGTTGGTTTAGAAGAAAGAAGTCCAAAGTAAAGTGGGAATGAAACTGTGGGAAAGGAGATCTGACTCGAGGGAATTGTATCTTGGATGATGATCAAGAATAACATGTGTGTGAGGCACAAGGCTTCCAGAAGGAATTAAACCTGTTTTTTTGTTCCTGTCAAGATGGGGAAATCAGCCATGAAGAAACTACAAAATGAAGGAGTGGGACTAAGGCTGTTTGAGCTGGTGGGTGTGGTGGCCACAGCCTCAGATAGCAGGCTGCCAGAGGCAGTGAGCAGGGAGAGGGGAGTTTGCAAGTTATGCTCTTGCCTCCTCCCTAGGTGCTTGGGACCATCAATGTCCACCCCTTCACCGTGGAAATTGGCAGCAGCTGTCCAGTGATGATAAGAGAGTAACACAAAAGCCCTGCTGGGGTGGGTGGGATGTGGCTGAAAGCAGCCCCGGAGAGACTAGCTGCCCTTGGGCTTTCACTCCTCCATTTCTTGCCTCTCCAAAGGCCCACGGATGATGAAGTTACAGTGTAGGAAGACTTCCTCCTTTCAGATGTGCTTCTAAGTATTAAAGGTGAAACCCTGATCAGAGGATCTGCCTGTGCAGTGGCAGTAAAGGGAAGAAGGCTTAGTGGAGGTTTTGTAGTGCCTCAGGCCTTCTAGCCTTCTGTTCGCTCACTTAACTCACTGGGGCTGACAAACTAGTACCTGGCCTTCAAGCCATTCTCAGGACACAATTCTGGATGGAATAGCTAATGCTCTCCAGTTCTCAAGCGCACAAAGCAAAACAAAACAGAGATACTAGAACCCTGAAAAGTAGAACTATTACAAGCGAAAGATATAAACTCAATACCATATATCATCTGAAGCAGTTTTATTGCAACACAATGTACCAAGAATTTAAAACATGCTTGAGAAATATACTTATTAGTAATATGAAGCAAGAATATGAAATTATAAATAAGAATTGGGGCTCCTTGGTGGCTCAATAGGTAGAGTGTGCAACTCTTGATTTTGGCTCGGGTCATGATCCCAGGATCATGGGACTGAGCCCTGCATTGGGCTCCATGCTGAGTGTGGAGCCTGCTTGGGATTCTCTCTCTGCCTCTCTCTCTCTCTCTGTCTCTCTCTCCTCTCTCTCTCCGCCCCACCCCCTCCCCAACTCATGCTCTCTTTCTCTAAAAAAAAATAAGTAAAACAAAAAATGAAAAAAGATTAAAAAAAGTTGTAAATAAGAACTAAGGGGAAATATTCAGAATGGAGAATGTGGTATTAAAGTATATTAAGCGATGGGGTAGATATCAGCAAACACTAGCAGAAGAGTAAATTAATGAAGATAAGATTGAGGAACTTACCTAGAGGAAGCAAGATAGAATAAAGAGGAAAAAAAAGAAGACTAAGAGAGATGACAGGAGAAGTGCAAATATCCAGTTGATGGGATTTCATAAAGGAGGGAAAAATAAGAGAGGATAAATACTTGAAAAAACAATATAGTTTAATTTCTCATTATTAAAGATAAAAAAAAAAAAAACTCAGCTAGAAGGAATTCATACAGGACCAAACAGGATAGAGGGAATATCCACATGTGGAAATTTAATAGCACAATATGGGAACATTAAGACAAAGAAAAAATTCTAAAAGCTTCCAGAAAGAGATTCCCCACCAAATAAAATGAACCAGATTGACACCGTATTTCTCAACACTAACGTTATATAAAAAAAAAGAAAAAATAATTTTAAGGCATTGAAGGAAAATAAAATTTGAATTAAAATTTGGTTTTATCCAGCTAAATTGTCATTCAAATATGAGAATATAATAAAAAATACTTACAGCCTGCAAGGCCTTGTTATACAACCCCCAACCAAATTCTCTTGGGGAAAATCTTTAAATCAGAAGAGATTTGGGAGTTAAGAGTAATAAAATAGCATGTAGGTTTATTATAAATAATAAAATCCAGTATCAAATAAATAAAAAAGGCAAAGTACAATATAATGAACCAGGACCTTTCTTGGAGGGAAAGATATTAATGTCAATAACTTTAAGAAATCAATAATGATGGGGGCGCCTGGGTGGCGCAGTCGGTTAAGCGTCCGACTTCAGCCAGGTCACGATCTCGCGGTCCGGGAGTTCGAGCCCCGCGTCAGGCTCTGGGCTGATGGCTCGGAGCCTGGAGCCTGTTTCCGATTCTGTGTCTCCCTCTCTCTCTGCCCCTCCCCCGATCATGCTCTGTCTCTCTCTGTCCCAAAAATAAATAAACGTTGAAAAAAAAAATAAAAAAAAAAAGAAATCAATAATGATGAATAAATAAGTCTTCCAACAAAAGCAAAAACCATAAGAAGAAAAATCGGATGTTTACCTTTTTTAAAATTCAAGTATGGCTAGCATAGTGTTATGTTAGTTTCAGAGTATAGTGATTCAATGATTCTCAGTGTTTGTTAGATGTTTACCTTTTAAACCAACAGAAGGAAAGTAGTTCTGTCCAAATGGAAATTGTAAAAGGGAAGAAAAGAGGGAGAATACGGTAAATAAAAAATATGAAATAAGGTGGCTGAAATATATCCAAATATAAAATAAGAACAAATGATTTAAGATCATCAACTAGGGGTGGTTGGATGGCTCAGTCAGTTAAGCATCTGACTTCAGCTCAGGTCATGATCTTGTGGTTCTTGAGTTCAAGCCCTGCATATGGCTCTGTGCTGACAGCTCAGAGCCTGGAGCCTGCTTCAGATTCTGTTTCCCTCTCTCTCTGCCCCTCCCCTGCCCCCCCCCCTAAAAAATAAACATTAAAAAAATCATCAATTAAAAATCTAGAATCTCAGAATCTCAGATTGGATTGAGAAAACAAGATCCAAGAATATATGATTTTCATTAGACACACTTAAAAGACACAGAAAGATAGAAGGATGAGGAAAAGATACCACAAGTATCTATCACAACCACAAGTCAGATATCATATACAAAGGACAAACTCTGTTCAAAGACAAAATTCTAACTCATGTGAATCTATCATACTTTCATTTTTACCATGGTTCCCCCTCCCTTTTTGAAAGTTTATTTGAGAGTGAGAGAGCACACACGTGCACAAGAGGTGGCAGTGGCCTGGAGGGGGAGCAGGGGGGGCAGAGAATGGGAGAGACAGAATCCCAAGCAGGCTCCATGCTGTCAGCACAGAGTGCTGATGTGGCACTCAAACTCATGAACCTGGAGACCGTGACCTGAGCCGAGATCAAGCGTAGGTCACTTGGGGTGCCTGGGTGGCTTAGTTAAGCATCTAACTTTTGATTTCTGCTCAGGTCATGATTTCACGGTTCCTGGGTTCGAGCCCTGCAGGCTTTGCACTGACAGCAAGAAGCCTGCCTGGAATTCTCCCTCTCCTCGTCCCCCACTTGTGTGTGCACTTTCTCTCTCTCTCTCTCTCTCTCTCTCTCTCTCTCTCTCTCTCTCTCTCTCTCACACACACACACACACACACACACACACACTAAATAAAAAATAAATAAACATTAAAAAAAAGAATAGGTTGCTTAACTGACTGAGCCACCCAAGTACTCTACCATGTTTTCCCTTTTGATTCAGGAAAACTTCTCTTGCCTCTCTTTTGAGTTAGCCTGTAATACTATCTTCCCATATGGGATTTTGGCTGTTCTTTACTATTAGTTCCTCTTGCATCCTGGAAATACATCCTTAGATCATTTCCAATGATGATTTCAAAAGAGTCACAACCTCTTCTCCATCACCCACTCCTATGCATTTCCATCTGACTTTTCCCCACCCTTTTAGGGGGATTTGACAGCTTTACTCCAGGTCACCCTGAGATTGTATATGGTCTGCTTTCAATAGAAAAGTATCATTCATTCAGTCAATCCAACTTGTTAGTAGCTGAGAAGATGACACCCTCTGATCACTTACATTTTTAGATGAATTGTTTCTTAATTTCATGAATACCAGAAGAGTAGAAGCCAATCCTGTTTGTTTCTTACCTTAGCTTCCTTAACATTATAGGGCTGCTTCAAGTCTCAAAAAGAGAAAGGAACATTTAATGTGACTAGCAGGGACATGAAGACTTCTATCACTCATGTCACAGCTGTTTTAAAAATAAATTTTGTGTCAGGGTTTTCAGCTGCTAATATTCATAATTTCAAGTTCATGACATTATTTTTAATTAAATAAGACAAAACCAGATAAGCACTCTAACAACTAATGAGTATTTGTTCCAAGTCATAAAACTGTTACTGACTTGACACAGGTTAGTTTAGAGACCTTTGGAAATGAGTTTGGATTTCAGTGCTTGAAAATGTCAAATATAAATGTAATAAATCTATTACCATTACATCATTTTCAGGTGATAGTGACTTTGGTAGTTAAAATGCAGCTCATAAAATTTATATTTATATTAAGGTTAAATGGCTTTAAAACTTTTTAGAGAGGCATCTTCAGAAAAGAACCAAATTAGAATTGATAAGTATAGAATATTTAAACCAAGTGAACAACCTAAGCCACAAAAGATGGGATTTTAATGACAGGTCAATCAAACAGTATATCGACACTTATTTGACTGGGCATTGTAGACCTGAATCATTCAGTGGCAAAAGATACTGGGAAAAAATACATTCTCTCCAAAAGGGTGATTGTGGTTTGAGCAGTCCCCTTTTTATGGGAGTGAAGCAAACATAATAACTTACAAAGATGGGTCTTGAAATGTTTTCAAACATGTAAATGGAGCACAGAGCTGAAATTGCTAGGTTATAACTATATAAAGACAGGTCCCTTCCGCACCCAACATAATTCCTGGAATTACTTGTGAGCAATTAGGCCCTTGTGGCTATAAACAGGATCAGTTAGAGTTCAGTCAGGGTTTATCAGGAAAGCCAAACCACCATGAATGCTATGGGAGCAAGGGATTTGTTTTAGGAATTAGAACACACACATGAGAAAGCTAAGAACGTGAAGGTCTGAAAGGGGGTAGTTAGCAGATCACAAAACAAGTCATTGACTCGTCCTTTTCCATTGGAGTGGGTGGAGAAGTCACAGCTTGCAAAAAATTCTGAGAGGTCAAGTATATCCAGCTGTCAAAGGGGGACCTCAAAGTGGGAGCTTGTGGAGAGGTCTATTGGAAACGGTTGTCTTTGTGATTCCACAGCCAAGATTCTGGTGTTAGGCTTGGGGCTGCTAATGGTCGGCAGGGCCAGTAGTTTGAAAGACAAGCTGAATCAGGAACAGATGAGTGTGATTTACATGCTGGACACCTCTGCATCTGTCCCTCACTGTGTTTGACTGTGATGAACTTCTCAGAATAGTGACGCCTGCTTCACTCGGTCTTCCAATTCTTGCACAAGTTCTCTGTCCCTTACCATAGTGGGAAGAGGATCTTGGGAGATATAATTTGCATTTTAACAAAAGCGGCAATACCGCAATCCAGCGCTCTTATTAATTTGGGATTTATACACACCTCTTTTCACCATGTTTATATCCAAAAACATTCAGTAGCTAAATCATTCTTCCAGTTAGTGTAATGCTGTCATTCCTCATAAATCAAAAGCACGATAAGCTTCTCCTCAGTGTAGTGTACACAGAGTCCCACTTTATCCATCTTTGGATGGTATTAACTACTCTTTTGTCTGCATCACACTTTCCCTTTGATAACCTGTATATTAAATATCAAAATATAAAATTGTTCGCTGTTAACAGTGGGAAAGGGGAAAAAAGGAAAATAGTTTATAACGCTTCATCTGCTTTGTCTTTGGGGTGACCCAATCTTCCTAATTGAAGGATCTGGCCCATTAGCAGTCCTGTCTGCATTGAGTTGTAGTTTTCTGTTGACTTAAATTGCAGATCTTGGATATACTAACATGCCCTTCAAGGGTACACCTGCATTTTAGACATACTCCTCCCTGCTCCTTTTTATTTTATTAATTCCAGTATTCAGTAGTCTCTTAAAAGTCTAATTGTTTCTTCTTCCCCAGTTGCACAGTCACCTATAAGTCCCTTTGGAAAAGAATAGGAGAAAGATTTACAGTATAAATATTGGAGGTGTAGGAGGGTCCTTCCTTAAGGGGTTCTGGCTCACTTTTGATATATGTGGTGATCATATATACTAGTTTTTTAAAACACATTATTGAGATATAATTTACATAACATAAAATTCACCTGTGTAGAGTGTACAGTCAATGTTTTTTAGTGTATTTACAGAGCTGTGAAACCATTAGTGTAATGTAACTATGTAACATGACTAGTGTAACATAATACAAAGAAACCTTGTATCAATTGGCAGCCACTCCAGTTCCCCCCTCTTGTATCTCTTGTACCTCTCTACCTCCCAATCCCTAGGCACCCACTAATATGTTTCTTGTCTCTATAGGTTTGACTATCCTGGACATTTTCATTTCATTTCATTTCATTTCATTTCATTTCATTTCATTTTTATAGCTTATAGAATACTTTATTATGAAATATCAGAATTTTAATTAGCTTAAGCACATAAGCAACTGATTATCCATACCATTTGATACCAGGACAAAGGTAATATGCATTTAGAGATCATCATATTTGTTTTTTTTTTTTTTAAATATAAATTGTCGGGGCGCCTGGGTAGCTGAGTCAGTTAAGCGTCCGACTTCGGCTCAGGTCATGATCTCGCGGTTCGTGAGTTCAAGCCCCACATCGGGTTCTGTGCTGACAGCTCAGAGCCTGGAGCCCATTTCAGATTCTGTGTCTCCCTCTCTCTCTCTGCCCCTCCCCTGTTCATGCTCTGTCTCTCTCTCTGTCTCAAAAATAAATAAACGTTAAAAAAATTTAAAAAAATATAATTTATTGTCAAATTGGCTTCCATACAACATCCAGTGCTTATCGCAACAAGTGCCCTCCTCAATGCCCATCACCCACTTTCCCCTCTCCCCCAGCCCCATCAACCCTCAGTTTGCTCTCTGTATTTAAGAGTCTCTTATGGTTTGCCTCCCTCCCTGTTTGTAACTTTTTTTTCCCCTTCCCCTCCCCCACGGTCTTCTGTTAAGTTTCTCAAGATCCACATATGAGTGGAAACATAGGGTATCTGTCTTTCTTTGACTGACCTATTTCACTTAGCATAATACCCTCCAGTTCCATCCATGTTGCTGCAAATGGCAGGATTTCATTCTTTCTCATTTCCAAGTAGTATTCCATTGTATATATAAACCACATCTTCTTTATCCATTCATCAGTTGATGGACATTTAGGCTCTTTCCATAATTTGGCTATTGTTGAGAGTGCTGCTATAAACATTGGGGTACAAGTGCCCCTATGCATCAGCACTCCTGTATCCCTGGGGTAACTTCCTAGCAGTGCTATTGCTGGGTCATAGGGTAGATTTATTTTTAATTTTTTGAGGAACCTCCACACTGTTTTCCAGAGCAACTGCACCAGTTTGCATTCCTACCAACAGTGCAAGAGGGTTCCCGTTTCTCCACATCCTCACCAGCATCTATTGTCTCCTGATTTGTTCTATCCTGGACATTTTAAATACGATGATACAAGGTGGTCTTTTGTGATTTCACTATGTGTAATGTTTTTGAGATTCATCTGTGTTGCAGCTATCAGTACTTTAACTTTTTTATTACAAGATAATATTGCATTGAATGGATATACCACATTTTGTTTATTTGTTCAGTTGGTGAAGGACATTTGGGTTCTTTTTAGTTTCTGGCTATTATGAATAATACTACTTTGAACATTGATGTAGTGTGTGTGTGTGTGTGTGTGTGTGTGTGTGTGTGTGTGTGTGCTCTCATGCGTGTAAGCATATTTTTTATTGTGTTTGTTTTATTTTTATATATTTATTTATTATTTTAAAATGTTTATTCCTTTTAGAGAGAGAGAGAGCAACAGAGCATGAGCAGGGGAGGGGCAGAGAGAGAGAGAGACACAGATTCTGAAGCAGGCTCCAGGCTCTGAGCTGTCAGCACAGAGCCAGATGCAGGACTTGAACCCCTGAACCATGGGATCATGACCTGAGCCAAAGTTGGAAGCTCAGCTAACTGAACCACTCTGGCACCCTTGTTTTATTGTGTTTCAAAGCATCAAGAAAGCAAAAATATAACCTATAGATTGGGAGAACATTTCTGAAAATCATGTATTTGATAAGGTACTGGTATATAGAATATAAAATATTTCTTACAATTCAATAATAAAAAGGCAGATAATTCAGTTTAAAAATGGGCAAATGCTTTGAATAAACATTCCTTCTAAGAAGATATATGAAAAGCTAATAAGTACAAGATATTCAACATCATTAGCCATTAGGAAAATACAAATTAAAACTACAATGTGATACACTTCATATCTACTATAATGGTTATAATAAAAAAGACAACAAATGTTGGTAAGGAGGATGTAGAGAACTTGAACTCTGATGTATTGCTGGTGGAAATGTAATATGGTACAGCTGATTTAGAAAACAGATGGGCATTTCCTTGAAATGGTAAACATAGAGTTGCCATCTGATCCCGGAAATTTCACTCTTACGTATTTAATAATGATGGCAATAGCTCTTTGAGTGACCTACTTAAAGTCTGTTCAATGCCTCTTTGCATTTAGTTGAGTTCAACAAAAACTGGTTTTGGTCTTGGACTCTCATTTTAAATTTCAATTATATTGAGACTAAAAAATTTTGAAATTTATAATGGTATGACAAAATATTAATCAAAAAGATGAAGACATCTTGGAGAAATAGTTGTTTACCATCTTCATTCCAAAGAGAAATGGGATAATATAATCTGGATGTTTAGTGGCACTAGAATCTAACATAGAAGTCAAAACTACCCCAATAGCAAGTTGGCTAAACAATGTCAGTGTAAGTGATTATGTAAACCAGTCAGTTTCTTTCTTTTTCTTTTTTTTTTAGTTTATTTATTTATTTTGTGTGTGAGAGAGAGTGTGTAAGCAGGAGAGGGCCAGAGAGAGAAGAAGAGAGAGAATTCTAAGCAGGCTCTGCACTGTCAGTGCAGAGCCCAACATGGGGCTTGAACTCATAAACCATGAGATCGTGACCTGAGCTGAAACCAAGAGTCAGATACTTAATCAACCGAGCCACCTAGGTGCCCCAATCAGTTAGTTTCTTTTGAGAAAAGAAAACCTCTAAAACGAAGAGTGAATTTAAAGATATTTTTATGGACTTCCCAGTGTTTTCTTTGACATTGCTATTTCCTATGGTTGTTCTATGGTCATAACTTTCTCCATTGTTGGAAGTAGAATTTCATAACATTCCTAAATATTTTCCATGTTAAAAAATAAAAATTAGAATCCGATAGTTATAATTATTTTGTTATTTTGAAGGAAGTGCTGATATGATGCAAAATAATCAGATTTGGAATGTCATATTTTTAAGTCTAGGTTTCTATTTCAGATCCCTAGGTTTCCTTTGAAATGGAGTAGGAAGGTAAATTGTTTTTGATTCAGTAAAAATCATTATCTGACTCAACAAAATTTTTTTATGTTGCAGTATTTAATGATTTTTATTGATGACAATTTGGTAGTGGGACTGAACATTTGAGTTTCTTATTAAATCAGACTGAGTTACTATGAATTTAAGACATTTTAAAAACTTATAATGTTTAGCAGATTTTCTAGTTTTAGTACTAGATGCCTACAAGTGAGGGTCTACTTTAGCTTGGAGATAGATTTTAAGTGAAATGTAGCAGAATGTCCTAGATTTTACATTAGTTATCTTTGGAGAATGTTTCTCTTTCCTGACTGAATCTATATATCTATATCTATATCTATATCTATATCTATATCTATATCTATATCTAATCTAATCTATATCTATATTTATATCTATATCTATGTCTACCTATATTTAATGTTTATCTTAGAGAGAGCATGTGCACACAAGTGGGGGAAGGGCAGAGAGAGAGAGAGAGAGAGAGAGAGAGAGAGAGAGAGAGAATCTGAAGTAGGATCCAGGCTCTGAGCTGTCAGCACAGAGCCCAATGGTTATGCAGAAGCTTTGCCTGGCCATGTTCCCAGCATACCATTTAAGAGATCCTTGTATTTAAATCTTCATGCTCACAGAGATACTGTTCTATTATCTCCTTCATGAAGGATTAAAGTGAGAACAAATATTTAATTTCTGTTATTTGATAGATATTTAAAATAGGCATTACCTATTTTCAATCCTTATGATTGCATTGTTAAGGAGATAAAAATCCTCCCTTATTTTAATGAAGTGCTGATGTGTAAGAAAAATTGTCCAAGATCTTACCAGCACTAGTAAGCAGCTGAACTAAAGTTTGGAGACCGGTCTGTCTCAATCCAGAGTTCATGTTCATCAAGGGCACCAGACACTGTCCACATAGCCATGAGGGATGCTGAAGGACCCTTACATCTACTTTCAGGAATGTGTTTATCCCTCTCTGAGTCCAGCATTGACCAGGAAGCTCTGCACACAGTGAACACTAGTTTTAAGGAATCAACTGACTCAAACTTAAAATAATTCTGAATTTAAAAACATGCAGTAAATATTGATTAGTAAATACCTATAGTTCTGGATAAGAACTGTATGACATAAAGGACTGATGAGGAAATTGAAAGAAAACAAAATAATTGAAATTAAATAATTGAAAAGTAAATACAGACTCACTGGGTATGGTATTAACATTGAAACCTGACTTAGTCAACTTTAATACTAGTGATTATCTTACATGTTGCTGTGTGAGTCGTAATTCTGTTTTAAGACTAATGAGACCCTGAAGATGGAGGTGTTGAGCAACTAATGATTTCTAGTTTGTTTTGCAGATCATTTCACTGTCTGGTTGTTGAAACTTTAAAGTTGGTATTGAAAGATGTGCAGCCCTTTGGTTTAAAAATGTTTTTTTAATGTTAAAAAATAAAATAAAAATGTTTTATATTAACGCATATTCAGGGAAGTCAGTTTCCAATTATAGTAAAGCTAGAGAACAAGCTTGGAAATTTTTGTAATTTATTTTTACCATGGAATATGAAGAAGAAATGAAGCATAGAATATTAGATCATTAAACCCAGTTTTCTTTTCTTTTCTTTCCTTTTTTTTAACAAGAAAATTGAGACACAAGGTGGCTGAATTAGTTACCTACCTAGGTCACTAGTACAGAGTCTAGCTAGTCCCACGTCTCTAGATTTTTGACCTAGTGTACTTAGTAGGTAACTCAGATATGTGTTTTTCAACTGAAGGATAAAATGCAAGGTAGCTTTCAAGTAAAAGATAAAATTTCTTTATATAATTAAAGATTTAGAATAAAATGGTTAACATACATTTCAAATGTTCCTACATATCGAAAAGAAAGTGCCTTTTATTTGTGCTGCTTGACTCAACAGATATTCATTTGCTTTGTTTCCCTTCCAACTTGACCTGGACCAAATAATCAATTTTTCCAACTATTCTCACCACCATCATTAATTCCCTAAAGATATTTCTTGTCCATTCACCCCTTTTCCAGGCCCCTGTTATGGATCAATGATCTGTCTTCTTGGTTCCTGCCTCTGGGTTTCTGAGAAGTACTCAAAACAGTTGCATAGCCATGCTGATGGTGCCATTACCAGTGCAAACGTTCCATACTCATCTGGGCCTCTGAGTTATGCTTAGCAATTCTTTTCTTAATCTGTGGCAGGGTCCTTTTCCTGTATTGTATGGATTTATTGTAAACGATTACTCCTTTCCTCAATCCCTAGCCTCATTTTTGTCCCCTACCTGCGCATATGGTGCTTCCACCTTTACTCAAAACATCAAGACAGTCAGGTAAGCATTTCCTCAGTATTCCTTCTGTTCATTTATGAAATTAAATATATTTTCTTCATCTTTCCTTCATTCCTTAGAAGAACCATAAGAGTGGACAAGAGAATGACTCTGGAGTCAGACAGCATCTCAGCTCTTCAGTCTGTTGGGTGTGTGAATTTAGGCAGATTACTTACTCTGTGCTTGTCTCCTTCTCTATACAATGAGTGTAATAACAGTACTTACCACATAGGCTTGAGATAAAGAGTAATGAGGTAGTGTATATAGAGCGCATGTGCTTGGCACAAGGTAAGTGTACAAGTTAGAAGAACTAGTTTTATTGTTGTTGTTTCTGTTATTATTATTATTACCTAGGAAAGAAATTGTTTTTCTCCCTCTTCAGTTAACTCTATCCATCTCCTTTAGGATTTTGAGCTATATTTTATATCCTATCTCTTTTCAACCCATCTCTCCCCAATGGCATCTTCTTTTCAGTTTAAAAACATGCTCAAGCATTATGTTTCCAAAAATATAAGTAAAGAGCCTCTGACTATCTCTTTAGTTTATACCTAATTCTAACCCTTATCCTGACTTCAACCCTGCCTTATTCTTGTCCTTCCATTATCACACAATTCTGGTAACTCTTTAAAAAACTTTTTAAAATGTTTATTTATTTTTGAGAGAGAGAGAGAGAAAGAGACAGAGCATGAGCAGGGGAGGGGCAGAGAGGAGACACAGAATCCGAAGCAAGCTCCAGTCTCTGAGCTGTTGGTACAGAGCCTTCTGTGGGTCTTGAGCTCACAAACTGTGAGATCATGACCTGAACTGAAGTTGGCTTAATGGACTGAGCCACCCAGGCACCCCCCAATTCTGGTAACTCTAAGTAGTTTCTGATTTGTCACTGGAACCCAAGCCCAGAATTCATGGTTGAGTGGGATGGTAATATATACTAACTTTGAGATGCTATTACTGTATGACTAAAGAATGTAAAACTTACTCTTTTTTTTTAAATGCTTTTTTTTAATG
This sequence comes from Felis catus, assembly GCF_018350175.1. Classification (NCBI taxonomy): domain Eukaryota; kingdom Metazoa; phylum Chordata; class Mammalia; order Carnivora; family Felidae; genus Felis; species Felis catus. Next base: position 65,651,243 of record NC_058375.1, read on the forward strand.
TTTATTTTTTTTATTTTTGAGACAGAGAGAGACAGAGCATGAATGGGGGAGGAGCAGAGAGAGAGGGAGACACAGAATCCGAAGCAGGCCCCAGGCTCTGAGCTGTCAGCACAGAGCCCGACGCGGGGCTTGAACTCACGGACCGTGAGATCGTGACCTGAGCCGAAGTCGGAAGCTTAACCGATTGAGCCACCCAGCGCCCCAAACTTTCTCTTTTTTATCATTAAAAATGAATTCAAGAGCACCTGGGTGGCTCAGTCAGTTAAGCATCCAACTTTGGCTTAGGTCATGATCTCAAGGTTTGTGGGTTCAAGCCTTGTGTTGGGCTCTGTGCTGACACCTCAGAGCCTGGAGCTTGTTTTGGATTCTTTGTCTCCCTCTCTCTCTCTGCCTCTCTCCCACTCATGCTCTCTCTCTCTCAAAAAATGAATAGACATTAAAAAAAGTAAAAAAAAATGAATTCAGGAATGTCAGTGAGGTGGTGGACTAGGAAGCTATGGATACTCTTTTCTCCTCTGAACATAATAATGCAGCCAAAGTTCATGGACAACTTCCCTCTGTGAGAAATCCATAAACTAATTGAAAGACTCTTACACTCCAGGCAAACATAAAACCAGACTCATTGAAGCCAGTAGGGAGATTCAGGACACCTTCTTGCCAGAATCCCTATCCCTGGCACAGTTTCATACACAAATCAATAAATGTGATAGACCACATTAACAGAATGAAAGATAAAGATCACATAATCACCAAATAGATGCAGAAAAAGCATTTGACAAAATTCAACACCATTTTCTGATTAAAAACTCTCAACAAATTAGGAATATAAGAAAATTAACTCAATATAATAAGTTTGTATATCAAAGCCTATAGCTATTATACTCAGAAATGAAAAAATGAAAGCTTTTCTTCTATGATCTTCTAAGATTGTGCACTCTTGCTACTTCTATTCAACATAGTACTAGAAATCCTAGCCAGAACAATTAGGCAAGAAAAAAAACCCATCTGAGTTGGGAAGGAAGAAATAAAATGATTTCTGTTCACAGATGATATGATATTTAATATAAAAAACCTAAAGGTATTCACACACACACACACACACACACACACACACACACACACACACACAACCTTGTTAAAACTAGAAATAAATAAATTCAGTAAAGTTGCAGGATACAAAATCAACCTATAAAAATCAGTTGCATTTCTATACACTAACAGTATATCATCTGGAAATGTAATTAGGAAAATAGTCCTATTTACAGTAGTATCAAAAAGAACAGGGGCGCCTGGGTGGCTCAGTCAGTTAAGTGTCTGACTTCAGTTCAGGTCATGATCTCATGGCTCGTGAGTTCGAGCCCCACATCAGGCTCTGTGCTGACAGCTGGGAGCCTGGATCCTGCTTCGGATTCTGTGTCTCCCTCTCTCCCTGACCCTCCCCTGCTCACGCTCTGTCTCTCTGTCTTTCAAAAATAAATAAACATTGAAAAAAAGAACAAAATACTTAGGAATAAGTTTAGCCAAGGAGGTGAAAGTCTTGTATACTGAAAACTAAAAAACATTGCTGAGAGAAGTTAGCAAAGACACAAACAAGAGAAAGACATCCTATGTTCCTTTTAGTGGAGAACAGTATTTAAAAGCCAAAGTCAGGGCATTAGGTGCACTCATTACCATTGCAGTATTGTCGCTCCTAAGCCTTCTCAGTGGACAGAGCTAGGTGATATATATGTGTATACATATATACACACCCCCTCACACAACTACATCCTCATGCACAAACACAAATACATATATGTGTATACACATATGTATATCATGTTTATATCCATATTTTGATATACATCTATATAATGAAAATCATGAATTGACTCCAATTCTAACCTAATACCACATGGTTCATTCTAGTTTTCTCCTTTTCTTTCTTTCTTTCTTTCTTTCTTTCTTTCTTTCTTTCTTTCTTTCTTTCTTTCTTTCTTTCTTTCTTTCTTTCTTGTTTTTTTTATTTTTGAGAGAGACAGAGTGCAAGTGGGGGAGGGGCAGAGAGAGGGAGACAGAATCTGAAGCAGGCTCCAGGCTCCAAGCTGTCAGCACAGAGCCCGATGGTGGCACTGGAACCCACGAACTATGAGATCATGACTTGAGCTGAAGTCAGACCTCAACCCACTGAGCCATCCAGGTGCCCTTAGTTTTCTTCCTTTTATATTTGTACCTCCTTTCTCTGACAGTGAGATACCTAGCTCCCTTTAATCTTAATATTTTTACTTCGTTGATGGATATCCATGAAAATAACTAATCTTCCACTTAAGCTGTCACTATTTTCCTTTTGTGGTTGCTCTCTTGGCCCACTCAGACTCTGACACTACATGTCAGGCTCCCCTTCTGCCTCCCCATAGACTCTAAAAAGCCATGCCAGGCTGTTCTTTCCCATAGTCCCCTTCACATGGATGCTCTCTGCATGCTGCTCACACTTTAATTTTCCACACGGGGTCATCCTTTATCCCATGCATTCCTCATCCCATCTCCCCTCCATGTGGTTGCCCTCCTTAATTTGTTCAGATAATTATATCCCACAATACTCTGTTTCCCTGGGTAGAGATGCCTTCTCACCCCGGCTAGGCTTCAACATCTTGCTCAAAGTTACTATGGCTACCTCCTACTTTCAGTATAGATGACTATATTGTTATGCCCTCACATATGGCTTTGGAACAGAATTGGTCAGGAAAGAAATGGAAGGGAAAAGGAAATGAAAAATTGTACCCACTGGAATTTATCCCTAATCCCAGTTTCTGCCTCCAGTGCTGATCTCTCTTAGCCCATCTTGTCTGCTCATTGAATCATGTACCTTGCCAGTTCATCATCATTTCTTACTAATTCCTGCTTGTGGTTTGCTTGGCCCCTATATCTCCCCATTAAACATGTCTCTGGCTTAAACTCTTCCAGTGCCATGTCCCCATCTCCCTCCAAGCTTCAGACAGCAGTTCAGGATCAAGTTTCTTCTGACTCAACCCACTTCTGCAGAGATCACAGCTGTTCTCAGGTGCAAAAGATAAGATGAGTGATACCAAACCAAGGATCATCTCTGAAGAGTGGTTGTGGAAACTATAGCCATGGAGGAAGTTGAAAATAAAGAAAAAGAAGGGAAAACTAGATAAAACTTTGGGAGGAGTGTTTATGTCTTTAGGGAACAGAAAGGGGAAGAAAATAGACAGTTAGAGAAGAAATATCTTGGACTAATCTACAGCCTGGAAAAATTGGAAGTAATTGGTCTAGGTGACTAATTTTTTGAGAAGAATTTGACTCAGTACTGTGTCCTTAAATAATTTATATTGGAAGGGTAGTGGTATTATTATAGATCTGGAGTAAACTAAGAAATATGACATTATAGAATAATTTGTTACAGTAAAAATGACTCAGTAGGTTGAGTCAAACTAAGTGATTCATCTATATAGCTTGTCAGATCATCTGACAACCACTTTGGCTGACTTTGGAGTTCAGGGTCAGTTCCAGAAAAGCTTGCTTCTTATGTTTTAGTTAACTTTTGGGTGGACAGTTTTTTGTGACAATAGCAGTCTTATGAATTCATTATAAAAAGGCCTGTGGAAGAGATCCTTTGGACAATAGAACTATCTCTTGGAGTGCTTGACTGGTCATTTGTTGAAGATACTTTTTGCCTAGGTGTCCTTGTTCAGATCAGCAAATTCTCTGGAAATGTGGGTAGTGTGTATATTCATTTTATTCATCACTGTATCCCTATTACCTAATATGCTGCCTGGCATATTGGAGATTTTCAATAAGTACTTATGAAATGAATGAATGAAAGGAGATTGTTTTACACTTCTTTGAGAAGTCACCATCTGAGGATAAGAAAAGCAATTATAGAACATTTTTTTTGGGACAACTGTGGGAAGGTAGTCATGGTTTAAAAAATTTCCAAGACCATGTGGAATCTAAAAAACAAAACACATGAAGGGAGCCTGGGTGGCTCAGTCAGTTAAGCATCTGACTCTTGGTTTCGGCTCAGGTCATGGTCTCATGGTTTTGTGAGTTTGAGCCCCATGTTGGGCTCTGTGCTGATAGCTTGGGATTCTGTGTCTCCCTCTCTCTCCCCCTCTCCCACTTGTGCTGTCTCTCTCAAAATAAAAAAAACAAACAAAAATCAGAAACCGATCTATAAACACAGAACAAACTGATAGTTACCAGAGAGAAAGGGAGTGGAGGGAGGAGCAAAATGGGTGAAGGGGAGTGGGAGGTACAAGTTTCTAGTTATGGAATGAATAAGTCATGAGGATGACAGGTATAGCGTAGGGAATGCTAGGTACACTCGTGGCCAGTGTAGCATAATGTATAGAGTTGTTGAATCACTCTATTGTACACCGGAAACTAATGTAACATTGTGCATCAACTATTCTCAAATAAAATAATTTTAAAAATTGTTCTAAAGCAATCCTCAAGGAGCATCAATATGGAATATATTAAAGATTTTTATCTGCAGCAATGCAATAAGTACATTCTCTTCATAGAAGTATATAGATTTTTTTTTAATTTTGCTTATAATTTAAACCTTTCCTATTTATGCTTTGACTCCCCTCACTAGGTCACCTTTCAGTGCAAGTGTTTTCCTTATAATTTAAACCTTTTCCAATCAACCTTTGACTCTCCATACTGGCTCACCATTCAGTGCAAATGCTTTCCTCATCCCATCCCATCCCAACCACATGGTTGTCCTCTAACAGTAAATCATTAAGAAATAGGTAGCTGGGTAACATAACATTTTGAAGTCCTTTTTAGAAGCAAGTAGATGCATGCCTTCCAGCAAGACAATTATGCTGTTTGGATCTTCCTTCCTTATCCCAACACACACAGTAAAATTTCAAATAACTATGGTGACAGCCATTTATAAGAAAATTATTGCAATGATTAAGTAGTTTAGTAATAGTATATCTTCCAGGTGGCTTAATGAGAATTACTGTAAGATGATCTTTTCCATCATAATTTTCTTTTTACCCCTGTTGTTACATTCATCAGGCAATGATCTTGTCAGTAGTTTGGAGCTTAACTTTTTAAGAAAATGGCACTTGGACAAATATTTCCCATATGGAAAGAAGAGGACTAACCTATATTTAGTTTATACTCTATTCCTATGCTATTTAATCTTAAAAGATTTATCTTTCCATTAAGTGAAGCATAGATAATACTTAGTGGATGTGTTGCATTAAGGAAAGTCTGTGATAAAAAACCCTGATAGTTAAGAGTGAGGGCTCAAGAGTGGACAGATCTTATTTAAATTCTAGCTTCTCTTTTTTCTAGCTGGGCTTTTGGGCAGGTTACCTAATGTTTCTTAGCCTAAATTTCCCCATCAATAAACTGGATTTAATAATGTTGCTTACTTCATTGAGATGTTTGGAACATTCAGTGAGATAATATATGTAAAGCAGTTTAATGCCTGGCACATAATAAGTGCTTAATAAATATTAATATTCTTTATTATAGAAAGCTGTCTGGCATCTCTCACTTATTTTAGTGTTTTCAAGGTTCATCCATGTGTTAGCATATACCAGTATTTAATTTCTTTTTATGGGTGGATAATACATCTTTGAATGAATATACCACATTTTGCTTATCCATTTGCCAGTTGATTGACATTTGGGTGTTTCATCTTTTGGTGATTGTAAATAGTGCTGCTATGAACATTTGTGTACAAGTTTTTTGCCCGAATACCCATTTCCAGTTCTTTTCGATGTACACCTAGGAGTGGAATTGCTGGATCATATAATTCTAAGTTTAATTTTTTTGAGATCTACAAACTGATTTCTGTAGTGGCTGTACCATTTTTCATTCCTACCAGTGATTATGAAAGTTCCAAATTTTCCACATCCTCACCAAAACTTACTATTTTCTGTTTTTAAAAATGATGGCCATCCTAGTGATCTAAAGTGTTTGTGATCTTTATATGCCTCTAATATAGTCTAGGAGATTTTCTGAGGGAGGATCTACAATCTTATTTCCTTTTCTCACATATTAAACAATAAATGAATTTTATTTCTTCTTATTTATTTATTTATTTATTTATTTTTTGCATTTTTAATTATTATTGTTATAATGACATTAAAAGGTGGCTCTTTATCTCCAAGATTTAATCAACTTTTTGGTTCTTGTTATACAATCACTGATGTGCTAGGGAAGAAGGTAGAAGGTGGGCAGAAAAATAATGATTAGTAGCAATCCCAGATTTTAGGCACTTAGTGATTTAGTGGGAGATGTAGATGAATAAAGATGTTAAAGCCTGTGGGGGAGTATTTGAATAGAAGCAAAAGAATATCTCAACAATGAGAATATTATTTATTGTTTATTTCAAAAAAATAAAGTGTCAAAAAAGTAAGAACAAAGTCTTATTTAAACTTCTATCAGTTTTATATAAATTAATAAGAGAAAAATATCCAAATAATACAAATATGTCAAATAGATATGATAGAACAGTCATAGCATAAAACAATTACTACATTTCAGCATTAACTACCTATGTGATCTTGGGCAGGTTAATTACTTAGTGAAAGAAAAGGGCTGGAATAGATGGATTATAGGATTCTTTCTAGCCTAATCTTCTATGAAGCAAACCAAACATGCGACTGGCTCTACAGTTTCTCTTTTTGACTGAGAAGTCTGGTAAAGTTAATCAAATCGCTTAGACTGGTTCATGTGTATGGAAGCAAACACAGACATTTCGTTCATCATTTCCATATGGCCTATTTATGGCCATGCTGAGACATTTTGCTTGGAAACTTCCCCTCAAAATATTGCAGAGAATAGAGAATTGAAACAGCATGTTGCAATGACACATTTGTTAGGGTGGTTTTCATTTGTGTGTAAAAAATTGGATTTATCATGTCCTCTCTTATGAACTCTATCTTCATTCTTCCTTAAATATATCCATATGTTTCACACAAGTGAAGGCTCTGTCACATGTATTTTACCCTGTGTGGGTTTGCTTTCTGATATTTTTTTTTCCAGGAGTACATGAAACAGGTTGACCAAGAAATTCTTTTGAAATTTTGCGGATCCTCACATGTGCCAAATTTCCTACTATCTTAGCTCTAAGCTGCTTCCTTTTCTTTAGCCCTCCTACAGGCTTCTTGAAAAATTTTTTTTGATTTTTTGATTTCATGCTTATAGACTGGACACAAAATTTCCACTGAGAACATTGGACAAAGTCTGATGGCCTCACTGGTGCTACCTATAACAAAAGGTTATATCTCAAATGGTCATGGTGATAGCTTGAAGAATGCTCTCAGAGTATAGTCTATCATGGAGATCTGGGTCATTTTTCTTCCACCAAAACACCTAAAATATCATTTAGTGAAAGAAAGCAGAGGTGTTTCTGTTGGGAATAAACAGAGCCTATCACTGTTACCACTGCGTATCTCATCAGTAAAAGAACACATCTTTACTGCTGCAAATGAAGAGGAGGGCTGAGTTTTTTTTCTTTCAAACAAATCCTAATTTTTTTTAAATATGAAATTTATTGTCAAATTGGTTTCCATATAGCACCCAGTGCTCATCCCAACAGGTGCCCTCCTCAATGCCCATCACCCACTTTCCCCTCCCTCCCACATCTCATCAACTCTCAATTTATTCTCAGTATTTAAGAGTCTCTTATGGTTTGCCTCCTTCCCTCTCTGTAACTTTTTTCCCCCTTCCCCTCCCCCATGGTCTTCTGTTAAGTTTCTCAGGATCCACACAAGAGTGAAAACATATAGTATCTGTCTTTCAGTGTATGACTTATTTCATTTAGCATAACACTCTCCAGTTCCATCTACGTTGCTACAAAAGGCCATATTTCATTCTTTCTCATTGCCAAGTAGTATTCCATTGTGTATATAAACCACAACTTCTTTATCCATTCATCTGTTGATGGACATTTAGGCTCTTTCCACAATTTGGCTATTGTTGAAAGCGCTGCTATAAACATTGGGGTACAAGTGCCCCTATGCATCAGCACTCCTGTATCCCTTGGGTAACTTCCTAGCAGTGCTATTGCTGGGTCATAGGGTAGATTTATTTTTAATTTTTTGAGGAACCTCCACACTGTTTTCCAGAGTGACTGCACCAGTTTGCATTCCTACCAACAGTGCAAGAGGGTTCCCATTTCTCCACATCCTCTCCAGCATCTATAGTCTCCTGATTTGTTCATTTTAGCCACTCTGACTGATGTGAGGTGATATGTGAGTATGGCTTTGATTTGTATTTCCCTGATGAGGAGTGACATGAGCATCTTTTCATGTGCCTGTTGGCCATCTGGATGTCTTCTTTAGAGTAGTGTCTATTCATGTCTTCTGCCCATTCTTCACTGGATTATTTGTTTTTTGGGTGTGGAGTTTGGTCACTTCTTTATAGATTTTGGATACTAGCCCTTTGTCCGATATGTCATTTGTAAATATCTTTTCCCATTCCGTTGGTTGCCTTTTAGTTTTGTTTATTGGTTCCTTTGCGGTGCAGAAGCTTTTTATCTTGATGAGGTCCCAATAGTTCATTCTTGCTTTTAATTCCCTTGCTTTGGAGATGTGTCAAGTAAGAAACTGCTGCGGCTGAGGTCAGAGAAGTTTTTTCCTGCTTTCTCCTCTAGGGCTTTGATGGTTTCCAGTCTCACATTCAGGTCCTTTACCATTTTGAGTTTATTTTTGTGAATGGTGTAAGAAAGTGGTCTAGTTTCATTCTTCTGCATGTTGCTGTCCAGTTCTCCCAGCACCATTTGTTAAAGAGACTGTCTTTTTTTCCATTGGATATTCTTTCCTGCTTTGTTGAAGATAGTTGGCCATACTTTTGTGGGTCCAGTTCTGAAGTCTCTATTCTATTCCATTGGTTTATGTGTCTGTTTTTGTGCCGATACCATGCTGTCTTGATGATTACAGCTTTGTCGTAGAGGCTAAAGTCTGGGATTGATCCCTCCTGCTTTGGTCTTCTTCTTCAATATTACTTTGGCTATTCAGGGTCTTTTGTGGTTCCATACAGATTTTAGGATTGCTTGTTCTAGCTTTGAGAAGAATGATGGTGCAATTTTGATTGGGATTGCATTGAATGTGTAGATGGCTTCGGGTAGTATTGACATTTTGACAGTATTTATTCTTCCAATCCATGAGCATGGAATGTTTTTCCATTTCTTTGTATCTTCTTCAGTTTCCTTCATAAGCTTTCTATAGTTTTCAGCATACATATCTTTTACATCTTTGGTTAGGTTTATTCCTAGGTATTTATGATTCTTGGTGCAGTTGTGAATGGGATCAGTTTCTTTATTTGTCTTTTGGTTGCTTCATTATTAGTGTATAAGAATGCAACTGATTTCTGTACATTAATTTTGTATCCTGCAACTTTGCTGAATTCACATACCAGTTCTAGCAGACTTTTGGTGGAGTCTATCGGGTTTTCCATGTATAGTATCATGTCATATGCAAAAAGTGAAAGCTTGATTTCATGTTTGCCAATTTGGATGCCTTTGATTTCCTTTTGTTGTCTGATTGCTGATGCTAGAACTTCCAACACTATGTTAAACAACAGTGGTGAGAGTGGACATCCCCGTCATGTTCCTGATCTCAGGGAGAAAGCTCTCAGTTTTTCCCCATTGAGGATGATGTTAGCTGTGGGCTTTTCACAAATGGCTTTTATGATGTTTAAGTATGTTTCTTCTATCCCGACTTTCTTGAGGGCTTTTGTTAAGAAACATTGCTGAATTTTGTCAAATGCCTTTTCTGCATTGATTGACAGGAGCATATGGTTCTTTTCTTTTATTAATGTGATGTATCATGTTGATTGATTTACGAATGTTGAACCCACCCTGCATCCCAGGAATGAATCCCACTTGATCATGGTGAATAATTCTTTTTATAAGCTGCTGAATTCAATTTGCTAGTATCTTATTGAGAATTTTTGCATCCATACTCATCAGGGATATTGGGCTGTAGTTCTCTTTTTTTACTGGGTCTCTGTCTGATTTAGGAATCAAAGTAATACTGGCTTCATAGATGAGTCTGGAAGTTTTCCTTCCATTTCTATTTTTTGGAATAAATTGAGAAGGATAGGTATTATCTCTGCTTTAAAGGTCTGGTAGAACTCCCCTGGGAAGCCATGTGGTCCTGGACTCTTATTTGTTGGGAGATTTTTGATGACTGATTCAATTTCTTCGCTGGTTATGGGTCTGTTCAAGCTTTGTATTTCCTCCTGATTGAGTTTTGGAAGTGTGTGGGTGTTTATGAAGTGTGGGTGTTTGTCCATTTCTTCCAGGTTGTCCAGTTTGTTGGCATATAATTTTTCATAGTATTCCCTGATAATTGTTTGTATCTCTGAGGGATTGGTTGTAACAATTCCATTTTCATTCATGATTTTATCTATTTGGGTCATCTCCCTTTTCTTTTTGAGAAGCCTGGTTAGAGGTTTATCAATTTTGTTTATTTTTTCAAAAAACCAACTCTTGGTTTCGTTGATCTGCTCTACAGTTTTTTTTAGATTGTATATTGTTTATTTCTGCTCTGATCTTTATTATTTCTCTTCTTCTGCTGGGTTTAGGCTGTCTTTGATGTTCTGCTTCTATTTCCTTTAGGTGTGCTGTTAGATTTTGTATTTGGGATTTTTCTTGTTTCTTGAGATAGGCCTGGATTGCAATGCATTTTCCTCTCAGGACTGCCTTCGCTGCATCCCAAAGCGTTTGGATTGTTGTATTTTCATTTTCTTTTGTTTCCATATATTTTTTAATTTCTTCTCTAATTGCCTGATTGACCCACTCATTCTTTAGTAGGGTGTTCTTTAACCTCCGTGCTTTTGGAGGTTTTCCAGGCTTTTTCCTGTGGTTGATTTTAAGCTTCATAGCATTATGGTCTGAAAGTATGCATGGTATGATTTCAATTCTTGCATACTTATGAAGGGCTGTTTTGTGACCCAGTATGTGATCCATCTTGGAGAATGTTCCATGTGTACTTGAGAAGAAAGTATATTCTGTTGCTTTGGGATGCAGAGTTCTAAATATAATGTCAAGTCCATCTGATCCAATGTCTCATTCAGGGCCCTTGTTTCTTTATTGACCGTGTGTCTAGATGATCTATCCATTTCTGTAAGTGGGGTGTTAAAGTCCCCTGCAATTACCACATTCTTATCAATAAGGTTGCTTATGTTTGTGAGTAATTGTTTTACATATTTGGGGGCTCCCGTATTCGGCGCATAGACATTTATAATTGTTAGCTCTTCCTGATGGATAGACCCTGTAATTATTATATAATGCCCTTATTCATTTCTTCTTACAGCTTCTATTTAAAAAATTTTTTTTTTCCAACGTTTATTTATTTTTTTGGGGACAGAGAGAGACAGAGCATGAATGGGGGAGGGGCAGAGAGAGAGGGAGACACAGAATCGGAAACAGGCTCCAGGCTCTGAGCCATCAGCCCAGAGCCTGACGCGGGGCTCGAACTCACGGACTGCGAGATCGTGACCTGGCTGAAGTCGGACGCTTAACCGACTGCGCCACCCAGGCGCCTCTTCTTACAGCTTTTAATTTAAAGTCTAGTTTGTCTAATATAAGTATGGCTACTCCAGCTTTCTTTTGACTTCCAGTAGCATGATAAATAGTTCTCCATCCCCTCACTTTCAATCTGAAGGTGTCCTCAGATCTAAAATGAGTCTCTTGTAGACAGCAAATAGATGGGTCTTGTTTTTTTATCCATTCTGATACCCTATGTCTTTTTGTTGGCGCATTTAGTCCATTTACGTTCACTGTTATTATAGAAAGATATGGGTTTAGAGTCATTGTGATGTCTGTAGGTTTCATGCTTGTAGCAATGTCTCTGGTACTTTGTCTCACAGGATCCCCCTTAGGATCTCTTGTAGGGCTGGTTTAGTGGTGACAAATTCCTTCAGTTTTTGTTTGTTTGGGAATACCTTTATCTCTCCTTCTATCCTAAATGACAGACTTGCTGGATAAAGGATTCTTGGCTGCATATTTTTTCTGTTCATCATGTTGAAGATATCCTGCCATTCCTTTCTGCCCTGCCAAGTTTCAGTAGAGAGATCAGTCATGAGTCTTATAGGTCTCCCTTTATATGTTAGAGCGTGTTTATCCCTAGCTGCTTTCAGAATTTTCTCTTTATCCTTGTATTTTGCCAGTTGCACTATGATATGTCATGCAGAAGATTGATTCAAATTACGTCTGAAGGGAGTTGTCTGTGCCTCTTGGATTTCAATGCCTTTTTCCTTCCCCAGATCAGGGAAGTTCTCAGCTATGATTTCTTCAAATACACCTTCAACACTTTTCCCTCTCTCTTCCTCCTCTGGAATACCAATTATGCGTAGATTATTTCTCTTTAGTACATCACTTAGTTCTTTAATTTCCCCCCTCATACTCCTGGATTTTTTTTTTAATCTTTTTCTCAGCTTCCTCTTTTTCCATAATTTGTCTTCTAGTTCACCTGTTCTCTCATCTGCCTCTTCAATCCAAGCCATGGTCATTTCCATTTTATTTTGCAGCTCATTTATAGCATTTTTTAGCTCCTCCTGACTGTTCCTTAGTCCCTTGATCTCTGTAGCAATAGATTCTCTGCTGTCCTCTATACTGTTTTCAAGCCCAGCGATTAATTTTATGACTATTATTCTAAATTCACTTTCTGTTATATTGTTTAAGTCCTTTTTGATCAGTTCGTTAGCTGTTGTTATTTCCTGGACGTTTTTTTGAGGGGAATTCTTCTGTTTCGTCATTTTGGAAAGAACTGCAGGGCACTTCCCCTGTGCTGTCTTGAATAACTTGCTTTGGTGAGCGGGACCTCAGGCCACAGTCAGACTGGTGTGTACCTTCTCTTCCCCTTTTCTAGGGGCAGGATTCACTGTGGGGTGGCATGGCCCGTCTTGCACACTGCCAGGCTTGTGGTGCTGGGGATCTGGCGTATTAGCTGGGGTGGATTAGCAAGATGCACAGGGGCAGGAGGGGCAGGCTCAGCTTGCTTATCCTTCAGTGATCCGCTTCGGGAGGGACCCTGCGGCACCAGGAGGGAGTCAGACCCGCCGCTGCCGGAGGGATGGATCCATAGAAGCACAGCGTTGGGTGTTTGCGCGGTGCAAGCAAGTTCCCAGGCAGGAACTGGTTCCTGTTGGGATTTTGGCTGGGGGATGGGCGAGGGAGATGGCGCTGGCAAGCGCCTTTGTTCCTCGCCAAGCTGAGCTCTGTCATCTGGGGCTCAACAACTCTCCCTCCTGTTGTCCACTAGCCCTCCCGTTCTCTGAACAGAGTTGTTAGCTTATAACCTTCCAGATGTCAAGTTCTGCTTGCTGTCAGAACACACTCCGTCTGGCCCCTCCGCTTTTGCAAGCCAGACTCAAGGGCTCTGCTTGGCCGGCGGGCTGCCCCTCTGCCCCGGTTCCCTCCTGCCAGTCCGTGGAGTGCGCACTGCCTCTCCGCCCTTCCTACCCTCTTCCGTGGGCCTCTTGTCTGCGCTTGGCTCCAGAGACTCCGTTTTGTTAGTCTTCTGGTGGTTTTCTGGGTTATTTAGGCAGGTGTAGGTGAAATCTAAGTGATCAGCAGGACGTGGTGAGCCAGCGTCCTCCTACACCGCCATCTTCCCCTCCATCCTAGAATCTATCTCTTAAAGGTAGTTTTAATTTAACTTCAGTTATGGAGTCCAATAGGGAGAATAGAAAAGACATGGGTTTCAGACCTGACAGATCATGGCTAAATTCTGGCTTCTTACCCAAGAAGCTATAAGCCACTGAAAAGGAGAATGGAATTATATATAATATATATGGTTATATATATCATATATATTATGTACATTGCCATGAAGATCAAATAGAAGAATGGATGAAAACCTAGCCCAGTGCCTGTCATATAGGATACACTGATTAAATAAATGCTAGCTAAAGGTGCCTATCATAATTATTAGCAGAGTTTTAGAGATGGAAAGAAACTCAGAGATCATTTCTACTTCTTTCAGCAGCAGAATTACTCTTTATGGTCTCAAACAAATATATCTTTTAATTGAAGTGTAGTTGACACACAATGTTCAAAGAGAATCTTTCATAGAATTCACGAAGAGCCTCAATCAGCAAGAACAATAAAAGGAACAGAAGAGTCCCTTAGGTAGAATAAGTTCCTTTAACCTTGTCCTCATCATGCTTCTTCTTATTTTCTTTCTGCTTTCTCCTCCTCTTTTTCTTCTTTTCAGCGGATAATTGTTTGTTGTTTCCAGAGCCTTGGTCTCTAGTCTAAGGATAATAGCTTGAAAGCCATGGATCTAGTCTGACCTCTCATTTTGCACTGAAAGACAAAGAGGCACAGAGAGGTTAAATGACTTCCAAGGTTGCATAGGTACTCAGTGGAAGAGGAGGTATCAAAATACAAGAGTACTGTATGACTCTTAGTCCAATGTTTTCTCTCTCTATCATGTTGGAAGTAGATATAGTAGAGTGACCAGAAAGTTGTTAGAGAAATGAAGACTTTTAGGAAATTTAGTTAAGGCAAAATGTCCTAAATGATGGCAAAAACAAAAGGAGCCTTTCTTGTGCCACAAATTCTGGTGTTGTATATTGCAAAAACAGTACTCAGAAGTACAGAATTTGGCACTTCATCAGCACCACATAAAAGGAATGTTGTTTGCGAGATGCACTAGATTAGAAACAGCTTCTCTTCAGCGAAATAGTGTTAGAATTTTGTTTGAAGCTGGGGTTCTCCACAAGGACTTGGAGTTTTGACTTAGGTTCCAGAGAGCTGGGGCTCTGATGAAAATCTCAGAACACACTGGTAGGACAAGACAAATGCAACAAAGCAGAGTGTGGCTGTTTTCTGCTGCCCAGCCAGGCTAAGGGAGACCAGATGTCTTCATTTTCAACTTCCCTTTTAGCTCTGGGTCAGAATTCTCTCTTTGCCAGGTGCTCTGGGGTGTTATAAATGAGACAGAATAAACTGCCTAGCAAATTATGCTATAAAATCAGTTTTAGTCTAGCCCAATCCTGAAACACAAAAGTTCATTTCTTTCAGACTTAAAAATTCATCAGTCCAGGGGCACCTGGGTGGCTCAGTTAGTTAAGCATCTGACTCTTAATTTCGGCTCAGGTCATGATCTCACAGTTGGTGGGATTGAGCCCCGTGTCAGGTTCTGTGCATGGAGCCTGCTTGGGATTCTCTCTCTCTCTCTCTCTCTCTCTCTCTCTCCCTCCCTTTGCCCCTCCCCTGCTCATGTGCTGTCTCTCCCTCTCTCTCTCAAAATAAGTACATAAACATTAAAAAAATTCAACAGTCCAATATAACAGTGTGGCCCTTGTCTAAAATTAGTGTAGAACTAATAGGTTACTAGTTTTAAAATCTAGGTCATTTAACTCTAAAATAAGCAATATTTAATTATTTCATGAATGAGCTTAAAAGTAACCATCGAATTACATTTTTTCATGGTTACACTCAATGTGATATCTTGAAGTTATATTTCAGGTATACAAACAGAAGTGTGTTTATTGTCTGGACAATGAATTCAGTCCATGGTAAAGGCTCATTCATAGTAAAATTTGGTTAGTGCAGGTTATTTAAAGACACGAATATTACTGATGACTATGGGAACCTTCAACAGGAAAACTAATGGTGTGTTAATTTTCTTGTCAAAAGAACTTGTTCATTTCATAAAAAATAAAAGTGAAAACACATCACATATCTGAAATCTACCCATTTGATCATTAGAGTCTAGTTTTCAGTTTGACTGAGTACATTGTTTGTATCACTTACTATTGATGAATTGTCTGGGAGAGATGTCTGGTGAGAAACTTGAGACTGGGAGGAGGAGTTAAGATGGGACCAGGATTTCCTTTGGCCCTTAAACAGAGCTGTGTTAAGGTCAGATCACTTGGAACATTCAGAAACTCAATCTGTGAAGTGATCTGATAGGATCTCCACAGGTGGAGGGAGTCAGCTTGGTGGGACAGAGGTGTGTGTATGTGAATTGGGGGAGATAAAATGGCATAGGCATGGAAGGGAGGGATCCTCTTCTGTGGAGAGACAAAAGGAAGAGAAAGAGAGGCTGTGGAATTGTGGTATTGAGTTAGTACAAGAGAAAAACCTCTTTGGACCACGGACTGGGGAATGAGAAGTATGGAGAGTGCCAGTTTTTATTTAGCAAATAGCTTTAAGAGCTGAAGGTTGGAGTTTTCAAAAGTGTGTGATTTTCTCTGGACTGGAGGTGGCTGGCTGTGCATGCACCTCTGGGGGAGGAGGCTGGCTCTGTGGTGTGGTATCGATCTCAGGGGCACACTGGGTGAGAACAGTCCCTTCCCTCGAGTACTGTGGGAAGGTTTATTGCCTCCTCAAGGACAAAAGACCTTGCAGGTGCCAGCCAGCAGGGTGGAGTGGCACTGTACCAGAACAGAATCTGTGCAGTGCAGGGATCCTTTAAGACATTGGGGGTTGGATCCCAGCACCTATAAGGCTTGGGAGACTGTGGAGCCAGACAAGTTGGCTGCCTGCGCTACTCTGTGAGGGCTGCATGAAGAGCATAGTTTGTGACACCTGGTCCAGGGAGGAGAGATTGGGGTGTTGCCATTTTTCTTCCCATCTCCAACATGGTGGAGCTTCAGGGAGCAGCACAGTGGCCCCCAGTGGAGGCTGGGCCGCTTACACCAAACCCCACCCCCTCCTTGACTGGCAACTGCTTATCTACTGGAGTGGGACGATACTGAGTGAACCAAATGGCCTCTCCTCCAGACCAGCACAGCCACTGTGCAGGCACCAGGCACCAACAGAACCAACAGACCACTGTCCTGCAGTTTTATATGTTAGTCTGTCTTTTTCTTTTCTTTTTCTTCTTTTCTTTTTTCCTAACCTCTCCTTTTGTTTTCCTTTGGAATCAGGTTCATAGTTTCAGAGGTGAAGAGAATATATATTTTATATATATAAGTATATATATATATATATATATATATATATATATATATATATATCATGCATGTATTATATATAAAATAAAAAAATAAAAGAATATACATTATATATATATATTTTTTTCTTTCTCTGTTTTGTTTGTTTAATCAGGCACTTTTATTGTATTGTTTTTACAGCTTTATCTCCTTTATTTTCCTATCCCTCTCTCTGGATTAAGCCTTACAGTTTTTTTTTGATTCTCTGCTTGGTCTTTTTTTCTGTCCCTTTCATTTTTCTCTTTGTATGGAATCAGGTCCCCGCCCCCTTGCCTTTATTCCAGTTACTTCAATGAAGAACTCAAAGCACACCTGGTAGAAGATCCAAACAATCTACCACTATGAGCAAGGAGGAGCTTTACAGAGAATTTACCAGTGGGATAGAGCAGTCAAATGCACAACAACAGAGTGCACACAGCATACTCCGAAAACATTTCCTAAAGAGCCAAGCCCCAGACAGTGTATGACCCTTTTTAATATAGTAGTACTCACAGGTGCAGGACACATTACAAACTATTAAAACATGTAAAAGACAGAAATGTATCCAGAATTACAAAAAGGAAGAATTCTCAAAAGAAATCTAGGAAGAAATGACAGCCAGAGAATTGCTCAAAACAGATATAAAAAAATATATCTGAGCAAGAATTTAGAGTAACAGTCATAAGACTAATCTCTGAGCTTGAAAAAAGCATACAAGACAGCAAAGAATCTATTGCTGCAGAGATCAAAGATCTAGGAAGTAGTCATGATGAATTAAGAAATTCCATAAATCAGATGCAAAATAAACTAGATGCAGTGACAGCGAGGATGGAAGAAAGCAGAGGAAAGAATAGGTGAAATAGAAGATAAAATTGTGGAAAATGATGAAGCTGAAAAAAAGAGGGAAAGGAAATTTCTAGACCATGAGGGGAAAATTAGAGACCTAAGTGATTTAATGAAATAGTATCCATATCATAGTAGTTCCAGAAGAAGAAGAAGAAGAAGAGAGAAAGGGACAGAAGGCTTATTTGAACAAATTTTAGCTGAGAACTTCCATAATCTGGGGAAGGAAACAGGCATCCAAGTCCAAGAGGCACAGAGAACTCCCTTCAAAATCAACAAAAGCAGGTCAATACCATGACATAGCGTAGTGAAACTGGCAAAATACAAAGGTAAAGAGAGAATTCTGAAAGCAGCTAGGGAAAAACAGGCCACACCATATAAGGGTAGACACATGAGGGTGGTAGTAGACCTATCCACTGAAACTTGGCAGGCCAGAAGGGAGTGGCAGGAGATATTCAAGGTGCTGAACAGGAAAAATATGCAGCCAAGAATCCTTTATCTCTCAAGGCTGTCATTCATAATAGGAAAGATAAAGCCTTTCCTAGACAAACAAAAAATAAAGGAATTCATGATCACTAAACCAGCCCTGCAGGAGATCCTGAGGGGGACTCTGTGAGTAGAAAACAGCAAAGACTACAAAGGACCAGAGACATCACCACAAGCACGAAACTACAGACAGCACAATGACACTAAATCCATAGTTTTCAATCATATGCTTTCACTCATATGTGGAATTTGAGAAACTTAACAGAAGACCATGGGGGAAGGAAAGGGGAAAAATGTTTCAAACAGAGAGGGAAGCAAACCATAAGAGACTCTTAAAAGCAGAGAACAAACTGAGGGTTGATGGAAGGTGGGGGAGAGGGTAAAGTGGGTGACGGGCATTGAGGAGGGCACTTGTTGGCATGAGCACTGGGTGTCGTATGTAAGCGATGAATCATGAGAGTCGGCTCTGGAAGTGAAGAGCACACTGTATACACTGTATGTTAGCTAACTTCACAATAAATGATATTAAAAAAATCCATATCTTTCAGTAATCTCTCAGAATGTAAATGGACTAAATGCCCCAATCAAAAGACACAGGTATCAGAATAGATTGAAAAAACCCCAGGATCCATCTAAAAATTGATAAACCTCTAGCTAGATTTCTCAAAAAGAAAAGAGAGACGACCCAAGTATATAAAATCACAAATGAAGGAGGAGAGATCACAACCAACACCACATAAATACAATTATTAGAGAATACTATGAAAAATTATATGACAACAAACTGGACAATCTGGGAGACACGGAAAATTCCTAACACACTACCAAAATTCAAATGGAAGGAAATAGGAAAATTGAACAGACCCATAACCAGTGAAGAAATTGAATTGGTTGTCAAAAATCTCCCAACAAAAGGGAAGGGGAAAAACTAGTTTCAAACAGTGAGGGATGAAAACCATTAGAGACTCTTAAACACAGAGAACAAATGGAGGGTTAATGGGGGGTTGGAGGGAAGGGAAAATGGGTGATGGGCATTGAGGATAGCAGCTATTGGGATGAGCACTGGGTATTGTATGTAAGTGATGGATCATGGGAGCCTACTCCTGAAGCCAAGAGCACACTGTATACACTGTTTGTTAGCAAACTTGACAAATTATACTAAAAAAATTATACTAAAAAAATTATACAAATTATAATTTTGTATACAAATTACAAAAAAATTTGTATACAAAAAAAGTATACAAATTATACTAAAAAAAATCTCCCAACAGATAAGACTCCTGGGCCAGATGGCTTCCCAGGGGAATTCTACCAGATATTTAAAGCAGAGTTAATACCTATTCTTCTAAAGCTGTTCCCAAAACTAGAAACAGAAGGAAATTTTCCAGACTCATTTTATGAAGCTGGCATTATGTTGGTTCCCAAAGCACACAAAGACCCCACCAAAAAGGAAAATTACAGGCCAATATCCCTGATGATGTACTTGGATGCAAAAATTCTCAACAAGATGCTAGCAAATTGAATTCAATAGTATATTAAAAGAATTATTCACCATGATCAAGTGGGATTTATTCCTAGGATGCAGGGTGATTCAATATTCACAAATCAATCAACGTGATACATCACATTAATAGAAGAAAGGATAAGAACTGTATGATCCTGTCAACAGATGCAGAAAAAGCATTTGACAAAATACAGCATTCTTTCTCAATAAAAACCTCAAGAAAGTCACGATAGAAGGAACATAACTTAACATCATAAAAGCCACATATGAAAGGCCCACAGCTAATATCGTCCTCAGTGGGGAATAACTGAGAGCTTTCCCCCTTTTCTGGGGGTACCAGAAAATACCCCCAAATAGCCAAAGTAATGTTGGAAAAAAAACCCCCAAAACGGACCAAAGCTGGCAGCATCACATTTCCAGACTTTGGCTTGTATTTCAAAACTGTAATCATGAAGACAATATGGTATTGGCACAAAAACAGACACATAGACCAATGGAATAGAATAGAGAACCCAGAAATGGGCCCACAAATATATGGCCAATTAATCCTCAACAAAACAGGAAAGAGTATCCAATGGAAAAAAGACAGTCTCTTCAGCAAATAGTGCTGGGAGAACTGGACAGCAACATGCAGAAGAATGAAACTGGACCACTTTCTTACACCAAACACAAAAATAAATTCAAAAGGGATGAAAGACCTAAATGTGAGACAGGAAACCATCAAAATTCTACAGAAAAAAACAGGCAGCAACCTCTTTGGCCTCAGCCACGACAAGTTCTTACTTGACATGTCTCCAAAGGAAGGGGAATTAAAGCAAAAATGAACTATCAGGACCTCTTCAAGACAAAAAAACTTCTGCACAGAAAAGGAAACAATCAACAAAACTAAAAGGCAACCGATGGA
This sequence comes from Felis catus, assembly GCF_018350175.1. Taxonomy (NCBI): domain Eukaryota; kingdom Metazoa; phylum Chordata; class Mammalia; order Carnivora; family Felidae; genus Felis; species Felis catus. Next base: position 65,671,879 of record NC_058375.1, read on the forward strand.
ATGGGAGAAGATATATGCAAATGACATTCAGATTAAGGGCTAGTATCAAAAATCTATAAAGAATTTACCAAACTCAACACCCCCAAAACAAATAATCCGGTGAAGACATGGGCAGAAGACATGAATAGACACTTTTCCAAAGAAGATATCCAGGTGGCAAACAGACACATGAAAAGATGCTTAAAATCACTCATCATCAGTGAAATACAAATCAAAACCACACTGAGATACCACTGGTCAGAATGGTTTAAATTAACAACTCAGGGAATAACAGAGTTGGCTAGGCTGTGGAAAATGGAGAGTCCTCTTGCACTGTTGGTGGGTATGCAAACTGGTGCAGCCACTCTGGAAAACTGTGGAGGTTCCTCAAAAAGTTAAAATAGAATTACACTGGGCGCCTGTGTGCCTTAGTCATTTAAGCATCTGACTTCAGCTCAGGTCATGATCTTGCAGTTCGTGAGTTTGAGCCCTGCACCGGGCTCTGTGCTGACAGCTTGGAGCCTGGAGCCCGCTTTGGATTCTGTGTCTCCCTTTCTCTCTGCCCCTCCCCTGCTCATGCTCTCTCTCTCTCTCTCTCTCAAAAATAAACATTAAAATTTTTTTTTTTTAAAGTAGAATTACCCTACAACTCAGCAATTGCTGGGTCTGGATTAGTATTCTATGCGTAACATTTTACTCTTATTCAATTATTCCAATGCTATAGCATTTCTTCACTGATTTTAACTTTAAGCTGTGAAAATTTCTACTCACTTGCACCTTGAGTTTTGAATTTTCTCTGTCTCCTTGGAATCTTTTGATTTTCTTTCTTGAATGATTTCCTCCATCCTGATTAAGAGCAATTTAAGATGTATATGGAATAGGGAGGAGAAAGCCGTCTGTGTAAAGCTATCAGTTTATTCTAGAAATAAAAACAGCACTATGGGTTGTTTGTAGTGATTCATCTAAGAAAATAATTGGTAAGGTCATAAAAATAGTTATGTCTCTGGTATGTCTAAAAGCATAGTTAACATACAAAATACATTTGACATTATAATACAGGGTGAAAAATAGTAGAAAATGATGCTTAGTGGGATGGAAGTTAAAGTAAATATATATCTCAATTCAGATACTCACTATCTACCTGGAAATAGTGTCACATCTGCAGTGTCACATCTCCCATAAGACCTCCCTGCCCCTTTCCTACCCCAACTTTATTTATTTATTTATTTATTTATTTATTTATTTATTTATTTAACAGCAGCAAACATTTTATTTATTTAATTTGTTTAATTTTTTTTCAATATATGAAGTTTATTGTCAAATTGGTTTCCATACAACACCCAGTGCTCATCCCAAAAGGTGCCCTCCTCAATACCCGTCACCCACCCTCCCCTCCCTCCCACCCCCCATCAACCCTCAGTTTGTTCTCAGTTTTTAAGAGTCTCTTATGCTTTGGCTCTCTTCCACTCTAACCTCTTTTTTTTTCCTTCCTCTCCCCCATGGGTTTCTGTTAAGTTTCTCAGGATCCACATAAGACTGAAACCATATGGTATCTGTCTTTCTCTGTATGGCTTATTTCACTTAGCATAACACTCTCCAGTTCCATCCATGTTGCTATAAAGGGCCATATTTCATTCTTTCTCATTGCCACGTAGTACTCCATTGTGTATATAAACCACAATTTCTTTATCCATTCATCCGTTGATGGACATTTAAGCTCTTTCCATAATTTGGCTATTGTTGAGAGTGCTGCTATAAACATTGGGATCCTACCCCAACTTTAGATACCAGTCATAAGCCCAGGTTGTTTCTTGTGCTTCTGACTGAATGGATATAAAATGGATGTTCCAATGACCATTCCCCCAACACTTGGGTTAAATTAACTTGCTAGAGTGGTTTACAAAACTCAGAGAAGCACTTAATTTAAGAGATTACAGGTTTATTGTAAAAGGATATAACTCAAGAACAGCCAATGGAAGAGATGCATAGGGCAAGGTATGGGCTAAGGGTGAGGAGCTCCCATGTCTTCTCTGAGCTCACCACTCTTCCCAAATCTCCATGTGTTCACCGACCTGGAAGTTCTCTGAAACCACTCCTTTTGGATTTTTATGTAGGCTTCATTATGTAGGCATGATTGATGAAATCATTGGTCATTAATGATTGAATTCAATATCCAGCCCCTTTCCTGTCCCCAAAGTCGCCTCATTACCATAATAAAAGACACGTTTATTATGTCTTGGAATAATAAAGATATTGACTTAAGTATATTATTATAATATCTTTATTATTCCAAGAGTTTTCCAACTGTTCAAATAAAGATATTATTATTCCAAGAGTTTAGGAGTTCTGTGCCAGAAAACAGGAAAAAAGACCATATACATATGTTTATTATATGTCATAGCATCATATTATGTTAGAAAAGAGATATTTGCCAAAGAGGAGAGAAGAGATATCATACCTAGTTGGAAATTTACTGTAGAGTTGACATACACTGTTGAAATAATTAATATTAAAAATGAGAAGATCATAGAAGAACTAACCATTCTGAGATTATAGTAAGTGACTATCTGAGCAAACAGGTAAAAGTGATTAATATGCCTCTAACTCAAAACATAAGATTCATACTAGGTAGGATGTCAGAGGAGTGCTATAACTGTCAAGACACATATTGGAAGTCTTCTTTGGCTAACTGAAGAACATGAAGAATGTGTGACATGCTTTGCTGAGTGTTTGACAGTTTTGTATCCTAATAGGTATGAGAATTGACCTGGTTAATGAAGTGGTTATAACAAGAACAGTATGACAAAGTGACCCTTTCATTTTAGTGTCTTTTGGTGCCCAGATCTGTGGGTTCATAAAGTAAATACTAGCTACAAGAGGAATGGAATGTTTGAAGACATGTTAAATAAGGTAATGCACATAAAACACCTAGGATAGGGTTATGGATAGATATTAAATTATTTCCTAGAGTTCCAATAGATAGCAGTATATATGGAAGTGTCAACGTTTCTAGATCCTTGACTTTTATTTATTTATTTTTATTTATTTTTTTTGGGAGAGAGAGAGACAGAGCATGAACGGGGAAGGGGCAGAGAAAGAAGGAGACACAGAATCTGAAACAGGCTCCAGGCTCCGAGCCATCAGCCCAGAGCCTGACGCGGGGCTCGAACTCACAGACCGCGAGATCGTGACCTGGCTGAAGTCGGACGCTTAACCGACTGCGCCACCCAGGCGCCCCTAGATCCTTGACTTTTATGAAAGTCAAAGTATTTTGTGTTAAACAAAACTAAATGCTTTCCTACTTTGTTAAATATAAGACATTTTGCTTAATTTACAATTTAGTTGATTACTAATAAGGATGAATATCTCTGTACAGGTTTATTGGCTCCTTCTTTCTTTCCTTCAATGTCTTTTTCATGGATTTTATATAGTTTTCTAGCTGAATTGTGAAAACATTTTGTATATAAAGCTATGAAATATTTATGAAGATATTAATTTTCAAATGTGTGACATTTTGTCATTTTCTTGAAAATTTTGTTTATACGGCATTTCCTAATATACAGAGGTTCTGATTTTTAAGTATGCGGTTCACTTTCTCTATGATTTCTACCTTTGGTGCCATGCTTAGGAATACCTGGCTCCCCTTCATTTTTTGGTAAATATTCATCTACTGAAGTATGATGCTTGTGGGTGTTACAGAAAGCAGAATTTCTCGACTATCTTTTTGCTTTTAACATTTTTGTCAAGGAAAGCAAATCTTGGACTAGAAATACAAACTGTACACTAGAGAGAGAAAACAGATTTTCAGGAAGAGTGAAGAAATCGGTTAAGTAAATTCTTGTTCTTTTGCCTTGATGAATCAGGCCTTGGTATTCTGTGACAACCAGCAAAAGAAACTAGAAAACCCCAATAATTCTGGTTTCTCTGAGTAGTTTTGGAAGAACTAGAGCAGATAGGATGGCAATGAGCAAACATTGTTTTGATTTTCAAAAAGAGGAAGAGGGAGATTTTGCAGATATTAGACTGAAGAGTTTAGTTCAGGAAAATTTTTAGGATGTGTTATTAAAAGGATGCTTCCTGTGATCACTAAGAACCAGTGTGGCTTTACTAAAAAACAGCTTATTTCTGCGTTACATTAATGATTTCTTTTATTAAAAATTAGAATAAGGAAATGGCATGTTTTTCACAACATTCTTATAGACATGATGGAGAAATGTGAGTTGGATGTTCAATTAGATAAATGTGTTATTGATGGACTATCCCCAAAGTAATTATTAATGGATTAATTTAAGCCTGAGGGAAATAGTGACAAAATTCTTTTACTGGTTTTAAACTGTTCAAATTATATCAGTGACCTTAGAATAGGTATTTGATACTTATTGTATTATTATTATTGTTGGTAACTACTATTTTTCATTTAAGACAAGGAATACTTTATTCAAATCCATCAAAGAAATGGGCAGGTTGAGTCTAACAAAGTGTTGTATTTTAAAGCATAGGTCAGTAATTGTATACACAGCTACATACAAATTAACTGATCAGAGCACAGATTTTCAGTGTTCAAAACAGAATAAACTTCCCTGTAAAAGCAGCACCTTTGTGACATTTTAAACTTTAATATTCTTCTCTTCTCTGCCCTATCTTTCAATAGAATCCATACTAACTTCCTCATAATCCTTCTCAAGGGCAGCCATATTCTCATGGGCCTGAGAAAAACTTTCCATCCCCTATGCCCTCACCTAAATACCAGTGAAGAAAGGCATGTTTGGCATACATCAAGTCAAACTTGTGGTCAGGTGAGCCCAGGTCTGAGCAATGGCTGTGGTGTTGCTCAGCATGTACACAGCTCACTGTACTTTGGCTGGGTCCCCACCAGACATCACAGTGGGAGGCTGGTTTTTAACAACAACTTTGAAGCAGTGGGGCACCAGTCCACAGACTAGATGATATACTTGGTCTTAATGGTGGCAATGGCAGCATTGACATCTTTGGGAACCACTTGCCACTATACAACAGGCAACAAGCCATGTGTTTACCATGGCAAGGGTCACATTTTACAATCTGGTTGGCTGGCTCAAAGCATGCATTCATCATCTCTGCTACAGAAAGTTGTTCATGGTAGGCTTTCTCAGCAGAGATGACAAGGGCGTATGTAGCCAGAGGGAAGTGGATGTGGGGATACAGCACTGGGTTGGTCTGGAGTTCTGTCAGTTCAACATTCAGAGCTCCATCAAATCTGAGAGAAGCAGTGATGGAGGACACAATTGGCCTCTCAACCAACTAAGGTTAGTGTAGATTCAATATCGAGGTTTCTATAACAGGTGTCATAGATGGCCTCATTGTCTACGATTAAGGCACAATCAGAGTGCTCCAGGGTGGTGTGGGTAGTGAGGATGGAGTTATAGGGCTCAATTACAGCTGTGGAAACATGGGAGGCTGGGTAAATGGAGAGCTCCAGCTTGGACTTCTTGCCATAATCAACAGAGAGATGTTCCATCAGCAGAGAGGTAAATCTCCCAAGCTCCTCCTCCAAAGCTGTGGAAACCCAAGAAACCCTGGATACCATTCTCCTGGTCAGCCAATGTTCTAGTGCCCTTGGGCATAATTACTGGCAGCATCTTCCTTGCCTGTGATGAGCTGCTCAGGGTGGAAAAGCTGGCAATGGGTGCCATTGCAAAGTCATTCATCAATGACTGTGGGTTCCAGGTCTACAAACACTGCCCTGGGCACATGGTTGCCAGTACCCTTCTCACTGGAGAAGGTGTTGAAGGAGTCATCTCCTTCCCCAGTGGTCTTGTCACTTGGCATCTGGCCATTAGGCTGAATGCTGTGTCCTAGACAATAGACTCCTAACAGGCATTGCCAATCTGGACACCACCTCAGCCAACATGGATGGATATGCATTCATGCATTGTTGCTGCTTTGCGGCTGCTGAGCAGATGGCAGAGAGGAAGAGATGAGGTTGTTGCTTCTTACAGTGTGGCTTTCAGGTGGTTGATATAAGAGAAACTGCTTAAATTAGTGTTAGATAAGTAGGGGGAATATATTGTGTGAAAGAATTAATATAAAAATATAGGCAAGATCTACTAAGATAAAGTTTGATGAAAATAAATCTACATTCTTTTTTTTTACTAAATAATTTGTGTCACTGTTAGATTGAGGAAATATGACTAAGAAGCTCATCTAAAAATTATTTAGAAGATGTCAGTAACTTCAGGGGTGCCTGGCTGGTTCAGTCAGTAGAGGATGCGACTCTTGATCTCAGGGTTGTGAGTTCAAGCCCCACGTTGGGTGTAGAGATTACTTAAGTATAAAATCTTAAAAAAAAAGTCAGTAACTTCAGTAAATCAATATGTGGTGGCCAAGAAAGCCAACTCTATTCGTTGTTGCATCAGGAAGAATGAGGGAAACAGTAGCCATTACTACGTAATATTGGCCAAATTGCACATGATGTGTTGTGGTGCCAACTATTAAACACAAATAGAGAGAGACTGATGCATGGTGAGAGATGTATTACCAGCATGGGAGAACTGGAAACCATACATCAGGATGATGACTGAAAGAACATGAGAAGGAAAGACAGGAAACATGAGCGTTGCCCTCAAACATTTGAAGAGCTCTCATATGGTGAATGTAGATTTAGGTTCAATAGTGGGCCTAATAAGGTGAAGTGTGAATAAGGTGAATAAGGTGTAGTGAAGAATCTACAGAGTTCTTCTAAGTGGGAGAAGCAAGTTTTAAAGAATGGGCTAGACAATTACTCAGCTAGTGTTACTACAGAAGAATGAATAGTTTGCCCAGCTGACCCTTAAAAATCTAAGATTACAACTGAATCAACTTTTCATTTTTTCCAACACACAAAAGTGTTGAGAGGCATTCCTTAAGCCTTCTGGCTTCATCTAATAAGAGGGAAGGCTGCATTTACAGCACATGTGACTGGTGACCTTGGGCAAGGGACTCTAAGTAAACTATCCAGAACAGGTCCCTGGAACCAGCTCATGTTGTCCAGATCTCTGGGTCACGAGATAAACTTAGCTTTTTGTGGCTGACTCTGTCTGTAACCACATTCATTTGAAAACATGACCAATAGAGGCCAATTAAGTTTTGCAAGCATGATACGTATAACAAGTGTGGCAGATTTGGAAAAATAGCTTGAATTAACAAGCTTATATTATGAAATGCTTGGGATAACTTCAGCCTGAAAAACCTTAATTCCTGTTTATAGTTTTAGTTACTGCAGCTTTAGTATTTATGCTATTCAATCATTTCAATTACTTTAGTTTCCTGAACAAAAACACATCCACTTTGGTGCCATTAAAAATTAAATTCATAATGACCGAGGAAGATCATTGCTTGTTATATTAGCCTCCTGAGAGCAGTGTATTGGGAAAGGCTGGGTGGGATATGCCTCATCTCTCATGGTTGTTCCCTATAAAAAGGACACCACTATTTATGGGGGTGGAGGTCCAGATACAATATGACAGCATCACTGTGAATGGGAGAAATAAACAAAAGCTAGAAGTACATTCCCTTCCTGTTTTTGTGTGGGGAGGAATGGATAGGAGTCATTACAATTTGAGGGTTAAGGATCATATGTGAGGACTGAATGAAGTAATGTATATAGCACAAGACTTAACAAATGTTTGATACACAGTAAGCATTCAGTAAAAGATAGTATTATTAGGATTGTCATCGTCACTATGTAACCAGATGGTGTAATGTCATAGCCCCTTAGGATTATTTAGCTGTTTGGTGAGGAGGAGGGACCCTTATTCAAAGAGCACAGGGTGGCTGGATTAGGGCTCAAACCTGATCAATTTTCTAAGAAGTGGGAGACAATTCTATCAGGCTTCTCTAGTCCCCATCTGTCCTACTAGTATAATCCTTGCACACCAACCCTTTAGGAGCTCATGGACTGGTTTGGAGTTATGCTGATGCAAGCCAAGAAATGTCTCAGACCTGTAGAAGCTGGAAGAGGCAAGGATCATCCCATGGAGCCTTGAGAGGGAACATGGCCCTGTTGACACTTTGATTTCAGATTTATAGCCTCCAGAATTGTGATATAATAAATTTTTGTTTGTGTTAAGCCTCCCAGTTTATGACACTTGTTACAGCAGCCCTAGAAACAGGAGGGAATACAAAAGGTCCAGAGAAGGAAGAGAGAGAAATAGGATTTCATAACTAATGAAAATATGAGTAGTAGGGCCAAAGGTGTTATTTATTTATTTATTTATTATTGTTTTTTAAGCCAAAAAGGTACTGCTTGTGGATGATGGAAGCTTTAATATTTAGGTAGAATAATAAAACTAATGTGACTCACGGCATTTGAATTTTGGATTCTTCTGCATTAGAACAATGATCCAGTGAGACTAATAACAAGACTTCATGTGCTTCGGAGTGGGACTTTATAGGAGATGGATACCTACAAAATTTATTTAATTGCTGCCAACACAAAGATGATGACAAAGCCAAATTCAAATCCCTTGCACAAAATTTGGTGGTAGTTAAGACTTGGCAGTGGAAAGGAAAAACTTTAGATGATGTCTGTTGATTGGGTCTTGACTAGGCAACATTTTCAAAGAAGATATATTTTGATAAATGCTCAAAGGCCACTCACTCAGATGCAGATCAGAACTAGGCCAGAGCTTGATGTTGACACTCAGTTGTCTTATTTCCCAGAAAGTATTTTAATGATGGCTATTGGTATGTGGAAAGGTATGCATGCCTATGAATGAAGAGGGAGGCACACTCATGAGAATGATCACCTGTTGTGGTTGATTGGAAAAGAGGCATCACCAGGAATTGGAGAGCAAGACTGTCAGCTACAGAGCATTGCCATATTTTCATTGCATTGTTCATTACTGTTGGTTGGGTAATAGAACTAACCCAATGGTGATGGTGTGCTTGGGTTGAAATCCAATCACTGATGTTTTGCTCCATCTTGCAAATTCTAGTTAATGGCCTAGAATCAGACCTGGAAAAATCCTGAGAATACATGTAGTTGAACGTCTTAATTTGGCAAATTAGGACACTGGATCCAAGGAGATGATTTTACCAAATTTATATTCTCACAGTGCCATGTGTAGAAGCTGGGTCTTTTAGCTTCAAGTGCAAGTTTTATCCATAATATAGTGCCCCTTTTTTCATGATTACAAAGTCTTTATATTTTGTTAGTTAACCACATTATCATGTTGAATGGAGGCAAATGTGAAAATGTGTCATTATATTCTTTTCTATTTTGAAAGTTTTATTATATGTAACATTTATTATTGATTAATTATTAATTATGATTGAAATTGAAGGTGTGAGAATTAGTTCCAGCTGTACCACTACCTATTTCTGTGATCTTATATATGTTACTTATCTTCTCTTGATTCAAATTATCCTTCCATATTTGAATAAAATTATGAAAATTTGTTTTAATCATAAATTATTGTAAACAAAGTTGCATATAAGATTGCTAAGTATGATAGTGTTTGGTATCTATTAAGTGATCAAAATATATTGATGAATCTGAAAGTTGGGGTCAAATTTATTTATTTTACTTTATTTTTATAAATGGTAAATTTCATAGTATCTATTGAGCTGATCTGCAGACTTTCCTTAACAATAATAAGGAAACACAATAACATTTATTGGGGGCTTGGTGTGGGGTGGGTACTATGTAATACTTAACATGTGATGCCTCATTTAACACATCATTTGATGTATAGATATGGTAAAGACCTTCTAAGAATGATGTAACTGAGGCTTAGAGAAGTTTAGAAATGCCCAACATCTTAGAAATTGTAAGTGATGGATCCAGAATTTGAACCCATGCTATTCCCCAAGAGTTCTTGATAACCACTCCACCATTTTGCCTTCTCGTGGATGAAAACAAATTGTGTGAGTTATACACTAAAGACACCTTTTTATAGTTAGCATCATAATGGCTTTTAAATTAAATTGTTTACTACTGAGAAGTGACCCTTAGGAATAAGGTGATATGGTTGTTAAGTCATTTGAATTCTTAATCCACTTTCTAATAAAGTTATTTTCAAAGATTCTTCTCCTAGGTACACACACACACTCCCATGCACACACATAGACACATCCAATCAAAACAAACTGTAGAACATATTCCTAGGCTCGTTATCCTATATTCCCTTATTGTAAATAAAACAACAGCTAGACTAAAATGTGTTTTTATATGCAAAGACATAAGGAAAAATGGTGTGCCTTTCCACTCACCTTAATGATTGCTATTGCCAATAAAATTGAATGATTAGAAACTGGAATTTATGAAAGTCAAGAGAAATGTTTTGTTTGAAAAACAGCTTTTTGGGGGGCAGTCTTTAAATAGGCATGGTCTTGGTGTGTGCGTATGTGTGCTAAAGCTTTGAAGGCTTGGGCAAATTGTTTTTGGAGTGCCTCACAATATTTCTGAAGTGACCCTTTGAACAGTGAAACCTGCCAATGTCACTTTATAGTTTTGAACTGAAATCTAACTGCAAGTAAAATCACTGCATTTTTGCTATGATGAACAGCTCTATGGTTGTTTCATCAAAAAGTCACCTAATTTATCAGAGGAACGTTCCTCTTTTACATAAATTCCTTGCACACTTTTTTTTGACACTAGAATTTTATCCATTTATTTTATATTTTTTTCCTTCAATCTATGCTTTCATCATTAGATTTCATGAAAGAAATAGTTCTTTTATTTCTGCCATGTGGTTAGAATTATTTGGATATATTTTTAATATTCAGAACAACAGAATAGGGATTCAGGAGAACTGAAAATCTGGAAATGACTGAATAGATACTTAAGTGCAAGCGTACTATGTGGTTCACTTAGATGCCTTTAAAACACTATTCAATTCTGACTATATTGCTTCTCATTTCTTTTTTTTTTTTCAATTACCCTGAAGATAACCTTTATGCCATATACTTTTTTCTACTAAATGTCAAGAACTTAACTTGATAAAATTATTTGTATCATTAAAATAAAGTTATTTACTCATTTGTGGGTCAATATTCACGTAACTTCAAAAAGTTTTATAGTTGGGGTGCCTGGGCAGCTCAGTTGGTTAAGTGTCCAACTTCAGTTCAGGTCATAATCTCACAGTTCATGGGTTTGAGCCCCAGGTCAGACTCTGTGCTGACAGCTCAGAGCCTGGAACCTGCTCAGATTCTGTGTTTCCCTCTCTCTCTGCCCCTCCCCAGCTCAAACTCTGTCTCCCTCAAAAATAAACATTAAAAAAATTAAAAAGTTTTATAATTAACACATAGGCTTGATACTATAGAGACCTATCAAAGGTTTTAAAATGATATCCTAAAAGTCGTGATAAGTTTTACATTTTCATAGTCATATATCAAGATCATTCTATATATTAAATATGCACCCAAACTTAAGCAAGCCTTAGACAACAATATGTGTGATAGATAGATATTGGCTGATTATAGTGAGCTTGAACTTGATATCAATTCAGAAGGTTTTTAGGGGAAACAAACAATAAACAAAAAATGATATATATTTTTTAATTTTTTATATATGAAATTTATTGACAAATTGGTTTCCATACAACACCCAGTGCTCATCCCAAAAGGTGCCCTCCTCAATACCCATCACCCACCCTCTCCTCCCTCCCACCCCCCATCAACCCTCAGTTTGTTCTCAGTTTTTAACAGTCTCTTATGCTTTGGCTCTCTCCCACTCTAACCTCTTTTTTTTTTTTTTTCCTTCCCCTCCCCCATGGGTTCCTTTTAATTTCTCAGGGTCCACATAAGAGTGAAACCATATGGTATCTGTCTTTCTCTGTATGGCTTATTTCACTTAGCATCACACTCTCCAGTTCCATCCACGTTGCTACAAAAGGCCATATTTCATTTTTTCTCATTGCCACGTAATATTCCATTGTGTATATAAACCACAATTTTTTTATATGAAATTTATTGACAAATTGGTTTCCATACAACACCCAGTGCTCATCCCAAAAGGTGCCCTCCTCAATACCCATCACCCACCCTCTCCTCCCTCCCACCCCCCATCAACCCTCAGTTTGTTCTCAGTTTTTAAGAGTCTCTTATGCTTTGGCTCTCTCCCACTCTAACCTGTTTTTTTTTTTTCCTTCCCCTACCCCATGGGTTCCTGTTAATTTCTCAGGGTCCACATAAGAGTGAAACCATATGGTATCTGTCTTTCTCTGTATGGCTTATTTCACTTAGCATCACACTCTCCAGTTCCATCCACGTTGCTACAAAAGGCCATATTTCATTTTTTCTCATTGCCACGTAGTACTCCATTGTGTATATAAACCACAATTTCTTTATCCATTCATCAGTTGATGGACATTTAGGCTCTTTCCATAATTTGGCTATTGTTGAGAGTGCTGCTATGAACATTAGGGTACAAGTGGCCCTATGCATCAGTACTCCTGTATCCCTTGGATAAATTCCTAGCAGTGCTATTGCTGGGTCATAGGGTAGGTCTATTTTTAATTTTCTGAGGAACCTCCACACTGCTTTCCAGAGCGGCTGCACCAATTTGCATTCCCACCAACAGTGCAAGAGGGTTCCCGTTTCTCCACATCCTCTCCAGCATCTATAGTCTCCTGATTTGTTCATTTTGGCCACTCTGACTGGCGTGAGGTGATACCTGAGTGTGGTTTTGATTTGTATTTCCCTGATAAGGAGCGACGCTGAACATCTTTTCATGTGCCTGTTGGCCATCCGGATGTCTTCTTTAGAGAAGTGTCTATTCATGTTTTCTGCCCATTTCTTCACTGGGTTATTTGTTTTTCGGGTGTGGAGTTTGGTGAGCTCTTTATAGATTTTGGATACTAGCCCTTTGTCCGATATGTCATTTGCAAATATCTTTTCCCATTCCGTTGGTTGCCTTTTAGTTTTGTTGGTTGTTGCCTTTGCTGTGCAGAAGCTTTTTATCTTCATAAGGTCCCAGTAATTCACTTTTGCTTTTAATTCCCTTGCCTTTGGGGATGTGTCGAGTAAGAGATTGCTACGGCTGAGGTCAGAGAGGTCTTTTCCTGCTTTCTCCTCTAAGGTTTTGATGGTTTCCTGTCTCACATTTAGGTCCTTTATCCATTTTGAGTTTATTTTTGTGAATGGTGTGAGAAAGTGGTCTAGTTTCAACCTTCTGCATGTTGCTGTCCAGTTCTCCCAGCACCATTTGTTAAAGAGACTGTCTTTTTTCCATTGGATGTTCTTTCCTGCTTTGTCAAAGATGAGTTGGCCATACGTTTGTGGGTCTAGTTCTGGGGTTTCTATTCTATTCCATTGGTTTATGTGTCTGTTTTTGTGCCAATACCATGCTGTCTTGATGATGACAGCTTTGTAGTAGAGGCTAAAGTCTGGGATTGTGATGCCTCCTGCTTTGGTCTTCTTCTTCAAAATTCCTTTGGCTATTCGGGGCCTTTTGTGGTTCCATATGAATTTTAGGATTGCTTGTTCTAGTTTCGAGAAGAATGCTGGTGCAATTTTGATTGGGATTGCATTGAATGTGTAGATAGCTTTGGGTAGTATTGACATTTTGACAATATTTATTCTTCCAATCCATGAGCAGGGAATGTCTTTCCATTTCTTTAAATCTTCTTCAATTTCCTTCATAAGCTTTCTATAGTTTTCAGCATACAGATCCTTTACATCTTTGGTTAGATTTATTCCTAGGTATTTTATGCTTCTTGGTGCAATTGTGAATGGGATCAGTTTCTTTATTTGTCTTTCTGTTGCTTCGTTGTTAGTGTATAAGAATGCGACTGATTTCTGTACATTGATTTTGTATCCTGCAACTTTGCTGAATTCCTGTATCAGTTCTAGTAGACTTTTGGTGGAGTCTATCGGATTTTCCATGTATAATATCATGTCATCTGCAAAAAGCGAAAGCTTGACTTCATGTTTGCCAATTTTGATGCCTTTGATTTCCTTTTGTTGTCTGATTGCTGATGCTAGAACTTCCAGCACTATGTTAAACAGCAGCGGTGAGAGTGGGCATCCTTGTCGTGTTCCTGATCTCAGGGGAAAAGCTCTCAGTTTTTCCCCGTTGAGGATGATGTTAGCTGTGGGCTTTTCATAAATGGCTTTTATGATCTTTAAGTATGTTCCTTCTATCCCGACTTTCTCAAGGGTTTTTATTAAGAAAGGGTGCTGGATTTTGTCAAAGGCCTTTTCTGCATCGATTGACAGGATCATATGGTTCTTCTCTTTTTTTTTGTTAATGTGATGTATCACGTTGATTGATTTGTGAATGTTGAACCAGCCCTGCATCCCAGGAATGAATCCCACTTGATCATGGTGAATAATTCTTTTTATATGCTGTTGAATTCGATTTGCTAGTATCTTATTGAGAATTTTTGCATCCATATTCATCAGGGATATTGGCCTGTAGTTCTCTTTTTTTACTGGGTCTCTGTCTGGTTTAGGAATCAAAGTAATACTGGCTTCATAGAATGAGTCTGGAAGTTTTCCTTCCCTTTCTATTTCTTGGAATAGCTTGAGAAGGATAGGTATTATCTCTGCTTTAAACGTCTGGTAGAACTCCCCTGGGAAGCCATGTGGTCCTGGACTCTTATTTCTTGGGAGATTTTTGGTAACCAATTCAATCTCTTCGCTGGTTATGGGTCTGTTCAAGCTTTCTATTTCCTCCTGATTGAGTTTTGGAAGAGTGTGGGTGTTCAGGAATTTGTCCATTTCTTCCAGGTTGTCCAATTTGTTGGCATAAAATTTTTCATAGTATTCCCTGATAATTGTTTGTATCTCTGAGGGATTGGTTGTAATAATTCCATTTTCATTCATGATTTTATCTATTTGGGTCATTTCCCTTTTCTTTTTGAGAAGCCTGGCTAGAGGTTTGTCAATTTTGTTTATTTTTTCAAAAAACCAACTCTTGGTTTGGTTGATCTGCTCTACAGTTTTTTTAGATTCTATATTGTTTATTTCTGCTCTGATCTTTATTATTTCTCTTCTTCTGCTGGGTTTAGGCTGCCTTTGCTGTTCTGCTTCTAGTTCCTTTAGGTGTGCTGTTAGATTTTGTATTTGGGATTTTTCTTGTTTCTTGAGATAGGCCTGGATTGCAATGTATTTTCCTCTCAGGACTGCCTTCACTGTGTCCCAAAGCGTTTGGATTGTTGTATTTTCATTTTCGTTTGTTTCCATATATTTTTTAATTTCTTCTCTAATTGCCTGGTTGACCCACTCATTCGTTAGTAGGGTGTTCTTTAACCTCCATGCCTTTGGAGGTTTTCCAGACTTTTTCCTGTGGTTGATTTCAAGCTTCATAGCATTGTGGTCTGAAAGTATGCATGGTATAATTTCAATTCTTGTAAACTTATGAAGGGCTGTTTTGTGACCCAGTATATGATCTATCTTGGAGAATGTTCCATGTGCACTCGAGAAGAAAGTATATTCTGTTGCTTTGGGATGCAGAGTTCTAAATATATCTGTCAAGTCCATCTGATCCAATGTCTCATTCAGGGCCCTTGTTTCTTTATTGACCGTGTGTCTAGATGATCTATCCATTTCTGTAAGTGGGGTGTTAAAGTCCCCTGCAATTACCACATTCTTATCAATAAGGTTGCTTATGTTTATGAGTAATTGTTTTATATATTTGGGGGCTCCGGTATTCGGCGCATAGACATTTATAATTGTTAGCTCTTCCTGATGGATAGACCCTGTAACTATTATATAATGTCCTTCTTCATCTCTTGTTACAGCCTTTAATTTAAAGTCTAGTTTGTCTGATATAAGTATGGCTACTCCAGCTTTTTTTTGGCTTCCAGTCGCATGATAAATAGTTCTCCATCCCCTCACCCTCAGTCTAAAGGTGTCCTCAGGTCTAAAATGAGTCTCTTGTAGACAGCAAATAGATGGGTCTTGTTTTTTTATCCATTCTGATACCCTATGTCTTTTGGTTGGCGCATTTAATCCATTTACATTCAGTGTTATTATAGAAAGATACGGGTTTAGAGTCATTGTGATGTCTGTATGTTTTATGCTTGTAGTGATGTCTCTGGGACTTTGTCTCACAGGGTCCCCCTTAGGATCTCTTGTAGGGCTGGTTTAGTGGTGACAAATTCCTTCAGTTTTTGTTTGTTTGGGAAGACTTTTATCTCTCCTTCTATTCTAAATGACAGACTTGCTGGATAAAGGATTCTCGGCTGCATATTTTTTCTGTCTAGCACCCTGAAAATCTCGTGCCAATTCTTTCTGGCCTGCCAAGTTTCAAAAGAGACATCAGTCACGAGTCTTATAGGTCTCCCTTTATATGTGAGGGCACGTTTACCCCTTGCTGCTTTCAGAATTTTCTCTTTATCCTTGTATTTTGCCAGTTTCACTATGATATGTCGTGCAGAAGATCGATTCAAGTTACGTCTGAAGGGAGTTCTCTGTGCCTCTTGGATTTCAATGCCTTTTTCCTTCCCCAGTTCAGGGAAGTTCTCAGCTATAATTTCTTCAAGTACCCCTTCAGCACCTTTCCCTCTCTCTTCCTCCTCTGGGATACCAATTATGCGTATATTATTTCTTTTTAGTGTATCACTTAGTTCTCTAATTTTCCCCTCATACTCCTGGATTTTTTTATCTCTCTTTTTCTCAGCTTCCTCTTTTTCCATAACTTTATCTTCTAGTTCACCTATTCTCTCCTCTGCCTCTTCAAGCCGAGCTGTGGTGGTTTCCATTTTGTTATGCATTTCGTTTAAAGCGTTTTTCAGCTCCTTGTGACTGTTCCTTAGTCCCTTGATCTCTGTAGCAAGAGATTCTCTGCTGTCCTGTATACTGTTTTCAAGCCCAGCGATTAATTTTATGACTATTATTCTAAATTCACTTTCTGTTATATTATTTAAATCCTTTTTGATCAGCTCATTAGCTGTTGTTATTTCCTGGAGATTCTTCTGAGGGGAATTCTTCCGCTTGGTCATTTTGTATAGTCCCTGGCGTGGTGAGGACCTGCAGGGCACTTCCCCTGTGCTGTGGTGTACAACTGGAGTCGGTGGGCGGGGCCGCAGTCAGACCTGATGTCTGCCCCCAGCCCACCGCTGGGGCCACAGTCAGACTGGTGTGTGCCTTTCTTCCCCTCTCCTAGGGGTGGGATTCACTGTGGGGTGGTGTGGCCCGTCCGGACTACTTGCACACTGCCAGGCTTGTGATGCTGGGGATCTGGCGTATTAGCTGGTGTGGGTAGGCAAGGTGCACAGGGGCAGGAGGGGCAGGCTTAGATCGCTTCTCCTTAGGTGATCCACTTCAGGAGGGGCCCTGTGGCAGTGGGAGGGAGTCAGATCCGCTGCCGGAGGTTTGGCTCTGCAGAAGCACAGAGTTGGGTGTTTGCAAGGAGCGAGCAAGTTCCCTGGCAGGAACTGGTTCTCTTTGGGATTTTGGCTGGGGGATGGGCGGGGGAGATGGCGCTGGTGAGCGCCTTTGTTCCCCACCAAACTGAGCTCTGTTGTCAGGGGGCTCAGCAGCTCTCCCTCCCTTTGTCCTCCAGCCTTCCCGCTTTCCGAGCAGAGCTGTTAACTATGACCTCCCAGACGCTAAGTCGCGCTTGTTGTGGGAACACAGTCCGTCAGGCCCCTCCGCTTTTGCAAGCCAGACTCGGGGGCTCTGCTTGGCCGGCGAGCCGCCCCTCCGCCCTGGCTCCCTCCCGCCAGTCCGTGGAGCGCACACCGCCTCGCCGCCCTTCCTACCCTCTTCCGTGGGCCTCTCGTCTGCGTTTGGCTCCAGCGACTCCGTTCTGCTAATCCTCTGGCGGTTTTCTGGGTTATTTAGGCAGGTGTAGGTGGAATCTAAGTGATCAGCAGGACGCGCGGTGAGCCCAGCGTCCTCCTAAGCCGCCATCTTGCAAACCCAATCCAAAAAATGATATTAGATAGCAGTGAATTGGGAGCATGAAACCAGAGGATTGAATGGAGAGTGCCTGGTGTTGCATGGGGATACTTTTGATTGGAAGGAATTTGGATTGCCAGATAAAATACGGTACTCCCAGTTAAAGCTGCATTTCAGATAAAAAATTAATTTTTTAAAAAATGTAAGTATTCCCCCAAATTGCACAGGATATACTTATACTAAAAATTATTTATTGTTTATCTGAAATTCAACTTTACCCAGGATACCTGCATTTTTGGTACATCAGGCAACTCTACAGGGATGGCTTCTCTGAGGAGGTGGTGTTTGAGATGAAAACTGGATAATAAGAAGGAGCCACATGTCGAAAGTGAGTGAGGAAAGCATTTACAGGGAGAGAGAACTGGTGGGCAAAATCTGGAATATAGAAAGAGCTTGATGTGTTCAAGGCAAACAAAATGAACTGTGGTTGGGTAACTGGCAAAGAGGAATGTGGCATGAAATAAAGTTGGATAAGTAGGTGGGAGCTAGGTTAAGTGGAACACCCTAAGCCAGGGAAGGTTTGGATTTTATTCTACATGCTGTGTAATTAGCCGTTTGAGGATGTGAATGGGTTTTGTATATGTAGGAGAATTGGGGGTGATATATGTGGCATACTCTGATTTATAGTATAAAAATGTACTCTAGGGAATGGATTGGAGGGCACCAAGTAGGGAAGCAGAAAGGGTAGTTAGGAGGTTATCACAATGATCCAGGCAGGAAAGGATGGTGATTGGGGCTTGAATGCTGACAGTGGAGATGGAGAGAAATGAGCTGACGCTGTTCATTTGTTGTTTATATATTGTAAGTAGAGCGAACAGAACTTGCCAATGGACTTGTTGTTGCGAGTAAGGAAAAGAAAGAACCCCATCACTACTTTTATTTTTTTCATTTTTAATTTTTTAAATATCTAAAAGTAAATTTAGTAAGAGTCCTAGATAATGTGCTGTGGTACATCAGAGAATAAGTAACTACTGATAGCTGGTAGGATCAAGATAATTTTAGTAGAGGGGGCAGTATTTGAGCTCAGGCTTAATTATAATAATCTAAATCTGTGAAAATAGAACATTGTACCCTTAATCTGGAAACCAAGTGATGCACACATACACATGAAAATATCTGTGAACCATCACTACTTTTAGATGAAAGTCCTTGGCTCAGTGTCTGGCACTGATAAGCATTCAATAGATGTCAGCATCATTAGACTCACTATATATGGGAAATTAAATTTATTTATAATAAAATCGAAAATAGGGATGCCACAGACTAAGATTTTGGGGGGCAATTTTAGTTTAACAGAAAAACTTAAATTATTAATGTAATTCACTCTGTAGCATCAAATCTCTAAAGCTTTAAGGCAAATTTATAAAGTAATATATTTTAAAGTTAAAAATGCTGATGATTCACACTATCTTTCTGAGCAGTGATTCTCAATCATGAAGCTATAATATCAGACTCTGGTGAGATGTGTGTATAGCTTAAAAAGGTACATTCAGTACATAGAAGTACATAAGTTTGCATTAGAAAATAAAAATGAAACCTACTGTTTCAATAACACAAATTATAAACAAGTAAAATTTAACAGAATCTTGGCTGGTGTGGATATAGAAAGCTCATAGTGATTCTCAATTGTGGCACACTCTCAGGGACAATATCACAACTTATAGAGGTAGAGACAAAAGTGGTTAGTCATCTCTGCTCTGAGGGGAGCTCAAGGCATTCCTTCCCTGCCCTCAAGAAGGAGAAGCTCTGGCCCGGTCAAGGACAAAATAGTCATGAAGTTCATGTAAGTGTTCTTTACTTACGTGAGAGAACATAAGTTCTCTCTTTTTCTTGATTCATTCTTCCTCTCTCTGTCTCTCTTTGGACTATTTGTTTTTCTTAGGTTTTTATTTAGTTATTTATTTTTATTCTCAAATTGGTTAACATGCTGTGTATTCTTGGCTTCAGGAGTTGAATCCACTGATTCATCACTTACATATAACACCCAGTGCTCACTCCAACAATTGCTTTCATTAATGCCCTTCTTAATTTTACCCCCCTGCTCACCACTTCCCCACTCCCATCAACCCTCAGTTTTTTCTCTGTATTTAAGAGTCTCTTATGATTTGCCTCCCTCTCTGTTTATATCTTATTTTTCCTTCCTTTTGCCTATGATCATTTGTTAAGTTTCTCAAATTCCACATATGAATGAAATCATGTGATATCTGTCTTTCTCTGACTAATTTCGCTTAGCATAATATCTTCCAGTTCTATCCATGTTGCAAATGGCAAGATTTCATTCTTTTTCATCACCGAGTAGTATTCCATTGTGTATGCGTGTGTGCGTGTGTGTGTGTGTGTGTGTGTGTGTGTGTGTCTATGCGTGTATCACATCTTCTTTTTTTAAAGTTTATTTATTTTTGGAGAGAGAGAGAGAGAGAGAGAATGAAAGCAGGGAGGGGCAGAGTGAGGAAGAGGGAGAGAATCCCAAGCAGGCTCCATGCTATCAGCACAGAGCCTTATGTAGGCTCGAATTCACAAACCATGAATCATGACCTGAGCTGAAGTTGAGAGTCATATGCTTAACCAACTGAACCACCCAGGTGCCCATATATACATCTTCTTAATCCATTTGTCAGCTGATGGACATTTTGGGCTCTTTCCATAATTTGGCTATTGTTGATAGCACTGCTATAAACAATGGGGTGCATGTACCCCTTTGAATCAGCATTCCTGTATCCTTTCGATAAATTCCTAGTAGCTCAGTTTCTGGGTCATAGGGTAGTTTTATTTTTAATTTTTTGAGGAACCTCCACAGTTTTCCAGAGTGGCTGCACCAGTTTGCATTCCCACCAACTCCTGTTATTTCCTGAGTTGTTAAATTAAGCTGCTCTGACCAACGTGAGGTGGTATCTTATTGTGGTTTTGATTTGTATTTCCCTGATGATGAGTGATGTTGAGCATCTTTTCATGTGTTTGTTTGCCATCTGGATGTCTTCTTTGGAAAAGAAGTGTCTTCTGCCCATTTCTTCACTGGATTATTTGTTTTTCAGGTGTTGATTTTGGTATAGATTTTTGATACGAGCCCTTTATCTGAATGTCATTTTCAAGTATCTTCTCCCATTCCATTGGTTGCCTTTTAGTTTTGTTGACTGTTTCCTTTTCTGTGCAGAAGCTTTTGTCTTGATGAGGTCCCAATAGTTCATTTTTGCTTTTATTTCCCTTGCCTTTGGAGACATGTCAAGTAAGAACTTGCTGTGGCTGAGGCCAAAGAGGTTGCTGCCTGTTTTCTTCTGTAGGATTTTGATGGTTTCCTGTCTCACATTTAGGTCTTTCATCCCTTTTGAATTTATTTTTGTGTATGGTGTAAGAAAGTGGTCCAGTTTCATTCTTCTGCATGTTGCTGTCCAGTTCTCCCAGCACTATTTGCTGAAGAGACTTTTTTCCACTGGATACTCTTTCCTGTTTTGTTGAAGATTAGTTGGTCATATATTTGTGGGCCCATTTCTGGGTTCTCTATTCTTTTCTACTGATCTGTGTGTCTGTTTTTGTGCCAATGCCGTACTGTCTTGATGATTACAGCTTTGTATTACAGGTTAAAATCTGAGATTATGATGCCTCCAGCTTTGGTTTTCTTTTTCAACACTACCTTGGTTATTTGGGGTCTTTACTGGTTCCATACAAACTTGAGGATGTTTGTTCTAGCTCTATGATGAATGCTGGTGTTATTTTGATAGGGATTGCATTGAAAATCCAAATGCATTGGATAGTATCAACATTTTAACAATATTTGTTCTTCCAATCCATGAGCATGGAATATTTTTTCCATTTTTTTTGTGTCTTCTTCAGATTCTTAAGCTTTCTACAGATTTCAGTGTGCAGATTTTTCACCTCTTTTTTTAGGTTTATTCCTAGGTATTTTATGGCTTTTGATGCAATTGTAAATGGGATAGATGCCCTGATATCTCTTGGTGCTTCATTATTGGTGTATAAAAATGCAACCGACTTCTGTACATTGATTTTATATGCTGTGACTTTGCTGAATTCATGTATAGCTCTAGAAGTTTTTTGGTGCAGTCTTTCAGGTTTTCCAAGTAGAGTATCACATCATCTACAAAGAGTGAAAATTTGACTTCTTTTTTGTTGATTTGAATGCACTGTGTTTGCATCATTGTATTCTGGGCTTGTTTGTAACGTTGGCCTTCTATAGACTTTTGGCCCAAGTAGTGTTTTAAGTTAATTCTTTGAAGTTTGCTAATCTGCTACAAATAACAAAGATAGAGAAAATATATTTACAGTATTAAAAAACTCATGCCTTAAAGCACACGGAAATGAAAATTAAATAATAAGAAATGAAAATTCAGTCTTCTAAAAAGAAGGGGAATCGCCCTTTTAGAAATATAATTTTCTTCCACTGACTGAAAAATGCTCTAAAATTTTACTGTTCCCACACTTTGGGTCAATGAACATTATTACCTATGAAAGGTGAAGAAGTCTAAACAGAAGCCAAGAACTCATTAAATGCAGATCCCCTGTATAAACTTTCTACCTGTCAGGTTCATCCTCTGGCTCCGGTAGAAATGAAGATGTCCTAATTTTTAAAAATTAAATATTACCCAAAATAAATATTGTACTTTGGTCACAGTCATAAAACTGAATATCAAAGTACAACCCAAAGACATTAAGTTTCAAACTGATAACTAATTAAGAATTCAAAGTGGGCCATGAACAAATGTCTAGGTAGTTGGTCATAGAAATTTCTTTGACTATCTATGTAGAATTGAAATATAGTCAATTTAAACACCCTCTAATAGAATGCCTCTGTCAGTAAGACTTTTCTAAAGACTACAGCTACAAATAGCGATCAGGCATCCTGGGAACAGATTGACTAGTACATGTGAGCTTCTCTTTCCTTGCTTAGTTTAGTCATTGTTTCTAATGTTTTGAGGTCTCAAAGAACCATGTGAGTCAATGAACCACATGTAACCAAGGACAGAAGGTTCTGATTGAAGGCTAGTTTTTTTTTTTTTTTTGGTCTTTCACAATATTAAAACAAAAGATCTAAGGACAGAACCTTAATGATGAGAGAGAGAATTTCTTTGCTTCATCAAGATACTAAAATGTCCTTCCTCTTTCAGCTTTTATCTGCTTTCAGAAATGCTTTGTTAACATGAAATGTACTTACTCTGCTAAAGGGCCTTTCTAGTTATATATTGCTGTGTTATAAACCATACCAAAAGCTAGTGGCTTAAAACAACACTCTTCATTTTGCTGACAAATCTGCAATTTGGGCAGGGCTTGTTAGGGATGATGTTTTGTGTGTGTGTGTGTGTGTGTGTGTGTGTGTGTGTGTGTGTGTGTGTGTTTTCTTTCTTCCACATGATGTCAACAGGAGCAGTTTGACTGTGGCTAGTGGATTCACTTCCAGGACTGCTCATTTCATGGCTAACAAGCTAGTGTTGATTGTTAGCTAGTAGCTTCGATGGGAAACAAGTCTGTGGGCCTGGTTTCCTTTTCACTTGGGCCTTTTCCTTGGGATGCTTGGGTTTTCTCAAAGCATGGTATCTGGGTTCCACGAACAAGAATTCCAAGAGAGAGGAAATAGAACTGCTGGTCTATTAAAGTCTAAGCCCAGAAATGATCATAGATTTACTTCCACAAGCTATTGATCAAAGTTGATACAGAGCCTACCCAAATTCAAGGGAACATAGACCCCCACCTCTCTATTGGAGGAGTGTCAAAGTTTTGTGGACATCTTTTTCTTTCATTAATTCCAAACCAACTCCTATTTCTGTCATTAAGACAGAAGCACTCTATGAGAGTCTTGGGACCAAATGCAGCAGAAGAGGAGAGTCATACTAAGGAATAAATGAGCAGGAAGAATAAATCCAGTTACAGTAGACTTATGTATCCATAAATGAATTTTGCTACAGTTTGACTAACACTACTCTACCCAAAGAATGCTACTCTTTTGCTATTGTAGAGATATAGGGACAGAGGTAAGGGGTAGGAAAGATTCCCCTCAGGTCAAATCACCATTCTAGAAGTAATTACCCTTGTCTTTCTTCTTATGCTTTCCTCTTTGGCTAACTCCAGATTCTAATTTTTTTCTTTCCTATTTATTGTTTTGTGCTCATTTCTCAAACTCTAATGATTATTTTTTCTCTTATATTTATTTAATACATACAACCAACTCTATTTCCCCCCTTTATCTTTCCTCATATCTACTACTGTAATTTAAATAAATTACAAATATGGTGAAAATTGTTGGCTACTTAATTTGACTCTCAAAGAACATATTGAGAAGAAAAATGCTTGATTTAAAATACTTTATTATAGGAAACAAAACAAAAACAAATGGGAATACCTTGGCATTTTGAGCCAAAAAGCATTTCCTTTTGAATCATTTATTTTATGAGGCAACCTAATTCTATTGTATACCTAGATACATTAAATGTACTTTCAGCTATTTGCATCTTGGAGATCCTTGCCAGTTTTATGTTTATTAAGACCTTAAGGAGTCTTGGTCTATTGCATCACAGCTCTTGCCCTCAGGGGGATCTTAAATTAGTTTAAACATAAAATTAGGCTGATCTTAAATTAATTGAAATAGTAAAAACCCTTTAAAACATTGAGTAATTACCTTAAAGCTTTTCACTGATGATGCATTCATTTTTAGATTCTTACTTTGGTCTTAATTTAGCAAAAATGATTTTATGATTCATTTCCAAAGAAGAAAAAAGTAAAAGCAACCAACTCAGCCAACTCTATTTGTGAAACAAGGAAATAATGGCTTACTTCTATTAGAAAAAAAGAAAGAAAAAAGTAATTTTCCTTCTGTCTCCATTTTTCTTATTTTTTTCTTAAATAACAAATAATACAAAAGCAAAAAAGATAACAAGATAACAGGATTATTTCACATCATTATTTGCTGAAGGTCAAGTTCTAGAAGTACATGTTCCTATTTTCTTGCTACTTATGTTCAAAATGGAAACCCTTAGATTAGAATCTCATAATAGGGTTAAGATCCCTATTAGTTAAAAACATGCTCATATTATTTTTTTCTGGACAGCTTATACTCTGGCAGCACACAACACTACACTTGATTGGCTGAGCTGGGGAAAAAGTATCCCTGGATAAATCTATTCCACAGGTCTAAGATTGGAGTTGGGTCTGGGTCCTAACTAGACTTAGTACTGACCACTTGCAATGTTACTTAATGTAATAGGCAAAACTAAAAATTCTCTAAATAAATAAATAAATAAATAAATAAATAAATAAATAAATAAAATTATCACGTTAAAATATGAGATAAATTCATGTCTTGAACCATATATCTTTTAAAATACAATGAGCAGTATAAGATTTTTGCTGTGATTGGTGAGAGGATCATTCATTCATTCACCAGGATACATTTATTACATATCATTTGAGGTAGTTTTGGGGGCCTCTAATGGGGGCCAATGAAGAGTATCTTCTTTTTTGATCAGGTTTTATGAATTAATTAAACAAATGGTCAAGTGTTTATTGGCTGCCTGTTATGGGATAGGCACTGTTCTAGAAATTGGGATACATTTATTGAAGAATATAAGCCCAAATTCCTGGTCATGTGGTTGGTTACATTCTACTAAGAATAGATAGACTGAACACAAAGGATGATCTTTATTAATAATAAAGTTGGAAGAAGTATCTTAGCCTGAGACTTGAATCCTGGAATTGGTCAGACTTTCCCATACACCCATTCCCAGACAGTGCTATCCTATGATAGGCCTCCTTCCATGGGGACAGACTGGTGTCAACAGCTAGGTCCCTAGAAGAAGAAATGGGGAGAACGCCCAATTTTCCCCAAATTCATAAGTCTGATAAACTATTCCATCTCCCTTGGGTCAAGTGAGTCAAGGAGAGAAGTGAGGTAAATTTTAAGGAGTGTTGGAGGTGTAGGGCAAACATGTCCCCTTTTAAATCTACTTGTTGCTTATCTTTTAAAAAGTTTATTTATTTTAAGAGAGAGGAGAGAGAGAGAGAACAAGAGAGAGAGCAAGAACAAGTAAGGGAGGAAGAGAGAGAGAGAGGAAGAGAGAATCCCAAGCAGGCTCTGCATTGTCACCACAGATGTTGGGGCTCAAACTCAGGAACCATGAGATCATGACCTGAGCCGAGGCCAAGAGTTGGATGCTCAACCCACTGAGCCATCCAGGTGCCCTTAATTGTTGCTTCTTAATTGCACATGACAGACTCTGAGATCTCCAAGGCCAGGGAAAAAGCAAGGGTGAGTAAACTTCCACTACACGGAATCACATGGATTCTAGCAATATTAACAAAACATCTCATTTTTTAGGTGAGATCAAACCTACAATGTTTACCAAGTAGCTATGAGATGTAAGGCATTGTGCTGGGTAGCAATGGGGAGAAGAAAAATATCACAAATGACATGTTTTAGCCCTCAAGGAGCCTTTGTCTCGTAGAAAGACAGACATGTATCAATAAAAAAACTATAGTAGAATTTGGAAAAAGTGCTTCTGGGAAGTATTTTGACACTAGTGATTGTGAAGACTTCCTTTAGCTAGGCTCTGAAGTTCCAGATCAAATGTTATATTTTGAGGTCTCCTTGGACTCCCACGGTAGGAATCAATCTCCCTTTCCTCTAAATTCCCACTCTGATCTACCTATTATCTCTTATCGTGCTTATTATTCTATACCTTATCTACTAGTTAATTGTCATAAGTCTATTATTTCTCCTTTATACCATAAGCTCATTAAAGCCAGGAAGGATGTCTCACACACTAGGTATTTGAGAAATGTTTCTTAACTGAATAATCAGTAAGCCTACAATGGAGACAGTCTGTTGAAATGGTTGCTAATACCTCTTTCCCATAATTTATTTTTCAAATGGAATTGAGGTGGTGACATCTTCATGCCTCCCCCTGTGTGTGATCACGTACACATGAAATTATCCCAATCGCTTGTTTATCTGCCTAGTCCATGTGACCGAATGTTCATTTACCCTGGTTGTTCTGAGTATCTGTCACTTGTGGCCCTTCTTATAGGATAGGGAGAATGTCTACCAGAATCACTATATGAACCTTGATCCAGAGAGAGACAAGAGTTGTATGTTTTTGCAGCTGCCTTCTATGAACAATTGGTAGTATGAAACTCCATTATGCTGTTTCAACTCTTGTTATTTTATCTGTGGCTCTTTCTGAGATTTTATGGGCTATGCATGATTTGAATAGCACAAATATAATGAGAAACAGATTATAATAGTACAACTAAAATGTTTACAGAAAAATTATCTGTAGCTGTTTCTTCCAAATTCTAAAGTCTATCACCATTAAGATAACAGTGAATTTGCTGCAGTATTTACTCATTGGCCCCAAATATCAGAGAAACAATATATGAATGCCATTCTAGAATCCCAAAGGAGTCTAAGTTTTCAAGGGCTTGAATGTGTGACTGAAGACTTGGCAAGACCAATAACTGGTGCCGGCAAATGCAGAAATGCTGAAAACCCCATTTCCACGCTAGATTTCTTACTGGTCTGGCCATCTTTGTAAGTGTGGCTCTGGTCTGAGCTGGCAAAACTTCTCTGGGTTTCACTTTACTTCTGAAGTTCAGTGTTTCAGTTGTGTGGTTTGGCTCCTGCTAAACTGCATTGAGAGCTTTGGATGAAACTCCTTAGGTTTGAGGCTATGCAAATCAAATCTGATGAAAAGGCATACTGGACAGTAACTACCTCCCTTATTTCTTTTCAAGTTCTCCAGCCCTGTGGTAACTGTCATTCCTGCTATGTCAGGTGTAGTCTTCTATTCTTGTTTTTACTCACCACTATGGAGTCCTTGCTAGAGATATTTTTAATTATTTTTATAAAGATGCCTTACTTAGGTACTCTATGTTCTGATGGCATGGAACTCAAATGTCACTTTCCAATGCAAAGTGGACATTTTTCAGGATAACTTGTAATCCTGGATGATTCTGTGGAACACAGGAAAACTCATTAGAGTGGAAATTATCCATTAGAGAGTAAATTGAGTAGGCCTGTGGTTTAAGTAAAGCTGCTCCAAATAAAGAACACAAAGAACTGCACATCAATATTCTCAGGTTTCCAAGGAATCCCCAGGTCTCTCTTGCATTCATGACATTATTCAGTGTAAATTATGTGCCTACAGGTTTCTGTGCTCTAGAGCAATGGATGATTCTCAATGAGGGGTGATTTTGCCCACCAAGGGACATTTGTAATATCTGGAGATATGTTGGGTTGTCATGACTGGCAGGGATGGGATTGGGAGCAAAGGGTTAAAAATGGCATCTGGTGGATAGAGGCCTGGGATATTGGTAAACATTCAACAATGTACAGAGCAGCTCCCCCCCCCACCCCCAACCCCTTGCCCCTCAAAGATTTATCTGACCCAAAATGTCAGTACTGCCTTGTGAAATAACACTGGTCTACAGATAATGAGGAATCCTGATTCTTGTTCTTAGTGAATTTTTATATTATAGGTGTGTATGTGGGGGGGGGAGAGTGAAAAAGAGTCATTGGAACATTTTAAAGAGTAATAATTACAGTTAAGATTGTATTTCTTTGAAGAGAGTGCAAGCCAGTGACTTGGGTCTAATAGATGCCTGAACCTTAGTGAGGTCATAATGAGTTCAGGCTAGTACTCAATATTGTAAATTCAGAAGATTAAATTTTAGCAGTTTGTCAAGGACAATAGGATATCCATGAAAGCTTCTACTTTGCTGCAGTAGTCAATCATATAAATTGAACAATTTTCAATGTAAATGTATATTTCTGTGTTTCTTTTGAGTTAAATACCATTTATTTGAAGAAATCTATGAAGGAGAATTTTCCCAATGTGACAATCACAAAGTTGAGAATGTATTCTTCAGATCTTGGCTCTCAGGCTACGTATGACTTATTGCCTGATATTTAGCATATATTTAGCAGTATTCAGTACAAAATTGTGGGCATTTACAACAGGTTGGACACTGCAAAACTCTGTTGGTTTTCAAATGCTTATGTTTTGATGACAGATATACTGTAAGTATCTTCCTGCATACTGTACTGTGGCATTAATAAGCAGGTGTTAAAGAAGATGTGCAGTCTGAAGAGCTCCATCCTATTAGCTGCATTAGTTTGAAGGTTACCACACCACATCTCTTAGATTTTCTCTTTATTCCCACTGCTACACTCCCCATGTCCTTTACCTGCCAAGTTTTGCCTCTCATTACCTTTCTCATCCTCGTTACCTTTTCCATCTACTGCTAGAGTTTTAGGTTCCTTTTTGGTCTCCAGCTTCTATTTCTGTAACCTAATATAAAATAACCTTCCAAAAGGTTAACTTTGAGCCTGTTAGTCCTCAGTTCAAATCCTTCACTTGTAGAGCACTGCCTATACAATAACGTGCTAAGACCAGTTATCTAGTAATCTCCCTATCCTATCCCTAATTTTTTAAGCATTGCTCTTCACCCACCATATGTTCTAGCCAGAGTGAAGCACTTGCCATGTTTCCATGTGTTCAACACTGTTCTCACTTAGGTGTTTTCATTTTCCCTGTTCCTTGTGAAAGGTACACCCTCTGTACCCCATTACTGCCTGTACATATCCTATTCTTTCTTCAAAGTTCAGTTCAAATGCACTGCCTTCAAATTTATTCAGCTTGAAGTTCTTTGCCTTCTATGAACTTCTTTCTCTCTTTTTTCCATGATACAAAGTACTTTTGCTCTTGATTTACTAGTTCCATGTTATTCCTTCAGGTAAAATGAAGAAACCTATATGAAAAGGAGAGAGGCAGCATAGTGTGGGGTAGTGCTTCTTAAACTGTAATGTAAATACAGATCACCCAAGAATCTTGTTAAAACCAGGTTCTGACTCAGTAGGTATGGGCTGGAACTGGAGATTTTGCATTTTTAATAGGTTGCTAGGCTGATGCTGATGCTACTCCATGGGCCCCACTGTGAGTAACAAGGATGACTAGGATTTGGAATAATGCCTATGAACAGAAAGAGTAGTCATTGCTTAAGGCTGTTGCAGGTTAGTTGCAAATAACTAGCAGCCTCCGTTGTGCTGAACAAATCTTCTAAGATTTGAATACTACAGTTTTGCATTGTAGTTTTGGCCCCATCATTTCCTGGCCCATCATTTCCATCGTGTGGTCTTATACAAGTCAGTTAATTTCCCTAAGTCAGCTTTTGCAAAATGAGGGTAATAACATGCTTGTCAATCGCTGCTGTCTGTAGCTGGGTCCAGCAGCCACTATTTGCTGTCTGTGAGCTCAGTCATCCTAAAGCTACTAGCCAGTTAGAAGTAATTCTAGGTCTTATTTTGGAGCCCTCTCTCAATTATTAGGAGTGGATTGACAATGGTGTTTTGTGGTTTCTATGACTAGTGTCTAGCTTGGGGAAATATTGGTATAGGGGCACTTGGATGAGTTTTGGACTTCAGCCTTCTTACCTAATCTTTACCATGGATGGTCAAATTTCAGTCTTCTGTCCTGGTACCTGATTTTCACTTAGTCACCTGCTAGGATGATAACCTGACTTTTGATTCCTGTTACCTAGCTGTGGCCAATCCCTTGCCTCTAGTGTTAGCCCTCCTCTTGGCTCTTCTTTGTACCAACTGGAATGCTTTGCTCTTATGCTGAGGCCTTAGTTGCCTACACTTTGCCGTGTTAAAGTGTTTTCAGTGGTTTACATGTATTAACTCATTTAATTATTGCAGTAATAGTATAAGCAAGGTAGGTTCTATTATTGCCATTTTATGGATGAGGGAATGAAGATCCAGAGAGGTTGAGTGATTTGCTCAAGGTCCCATACAGTAAGTAGGGGAGGCAGAAACTGCAAAAGACACAATTTCTAATTAAAAACTCATGTTACTTCTCTCAGTAAAAACTGTACTACCTGCTACAGAGGGCACAGTGTATCCTTGAGGAAACCATATCAGTATTTCTTCACCTTTGGTTGAGAGTAGGGGTGGTAGGAGCCACCCTGGGCTCCTTTAGGAGGTTGTATAGCTGGTGGTCTGTGCCACAAGAATACTAAATCTTTTTTTTTTTCACTTTGCTATAGCATGATGCCATAGACTGATAGAGGAAGAGGAAAGTATTTCCTCTTGCTGACATTTGGGAAATACCGACAACTTCTTGACAACTACTTGCAAAATGAAACTAGAAGTGTTTGTGATTTAAAGTATACTTGTTTTAGGAAGCCTGGGTGGCTCAGTTGGTTGAGTGTCCAACTATTGATTTTGGCTTACGTCACAATCCCAGGGTCATGAGATTGAGCCTGGTGTGGAGCTTAACATTCTCTTTCTCCCCCTCTGCCCCTGTCCCCTGCTCGCTCTCTCTTTCTCTCTCTCTCTCAAATAAAAAAAAAATAAAATATATGTGTTTTAGTTAAATGCTCTAACAGATGGTTGGTTTTATCCAGGACAACACACAACTGCATCACTTAATGCACCTTTTCCCTTCATCTTTCCCCTTTCACTTTTCTTGCCATTACTCTCTATTCTATGGACATCTAAATAGTTAGGACTCCGTGTAGGCACAAGAAAAGAACCGAATCTTCCCTTTTTCAGTGTAAGATATATACTCTTCCACTTAATTTTTCATTTAATAAATTGTTTCTTATTTGTGATCTATAAAAAGTAGATCATTTTTTAGCTTCATTTTTTTTATTGTGGTAAAGTATACATAACATGAAATTCATCATTTTAACAATTTCAAAGTATGAAATCCAGTGGCATTTAATACATTCCTAATGTTGTGCAGTCATACAATACTGTAGTCTATAGTTGTATCATTTCATCATCCCAAAAGAGTATCCCATAAAGCAGTCACTTCCCATTCCCTACTCCTCTTGGTCCCTGGAAGACACTTATCTTCTCTCTGTCTTTATGTATCTACCTACTCAGGATATTTCATATAAATGGAATCATGCAATGTGAGCCATTGTGTCTGGCTCCCCTTAGCTTTCATATAGCATAATGTTTTGCAGTCCATCCTTGTTGTAGTATATGAGTGCTTCCTTCCACAGAATGGCGGAAAAATTATGGTCCATTGTATGGATATACCATGTGTTGTTTTTCAGTTAATCAGTTGATAGACATTTGTGTTTTTTAAACACTGTATCTTTAAAAAAAACACTGTATCTTTGTAATATATTTCGAAGTCAGCAAGTGTGATGCTTCCAGCTTCATTCTTTTTTCTGAAGATTGTTTTGTCTCTGTTTCTCCTTCTCATCTCCATGCAGCCCTTTAATCCTTCATTGTGGAGGTGATTTAATCATTTCCAGGACTTTTAAAAGAAGAAATGTTCCCTACAAAAATAATATAAAAACAGGGAGGGGGACAAAACAGAAGAGACACATAAATATGGAGAACAAACTGAAGGTTGCTGGAGGGGTTGTGGGAGGGAGGATGGGCTAAATGGGTAAGGGGCATTAAGGAATCTACTCCTGAAATCATTGTTTCACTATATGCTAACCTATTTGGATGTAAATTTAAAAAAATAAAAAATAAAATAAAATAAAAAACAGAAGAAATGTTCCCTATGTAGCTATAGACTTGTTGTGTCTATGAGAGGAGGTGGGTTCAGGGACTTCCTTCTATGCTGTCTTGAACCATCCTCTCCAGTCACTCTTATATTTGCCAACTTCCATTAGAGTCATGATTACATTTATATATATATAAATATACATATATACATGTATAAATATATATATATATATATATTTTTTTTTTTTTGGCTGAGGATGGTAGTGTTGATTAAGACTAATGTATACTAAGTCTTCTGAAATGCTGAAATAGTTCATGGCTCTAGACCTGCTATTGTGTGAATTTACAATGCAGTCTTGTTAAGGTGGTCGTATCCCTGAGGCAGAAATGATCTCTGTCTCTCTTGTGTAACTGTTTGAAGTGCTAGATGTTTGGGTATACATATCAAGTGGTGAGGGCTGAGCCAATTTAACATGCTGTTGGCTCTCCCAACCACTGGGAAAGTTTGGCTACACATTCCATGCTGGTTTTTCCCAAGTATTTTGGATTCCTTGTCGATGATGCAGCTTGGTGTTCTCATTAAATGGAAATTTCTCTCGACAGATGGATACAATTTTTTTTCTTCAGATGGACACAGTTTTATTGCCACTGACCTATTTATGATTTTTTGAGAGTGTCTTATGGGAAATGTGGAATTTGCAACAAAGTTAAAGAACTCCTAGCTACCCAAACTACTGAAGACTATTTAAAACAGTTCAAGCCCATGGAGGGGGCAGGAAGGGAGCTGTTAAATTCACTGGTAGGTTGGTGATTATATAAATAATATTAAAGCTTCTATTAGTGCTACTCTGTTAGTTTAGGCAGTACACATATCCACACAGACAACTGATATCTCATTCTTAAAAAAAAAAAAAAAGTTTGTCATAGCTTCTCCCTGGGACCCTTTTCAATACTTTGATTCTCACTGATCCCTGCTTACCTCTACCCCCATAGCACATTAGCTGTTATACCCCTGGCTTTAGGTGGACAAAGATTCTTGTTTAATGGTTGTTTTGTGAGTGTGCCTCATACCCTCATGTTTGAATACATGTATGGATAATGAATACTTCTTGAAAATAGCATTTTTGTTTTGGTAACTTACCATGCCTAGCATGATGCAAAACATAAAGTATACTCTCAACAAATACATGTTGATTGGTTTATCTATCTGGCACATGGTAAAGCATATATTCTCACATGAGATTTTTGACAGCAAAAAGCCTCTTCCAAACATCCATCTCTTTGAAGGAGTCTAGGAGAAAAGACACTGAAACAATAAGACTTCAATTAATTTGGATCTTTGTGAAATAGAAGGCTTTGATAACCCTGGATAATCTACTGAAAACCCATTTTTTGAACATCTCTTAAAAATATACTAATAAGCTTTTCTGCCTTAATAATCATAACATGTGTGTAAGTGAATCTGTTTTTGATGATTACATTTTTTCCCCTTAAATTTCACTTATTCTGATACCCATGAGGAAACTGAAGCTCACAGAAAGTAACATCATATATATCCCACAATTAAAAAAACAGTATATCCTTGACTGCTTAATATTAAGAAATTAAGAGGCATGTTTATATTCCTTAATTTAACAAATATTTATTGAGCATCTACAATGGACTAAACTTAGTTCTGGGCTTTGCTATCCTTTTCCTTGTGAGGCTTACTTTTTTGTGGAGGAAATCAGATCGTAAATGATAAACATAATACTAACTAAATTACCTTATACATTAGAAGGTGATAATCATGGGGAAAAATAAAAATGTAGGTTTAAAAGTTTTTTTTTTTAACCTCTGGGGGCAAGATGCAATGTTAAATAGATGACTGGGTGCAGGTAATATTTTATTGTAGTTTCATAATACAGGTTAAATATACTCAATCATTTGGTAATTAACAAACATTTATCGAGCAACTACTATATTCTACTATATTTAGTCACTGTGTCAGGAGCTAGGAAAAAGGGACTATAGTCTTTGGTTGTACAAAGCTTGCATTTTAATGTGGGAGACAAATGTTAAGTAAATCCACAGATACATATACAATTACACATTGTGTTAAGTGCTGTGAAACAAGGTAACTGGAGGAGATCTATTTTATGTTAAAGATGGAGGAAAGCCAGGCTATCTGAGACAGAGACATGGGCTGGTAGGACACAGAATGTGGAACAAAACTGGAAAGACAGTTCTAACAAAGCAGAAAGCACTATAGACATCGAAATGAAAAAATGAGTGGAGAGAATATAGGTGTGAAGCATGGCTTAATTGTGTTGGTGAAATATTTAAGTAGTTAGAAATGAAAACAACTTAATTTGCAGGATAGAAATTTTAAAATTTATTCATTTGGGGGAGAGGTCTGCATATTTGTCTCTTCACTTTGTCTTCTGTCCACACAGAACTCTTTCAGTGTCTGAGATGTGGAGTAAGGTTTTCTCTTGGCCTGGAGATAAGCCACAGCACTTAAATGAACCATATAGCATCTTTATGCTTTACTTATGGGAGCATGTATGGTGAGGAAGAAGTCCCTACATGACTTTGGGCTGGGTACTTACCTCTTCTGAACCTCAGTCTTGTCTTCAGAAAATAGAGGTGATAACAGAACACTGAGTCATTAGATAAAGGCTGTTTTCTGTTGTATCCCCAGCAATTAACATGGTGTCTGGTACACTAGATGAAAAATAGTCTCTGAGTGCATAGGTCTATTTGTGAAGAATATTGAGGAGAGCCAGTTGGTTTTATATTTTATTCCCAAATGCAGCAAGTACAGTGCCTTCCTTTCTCTAAGAGCAGCCATGTTGAGAAACGGATGGCTTGCCTGATCGACTGGTTTTGTTGTGGTCTATGGTGAAGTCTCATAAAAAAAGGGAAGAACTCTTTGTTCCTCTTCCCACTGATGTCTATGAGAAGCACTTGAAAAATCTAAGTCCTTGGTCTCTTAGGATCTTATAAAGAATTCAAGTGGCTTAACAGATGTGAAAATCTCTGGAAAATTTTAAACACTAAAATCAAATGGCGTGTCTTGACTTTCTGAACACCTTTCTCAAGCTGTAGCTGCCTTACCTATCATGAAGGCCTCCTCTAGAAAGCCAGTAAAATCTAGACAGAAGCATCCTTTCATCTCACCTCTTTAGGTGAGGAACCTCAGACCGAGGAACCTCATTTAAAGGCTCCTAGAAGGGTACGTGTCTTTAAATTTCTCTCTAAAATGTCCAACAGTCCTTGTTAGCCCACTTGAGGTTTGTGAAGGATATAGAAAAGTGTGGCTGGCTATACTTGATCCTGTTTTTGCTTATATAATTCATCGGGGCCATCCTATTGCAGTTTGGCATAGTTTTGTATTATTGTCCATCAGTACTTATGTAATACTTTATAATGGAGAGTGCTTTCCAGGCATTTATTACAGAAGCCTCTGTTATCAGTGACAAATAGTTCTAGCAGGCTGTTCATCACACAGATCTGTCTGCTTTATGGCTTCAGCTAGAACATTAGAGTTTGCCAACACTCTCTAAAAGGCATAGTCAGTATAATAACATTGTTTTTTTGTTTGTTTTGTTTTTTGTTTTTGGTATAGTCATGGGATTTTCAAGACTCTGGGTAAAAAATTGGTTCTTTTGGTGTGCATTTTTGTATTGGACAGAGAAATGGTGTGGAGGTATTCCGGAGAATTGGATCATCTAGACAGGAAAATTATGGAACCTTTTTTTAAGTCAAATATCTGAGAAAATATGGAAGTTTATAGAATTGTTTATATGATTGTTTCCCAAGACGGCTCCACTGTGACCCATCACTATAGCATAGCATTTAAGCTTTGGAGTCAGATAAGCCTAGGTTCAAATCCTTTTTAGATGACTAAGTGAGAAGGAACCAGTCAAATTGCTGACATTGAACTTATCACTTTGGCCTTGGGCAATCATTCTACTTACAGACCCTGAGCCTGTATTTGCTCTGCTGTAAAAGAGGGATGATGTCTTTTTTGAAGAGCGATCCTCCTGGGGATTAAATCTAGTAAAACCCAGAACGGTGTTTGCCTATAGTATACATTTACCTAATGGTTCTTTTTCTGTTCTTCTTTTCTTCCTGTTCTTCTGTTCCTGTTATTCTCTTCCTGTTCTTCTTTTACTATCTGAAATCTCACACACACAAAAAAATAGCAATAATAAAGAGGTTCAGTGGTGAACGAAGTTAAAATTAAAGGAAAAAAAAGTAAAAAAAAAAAAAAAAGAAAAAAGTCTTCTGGTTGGAAACCTGGAAGTGCATTTCTTCTTTTCTCCTTGAAAATTACTATGGGAGAACTTTTTTTCTATTTATTATAAACCCCATCCTGGTGGGGAGTGTAGAGTGTTCAATGTTCACAGAGGACTTTCTAAATGCTTGGTATGCATACAACACTGTTGTGGGCTCCTAGGGATGGAATTTGAAGGGCTCAGGGAAGGGACAGGTCACACAGAGGAATTTCCATACATTCTGCACTCAGAGGACATGTAAACTGACGCAGGACTCCTCTGTGTCAAGACTCAGAAGGAACTCTCCCTAGGGCTAATCGCGTTCTCCACAGGAGTAGGGATGCCAAGCTGCATCCTGGGGAGTCATGTGCCCTATTCTATATTAAACCCCACTTCTCTCCTCAATGATCAAAACTGCAGGAGGCTTTGGCTATTCTTACAATAAGACACAATGGAAAGCAGAATTGGTGGTTTTCTTTTGGACAATGACTCAGACCTCAGAAATGTATTCATATATTTAAAAAACATTTTTTTCCTTAACACTTATTCATTTTTGAGAGACAGAGTGTGAGTGGGAGAGGTGTAGAGAGAGCAGAAGACACAGAATCGGAAGCAGGCTCCAGGCTCTGAGCTGTCTGCACAGAACCCGGCATGGGGATTGAACCCATGAACTGCAAGATCACGACCTGAGTAAAAGTTGGACACTTAACTGACTGAGCCACCCAAGCACCCCGTCAGTAAAGGGTTTTGAGAAGAGAAATATTTGCTTGGGTTTTCATTTTCATTGCGGTGGCATAGGAGAAGGAAAATCACCTGCAGGGCAGTGGCAAGGATACAGCAGGCCTTGGGCTCCTATTCTTCTGCTTTTCTCATTTGTAAAGTGGGGGTTTCTAACACCTACTGACAGAGGTGTGGAGATGAAACAAGAGCCTAAAGTGGCAGCTTGCCACCAGTGTGACTGCTGGTTGCTGGCTGCCTTGGTTTCCCCAGTGGGATCAGCCTCTGGATTACTGGGAGCTGAGCAAAAGAGAGAAGCACAGTTTGAAGGAAATAAACATTCACTTTCCTATCTTCTATACCTTCCTCTGTGTCCAAAAGAGCAGTCACTTTCCTGGGGGTAACCCTATCAATGAAACAGGCATTCTCTCCTCTCTCAGGCCCCTTGATCTGCTGGCCTTAACAGCCAGTCTTTTCTAAAAAATAACAATCTATCATAAAATCAATTTAAAAAATTTTAATCCCTCTCTGAATGAATGAATGAATGAATGAAACAATAAATAGGCTTTAACCTGAGCTCTGTTTTACCTAAGACACCCTCCCTCCCTAAGCTATTTTCCAACCTATAACTGCATATTAGACTATGGTCTGACAGATTTGTTTCAAGAATTCAGTTAGATCATGCTTGTGTGAGTACCTCCAACATTCTAATGTGCAATAGAAGTGACTTTTTCTTGTCATACATATATCACACCCCAAAAGATGTCCAGCATAGAGTGTGCACAGAGGATACTGAATGTTGAAAGGTGTCTATTTAATTTACTTATTGTCCCATATCTTGTTATATAAAAAATTTGCATGCCAACAGATACCCAAGAACAATAGGTCCCAATGTGGTTGACAGTTACTGGTTCTGATGAACTGTCTCCTCTTGGCCTGTGTTTGACCTTCATTGGTTTTCACTAGTTTGGATCCTGACACTGCTC
Organism: Felis catus; assembly: GCF_018350175.1. Classification (NCBI taxonomy): domain Eukaryota; kingdom Metazoa; phylum Chordata; class Mammalia; order Carnivora; family Felidae; genus Felis; species Felis catus. The sequence continues at coordinate 65,710,161 of NC_058375.1, forward strand.
CTGCTGGAGGTGGTATCTTCTTCTGCTTCCTCATCCTACAGGACAGAGCTGAGATTTCATAGCTGTGCCTATCTACATATAGGCCCTGTCTCCTTGTCTCCCATTCAGCAGCCCCTCTGTACTAGGAATCACCAACTTATGTGTTCAAGGGAATGCACTTGCATGAGTCCATCAGAAGCCAGCTAGAATAACACAGCAGGGCCGGAGTCCCTTAGATGGGGTGACAATCTTGACTCTAGTCCTCCTGACCTGCTGTAGGAAGTAGTGGGAGTCCTGAATTTCTGATGTCATATCAACCACCCACTAATTTGAGTATCATTTGTTTTTATCAAGTTCCTCTTTTAAAGTGTAGGTATCCTTGGAGGGTATATCCTAATGGTCATTCACACTGATGAAAATAAATTTTGTTATATAATTTAAAAACAAGAAGTTAAATGGGTGGTGATCTGAAAATAATTTCCATACTGACTAATGTTGTGGTGTTCCTAATTTTCTTCATATAAATGTTGCCAAGAAGGAAATTTTATTGGAGGACAGTACATGAAACAACTTGTGATTAAATGAAAATAATGTCTTTTAAGAAACTTTTTGGAAAGTCTGATTAAAAAATTTTCAAAGTGGCATGGCAAAGTATATCAGTAATTAATTGAATTTAAACAAAGGGTTTACCATGATAAATGGCTGGTTGACAGGCAATTACAGGACAAGTGTACCATTTGAGTGGCATTGCTAATGATATGACTTATGATAATGGCTGGCACATTGGATTACATCATTATGGATTATATAATTCCATTACACTTTTAGGATAACTATTAAGACAATTTTCTTTTATAGGAATTGTTGTGTGGATTAATTGGGTACTTTAAACTATTGAGGAGAGTTGTAATGCATGAAAATATGAGGTTGTAGCTTTGTAATAGAATTTAAGGTAATTTGGCTATAATATTGGCTACCTTATGGGTAACAAAGGGTGAATTTGTCTAATCTGGCTAGCTGGGTTTGCATCCTCCTCTTCCTTCATCTCTTTATGATGAAATAAAATAATGAAAAATGAAAATAATAACAAACACAAAGTTTGTGTTTAATGTAGTTGCTACTCAAGCAAAGGAAAGGACCTTCCATACAGGAAAAAGACTTTTCTTTGGTTTTGTGTAGAGAAGCTGTGTTCCCCTTCTAGAATTAACAAAAAACTCAATATGAAAAGAAATGGACCAACAAGGGGACACTTTGCCAGGTCAGGAAGAATGAACTGAATGCATACATAATTTTTTTTTTAATCAACTGAGCCACCCAGGTCCCCTGAATGCATCTTTAAAATCTATGAATGAGACTGACAGAAATGAATTCTGACAGTCCCATGGACTAAGGAGACTGATGAGGGTGGAGTGTGAAGACATAGGATTGAGAAAGGGAGAGAGGAATTTGGGGAGAATTTGGGATAAGCTAGTCAAGACTGGAGACTTAGATCATCTCTTGCAATTTATTGTAATTACTTGTGTAATGAATGGTTATGAATTGTTTGTGACATGCAGGGTGTAAGAAATATCATATTTCTGTCTGTTAAAGTCTAGCTTCCAGTTTCTTTTCCACGGTTGGCAAGAAGTACAATTTTAGATACTTTTTGAGATTCCTTCTTCCTCCTTGGGTTGAGTCAGGTCCCTGGGGCTTATGTAGTCCAGGACAAATGCAGGAGAGGTCAGAGATTTGTTATGGTGACCACTGAGAGGCTCTTGTTCCAGGCTGTATGTGGTCCTTTCAAAGACAGAGATACTGCTGGCTTACCCACTCACCTTGAAGCCATGGTGCTTAGTGCTGACATATTATACCTCCTTGTAATCACTCCCACATCCAGGGTGGCTCTAATCACCCCCTTTTTCTCTTTCCTTATTCTCTCTGTGGCCATCCCCTCTTTTGAACTTAGGGTTTGGACCACTGACCCTTCTCTGGGAAGTATCAGCCTCTGTCTATCACCCTCTTAGCTTACCAGGCTTGGTTTTCTTACTAGGCCTACACATTCAAATACACAACCATCAGTAAAGTTCCTTAGGCAAGGAACTACAAACTAGGGAACACATAGGTCTGTTTCTACAAAAGAAAGAGCTTTAGTTTTGCCAGAAGTCCACAGAAGCAAGGACACACACATATATATACATGTATTTATGTAAATAAAATATATACAGTGCATATACATGTATTTATATAAAAAATTTAAAAATTAAGGCATTGATTAATTTTTCACTAACTCACCTTGTTAGGATTGTTTAATTGTATGCCCTTCTCATTGCTCTTAGTTCTGATAAGACAAGAACTGTGTCTGCATACATACCATTGTTTCCCTAGTACTGAGCGTGTAGCAGGTACTCAATAAATATTTGTTTAAAGAAGAATAGGTAATGAGGTAAGCTGAGAGGGTTCACAAGGTCATAAAATAGAGAATGTTTTTAGAAAATGTGATGGAGAATTAAAGTTTTATTCACTCGAGAAGTCTAGAACTTAAAATAATGAAGAAAGACGTGGGGGCCTGGCAGAATCAGAACAGATCTCTGCTTCTCCAAGGACCCAGAAACCTGAAAGAAAGTGAGGTCTAGATATAGGACAGAAAAGTGACCTAACTTTGAGGCTTAAGGAAGGTTGGTGATGAGCAGGATGAAGGGCAGGAAATGTTGAAAGACAAGCCTGCTTATTTCAAACACTTGCTGAGCTAAGTGAATCATTTTCACCCACGTGTCTGTTATATAGCTCATCTCTATAGAAATTTTGCCTTCTGTATTTACTGACCATAGTAACATGGACTATACTCCTATAGCAGATATAGGACTAGAGAGGAAATCAGTCCCTGAATCCTTTTATGATTAATAATAACTTAATAGTGACTGTAGTCACAGAAAATTACCAAGGGAACTTCTATTTGTCCAAAGGAACTTGTTTTGTCAGTTGCTAAATTTATTTTCTGTTTCGGATGCTTGATAAACTAATAAAAAGAGTGCATTAAAATTTTTTCACTTATTCACATGCCCAAAAATATTTCATGAATACTTGTTATGTTCAAGAATACAAAAGCTTGTAAGATGTCATTGTTGCAATCTAGTATAGGTAAGGTTAGTGATGGTGGTGATGGTGTATATCATAAGAAGGAAAAGTTAAGCCAAGTGTAGAAAAAATGATGAAATAAGGTTCTATGGTAGGACCACAAAAGTGGGCTTCACAATAAGGTATTCAGAAGGAGAGATTATATTTAACAGAGTGATCGTGGAAAATTTGACATAAGAGGGGGCAATGATCTGGATATTGAGTGATTTAAATAGGTGAAAGTAAAGAGGAGAAGGCAGAACGCTATCTCAGATAGAAAAATGAAATGGTCTTTTCCCTTGACTAGCTTTGTTTTCTTTCTGGTAATCAATTGAGTAAACATATTGATAGCTGTGTGTGGTTTGCCCTACCGTGATTATTATCTTGTATTTATATACTGTGAATTTCAAAGCTTGATTGACGTAATTTCCCTACTATCTTGAAGGCCTAGAAGTGGTTTGTGGTCTTTAGGGAGGGCAAGATTTCCCAGAAAATATAGTGGTGAGATTCTTAGATTTGGAAAATACTAGGCATGCATTTTTCTCTGGTTTTGAATGATTCCTTTGAGTTAACTGACTGATCTAGGAATATGGCTGTTATTCTATCCTGTGCTTCAGACTTTTCTATTTGAAACTCATCCTGCAGAAGGTCATGTCTTAGGATTTGTTACTCTTTCCAAGTCAAAGAAAACAAAATCTCACATTACATATGTCAAGAGCATGTTTTTATTTATTTTTTTTACCAAAAATGAGCTTGGGGCAGGGTAAAGTTTCTTTTTTGAAATATATTCTGCTGGAAAATGGGAAGCTGTACAGATTTGAATACACAAATATTTAAAATATCCTTGTGTACTTAAAAAATGTAATTAAAATTTAAAATTAAATAAAAAGGAAAAATATACCAAATATGACAAAGTAATATTATTTTTGCTATGTATGGGATATATAGAAATTGATGGCAAAAGTTCTGATACCTAAATAGTAGGTGGTTAAAGGGCATTAACAGGAAAAGTTCCTTAAAAGAAGAAACATAAATGACCAATAAATATGTGAAATGACCTTTAGTACAGCAAATAAATAAATGAAAATTAAGACAAGAATGAGGTTTCATTTTCACGTATTAAATTAATATAGATTTAAAAAATAGTGTTCTAGGGGTGCCTGGGTGGCTCAGTCGGTTAAGCGTCTGACTTTGGCTCAGGTCATGATCTTGCGGTTTGTAGGTTCCAGCCCTGCATTGGGCTCTGTGCTGACAACTCAGAGCCTGGAGTCTGCTTCAGATTCTGTGTTTCCCTCTCTCTCTGCCCCTCCCTCACTCATGCTCTGTCTCTCTCTGTCTCAAAAGAAAAACATTAAAATTAAAAAAAATTTTAAAATAGTATTCTAATATCAAGGATAAGGTGAAAGAAGCAATTGCCTATACTTTTGAAAGACAAATTGGTAATATACATCATGTTTTTGATCCATTCCCTATTCCTGACCCACTCCTAGCTATATTTTCCCTCTTCTGAAAATGTATACTAATGAAATATTATGTGAAGAAAAAAAATAGAGAAATAAGTCCTATGCATGCCCACTGCAATGTTATTTGGCTTTGGATTCAGAAAAAATCGGGGCACCTGGCTGGCTCAGTCGATAAAGCATGTGACTCTTGATCTCAGGTTTTAAGTTCAAACCCTACGTTGAGCACAGAGCCTACTTAAAAAAAAAAGGTGGATTCAGAAAAAAAAAAAATCTGGACTCATTTTCAAAATACAAATAAGGAAAACCCCAGAAGAAATACATTAAATTGTTAATTCTGGCTATCTGTGATAAGAGCACTATGGGTGAATGTCCTTCCTATATTTTAAAATTTTTTTATATTTTTCAATTTTCTACTTGATTAAAAAAAGGAAAAATATATCATGACATATAATCAGAAGAATTCAAATATATGAAAAGTAATTTGTTGTGGAAATAAATTTTTAGTTTTTTATTGGTAAAATATGCAATTTCTTTTTTCTTTCTTTTTTTTTTTAATTTTAATGTTTATTTTTGACACAGAGAGAGAGACAGAGCATGAGTGGGGGAGGGGCAGAGAGAGAGGGAGACGCAGAATCCGACGCAGGCTCCAGGCTCTGAGCTGTCAGCAGAATCCGACGCAGGCTCCAGGCTCTGAGCTGTCAGCACAGAGCCGACGCGGGGCTCGAACTCACAGACGACGAGATCATGACCTGAGTCAAAGTCGGACGCTCAATCAACTGAGCCACCCAGGTGCCCCTTAAATATGCAATTTCATTAAGAATATCTCATGATAGAGAGTTCATGAAAAGAGTCACCCAAGATGGTAACAGAGAAGGTCCTGAGCTTCACCCTTCCCACGGACACACTGATTGTACAGCTACACATGGAGCCTCTCCCTCTGAAAGAGATCTAGAAATTAGCTGAGTGGCTCCTATAAATCTGATTACTGAGAAAATATCCACATAGAAACAGGTGGGGAAGGATAAGGCACACTGTCACCATAAACCCCAATGCCAGCATAGCGCCATGCAATTGGGCAGGAACCCCCAATCCCTGCTTCTCCCTGAGGAATGAGGGTTTGAACCCCACATCTAGTGCCCCAAGTTTTAGGACTCCCAGTGGAGTGGTGGGCTTCTAAAACACCTAGCTCTAAAAGCCAACAGGGCTTGTGTCCAGGGGACCCATGAAACTATAGCAAACAAGCAATTTTTAATGGGCCTCAGGGTACATAAGAAGATAGACCATACTGCAGATTTCCTAAAATAATTGTTACTGAATTATAGAAGGTATTGTTTAGTAATTGGTTGGGATATTTTTATGTGCTGTCTTTATGATTTATCAGTGCAAACAATGGGAAATCAGTTCTTTGTCTTCAGTGACTTCTATATTCTCTTTTTGTGCCTGTTACCATTTCATTCCTAACATTGATGCTCTGTGCTCTCACATAGAGCCTCCAATCTTCCAGGTAAGGTATTATTCCTCCAGGGAATAATATTTCTTTTTTTAATATATATTTTTAAGTTTCTTTTTGAGAGAGAGAGAGAGAGAGATTGCATGTGTGAGTGGGAGAGGGGCAGAGAGAGAGTGAGAGAGAAAATCCCAAGCAGGTTCCATGCTGTCAGCACAGAGCCTGACATGGGGCTCAGTCTCATGAACCATGAGATCATGACCTGAATGGAAATCAGGAGTTGAATGATCAACCAACTGAGCGTTCCCCAGAAATAGTATTTCTTAAAGGACCTCTAGATAGAAGGCACTGGAACTTATCATGACAGAAGGAATTGCTAATGATAAAATTTAGGAATTTACAGGTGTTGTAGACTGAGTATTTGTTTCCCTTCAAAATTCAAATGTTGAAGCTCTAATTCTCAATGTGATGGTATTTGGAGGTGGGACTTTTGGAAAATAAATAGGTTTAGAGTGGGTCACAAATGTGAGACATTCATGATGGGATTAGTGCCTTTAAAAGAAGAGAAAGAGATAGAGATAGAAATAGAGAGAGATCTTCCACTCTGTGCAGGCACTGAGGAAAGGCCATGTGTGGACATAGGTAGAAGGCTGTCATTTGCAAGCCAAGAAAAGGGCCATTAGTATACACTGAATCTGCAGGCATCTTAATTGGACCTCCTGATCTCCCAAAAGTGTGAGAAATAAAAGTCTTCTGTTTAAGGCACCCAATCCAAGGTATTTTATTACAGCAACCCAAGCAGACTAAGACAATAGGGATGATACCTTTTGGCTAGTGTTCTGCCTTTCCTTTTGTCACATAAGACGTGTATATTGTCTTCTCTTATTTTTCTCATATGTAACAAACATGTCTCTTCCTGAATGTTGGGGGCACTTCACGTAACCAACCAATGTCCTCTTTCCCTGGCATTATGTTTATATTTTTTCTACTGATGGGTTGTTCTCTGTTCCAACAGCAACTCTTGCACTACTAAGCTCTATTTGTTTATAAATTATCTTATTTGTTTGCCAAGTCAATTGCTTTCTGGGGCAAGCTGTGTTAGGATGTAATAAGTCTTAATATCATTTGCAAGTCTCTCCCACAATGTGGTTATGTCCACACATGCAAATACATTTGACTGAATTCAGCAAAAACATCACGTTTCATTATTCTGTATAATGACAAATAACTCATTTGATGGCATTCTCAAATTTTTGGTTGTTGGATTTAGTCATGTGTATATATGACCTATAAGAATTGTTAGCTTACATAAAAAAATTATTGAAGGTTTTAAAAAGTTTTAAATATCTTTACTGCAAAGTAAATAAATTTTTCCTTGGCACTTTAATCTACCTAATATTGCTAATAAATTTTAGAATTTAATCTGTAATAAGCTTCCTAAAGCAATCACTTTTGTTCCACACATACAACAAGAAAGACCAGTGTCTATTTTTTTTTCTTGCCTTTGAACTCATTTGGACACACTGTCATGAAGAGTTACTCAAAAAACATAATAGTCTCCTATTGAGCAAACATTAGCTAGATCTATGTGAAATTATTATTAGGTCATTTTTAACTTAGAAAAATGGCAACAGTATTGTAATGATTACTTTCATAAACTCACTGTTTTTCTTCCTTTAAATTTAATGTTTTCATTATAATTTGGACATTAAAGCACTATGCTCATTCACATCTTGAAGTTCATCATGTCAGTAGTGGGCTTTTGCCATTGCCATGGTTTGGTTAACTGATTTGTCACATTTTTGTACCTCACAGTTCATATATCAGTAAAAACATATATGGTTTCTGGAGGGTGGTTATTTTACTTTTTAGGATGGACCCACCTGCAAATTCAGGTCAAAATGAAATGTGTCAGTAATAATTTGGACACCATTGTTTGATACGGTCAATAGTACTCACATTTCCTGTGTCCATTTGGACAAGTCTTGTGAAGGCTCTTGTGTTTAGTCTAGTTCACACAATTTATTGAGCTCCTACTATAATGCCAGAGAATGAGCCAGGTGCTGCAAATCTGAAGATAACTAGTATATAAATATGTGACAATAGTGTCGCATATTGCAGTGCTAAGGGTTAAATAAGGTTGAAGTACATCTGTAAAAAATCTCCATCATCATTCCAATAGCAATGAATTAATTCAACAAATATTTATAAAGCACGGTCATAAGCCTGGCCCTGTGGTAGGCACTGTGTATCCAGTGAGATATAGCAGTGAACAAGACACACATTCTTCCTGGCCTCCTGGAGCTAAGCACTTAAGTGACATATATTTAGCAATCAATATATGGCTATTTGTAATTGTATTCAATTAGTTTTGCTTACTGCTACTGGTGTGAGCTCTCTGAAACAGGAATCTGATTATGTTACTTTTTTTTGCTTAATAATCTTGAGTGGCATTTTGTTGCTGTGAAAAAACATCAAATTCCTTAGTATGCTTTTGTACTTTGATCCTTGATGAATTTTCCAGTCTCTACTCTTTTTTATGTGTTCTAGGCTGTGGGCAAACAGGAGTAGTTACTGATCCCCAAACATATCATATGATTTCATGCCTCTCTATGCCTTTGCTCACATGTTCCTTTTTACCTGGTAAGTCCGACCCCTTCTACCTACACATACATGTTTTTCACACTTGTTCTTTTGGCAAGCTCCTACTCACTTATATGTCACCTGTTCAATGACCTTCCAAACATAATTCATTGTATTTCTGTAGCTCTTTGTATAGTCATCTACTTTATAATTTATTGCTGTTATTTTTTTTGTGAGTCTCCTGGGCTAAAACTCTCTTTGAGAGTTCTAAACTGGATGCATGTTTTCTTAAAAAAAAAATTAACGTTCATTCATTTTTTTGAGAGAGAGCGTGAGCAAGTGATCAGGGGAGGGGTAGAGAGAGGGGGACAGAGGATCTGAAGTGGGCTCTGTGCTGACAGCAGAAATCCTGATGAGGGGCTTGAACTCATGAACCATGATATCATGACCTAAGCCAAAGTTGGCCGCTTAACCAACTGAGCCATCCAGGCGCCCCTAAACTGAATGCATCTTAAGCTTAAATTTTCTTCATTGCTGAAAATTTCTCCATTCTATTACCTAGGAGATTCCTTTTGTTACTCAAAACAAGAACAAAACTGTGTCCCATCTTTATAAGAAATTCTATGTGTAAGATCTCATTAGAAACTCAGAACTATTTTTGGGAGCATTCAGGGCGAGTAGAATTGTGTCCAGTTCACAATCAGCTAATCTGAAGCTCAGGTCTATGAAGTGTTTGTATCAAAATAACCAAGAAAATGCGAGATTGTGATTGTTTTACATTCTCATCTCTGTCCATTGACATCCATTTTCTTAACTGTCTATACCAAAAAGTTCATATAATCACTTCTTTTTCCACAAAATTGTCATCATATCAGAAGTGGGACCCAACCCATGGCTTTTACACTGAATTGAATACATATTGATTGAATCAAACAGGATTCTTCTCTGTAGTCCTTGTTTCCAGGTTAACCAAGAGCATGAGTAGGCATGGTGATGATTTGTGCTCTGATTCCACCAGGTGGTCTTTCTTTGGCTGTAGCCTGTGGGTCCTGAATGCTCCACACTGTGAACTGTGGTTTCCACTATTGCTGCAGCCCTATTTCTCTTGCCCTAGGGCAACCATCTCCCAGTGGCTTCTCTTTAGCCACTGCTCTTGGACTGGTGTTGGTGGCCCAATTCTTAGAACTGGGAGTATTTATCCACAGGGAATGAGATTTGTGTCTACAAAAGGTAACCTAATGACATTGAATGGGCCTCACCCCTGTAGAACTCAAAGTCAACACTTTTGAGCAGTGATCAACTTAGGGCTTCATCTGACTCTTTTGACTTCCTCCTACTTCAGGGTGAGTTTCTTATATTTTGGCGGGTATTTCCTACTCAGATTGGGCAAATCTTTGTTATGCTTAGTGTATTAATCTTGAACATTATACCACAATCCTCTTCATTAGTTTTCCAAGGGGCTTTAAGGGTCAGATACATGTAGGTATTTCACTTAATTTTATTTCAACCAACACTTATTGGGCACCTATTATGTCTCAGGCACTATGCTTGATTATAGAATGTTCAATTTTCTTAAAATTTCAGGGTTGTCCCAATTAGCCCTCTGTTATAGACGAGGGAACCTAGACTCTGTGAGAGTTCAATAATTTTCCCAAGGTAACAAAGTCAGTAAGTGGCAGAGCTGGGATTGAAATTTAGGCTTGTCTGAACCTGTGGTCTCATTCTGCTTTCCAGTATGATCACCACCACAATCTATAGCCACTTAAGACTTCTGAGGATTTAGAGGTGCCTGGGTGGCTCAGTTGGTTAAGTGTCCGACTCTTGGTTTCAGCGCAGGTCATGATCTCACAGTTGGTAGGATGGGACTCTACCCTGATGGTACAGAGCCTGCTTGGGATTCTCTCAGCCCCTCCCCGACTTGTGCTTGCTCTCTCTCAAAATAAATAAATTAATTAATTAAAAAAAAAGACTTCTAAGGATTTAACAAGCATGAATGACAGTACCCTGAAGTTACCATTTTAGGGTGTACTGGAGGAATACTCTTGCTATTGCTGCAAGTGCCAGTAGAATCTATAAGACTTGTAAGATGTTGTAAATGGCAATAAAAGGCAGCAACCTGTGCATAATTAAGTTTTGCTCTCCCTCTTTAACTCCCAATGTAGGGGAAAGAGAGACTATTTTTTTTATAACTTAACTTTCTAAGTGACTTAGACATCCTTGAGGGCTTCTTCTTTTCTCTACTCTCATGAGCCCTCTAAGGACTAACATGTTAAAAATTAAGGTTATTCTTTCCAGATGCTGGAGTTTTGATTGCAAGTAGAATAGGAGTAGCTAAGTGGTGGTGGAGCTGGCGTTGCCTATGGAAAATGTTCAGACAACACACAAAGACCTGCCAAGTCTCTTGCAATCTTTTATTTGTATTGATGTGTATTTGGCTCAATGAGCTCAGCTTGAGGTTGTGGGGATGATTGGTATGACCAAGCAAAAGAACGCTGGGGGTATCCCTCCCCATTCCTATGATTCCTGAGTATTGAGAAGGTTAAAGATATCAGATCTGCGTTTAGGTAAGAAAATGAAAAACATATATACTGTTGGTGAATATGTTAAGTATCTTAAGAAATTGCTTAATTCAGAAAGTAAATGAGAAATCAGACTGAGGGAAATTCAGAGTATTTAAATGAGTACTTGCCTCTAAAATTACTACTATGTGATTTGAGAAAATCATGAATTCACTATGAAATCATATTAATTCATCAAATTTCATCTTCTGCCTTAAAAAAAAAGTACTTCAAGTCTTATTCATTTTTGTATTTCATGGAGATTCCTTACCTGCCTTAAGAGTAGGCTTCTATTTATTTCAGGGGTAACTGTTCAGCTTGCCTTTTTACCTCTCTTGGACTTTCTAATGGGAACCAAATTTTGATCCATTAGGTTCCCCTGTAAAATTACCTTGTGGGTTTAGAAGCTGCCATGTATCAGTAAAGCTAGCAGCAATTTTGACCGTGGCTGTGTTTTCATTTTCAAGTAAAAGATATTTCATAGTCTCCATTTTTTGCAGAAATGTGTTTGTTACCAATTTTGATCTGATTTCTAAACTTGCCTCAGTCTTCAACCATGAGAGAGGAGGACAGATACCACAAGGGAGTGTAGATGTGTTCAGTTCAGAGATAAATCTCTACCTGAGTTCCTGCATTTTTCTTATGGTTTCTATTACATGAGAGAGAGAAAGGAACTGTGTATTATCAGTACAAACCTTAAGTTGTCCAGGTGATGCGCTTGTCACACTAAAAACATCTTCAATTTTTCTGATATTGGGAAATTGTTCTGTGTAACAAAAGTCAAACATTTTCTTTATGTTTGGTTGTGTTGAAATAGTGGTTCACAAATCCCAGACATCTTTTTGGAGTCTCTAGGAATTCTGGACTCAAGAAGAAAGAACAGTTTGGAAAACAATTTTATAAATTCAATTGTACTAACAAAAGTCTTCCAACACAGGCAGCATGACACATGGAAAAACTCTGGGGTCGGATGAGTCTGGGTTTGAATCCTGGTTCTGCCACTTACTAACCATGTCAGCTCGGCCAGATTATTTCCTTCAAAGAGCTTGTCTCCTCCTCTGTCAAATGATAAAGTGAATGCATACACTTAGAATTATTATGAGAGATCAAAATATGCAAATTTAGACAAGAGAAGGCCTCTCAATAGTTGGAAAATATTTTAAAATATAATATGAAAATTGTTATTGCAGAAGTTAAATTTGCACCGTGAAGCATACAAGCCAAATGCTAGTATAAGGCAAAGACCAATGCTAGCAGCCTAAAATGTGGATATGGATCTTTCTACCTGTTGCCATAGCTGTAAATAATATACTAACAGCTGTTATTTACTGTGTTCTTATTCTGTACTGGATATTATATATATATAATAATCTGTAGTATAATAATATGTACTAGATATATAAACATTATATCATTTAATCTTCAAAACTATTCTATGGGGGTAGTTTATGTGATTACAGTCAACAAGCGTAGCTGAAATTAACATCTTAAAAATAATTTACTTTGTCATTGTACAGACACAGTCATTGGATTTTCATAAAAATACATTGGACTAAGTCAACTTTACTCACAGATCTTTGAAATTAGTCCAGTGGTCTAGTCAAGTAGGAAAAGCTCCAGGAAAAAGAGTTGTAAATAGAATCTGAATATTTTATTTATTCATTTTTTAAGTGAGTATGTGTTTGAAACGATAAATCCTAGAACCAACCCATCAAGTTTTCTAGGACTGTGAACAGTATGAATTGAATGGTGTTAGTGAGCTCTGTGAAGCCAGAAGCTGCTTCAAGCTGCCTGTTGTTTGACATAGGTATTTAATACCTACTTAGTAGGTATTTAACATAGTAGGTACTCAATGGTGCTGAATGAAACTTTGTTGAATAAATAAATTAGTTTTAATATGGAAAAATAGGCCTCTTTGGACCTCATTAAGATAATTTTTTCTCACCGATAATTTTAAAGCTTTCAAAAAAATTCTAAATAGTTGAATTTAAATCTATTCTGAGTTTTTCCACATGAACATTGGGTTTTGTCACTTTTTTTTAAATTAGAAAAATATTTTTTAAATGTGAGAAAATGTATACATAAGAAAAGCTCATATTTAAATTACAAATATTGGTATACGAATTGTAGTTTATACAAGTAGCTATATCATGAGTAGCTAAAGGAAGGGAAATAACATTTGAAACATTCTAATAAGCTTAAATTTTGAATATAATCTAGTTTTAATTTTTTTCTGTTAATGCTTTCTGGACCATAGACAGAGTAAAATAAAAAAAGAATCAAAAATAGCTAGAATAGAACATTACAGTGCATGTAATGTTGTAAACACTGCAAAGTGCTTTATATGCAATGCTGTCAGGCAAGTATTGCTATCCTTCCTATTTTTACAAATGAGAAAACTAAGGCATGATGGTCAAATGACTTACCCAAGGTCACACAGCTGGCAAAAGGTAGAAACAGGTTTAGAGCACAGCTCTCTTTGAGTCCACATCCTGCAATCCTGCTTGTCTGTTGTGTCCAGAGCTCAGCCTGAGCTTGGTGTGCACAATTCCTATAGGAACTGGTTCCCAGTGTGTATAGAGATGGTTGAGCCAACTAGAAAATACAGTTGCCCCTTGAACAATACAGGCGTTATGGGTATAGACCCCATGTACTTGAAAATCTGCTCATAATTTTGAGTCTCCTCAAAACTTAACTACTAATAGCCTGTGTTGACTGGAGGCCTTACAGATAACAGTCAATTAACACATATTTTATATGTTATATGCATTATATACTGTATTCTTACAATGAAGTAAGCTAGAGAAAAGAAAATGTTATTAAGAAAATCATAAGAAAAAGAAAATACATTTACAATACTGTATTATTGTATTTATTTTAAAAAATCCACGTAAAAGTAGACCCATGCAGTAGACCCATGCAGTTCAAACACATGTTGCTCAGGGGTAAAATGTAACTTGTTCTCCCTAAAGTATCCAAAACCATTTGCTCTGGTAAAGGGAATATCCACATGCCTTCTCAAAAGAATCAGATGAGGGAATTCCAGATTAAAAGAAAATGGATGCATGCAAAAAACAAAAGCTCCGTTTTAAAACTGAAATGGATTTTTTCTGAGTTATTATAGAGTCAAGCTGAATCCTGAGCAGCCTCATAAACTGTGGAGCTGGTTTCCTGATTTAGCATTATTACTCAGTCTACATGTTCTCAAGAAACACAACTGTTTAGATATTTTACCCTGTGTCACTCACTAGATCAAACTATGGTGCTGCCAGAGTTTGGAATGTGTAATGGCCTCTTGAAAACTACAAGGAGACATCGTTCTTCTAGGTTAATTAATGCAAAATTCCATTAACCTTATTCCAAATGGATCTTGTGTAAAAGCAAGGAAATTTAAACACAAAGATGATTTTTTATGCAACATTAGGTTCAATTTTTCATTATATTAAAGCAAACATTAAAATTAAAAGGACTACACAATAAAAGTAATATAAGTATTTCCCCCCTCACTGCATTTACAATGTCTTTTTTTATACTACATTAGCCTCTATACTATAACATATTTCAAAAAAAAAGCAGTAATGAGGTACTAAGGAGAGGAAATTTTATTTCTTGGCAATGTGAGAAAGATCAATTTTGAAAAATCCAAGTAAGTAAATTAGATATCTGCTCATACACATTACATATACTTTTCTCAAATAAATTCAATTAGCTAAACCCAATTGCCTTATCTTGTGTCTTTGTACCTTTATTTTTATAATTGATGTGAATGGAGTCCATAATCTTATGTTTCCTGTAGTAGTACTTAAGAAAGCCAAACCCAAGTAGAATTGCCAAAAAAAGATATAGTATTTTAATAGCTATCCTGTCAAAATGTTTATTTGGCTACTATTCCTCAGAAAGAACTAAGTGGATTTACAAACTTTCCAAAACAAGCACGCGCATGTGCAAGAGCACACACACAAATTCACCCTCAGGCTTTGCAAAAGCTTGAGACTCCCAGCCTAATAGGTAATTGTTTTGGAAATTTGTTTCTAAAAAGGGGAGGGGGATAAAATGCAAACACCATCTCAAACATAGCTAATTAAAAACAGTTGGTGAATGAGCTGATTTTGGCAAAAAAAAGTGAGTTGCAACACTTGAAATGACTGGTGTAAAACTCAGAAAGAAGTCCAAGAAAGTAAATATTTCTTTGTGAGCAATTTTCTTTAGCCAGACAACTCTAGGAAGAATGGTAGTATCCAGAAAGTTATTCTCTTGGAGATAAGCCGATAACCAGACTTTTAAGGCAATAGTGTTTTCTGAAAAACAAACAAAAAAATAAATAAAGAAAATCCTTTACCACTCAAAAGATGTTGACTCTCTGAACAATACATTTTCCCAAGGAGTGACCTACCCAATTATGTACAATTATTTAACACTTTAATAACTCAGTTCATTGCACTGAAATGTGATAATAGTGCAGGCAAGGGGGAGGGGAAGAGGCTCATGGGAGAAGAAATTACTAAAACCTTTCTGAGGAAAATTTGTTAATACTATCAAAAGCCTTAATGCAGGTGCACATTTTGGGTCAGTGATTTTGCTTTAGGGAATTATCCAAAGGAAATAACCAGCTATCCAGATAAAAATTGTCAACTATATGTTAACTAACAAGGAAACAGCTTTTTTTCCCCTTAAGTTTATTTATTTTGAGAGAGTGAGTGAGCAGGGGAAGGACAGAGAAAGAGGGGGAGAGAGAGAGAGAGAGAGAGAGAGAGAGAGAGAGAGAGAGAGAGAGAGAATCCCAAGCAGGTTCTACACCATCAGCATAGAGCCTGATATGGGACTAGAACCCACAAACTGTGAAATCATGACCTGAGCTGAGGTTAAGAGCCAGATGCTCAACTGACTGAGCCACCCCAGAAATAGCTTTTTTTTTTTAAGGTACGTCTATTCAGGAGAATTCTATGCAGCCAACCAAGTTCTGAGAAACGTTTCTTGACAGAAATAATCATATTTTCATGTTTTACTAAGGGAAGAAAAAACAGACCAAAAAAACGTATACAGAGTAGATACCATTTAAATAAAAATAAAATGAATATATCCCCTGAGGTGGAGGAACTTGATAAAATGCAAACCGTGGTAGGAAAAAATAGCTAATTTTGAAAATGACAGAGATTGCCTTTACCTGTGATGTGTTATAAACTCCCTACTGGAGTTGGGAGCCTGAGCTGGAACAGTAGAAGCCTCTGACTTGACTTAAGGATACAAGTATATCTGCATGGTTGCTAGCTTTAGGTTCATATTTGGAGTAGCCCAAACCTTAGATAATGTTTGACAAATGCTTATCAGATCATGGATTAGATTACTTTAGAAAAATTTTATATATGAAAACTCAAATGATTAATCACCAGAGATAATAACCCAAGATTTTCTTTATGTGGTAGGATTTTTGAATTCTATGAATAATTTCCCCTGTGCTATCCTTTATGTACCTCCTTTGGCCATGTATTTACTGCTGGTGGCTTTCAACTTGTCAGCTACTTTGGTCTAGGGTAACTGCCACTTCTTTAATGGCACATTCTTAAAACTACACATATCACAACTGTCTGGTGTTGAAATAAACTTATGGGGTGTGAATTTTGGATCTGAAAAATTAGCTTGGATATGAAATCATGATGGCAGGAAGGGTTTTTCATGCCAGTAGGTAAACAAAGATGTGGGCTGTCTTGGTGGATTTCGGCATGCAAAGCTGTCATGGAAACTTACTGTGCTTGTACTAGAGACAGAGTTATTTTTCTCTTCCACTTGAAAAGCAAGGGCAGGATCCCACAGCCAGAAACGAAATGGCCATGCGATGAACAATAAAGCGTATTTTGTTTTACAGACCTTCACACAGAACTTGTCAGGTAGCTTGCAGCAACTATTGCCTTGTTCTGAGAACCCTTCTTCTATCTTTTCGTGATATATTCAAAGTTCTTGTATTTCAGTTATTTTTATCAGTGTGTTTATTTATAAAAAGTTATTTTACTTTGAAGCAATCTCAGATTTACAGAAAAATGCAAGAAGAGTACAAAGAAAAAATTTCCCCCTGAATTATTAGAGAGCAAGTTGCCTTCTTGATGTCCCATTATCTTTGGGTAATTTAGTGTATTTCCTACCACTACGTATATTCTCCTAATGGACCACAATAAAACCATCAAAATTAGGAAATTAACACGGGTGCATTACTACCATCTCTCCTCAAACAGCATGCAAATTTTATGAATTATCTTAAAAATGCCTTTTTAAAAAAGAGTTTATTTATTTTTAGAGAGTGAGAGGGAGAGAGAGAAACTGAAGAAGGCTCCACACAGCCAGTGCAGAGCCCGATGAGGGGCTTGATCTCATGGAATCTTGAGATCATGACCTGAGCCAAAACCAAGAGTCAGGTGCTTAACTGACTGAGCCACCCAGGTGCCCCTTGAAAATGCCTTTTGTAACAGAAGGGTCTAGGTCAAAATCTCATATTACCTTCAACTGTCATGTGTGCGTGTTTAGTTCGCAACCTTTCCTCACTTTTCCCTTGATTTTCATGACCTTTGAAGATTATGGAGCAGTTATTTTGTGGAATGTCCCCAAGGCATGTTTTTCTTGTTTTCCATTGATTGGATTCAGTTTATGAGTCTTTGGCAGGAGTATCACAGACGTGATGTTGAGTTCCTGTCATTGTATCCCATCATGACTTCTATTTGTCCCATCACTGATGAAGTGATCACCACTCCTTCAGTGATCCTTGATTATTTGATTAGGGAGGTATCTTCCAGTTTATCTTTGTAATTACTCTTTGTAATTAATGAATATTTTGTGAAGAGGTACTTTGAGAATGGCTATACTTCCTATTCCTTATTGAATTTCCTTCATTCCCACATTCCTTCTTTCCCTTTATCCTTCCTTTCTATCTCAGGATGGATTTACAAATTCCTATTTTATTTGAAGGACTATAATATCTTTCTTTCATTATTTATTTCAAAGCTTAAATTGTCCCTTCATTTGATTTGGGGAATCTTTTTCCAGCTGGCACCTATGTCCTTTTGACGTAGCCCATCGGACTTTGAATGCGTTCTTACCTTTTGACACAAGAAGAGGTTCCACCTTCATCTTGTTTTTTCCCTGCCTCAGCCCTAGAATCATGCATTTCTCCAAGAAACTCTGATTCCTTTTATTAGAGAATGGTATTTAAAAACCAAGGTCTTGGTGCCAGATAAGCTCATTACTGCTATTGCAGTGGTGTTGTTCCCAGGCAATATAATATCTATATCTATAATATGAAATAAATATAGTAACATTAGAACTTTATAATTTTCAGAAAGCTTAAAATAGTTCTGCAAATAGTCTTAGCTTGTTTTACTAGACTGTTAATTTGGAGAACTGTGAATAGAACTATTAATTTGGAGAAGTATTTTAAATATTCTGTGAATTATAAAGTTCTAATATGGGTATTGCTTTTGCCAGAGAGCTGGGCCCTGCTATGAAGCTGATGTAATTTTATGGCTGAGCTTCATATTGGTAATAAACTGTTGGACCATTTAATGTTGAACATAAAAACAACATACTCAGCTCCTTAAAGAAAATAGTATGAGTGCATGTTGAAAACAGGTACTTATTAAGTAATTATATTTTAGAAAAGTGAGAGATAAAGCCACCACTTTTGAAAAAATGAGATTGCGTTTACTTTTTGCTGTTTAGTGTGGCAAATTTGTATCCTAGACATAGGGATGGAATATTAAAGGGTTAAAGTAGTGCAGGAATAGAAAGGGTTTTAGACTATTCAAGGGTTAAAGACTATTAATATAGAGAAAAAATAATTATTACCTTATACACAATTACATTCTTTTTTTAAATGTTTATTTATTTATTTTGAGAGAGAGAGAGAAAGAGAGAGAGCTCGCGAGCAGGAGAAGGACAGAGAGAGAAGGAGAGAGAGAGAATCCCAAGCAGGACATGCACTGTCAGCACAGAGCCTGACGAGGGGCTTGATCTACCAACCCTGAGTTCATGACCTGAGCTGATCAAGCCTCGGAGGCTTAACTGACTGAGCCACCCAGGCACCCCATGCAATTGCATTCTTAAGTGAATTATAGAGATTTTATTATTGTTGGTATTGACAACTGGTATGTCAATGGTGTGTCTTGTCCCTGGCCTTAGTTCTTGAGTTAGACCAAGAAAGAATTCAGAGCCAAACTCTTAAGCATGCAAGGGTTTGATTGTAGTTTAAACAAAGGTACACTCTCAAGTTGGGAGAGTGGGCAGGCCCAGAGATGGCTGTTACACTGGGGGGTCAGGGTTGTCTCTTCTTTTCATGTTTGGATGGGTTATAGATCATAACTAAGGCAGTATCTGACTGAGGTTGTAGCCAATCATCTAAAGGGCACCTCCTACTGATTGGGAGAGGGAATTTTTGACTTGTATCATCCTTGTGGAAACTGTCATGGCAGCCATTCTCTGCCCAGGGGTGGGGGAGCATAGGGGGATTAAAAACCACAATGTAAAATATATTATAATGAAGGTATAGGTTAGGGTAGGGCAGTGGTCAAAGGGAAGAATGCATGCATATCCCCTGGGGTCTGTCCGGGCTATTTGGAACTTGGTCTCTACCCTTTTAATTAGTCAGAAAGCACTTGACCCTTGCACGTATCTAGTTAATTGCCTACTGTATCCCATAGACATTGCTGCAGTTACTTTGGTGTAAATCTCAAAAGTATTATCATATATAGTACCTAGCACTGCTGTGCAGATACAGAAGTGAATGTTTCTTGAGTTTCACTAAATATATACTGGCAATTCAGTAACTATTTAGACAGCTTAACTATTCAGACAGAAGATTAAAACTTGAAAATACATGCCAGAAGCTTGCCCACTGTCAATGAGAATTCACTTTTTTTTTTTTTAATTTTTTTTTCAATGTTTATTTATTTTGGGACAGAGAGAGACAAAGCATGAACGGGGGAGGGGCAGAGAGAGAGGGAGACACAGAATGGGAAACAGGCTCCAGGCTCTGAGCCATCAGCCCAGAGCCTGACGCGGGGCTCGAACTCACAGACCGCGAGATCCTGAGCTGGCTGAAGTCGGATGCTTAACCGACTGCGCCACCCAGGCGCCCCGAGAATTCACTTTTAAAATGTTATTAACAAGTCTAAAATCTTAAAGTATCTTCAAGTATAGAGGACTATATTATATTAATGAATTAGAAGTTAATATGGCTCTAAAGAAATAAAAATATTTTTTAAATATTAAGACAACTTGTTACAGAAAAGGAAAGCTTTCCGAGCATACAAATAGATTGCCAAACAGAAGAGTTTACACTAAATTATAGCCAAAGAAACCATCTAACCTAACGTACGAGTGTTGTAATTATAGGAAGAAAAGCCTGCAGAGAAAGGAGAACCATGAGGTAGTCCCCATGGATTATGGAGCTCAGAAGGAAACCAGTAGTCAGGACTTAAACTTTAGAGTGATCAGCAAGGTAGGTGGAGAGAGTTGTTGCCTGGCAGTTTGTACTTACATTCTGATTCTTTAGGGTTCTCCAAGGACACATTTGTTTATGTTGTGAATGGGTGACTAACAACTGAATGTTGTATGGAAAAGAAAATGCTAAGAACAGCAACAATTAAATAACCCAAGGTATCAGTGCTCTTTCAGCTCCTTTTAGGAAAGCTCCAGTCTGTTGGCCAGTTTTGTCTTGTCTCTGGGGATTTTTGTCTTCAGATCTTAACCAACCAAACTATCATGTGCATTTTCCTTCCCCTTGAAAAAAAATATAGATCATCACCCATCCTCCTTAATGCTTTCAACACAGTGAACAATAAAAGAATTCTTCGAAGGGGAGAAGAAAAGGAGAATTTATGACAGACAAGCCCACCCACCTTTCCTTAACAGAGATGATGCTTTTTAGAATTGGCCTTCTTTTTCTCTGAAGAGACACCAAAAGAAAGAAAGGAATCTGGGAATATGAGATAACTAAGTTCATCTGTCTTGTCTTTACGATAAGCCTTTTGCTGGTTTGACTTGTGAAAGGATAGAAGCTTGTTTGAAGCCTTAGAAGATTGGGGACCTATACTTTGGAACCATCTCTTAGTGATGCAAGAAATTATTGTAAACAGAACGAACTGAGTTTATTAAGACCAAGACAAGTACTAAACAACTGAACAGCTGTGTACACATTTTACTCTCCTTATGCATACAAGGGACTGTCTGTGCTCCACCCAGTAGGGGAACGGAACTAACTTATAAGTGTTTATTATTCACCACATACTGTGGTAGACATTTGATTTAAATGATTTCTTCAGCTCTAAAATACCTATTATATTATTATGACATGTTGCTTATTGAATTATTACGGATTGTTCTGAGGATGAAATGAGATCAAATAAGTAGTGTCTGATGCATTAAATTCTCACAGCAGCCCTATAAATCTCAACCAGGTTAAAGTGACCCAGCCAAGGTCACATAGTTTAGGATATGGCTGAGGTGGTCTCATCCTCACTCCCGCTGCCACACTGTTTGACTCCATAATAGTGCATTTGCTGGATAATTGTCTACTGTGCAAGTGATAGGAGGTATCTTGGGCTGGAAATTCTAAGCAAAAGTGTATTATTGTTAAACAAAACCTATTCTGAGTAATAATTTGTAGTTACTAGGAGAAGTATTTTTATGCATTTTCTACTCTTGAAACAATGTTTTGCAAATTGCTTAATTTCCTCGTTGTGAGCTGAGTGCTGCAGGCAAGCTATGTTTTCCCATTGGCATGGTAGTTCTAAACCATACATGGTGATTAAGATTGAGGAAATTTGATATCCCAAACTTTGTGTGGTGAGATGAATGTTACACATCTTTGGGAATTTTGTGTTCTCCTGATGATTATTTAGTTTTTCTAAGCCTTCCTAGGTGGAATCCTTCATATCACTTCTTTGTCTCATAGAAGGATATGCTACAAGGCAGAAATGTGAGTAGAATTTAATATTCATAGAGATGTCACAGCTGCGGTTTTAGTCCTAATACTATTCATGGTATTTTTTGATGCAAACGTTAGAGAAGGTGCAAAAATGTCAGGTGAAATTTTAAAGAGTTTAGGATCAAAATACTTATGATGACAAAAGTGATGGTTAGCCCTTAGTTCATCTACTTAAGTATACTCTTAAATATAATACAATTTTAAGTGATCTAACTACTATGTATCTTTTTAGTCTAGTTAATTTTATGATAACATATCCTGGAATATAAGTTCCAAAAAGACAAAGATTTTCATCAGTTTTGGGTCAAATCTGTATCCCTAGAACCTAGAAGAATGACTGGGATATAGTAAGTGTCCAGTAAATATTATTTAAACAATGAAATACTTAGGCAAAGGGATAGAAATTTGAGGAGTTGAACTCTAGGAATGTAGGAATAGAAAGGATTTTTATCAGAAAGACAGAATCTTAAAGGAACGAACTATTAATGTAGGGGTGGAAATAATTATGTAGAGTTAAATCTTCAAATGAAATAGAGACATTTCATTACTGTTGGTATTTATATTTCCGAGAGGTAAAAAATGTCTCCAAATGATCAAAGATAGTGTGCATAATTCTTCCAGATGATTCAGATTTGTAATATAACTTGAAGTCTGGAATTGTGATGCCTCCAGCTTTGCTTTTTTCAAGGTTGCTTTGGCTATTTGGGGTCTTTTATGGTTCCATACAAATTTTAGGATTGTTTGTTCTAGCTCTGTGAAAAATTCTGTTGGTATTTTGATACAGATTACATTAAATGTGTAGATTGCTTGGAGTAGTATAGAGCTTCCAGATTATTCAGATGATAAAAAGGATCATACTAGGATTTCAAATGTTAAAATTTAAAATCTCATTTTAAAAATGTGTGTGTGTGTGTGTGTGAGAGAGAGAGAGAGAGAGAGAGAGAGAGAGAGAGAAAGAGTGAGAGAGAGAGAGAGAGTGTGCAAGCGAGCTAGATGGTCTATGAAGGAGAGAATGGAGTGGTAAAGGATGCATAAAAATATTTTAATTACCTCCCTTGATTACATCTTATTTTAGAGAACTAGCCATCAAGAATGGCTTTTCATCAATTTTATCTAGTGTCTTTTTGGTTTTAGCATTACCAGTAATAATATGGTGCTACAGTTACTTCTTCATTTAATTATCATTTATCTATGCCTATGCTACTTGGACTTTAACCAAGTTGCCACTTTTTCTAGGAGCTTAAATTCTGTGCCCTAAATTCTTCCATTAAACATACATATTTTTTACTAATAATGTTTAGAAAAAAGATAATAAAAGTACAGCAAAGAGAAAGAGTAAGGGGTTGGTAAGAAAATCTCAGTTTTCTATCTTCAATTTACTAGGAAAAACATAGCACTTCCTTCGTTTGTACTAAAAAAACAAACAAAAATGGTAGCTTTTATATTTTAATTAGCTTGGAGGCATAAGAATGGGGAATAATAGAAGTTTTAAGTAAATTCAAGGAAAATTTGCCTATTTCTAGGAAAAGAAGGCATTAAAAGATTATTAAAATACTTTAGCCAGTTGATAAAATGCCTCTGTGAACATTAAATTGTTCTTACAAAACAAAATTTTGGTTATTTGTTTATAAATAAATGAGAAACATATGAATTACATTTCACATAAAATACACATGACAAAAAATTAAATAAAAAAAATACTTGGCAAAACTTATTTGGGATTTGGTAAAACATAAAACGAGTTTTGGGTTTGGTAAAGCCACAGACATTTGAAAAATATCTTGAAATGATCACCAAGCCCAAAGTATTCCTAAGTTAGCCCACTCTTTAGAAACTTTTTATTGTGATGATGTCTGTGATGATTGATCATTTATTTCTTTTACTAAAGAAAAAAAAATCCAATTATGAGAAATTCAAGGAAGATCAAATTTTCTTTTTCCAGTGAATTGCTAGAATTTGAAAACCCAATAATTTAACAGGCATGTTGTTTGCTTGTTTTTAAAAACCCGCAGCAGCACTATTATTACAGTTGAACTATAATAGTCAAGAATTGGCTTCCCTCCATTCACAGCTCATATTTCCTCCTGAAGTTTGAGGAGAACTTGAGACTTTATCTCATCATCTCTTTTAAAAATTTTTTTGGAAGTTTATTTATTTATTTATTTATTTATTTATTTATTTATTTATTTATTTTGAGAGAGAGAGGCAGAGACAGAGAGAGAGAGGGAAAGAGAGGGAGAGAGAGAGAGTGAGAGAGAGAGAGAGAGAGAGAAAGACATCAGGCAGGGAGGGGCAGTATCTCATCATCTCTTGATCTTTCTCCTTCTTCTCCTCCTCTTCCTCCTCCTTCTTCTCTTCTTGCTCTTTCTTCTTTTGTATTTCATTGTTTTTCTTGAGTATATCTCAATAATAGTATCCCTAGTTACATGTTGGAAATTGCAAAGTAGGCCAACGTCAACCCTAGTTCTCTTCCAGTCTAGCAAAACTATTCCTTCCTTATAATCCTTAGCTTCTTTCTAGGTGCCCAGTGTTCTGGGCTATGCCTACTCTTTACAGTTTCAGCTACACAGGCCTACTTAAATATCAACCACTGTGTAGTACCCAAACTATCCTCTCATCAAAGTTTACCTATGGACAACCAGCACCACACTGAGGAGAGAAGTATTGGAAATGTCTTGTATTATTTAATTACAGTTGCTCACATTACTTTGTTGGAGAAGAAAAATGGCATTAGACTTTAGTTGGAGAGTTTCTCTCTTTTAATAAATTTTTTAAGTTTATTTATTTAATTTGAGAAAGAGAGAGTGTGGGCAGGGGAGGGGCAGAGAGAGAGAGAGAGAGAGAGAGAGAGAGAGAGAGAGAGAGAGAAAATCCCAAGCAGGATCTACAGGGTCAGCAAAGAGCCCATTGCAGGGCTCAAACTCATGAACATGAGATCATGACTTGAGCTGAAATCAAGAGTTGGGGTTTAACTGACTGATCCACCCAGGTGCCCCTAGTTGGAGAATTTCTAATAAATTTCGCTATGACTCTTTTGGTGCAAGAAACAGAATTCCATATGAGATAGGTTAAAGCAGAAATAGGATTCATGGCTATCTGATAGCACACAAAAATTGAGCTGCAACACCATCAGGCTCTTCCTCTGCTTCATTAACTACTCTGGATGAGTCTGTGCCATTTTTTTTCTCCTACAGCCAGGCTTCTTCTATTTCTTTTGTTTATGTGGAAGAATATGGCTCATATAGTTTCTGAGTTTACTTGTAACAAGTTCAGCACTAGAGGAAAGACTAAATTTTTCTTTTGTTCCAAATTATATATTTTTGACGTAGAACTCTTACTAGCCCAGCTTGGTTAAGGTCAATTGTGGCCAGGGGAGGGGGGTTACATGTACAACCTTAACTACTAGGAACTTTTCTTTTCACCATGTGGATGGGGATGGGTGGATGTAAGGAAGTATGGTGCTCAGATGAAGAAGGGCTAGGAGACAACCCAAAAGATACACATGACAAAAGTTTCTCACATTTAAGTGCTAATTTTCTTATTAAAAAATTAAGATATTCCTTATTTATATTTTATTTACCTGAAAGAATGGAGCTCTAATTCAGATTTTATGAGGCATTGCAACATATTGGTAGAGATGCATAAAGAGAAAGGAAATATGTAACTCCGCTTTTCATATCACACTTGTAGATAATTACACAGTCTACATAAAAGGTCTTTTGTTAAAATCTCACTCAAATTTTAATTTTCTTTGTTGGAAAAAAGATTCAGGAATATCTGATACTCTCATTAAAAGCAGGATGTTATCCATCCAGCTCCTTGTAATAACAGTTGTCGAATACCTAGTGTGTTAGGTAAGAACACAGAGATGCTTAAAAACAGACTTTTCCCTGAAGAAGCCCACAGTTCGTTAGGAAGACTAACATTAAAAATATTATACATCATTGTGCTAAGTACCATGACAGAGTACATACGGGGGACAATGGTGACACAAAGGATGTGAAAATGCAATGACTTTCTGTGGATCAGGGGAAGCCACAGAGGATAAAAAAGAGTTTGGCCTGGAAGAGAGAAGAAAGGGCACTTTAAGCAAAAGAAATACAATTATTGGCGTGAATTTATGAGACAACAGTCTGTGAAGAGACCCCAGACAGGATCCTGATTCTAAAGAGGTGGAAGTGCTTTATAAATATCCATTCTCCTTCCCTCCCTCACCCCTGCCCTGTCCCCTTCCTCCCATCCTCATACCTTAGCTGGATTAGTATTACTTCCTCTGTACCCTTGCAGGCTGACTTTATTTAGAACCTCAATGTTGCTCAGCAATCATACCCTATATTTCTAGTCTACTCTCTTCTACTCTCCTAGACAATTAATTCATTACTTCTTTATTTTTCTTCAAACTTTGAAGATGTTCTCTTCCATCCTGATCCTTAGGTAATGACCTTACTTTCTATACGATTAAGAGAATAGAAGCATTTGGCAGAGAACATCTCTGAGCTCCCATTTCACCACCCAGTGTGCACATCTGCACACACAGATTCTGTGTCCCCCATGTCACTATGGATAAAGTGTTCATGCTTCTATCTAAAGCTAAAATCTCCCTTTTTACATGAATTTGCATCTCTTTCCAACTAGGTAAGAACTCACTTGAGCAATTTTCCCTTCTCTCTTTACTGGGTCATTCCCAGGAGCACAGAAATGGGCTGTTCTTAAAGAACAAAACAAACAAAAAAACGTCACCTGTCTCAATCTCACTTCTGCCATTGCCTCATTTTCTCATTCTCCTTTAGAGTATGAGTACTTAAAATCGTTGTCTATACTTACAGACTCTCATGTGTGCTATCCCTTTCTTTTTTAAAATATTTTAATTTATTTTTCATTTTTAAAAATTTAATTTAATTTTATTATTTGTTTGTGGCAGAGAGAGAGGGAGACAGAGGATCTGAAGTGGGCTCTGTGCTGACAGCAGAGAGCCTGATGTGGGGCTTGAACTCAAACTGTGAGATCATGACCCAAGCTGAAGTCAGACATTTAACTGACTGAGCCACCCAGGTGCCCTGTCCCTTTCTTTTTTGAACCTACTTCAGTCATACCTTTACTCCCAACAGTCCACCCAAGCCACTGTTGTCAAGGCCACCAGTGACTTCTATGTTGCAAAATCCAATAGATATTTCTTAATGCTCATCTTTCTTGACTTAATAGGACCATTTGACATAGTTAATGACTCTCTCATCCTGGAAACACTTAATTTCACTTAAATTCTAGCACATCACACTCACCTTGTTTTCTTCCTTCCATGGCCACTGTCAGTCTCCTTTGGCTTGTTTCTCATCTTCTCAGTATCTGTGGAGCTCTCCATGGCTCAGACCTTAGACCTCTTTTCTAACTAGACTTCCTGCCTTGTTGATGTCATTTGGCTTCATGGGCTTAAACATTGGTTATATATCGTTACTTATGGTGTGTCTCCTGTAGCAGTGTCTTTTTTTTTTTTTTTAAATCTGGTTTGATAGTCTCTTATTTGCAGTATTTTGGTACACTTCATGTAAATATATACATAATGTCTTTAATTCAATCAACTTTTAATATGTTTACTACTGATCCTACTTGTTTTATATTCTTCTTTGCTCTCTTTTTTTGTCACTTTTTTTGTATTAAGCATTTAAAAATTATTTTATTCATCTCCAAATTATCTTGCTAGTTATCCATTATTTTACTATAGTGTTAGTGGTAATTCTACACCATACATCCTTGATTTATTAAAGTGCAATATTATTACTTATACAACTTTCTAGAGCTTAGAACACTTTAACTCCATTTACTCATTTCTTTCCCTTTGTACTGCTATTATGATGCATTTTAATTCAATGTATTTTTAACCCCCTAAGAAATCATTATTGTTTTACATGGCCAAGGTTCATTTAGACTTACCCACAGATTTACTCTTTTCATTGCTATTTCTTATGGAAATACTAGGCTTCCATTTAGGATAATTTTTCTTTGCCCAAAGATTTCTCTTGTATTTTCTTTAATGTGGGTAATGAAATATTTCACGTGTTGGTGATGAACTCTCTTAGTTTTTTGCCTTCCTAAGAATATCTTTATTTCGTATTTATTTTCAAAGAATATTATTGACAAATATAGACTTCTAGGTTGGCAGATATTTTTTATTTTTGTATATATTATTCCATTGTTTTTTGAAAAGCCAGCACCAATCTCTGGGAGAGGATTTTCTATTTGTCTTTGATTTTCAGCAGTTGTACAATACCCAAGTGCCTAAGTGTGCTTCCTATTGTCTTTATTCTTCTTGTAGTTTATAGAGATTATTGAATCTATGGCTTGATGTATTTCATCCGTTTTGGAAATTATTGGCCACTGTCTCTTCAAATATTACCTCTATTTGGTTCTTCCTTCTCTTGAGCTCCAATTACGTGTATGTTAGACTTTTACACCCTGACCATATGTCTTTCTTTGCAATCAATCTGAGTATTTTATTCTGATGAATCTTCCAGGCCATAAATATTCTCTTCAGCTGTGTCTCAAGTACTGCCAAACTCATCTTAATTTCAATTATTGTATTAAAAGATTTTTCAGAATGTCTATTCTTTCTTTTTCATTATTTTCATTATTTCAATTTCCTTATGAGATTTCACATTTTTTCATTTAATTTCTGAACATATTAATAATAACTATCTCAAAATGTGGTTTATAATCCCAATATTTGGATGGATCTGTCCTATAGGTCTGTCCTATGTTGTTTTTTTCCCATTTAGTATGTGGTAAGTTCCCCTTTTAAAAAATGAATTTCTGGGCACTTGCATGAATTTGCTAGGGTTGTCATAACAGTGTCACAGACTGGGTGACTTAAACAACATGAAATTTATTTTCTCACAGTTCTGGAGGCCCGAAGTCTGAGATCAAGGTGTCAGCAGATTTAGTTTCTCTTGAGACTTTTTTCTTTGGCATGAAGATAGCTGCCTTCTCCGTGTGTCCTCACATCATCTTTCCTCTGTGCATCCTTGGTGTTTCTGTGTGTCAATCTCAACTTCTTATAAGGACAACAGTTAGGACGAGTTAGGGCCCACCCTAATGGCCTTATTTTTTTTTAATGTATTATTTAATTTTTGAGAGAGAGAGAGAGAGAGAGAGAGAGAGAGAGAGACAGGCAGAGAGAGAGAGAGAGAGAGAGAGACAGGCAGAGAGAGAGAGAGAGAGAGAGAGAGAGAGAGAGAGAAGAGAAGAGAAGAGAAGAGAAGAGAAGAGAAGAGAAGAGAATCTGAAGCAGGCTCCAGGCTGTGAGCTGTCAGCACAGAGCCTGACATGGGGCTCAAATTCACAAACCAAGAGATCATGACCTGAGCCAAAGTTGGAGGGTTAACTGATTGAGCCACCCAGGCTTTATTTTAATTTACTACCTTTTTAAAGCCCCTATCTCCAAATACAGTCACATTCTGAGGTACTGGGAGGGAGGCTTTAAATATATGAATTTTGGGGGATACAATTTAGCTATAACAGCACTGTTTATCAAGTGTAGAGGTAATTTGGGGCTCTGGATAATGTTGTTTTTCTTTAGAGAAAATTTACTTTTATCTCTGGGAAGCAGCTAAGAGAGGAGGCAGATCTCTTTAGTTCAGCTCAGGATTGTGCTGACTATGAGCTGGTCTTCAGTCTTGGTAAGGACTGATCTATTCCACTTTTCCCCTATTTCTAAGATATATGCTTTTAGGGATTCACTTGAAAGCCTTAACTTTTTTTCAGGATCCCTCCTTAGTAAGCCCTGAATTTCAATTTTTGTCCCTCTAGACTCTCAGCTTCAGGTTTCGAATCAACAAGTGCCTCAAAAGAATAGCACTATCAAATTATAGGCTAATTTCTCTGTGTTTTCCTTCCCTTGAGCTTCCACTACTGGTAGCTTATGGATGCCCTCAGTAGATTTTTAAAAAATAATAATATTTCCAGATTTTCTGTTTGTTCTCAGGAGGAGGGTAGGTCTCAAACAAGCCAATCCACGATTTCCAGGAAAAATTGTAGTCTAAGTCCTGAAATCAACTATTTGAATTCACTGAAGAATCAATCAAATGACCAACTTCCCTATTTATCTTTTGATAAATGCTTGTGTTTCTTTTAAATTTATATTGGAGAGGATAATGTTAATACTTTTATAATTTTTAGAAGTTGTTGACAATTTATGTTAGGTGTTGATGAGTTTTGATTTTTTCTTCATAACAGCTTTTAAAGAAATATCGAGTTTGTCTCTACCCCAACTCCATGCTGCTGCAGCTGAAATAAGCCAAAGCAAGGATAGGGACTCTCTCCTGGAAGAAAGGAGAGTCAGTCACAGCACAATCTCAGCTGAGTGGGGGCACTAAGGAGCAAAAAACCAAGGAGGGATAGGGTCTGGGGTGAGTCTGGAGGTCTAAAGAGCTTAGAGTCCTAGCTTCCCACTGTCCCTTATTGTATGTCCATAAATTTCTGACAACATTATAAAAACATTAAAGGAAAGTTCTTGGTTAACTGATACAATTAGCAAATTTGACAAAGTGGCATTTAGCAAGTTGATCCTTAGGCAAATTAGCTTTCTGCAATCATTATTAATTAGGGTACAGGATAATATAGATTCCAGGATATGGGGGCTTCAACAAAATTGTAATCTTTCACTTAACACTCTGAGCACAGTGTTGGTAAAGCAGCTTCTTGATATTGAGGAGCCAGGCTCTGCTGTTCCAAGGTATTGGCCTTGTACAAATGGTCAAAGAAGGTCCAAATCACAGTCACTACATCCATATGCAGCCAGCGGGGAGGACAAAGCGGGGACAAAGGAGGCACATTTATCTGTTATAAGGATGTGGGGCAAAAGTTGCACACATCCTTTTGCTTACATCCCACTAACCAGTACTTAGTCATATGGCCACAGGTAGGTATAAGGGAAGCTGAGAAATGTAGTTTCTATTCTTGGTGGCCATGGGTCCATGTAAAATGTAAAGATTTTTTGAGTATAGAAGAGGGGAGATTATTATTGAGATACTATGCAATCTTTGCTACTCCTGACTAAAAGCAAACTTCATACAACTTGGTTCATGTTATTGTTTATTTGCCATTTTGGCAAGCCTTATCGACAGTTTGCACTGAGAGACACAGAAATGCACACAGCCCGTGCCTTAAAGTGCTTACAGGTGGTGAGTGAAAATAGCTATAAAAAAGTTAGTGTCAAATGAGGTGTCTTAGGCTAGGGTCCCTAGGAAATACACTCTGAGATGGGGTTTATTGGGGAATGCACTGATCAGTCTCTGATGGGAAGTGAAGGGGTGTCTGAGCAGTGGAAGGAGTTGAACTGTTACCATAAAGTCCTCTCAGGAGGGCTGGAGCAGGGATGGCACTGTGGATTGTCTCATTTTGAGGCAAAGGGGCCATTGTATCCCATTCTTTTTACTGGTTAATCATGGGTTTTGAGTTGCCCTGGGTACAAGAGGTTCATTTTGGCCAAGGACAATTTCCCTGGAGGCATTTACCTGAGACTCAGAGCCTCAGTCTGAGGCAGAGCTCTGAACAGCACATACTGCCATGTGGTACACAATGTTAAGACTCAGTGGTTGAACGGTGTTGGGATACCATAGAGAATGAAAAGGCAGTGTGTGTGTGTGTGTGTGTGTGTGTGTGTGTGTGTGTGTGTGTGTAAGGTTTCACACAAGAAATGATGCTTGGTATGCTTTGCAAGATAGTTTATCACATAGAATAGAGAGAATGGTATTCCAGGTATGCTTACTTGTTTTGTATTTAATGGTCTAAGTTATTGCCTTTTTAAGGTTTTTAAAAAAAATTTTTTTTCTTTTAGTGTTTATTTATTTTTGAGAAACAGGAGAGACAGCATGAGAGGGAGAGGGCAGAGAGAGAGAGAGAGAGAGAGAGAGAGAGGGAGACCCAGAATATGAAGCAGGCTCCAGGCTCTGAGCTGTCAGCCCAGAGCCCGACGCGGGGCTCAAACTCAGAGACCGCGAGATCATGACCTGAGCTGAAGTTGAACCTCAACCGACTGAGCCACCCAGGCGCCCCGCCTTTTTAAGGTTTTAATTAACTACCTTGATCTTGAATTTTCTGTGTAGGCAATCATATCATTTATAAATAATATTTTTTCTTCCTTTCCAATATTTACCTCTTATTCTTTTCCTCTTATTGCATTGCCTAAGACATCTCGGATAATAGTAGTAGCTGTGAGAGTGGGGATTCCTTATTTTGTTATTAACTTCAGTGCCATTGTCTTCAGTGCTATACAATAGCCTTATCTAAACTGTAGGCACTGGTTCCCAGAGGAGAGAGCAAAGGTTCAGTAGTAAAAAAAAACTTGGGAAACAGCACACTAACCCCCACCCCCCTGCAAGGGAGTCACAGAACAAATACCTTAGCATATTAAAGTCCCTAAGAAGTCACCCAGTATAAAAGAAACCAGTTCAATATGCTTAATAGCTAAACAAATGAACTTATTTGTTCTGGAGAAGACTCTTTTCTTTTCTAAGCATACTTGTGGACACCTCCTCCCTTAATACCAGTTTGAGGATCTCTGCTTTCCTGTTTCACCCTTGAGTATTGTGTTTGCTGTTGGCTTCTGAGAAATACTTTTTTATCCCGTAAAGGAAGCTGAGTATTTTTTTTAACTCAGGAATTGATACTGCATTTTATCAGACTTTTCTACTCTTATTGAAATGATCATATGATTTTTCTTCTTTATTTCTTAAAAAAAACGCCCCAATTTAATGTCAAGTCATTCTTGATTATAATATAGAGGTTAAGAATTTGGACTTTGTGGTCTCTGCCATCTATATTCCAATACCAGGCCTGCCACTTGCCAGCTGTGTGAAAGCTGACAAGTAACCTTGCCTGATTCTGGTTTATAAAATAGAGTAAGGTAGTAGTTAACTAAGTAATGTTGCGTGCTCAGTACAGTGCCTGGCAGATAGCAGTCACCCATTGAAATGCTAGCTGGTAGCAATACCTCTTGCTTATTATTGAATATTAAAAATGGTAGCTGTTAGAAGCCTGGTGACTTTTAGGATGGTACGTATATGTATTTTTAAGTTTTTATTTATTTATTTTGAGAGAGAGAGTGAGCAAGCAAGGGGAGGGTCAGAGAGAGAGAGAGAGAGACAGAGAGAGAATCCCAAGCAGACTCTGTGCTGTTAGCATAGAGCTGGATTTGGGACTCAATCTCACAAACCGTGAGATCATGACCTGAGCAGAAGTTAAGAGTCAGATGTTTGACCAACTGAGCCACTCATCTGCTAAACTCGACATTTTAATTTTACTTTTTAGGATTAGTCCTTTTAGATCATCTGCCTCTTCTTGTGCCAATTTTGATAATTTATTTTTTTCTAGAATATCACAGGTTTTATCTAGATTTTCATTTTCATCTATATCTGTGATTGTATGTAATTTTGCATGTTCTTTTTTCTTTTTTTGTTCTTATTCAGACTTGCTAGATATTTTGTCTCTTATTTGTACTAGAATCGATTTTAATGTCATTTTATAATTTCTAGAAATGTTATATTTATAGTTTATTAACCTCTGCTTCTATCACTATGAATTTCTTCTTTTGACTTCTTTTTGGCTTTCTTACTTGTTTATTTAATAGCTCCTCTAGAGGAATGTTGAATTAACTTGAATTTGATACATCTTTTCTTTTTTTTCTTTCCCGCAAAAATTTATTTCAGATCCAATATCCTCTTACCTCCTTGAAAATCATCTCCCCTCCCTTACATCTTTAACTCCCGCTTTACCAGTATGAATTCCTCAGACTATAAATATACTCCAATGTTTTCCATCTGAATAAGATCCTTGCCACAAATGTGTCCCTCCCCTCCAGCATATCTAAGCTTCCTCGTTTGATTACATGACATCTGCAAAAAGTAGTTACTGCACCCAGCTGCTTATCATCCAACCAGTAGAGCTTTTGCTCTTTGCTCTTGTTGAGTGTTTATTTCTCTTTTTTTTAACTTTGTAATTTAACTTTATTTTTTATTTTTTAAAATTTACATCCAAATTAGTTAGCATATAGTGAAGCAATGATTTCAGTAGATTCCTTAATGCCCCTTACCCATTTAGCCCATCCCCCCTCCCACAACTCTCCAGAAACCCTGTTTGTTCTCCATATTTATGAGTCTCTTTCATTTTGTCCCCCTCCCTATTTCTATATGCCTTTTTGCTTCCCTTCCCTTGTGTTGATCTGTTCTGTCTTAAAGTCCTCCTGTGAATGAAGTCATATGATTTTTGTCTTTCTCTGACTAATTTCACTTAGCATAATACCCTCCAGTTCCAACCATGTAGTTGCAAATGCAAGATTTCATTCTTTTTGATTGCCGAGTTATACTCCATTGTATATATATATATACCACATCTTCTGTATCCATTCATCCATCGATGGACATTTGGGCTCTTTCCATACTTTGGCTATAAACATGGGGGTGTGTGTGTCCCTTCGAAACAGCACACCTGTATCCCATGGATAAATGCCTAGTAGTGCAATTGCTGGGTTGTAAGGTAGTTTTATTTTTAGTTTTTTGAGAAACCTCCATACTGTTTTCCAGAGTGGCTGCACCAGCTTGCATTCCCACCAACAATGCAAAAGAGATCCTCTTTCTCCTCATCCTCACCAACATCTGTTGTTGCCTGAGTTGTTCATGTTAGCCATTCTGACTGCTGTGACGTGGTATCTCATTGTGGTTTGGATTTGTATTTCCCTGATGATGAGTGATGTGGAGCATTTTTTCATGTGTTGGTTGGCCATCTGGATGTCTTGTTTGGAGAAGTGTCTATTCATGTCTTTTTTGCCCATTTCTTCACTGGATTATTTCTCTTTTTGGGTGTTGAGTTTAATAAGTTCTTTGTAGATTTTGGATACTAACCCTTTATCTGATATGTCATTTGCAAATATCTTCTCCCATTCTGCCAGTTGCCTTTTAGTTTTGCTGATTGTTTCCTTCGCTGTGCAGAAGCTTTTTATTTTGATGAAGTCCCAATAGTTCATTTTTGCTTTTGTTTCCCTTGCTTCCGGAGACGTGTTGAGTAAGAAATTGCTGCGGGCAAGATCAAAGAGGTTTTTGCCTGCTTTCTCTTCGAGGATTTTGATGACTTCCTGTCTTACATTGAGGTCTTTCATCCACTTTGAGTTTATTTTTGGGTATGGTGTAAGAAAGTGGTCCAGGTTCATTCTTCTGCATGTCAATGTCCAGTTTTCCCAGCAACACTTGCTGAAGAGACTGTTTTTATTCCATTGGATGTTCTTTCCTGCTTTGTCAAAGATTAGCTGCCCATACATTTGTGGGTCCATTTCTGGGTTCTCTACTGTGTTCCATTGATCTGAGTGTCTATTCTTGTGCCAGTACCATACTGTCTTGATGATTACAGCTTTGTAGTATAGCTTGAAGTCCGGGATTGTGATGCCTCCTGCTTTGGTTTTCTTTTTTCAAGATTGCTTTGGCTATTTGGGGTCTTTTCTGGTTCCATACAAATTTTAGGATTATTTGTTCTAGCTCTGTGAAGAATGCTGGTGTTACTTTGATAGGGATCATGTTGAATATGTAGATTGCTTTGGGTAGTATTGACGTTTTAACAATATTTGTTCTTCCTATCCAGGAGCGTGGAATATTTTTCCATTTCTTTGTGTCTTCTTCAATTTCTTTCATAAGCTTTCTATAGTTTTCTATAGTGTATAGATTTTTCACCTCTTTGGTTAGATTTATTCTTAGGTATTTTAAAGTTTTTGTTGCAACTGTAAATGGGATTGATTCCTTGATTTCTCTTTCTGTCACTTCACTGTTGGTGTATAGGAATGCACCCGATTTCTGTGCATTTTTATATCCTGCAACTTTGCTGAATTCATGAATCGGTTCTAGCAGTTTTTTTGTGGAATCTTTTGGGTTTTCCATATAGAGTATCATGTCATTTGGAAAAAGTGAAAGTTTGACCTCCTCCTGGCCAATTTGGATGCTTTTTATTTCTTTGTGTTGTCTGAATGCAGAGGCTAAGACTCCCAATACTATGCTGAATAACAGTGGTGAGAGTGGACATCCCTGTCTTCTTCCTGACCTTAGGGGGAAAGCTCTCAGTTTTTCCCCATTGAGGATGATATTAGTGTTGGGTCACTCATATATGGCTTTTATAATCTTGATGTATGCTCCTTCTATCCCTACTTTCTTGAGGGTTTTTATCAAGAAAGGATGCTGTATTTTGTCAAATGCTTTCTCTGCATCTATTGAGAGGATCATATGGTTCTTGTCCTTTCTTTTATTGATGTGATGAATCACATTAATTGTTTTGTGGATATTGAACCAGCCCTGCATCCCAGGTATAAATCCCACTTGGTCGTGGTGAATAAATTTTTTAATGTATTGTTGGATCCGGTTGGCTAATATCTTTTTGAGGATTTTTACATCCATGTTTATCAGGGAAATTGGTCTATAGTTCTCCTTTTTAGTGGGGTCTCTGGTTTTGGAATCAGGGTAATGCTGGCTTCATAGAAAGAGTTTGGAAGTTTTCCTCCCATTTCTATTTTTTGGAACAGTTTCAAGAGAATAGGTGTTAACTCTCCCTTAAATGTTTGGTAGAATTCCCCTGGAAAGCCATCTGGCCCTGGACTCTTCTTTTTTTGGTAGATTTTTAATTACTAATTTGATTTTGTTACTGGTAATGGGTCTGTTCAAATTTTCTATTCCTGTTTCAGTTTTGGTAATGTATATGTTTCTAGGAATTTGTCCATTTCTTTGAGATTGCCCATTTTATTGGCATATAATTGCTCATAATATTCTGTTATTATTGTTTTTATTTCTGTTGTGCTGGTTGTGATTTCTCCTCTTTCATTCTTGATTTTACTTATTTGGGTCCTTTCCTTTTTCTTCTTGATCAAACTGCCTAGTGGTTTATCAATTTTGTTAATTCTTTCAAAGAACCATCTCTTGGTTTCATTGATCTGTTCTACTGTTTTGTTTTTTTTTTTTGGCTTTGGTAGCATTAATTTCTGCTCTAATCTTTATTATTTCCTGTCTTCTGCTGGTTTTGGGTTTATTTGCTGTTCTTTTTCCAGCTCCTTAAGGCATAAGGTTAGGTTGTGTATCTGAGATGTTTTTTCCTTCCTTAGGAAGGCCTGGATTGCTATATACTTTCCTCTTATGACCACCTTTGCTGCATCCCAGAGGTTTTGTGTTGTGGTGTTATCATTTTCATTGACTTCCACATACTTTTTAATTTCCTCTTTAACTGCTTGGTTAGCCCATTCATTCTTTAGTAGGATGTTCTTCAGTCTCCAAGTATTTGTTACCTTTCCAAATTTTTTCTTGTGGTTGATTTCGAGTTTCATAGCGTTGTGGTCTGAAAATATGCATGGTATGATCTCAATCTTTTTGTACTAACTTAGGGCTGATTTGTGTCCCAGTATATGGTCTATTTTGGAGAACGTTCCATGTGCACTGGAGAAGAATGTATATTCTGTTGCTTTAGGATGAAATGTTCTGAATATATCTGTTAAGTCCATCTGGTCCAGTGTGTCATTCAAAGCCCTTGTTTCCCTGTTGATTTTTTGACTAGATGATCTGTCCATGGCTGTGAGTGGGGTGTTGAAGTCTCCTACTATTATGGTATTACTATCAATGAATTTCTTTATGTTTGTGATTAACTGATTTATATATTTGGGTGCTCGCACATTTGGCGCATTGGTCCACTCCCCGCTTTTTCACATAAATGTTTACAATTGTTAGGTCTTCTTGGTGGATAGACCCCTTGATTATGATATAATGTCCTTCTGCCTCTCTTGATACAGTCTTTATTTTAAAGTCTAGATTGTCTTATATAAATATGGCTACTCCGGCTTTCTTTTGTTGACCATTATCATGATAGATGGTTCTCCATCCCCTTATTTTCAATCTGAAGGTGTTTTTAGGTCTAAAGTCGGTCTCTTGTAAACAGCATATAGATGGGTCTTGTTTTCTTATCCATTCTGTTACCCTGTGTCTTTGAATGGAGCATTGAGTCCATTGACGTTTAGAGTGAGTACTGAAAGATAGGAATTTATTGCCATTATGATGCTTGTAGAGTTGGAGTTCTGGTGGTGTTCTCTGGTCCTTTCTAATCTTTGTTGCTTTTGGTATTTAATTAATTATTTAATTAATTAATTTACATGTTCATCTTTTCTCCCCTCAGAGAGTCCCCCTTAAAATCTCTTGCAGGGCTGGTTTAGTGGTCACAGACTCCTTTAATTTGTGTTTGTCTGGGAAACTTTTTATCTCTCCTTCTATTTTGAATGACAGTGTGCTGCATAAAGAATTATTGGCTGCATATTTTTCTGATTTAGCACACTGAATATATCCTGCCACTCCTTTCTGACCTGCCAAGTTTCTGTGGATAGGTCTGCTGCAAACCTGATCTGTCTTCCCTTGTAGGTTAGGGACTTTTTTCCCTTGCTGCTTTCATGATTCTCTCCTTGCCTGAGTATTTTGTGAATTTGACTATGATATGCCTTGTTGATGGTCGGTTTTTGTTGAAACTATTGGGAGACCTCTGTGCTTCCTGGAATTTGATGTCTGTGTCTTTCCTCAGGTTAGGAAAGTTTTCTGCTATGATTTGCTCACATAACCCTTCTACCCTATTTCTCTTTCTTCCTCCTCTGGGACCCCTGTGATTCTGATGTTCCTTTTTAATGAGTCACTGATTTCTCTAATTCTTAAATCGTGCTCTTTTGCCTTAATCTCCCTCTTTTTTTCTTCTTCATTATTCTAAGTTTGTTCTCTATATTGCTGATTCTCCATTCTGCCGCATCCATCCTTGCTGCCACTGCATCCATCCATGTTTGCAGCTCAGTTATAGCATTTTTCATTTCATTCTGGCTATTTTTTTACTTCTTTTATCTCTGCAGAAAGGGATTCTAATCTATATTTGACTCCAGCTAGTATTCTTATTATCGTGATTCTAAATTCTGGTTCAGGCATCTTGCTTGTATCTGTGTTGGTTAAATTCTTGGCTGTCATATCTTTGTGCTCTTTCTTTTGAGGTGAATTCCTTCGTTTTGCCATTTTGAAGGAAGAGAAGGAATTAATGAGGTAGAAAAATTGAAATTAAAAAATTAAAATTAAAAAAATACTAAAATTAAAAATTAAACACACACCCACACACAAATCAAATAGATGATGCTAGATCCTAGGTGTGTTTTGGTCTGGGTGTTGAAAGTGGTTTGACAGATTAGAAAAACAAACAAACAAACATAAAAGGGGGGAGAGAGAAAAAAAGGAAATCATTTGAGAATTTGAAAAAATGAATACACTAAAGTAGACTAAAATACACAAAAGTAGAGAATATAGTAGAAAAAAATTATAGAAAAATATTTTTAATAAAAATTACAAAGAAATATGATTTTTTTCATTTTCTGTATTTAGGAGAAAAGAAATGAAAAAGAGAAAAAAGATAAAAAAAAGAAAAAAAGACAAGGCAATAAAAGAAATTGTTTGAAAATTTGAAAAAGTAAATACACTGTAGTAGAATGAAATAAAATGATGGAAGTAAGATAGAATTTGAAAAACATTTACATGAAAAATATAGTAATAAAAATTAAATAAAATATTTTTAAAAGAAATTGAAAGTAAAAATGAGGTTTTTCTCTTTCTGCATTCAAGAAAAAGAAAAAAAATGAAAAAGTGAAAAAAGAAAAAGAAAAAGGAAATTATTTGAAAATTTGAAAGGTGACTACACTAAAGTAGACTAAAATAAAATGATGAATGTAAAGTAGAATTTGAAAAAATTTACACAAAAGTAAAAAATATAGTAATAAAAATTAAAGACAGATATTTTTAATAAAAATTAAAAAAATGAGTTTTTTTTCTTTCTGCATTCAAGAAAAAGAAAAGAATTGTAAAAGAGAAAAAGGAAAAAGAGAGAAAAAAATTGAATAGATGAAACTGCTAACAGATTGAAGTAGGACTGAAATTGCTTTGTTTTCCCCTAGAGGTCAGTCCATATAGCTCTTTATAGTCCATCAATTATAGTCGGTGGTGAGGTTTGTGTTCTTGAAGAGCGAAGTTGGTCCAGTTGGTCAGGGCTTGGTGTAACAGCTCCGCTCTCCCCTAGATGGCGCTGCTAGCCTACTGGGGTGGGTTGTTGCGGTGCTTGTCAGTGCGCATGCGCATGCCCGGGGGCGGTGCAAAATGGCGCCACCCAGCCACCCAGTCTGTTCTCCTGGATCAGCAGTCATGCACTGGTCCTCCGTCTTTAGCTCTGGTCCACTCCCCACTTTTTCACTCTCTGTGACCAGACCCCAGGCAGTACCTCTCTCCCAA
The DNA here is from genome assembly GCF_018350175.1 of Felis catus. Taxonomy (NCBI): domain Eukaryota; kingdom Metazoa; phylum Chordata; class Mammalia; order Carnivora; family Felidae; genus Felis; species Felis catus. The sequence continues at coordinate 65,750,558 of NC_058375.1, forward strand.
GTTTTGTCTCAGATGCGGCTGTTTTCCCCGGCCCCTTACTTCTGAAGGACTGTGGCTTTGACCTGTTCCGCCCCTCTGTGGGAGGGTCTCACTGAGTAATGGCTGAATGAGCACTGGCTGAATGTCAGCTGCACCCCAGGAATGCCCACTGGACCCTGCTGTTGCCGGTGCCCTGAGAATGCGGCCAGGTGCCAGCCCACCTCCCTCCCCCACCAAAATCGCGAGACAGTGTAGCCTCAGTGTTTCAGGGACCATGGAAAATTGTAACACACATCTGGCACCAGGCTTCACCCTCAACAACCTTGCCCCAGCACCAGCTAATGTGGCCACCTTCCGGGGTCTGCTGGTACCAGGTGGCTTCAACAGTCTCTACCAAATGTCCTTCCAGCAGTGGAACTGCTTTTCCCCGTGTGGCCCGAGAACCTCCCAGATCCCACTCTGTTCCTGGGGATTCGCCCTTCCCACCAGAGCATCGCCAGGTATCGAGCTGCAGAGTTGCAGCCTTTGCGCTCCCCTTGTTTACAGTCTTACTGGAATTTAAACCCTCTCCTTTCTCCTTTCTCCCTTTTTAGTTTAGTCCCTGGGCTGTTTCCAATTTTCCACTTTCTCTCCAGCTGCTTTTGGGGAGGGGTGCTTTTCCCATATTCTCCCCCTCCCCAGTCTCCATCCTCTCTCCGCTCACAAAAGCACCTCCCTTCCTGCTCCTTCTTGCTCCCCAAGTTCACCTCTCCACGCCGTGTACCTGCTGAATTCTGTGGTTCAGGTTGTGCAGATTGTTGTGTTAATCCTCCAGTCAGTTTTCTAGGTGTGTAGGATGGTTTAGTGTTGGTCTGGCTGTATTTCATGGACGTGAGACACACAAAAAGCTTCCATGCTGTTCCTCCATCTTGGCTCCTCCCCTATCTTGTTTTCTTTTTTTAATTTTTTATGTTTATTATTCTTGAGAGAGAAAGAGAGAGAGAGAGTATGAGTGGGGCAGGGGCAGAGAGAGAGGGAGACAGAATCCGAAGCAGGCTTCAGGCTCTGAGTTGTCAGCACAGAGACTGACGCAGGGCTCAAACTCATGAACTGTGAGATCATGATCTGAGCTGAAGTTGGATGCTCAACCGACTGAGCCACCCAGGTGCCCCAATATATCTTAGTTTCTAATAAATATATTTGGGATTATACTGTTTTTATTACACACCCCTTGACTTCATCCTACAGTTTGGATGTGTTATTATTCCCTTTATTTTAAAATTCTATGACCTCAGCATAAATTTCCATTCAATCTAAAGTTTTTGGAAAAAGATTTTTAAAGTTCCGAGTAATTACCTGGATGGTAAGGATGTGGAGGATGCTTGATAATGTCTGCTTTATGGCTTTGTGGTCAGTAAACCACATTGTAATATTTCTAGTTTTTGGAATATATTATGATTTCTTTTATGTTTACAGTATCATTCCTGGTGACAGAAAAAAATGAGTATGTATTAGGTGGAAAATTCTACATATTAATAAATCAAGTTTATCAAGTTATTCTGGTCCTCTCTTACTTACTTAATTTTTCTCTGCTTGACCTGACAAATACTCCTGAGGTCACAGTTCTGTTTCTCAGAACTCTGTTTTTTCTAGTAGCTGTTAAGGGATCTACTTTTTTCATTTTTGTATTTAACAATATAGGACAGAAGTCAAACACCTGTGTGATTCTCTTTTATTTGAAGATAATCTTTTAAAAATTATTTTTGTAAGTATGTAGCATTTTATTTAAAACTACAGATTTAAACATTTCACCAGAAAATGTCTGGCTATCCTCCCTGATATTGAAGAAGCCCTTTTCAGGAAAAGGTTTTCTCTTATAACTTTGAACAGGTAGAGGAAAGAGTATGTGTTCAAGTCGTGAAGACTTTTGTGTACCTGGAAAAGCACAATGGAGCTTATGTGCTTGGAAAGGACTGAGCTCAGAGAAGAATGGCAGAATATAAGCTTGGGGAGATAAACAGGGCCTACATCATGCAGAACTTTGGGAGGAAACAGTTGCCTTTTTTGTAAAGCATATTGTGAAGTCATTGATGAATGCTAGGCAAATCAGTGGCATTAATCAATTTATATTTTATAAAACTGTATGGAAGTTGTATGGAACATTGGAGGCAGATGAAAGTGGAAGCAGGGAGACTAGTAGGGAGACTATAATAGTGTTTCAGGTGAGACTTATGGTGTGGCTTGTGTTATGTTGTGGGGCAGAGAAGAGGAGAAGAACAGACGGGATCCAGGGTTTATTCTAGAAGTAGAACCAACTAAAGTTACCAATGGATTAGATAAAGGGGATAGGGGACATAGAAGAACTAAAGAAAGTGGCTATCAAAGTATTCAGTTTGTAGAAAGGGGGTACAGAATTATAATGGAGCATTAGAGACTCTGTTAACCCTGTCTTCTTAGTCATTATCCTCATTCATCCCCAAAACATTTCTGTGATAGTTTGTATGCCAGGAACTAGAGATGCAAAGATTACATATCCCTTTCCAGTTCTCAATGGGGTCGCAGAATTATCCTTTATTTGGTGAGCATAATCTCAGGGATATGGTGTTCACTAAATGAGGTGACCATGACAATGGAGCTATGTTAGAGGCCTTTGGTACAGGTGGAATCTCTAGCATTAGCAAAAGCTCAGTTGCTGTTCAACTGATTGATGAAGTCTGACAGCATTCCCCAGTCAAGAAAGATACCAAGGGTTGGCTCTGTTTATACAGAAGTACCATGTTCTTTGATCCTTATTTGGAAATAACAAACATTTTTGGAAAATAATCCAAATATCAAATTGACAAGAGTTAAAATGTCAGGTAGAGGGGTGCCTGTGTGGCTCAGTCAGTTAAGCATTTGACTTTTGTTTTCAGATCAGGTCATGATCTCATGGTTCATGAATTTAAGTCCCACATCAGGCTCTGCGCTGACCACCAGGAGTGTGCTTGGGATTCTCTCTTTCCCTCTCTCTCTGCCCCTCCTGGCTCATTCTCTCTCTCTCTCTCTCTCTCAAAATAAATAAATAAATTTTAAAAAGAAAAAATGTAAGTCAAGGTAGAACAATATATATTATATATATTAGGTGTTATAAGTAATAAATATTTAATGTATATTTAATATTAATAAATATTAATTTAAAAATCAGTATTATATAATTAATATAAATATATTTACTAGTGGAATATAATAATTGTAGTGTTCTACCTTGACTTACATCTTAACTCTTGTCAATTTGATATTTGGATTATTTTCCAAAAATTAACAATAAATATTAATATATATACTGATATGTATGTATATATATTATTAATTGTTAGCAGAGTTGAATATGCACACATTGTGTATTACATAAAATGTTTAAATGTACATATAGATTCCTAGAGGATTTTCTGATTTGTTAGTCCAGTAATAAATCACTCATGGAGAATTTGGGAAGCAATGCAGTATAAAAACAAGCACGAATCCTAGGAATTTGGCTGAAGTTAACTCATGGAAAAATCCTGTGATAAAATAAAAAGGTTTGGAGAAACATTAAAGTAATGCAAGGGAGAATGTAAAACTTCACAGATTTGTTTAATAAAGAAACATTATGATTTTGATTGATGTAGAAGAAAGGACTAATTATAGTGTGATAATTGTTAGACAAATCTACTCCTGAAGGAGATTCGTCTCAAGAAAATAGGAATGGAAATAGAACACTCAGTTGTACACCTCTTGAACTCCAAACTGAAATGTCAAGACATAAGATCATTGCACTGTTAACAATGTAGTACCATATAATAGTTTCTATCCACATCTCCTGTAAGGTATGTGTATGTAACTTAAGATATGGGGTTTTGAAGTAATTCGATGATAAAAGGGAAAAATGGGTAAAGAGTATTGTAATATTAAACACAAGTGCCCTCCTTAATACCCATCACACATTTACCCCACCCCCAGCCACCTCCCCACTGGCAATCCTCAGTTTGTTCTCTATAGTTAAGAGTCTCTTGTGGTTTGCTTGCCTCTCTTTTTCTCTTCCTTCCCCTATTTTCCTCTGTTTTGTTTCTTAAATTCTGCATATGAGTGAAATAATATGGTATTTGCCTTTCTCTGCCTGATTTATTATGCTAAGCATTATACACTCTAGCTCCATCCACATTGTTGCAAATGGCAAGATTACATTCTTTTTGATGGCTGAGTCATAGTCCATTATATACATGTATATACGTATATACGTTTCTATACATACGTATATATGTATATACACACCACGTCTTCTTTATCCATTCATCAGTTGATGGACATTTGGGCTCTTTCCATAATTTGGCTATTGTTGATAATGCTGCTATAAACATCGGGGTGCATGTGCCCCTTTGAATCAGTATTTTTGTATCCTTTGGGTAGATACCCCTTAGTGAAATTGCTGGATGTAGAGTAGTTCAGTTTTAACTTTTTGAGGAATATCCATACTATTCTCCAGAGTGGCTGCACCAGTTTGCATTCCCACCAACAGGATAAAAGGGTTCCCCTTTCTCTGCATCTTCACCAACATCTGTCATTTCCTCTGTTGTTAATTTTAGCCATTCTGACAGGTGTGAGGAGATATCTCACTGTGGTTTTGATTTGCATTTCCCTGATGATGAGTGATGTTGAGCATCTTTTCATGTGTCTGTTAGCCATCTGGGTGTCTTCTTTGGAAAAAATGTCTCTTTATGTCTTCTTCCCATTTCTTAACTGGAGTATTTGTTTTTGGGTGTTGAATTCGGTAAGTTCTCTATAGATTTTGGATAGTAACCCTTCATCAGATATACTATTTGCAAATATCTTCTCATTGTAGGCTGCCTTTTAGTTTTGTTGATTGTTTCCTTCAGAATGCAGAAGGTTTTTACCTTGATAAAGTTCCAATAGTTTATTTTTGTTTCTGTTTCTTGCTTCCAGCTATGTGTCTAGTAAGAAGTTGCTATGGCTGAGGCATCCATTCTTTTGTGTCATTCCTGTTATCACTTTAGTCTATCATCTCTTGTCTGGATTTCTGCAGAGCTCAAATATCAGTAGATGTATAAGCCTTAGAAAAAAAATTAAAAATGTAGCATATTTCTTTGAATTTAGGTATAAATGCTACTTATGCAATATAAGGATGTTATGGGAATATAACAAAATATTTTGAAAGGGTTTGTGGGGGGCGCCTGGGTGGCACAGTCGGTTAAGCGTCCGACTTCAGCCAGGTCATGATCTTGCGGTCCGTGAGTTCGAGCCCCGCATCAGGCTCTGGGCTGATGGCTCAGAGCCTGGAGCCTGTTTCCGATTCTGTGTCTCCCTCTCTCTCTGCCCCTCGCCCGTTCATGCTCTGTCTCTCTCTGTCCCAAAAATAAATAAACGTTGAAAAAAAAATTTTAAAGAAAGAGTTTGTGGATTACCTGTACTTGGGCAGGCTAGACTCTGAATGTCTGTTTTTTGTCCATAGGACCCAGCATACATCCAGCTTGTCCCATAAGAGCAAGGTTTTTTTGACATTATTTCTGAGACAGCCTAAGGCAAGAAGACACCTATAGCTGCTTCTTTTGTACCGTTAAGACCATCTGAATCAATTGTTAGCCATCCCCTGACCACATGAAGAAAGACTATTTTTAGAAAACTCTAGGCTCTCCAACTCAACACTCTCCAACTGTATGGAGAGTGCCCCATGCTCTCCCCTAACTCTTTCCTTCCTTGTTTATAAGTTTTAAGGGTTCAGGAGCAAGCATTAAGGCTGGCTGTTGGTTTACTGCTCTCAGGAGTCTGCACTATCTGTGTAAAATCTGGTGCAACAGAGGAATAAATCTGTTCTTTGTTCCATCCTGAGTACTAGAAAATTATCTATAATCAAATGAACACATCTTCTTTCCAATTTCTCTGATTCCAGTTTTGATCCTGCTCATTCATTTTTCACACAGCAGCCAGAAACTGAGTTTTAATAAATTAAAAATTTTAAGTATACACCCTGAAGAACACACAAATCCTAAGTATAGACTTTGATAAATTATGACAAAGTTATTACTACCAAATTCAAGAAATAGAAGATAGTCTTTAGAGAGATGGTGCGATGAACACTGCCTCCAGCCTGGCAGACAAGCTGAATTTCAAAAGGCTCATTATACATGGAAAGAGCAAAAACTGGAGTCTGAAGACTTAGGTTTGAGACCTGACTCCATAACTCACTTTCCAACCTCTCTTGTAACATAGCACAAGGAAAAAATTATAGTATTTGGTATTGGCTACATTTTTACTTAGTGTTTAATATACAGTATACAATATTTAATATAGTGTAAGTATAGTATTGTCAAAGTCACCAGGCATTTCCACTTTTGAAAACATCAATTCTTAGAATTATATTTGACTTGTTGGTGGCATTTGTCAGTCGATCACTTTTGTCCTTTATACTTTCTTTACTTTTTCCCCCCAGAATATCACACTTGTCTGGTTTGCCTTCTACCTATCTGCTGCTTCTTAGTCTTTTTTGCTGTTCCCTCTTTATCAACCCATACTCTTAATGTAAGAGTACCTCCTCTACTTATTCTTACAGGTTGAAATATCATCTATAGTTGGACAATTACCAAATTTACATTTCCAATCTGATCTCCAGGTTTATATATACAACTGCCTGATCAACACTCTGTGTGTATTACTGACAGGCATATAAAACTTCCCACATGTGCAGCTGAATTCCTCTCTCCCTCACCAGACCTTCTCTATCCTTAGTCTTACCCCTCTCAGCTAATAGAAACTCCATTCTTCAGTTGCTTTGGCCAACATCTTTGGAGGCATCTTTGACTCTTCTCTTTTCTTTTCACCCCAATGGCAAATCCATCAGTAAATCTTATTGGCTCTACTATGTGATTATGTTCAACTACTTGTCACATTTCCACAACTTGGTCCAAGCCACAGTCATATCTTTCCTGGACTATGTGGTTACTTCCTAATAAGAGGCCCGAAGTTTGAGAGGGACTCAACAGAGAACACAGTAAGAGCCGTTGTGCCGGAGGCAACAGCTAGTGCAAGGCCCCGTGTTTCTTGCCATTGGCACACAAGCTCCATGAAGGATTTGGGTCTGGTTAACTGCTATATTCTAAGTGTCATCCAGTGCCATAGCAATGCCTTACAAATTATTTGTAAGTAAATGATTTTTCACTTTTAATGATATCTCATGATATGAAACATGGATTTCTGGTATACTATATTTTAAAAAATTATAAAAATTTTGCAAATAATAATAATTTTTGTCACTGTTACTTCTTTCTGCCTTGACTATCTTGTACTTTTTTATTCCACCATTTAGTTATGCTGTATATTTCTAACATCTTTCCACAATCTATTATATATATATATATATATATATATATATATATATATATATACACACACACATATATTGATTGGTGTGTGTGTGTGTGTGTATATATATATATATATATATATATATATATATATACACACACACATATATATTCTTCTTTATCCATTCATCCATCAATGGACATTTGGGCTCTTTCCATACTTTGACTATTGTTAATAGTGGTGCTATAAACAAGGGGGTGCATGTGTCCCTTCAAAACAGCACACCTGTATCCCTTAGATAAATGCCTAGGAGTGCAATTGTTGGGTCGTAGGGTAGTTCTATTTTTAGTTTTTTGAGGAACCTCCATACTGTTTTCCAGAGTGGCTGCACCAGCTTGCATTCCCAGCAAGTTGGTATTTTCTTCTCTCTCTTTCTTTCTTTGGTATTTTATTCTTTTTTTAAAAAAAATATTTATTTTTAGAGACAGAAAGAGCACATGTGTGTGTGCATGTGTGAGTGGGAGAGGGGCAAAGAAAGAGGGAAAGAGAGAGAGAATCCCAAGCAGTCTCCATGCTCAGCACAAAACTGGACATGAGGCTCGATCCCATGAACTTGTGAGATCATGACCTGAGTTTAAATCAAGAGTCAGACGCTTAACCAACTGAGCCACCCAGGTGCCCCAGTATTTTCTCAAGTGTGCATATTAAGATCTGAAATATTCATTTAAACATAATAGGGGAAATTATAAAAATTTATCTTCAGGAACACATTTTTTCTTTGTGAACATTAATCTTGTCATTTCTTGGTAAAAATTTTCAATCTAATAATAATATATTTTATTTTGAAGTTTTTTGAACTTCTAATAAAAGAAATTTAAAATATTGGTATTAGTTTCAACTCCCAAGTTTCCAATAGCCACTGATAAACTTTTTTTTTAAAGAGCAAAAGGAGAAAGTTTAATTGGAATCCTACATATTATCAGGTTTTCCTTTAATAAATAATGAAAAATGATATCTTTCAAATGGAAACTTGTTATCTCTTCTATTTTTTAATAAGGAAAAGGATAGTAAGACCCAAGTATTTATGTGGAATCTTCTGCCCAGCCAGTATACGGTTTATTCCTCACTTCTTCCCCAAAGGCACTGTGTGCGGAGAACAGGACAGTTCAGTGCCAGACTTCTGCCCTGCCTGGATGGCTTCCTGCAGCTGCTGGGAACAGCCTGAGTTAGGGGTCCTCCCAAATAGAATTTGGATCTTTGCTGTCTATATCTCTGAATCACGGGTCTACTTTCCTGGATGACTAACACTATTTTTCATGTTACTCCTAAACCTTTCTTTTCTGGATGATGTCAAGAATCTAGGTTTTCTTTTTTATAAAATTATCTTGAATCTCATAAAAATACTGAGGATGAATTTTGAGTGCTATGAATCACAAACGCTGTCTTCAAAGCTTGTAGAGAGAAAATGCAGGTGGTTAAAGTACTAATACATTCACACGTAAGATTGTGAATGCTTCAGTAATTAACATTTGTTTTACTAATTGTTATTTGGTTTTAAAAGAAAGTTAATTAATTTGGGCCATTGGTTGTTACGTCTAATTTGCAGTAGGTTAATTTACTTTCAGCCTACATCACCCCCTCACTGGACGCATACATGCACACACATACATGCAAAGTCTGTTTTTGAATCTAGATCAATGGGAATCCTTGGGAAAAAGGAAAAGTTGTCAGATTAAAATACAATTTTTCATGAGATTTTAAAATAAAATGTTTTGGTGATCTCTCTTCTTTCATTCTTGATTTTATTTATTTTGGTCCTTTCCTTTTTCTTTTTGATCAAACTGGCTAGTGGTTTATCAATTTTGTTAATTCTTTCAAAGAACCACCTCTTGGTTTCATTGATCTGTTCTATTGTTTTCTTGGTTTTGACAGCATTAATTTCTGCTCTAATCTTTATTATTTCATGTATTCTGCTGGTTTTCAGTTTTATTTGCTGTTGTTTTTCCAGCTCCTTAAGGTGTAAGGCTAGGTTGTGTACCTGAGATCTTTCTTCCTTCTTTAGGAAGGCCTGGATTGCTATATACTTTCCTCTTATGACCACCTTTGCTGCATCCCAGAGGTTTTGTGTTGTGGTGTTATCATTTTCATTGACTTCCATATACTTTTTAATTTCCTCTTTAACTGCTTGGTTAGCCCATTCATTCTTTAGTAGGATGTTCTTCAGTCTCCAAGTATTTGTTACCTTTCCAAATTTTTTCTTGTGGTTGATTTCGAGTTTCATAGCGTTGTGGTCTGAAAATATGCATGGTATGATCTCGATCTTTTTGTACTAACTTAGGGCTGATTTGTGTCCCAGTATATGGTCTATTTTGGAGAACGTTCCATGTGCACTGGAGAAGAATGTATATTCTGTTGCTTTAGGATGAAATGTTCTGAATATATCTGTTAAGTCCATCTGGTCCAATGTGTCATTCAAAGCCCTTGTTTCCCTGTTGATTTTTTGACTAGATGATCTGTCCATGGCTGTGAGTGGGGTGTTGAAGTCTCCTACTATTATGGTATTACTATCAATGAATTTTCTTTATGTTTGTGATTAACTGATTTATATATTTGGGTGCTCGCACATTTGGCGCATTAATGTTTACAATTGTTAGGTCTTCTTGGTGGATAGACCCCTTGATTATGATATAATGTCCTTCTGCCTCTCTTGATACAGTCTTTATTTTAAAGTCTAGATTGTCTTATATAAATATGGCTACTCCGGCTTTCTTTTGTTGACCATTATCATGATAGATGGTTCTCCATCCCCTTATTTTCAATCTGAAGGTGTTTTTAGGTCTAAAGTCGGTCTCTTGTAAACAGCATATAGATGGGTCTTGTTTTCTTATCCATTCTGTTACCCTATGTCTTTGAATGGAGCATTGAGTCCATTGACGTTTAGAGTGAGTACTGAAAGATAGGAATTTATTGCCATTATGATGCTTGTAGAGTTGGAGTTCTGGTGGTGTTCTCTGGTCCTTTCTAATCTTTGTTGCTTTTGGTATTTAATTAATTAATTAATTAATTTACATGTTCATCTTTTCTCCCCTCAGAGAGTCCCCCTTAAAATCTCTTGCAGGGCTGGTTTAGTGGTCACAGACTCCTTTAATTTGTGTTTGTCTGGGAAACTTTTTATCTCTCCTTCTATTTTGAATGACAGTGTGCTGCATAAAGAATTATTGGCTGCATATTTTTCTGATTCAGCACACTGAATATATCCTGCCACTCCTTTCTGACCTGCCAAGTTTCTGTGGATAGGTCTGCTGCAAACCTGATCTGTCTTCCCTTGTAGGTTAGGGACTTTTTTCCCTTGCTGCTTTCATGATTCTCTCCTTGCCTGAGTATTTTGTGAATTTGACTATGATATGCCTTGTTGATGGTCGGTTTTTGTTGAAACTATTAGGAGACCTCTGTGCTTCCTGGATTTTGATGCCTGTGTCTTTCCTCAGGTTAGGAAAGTTTTCTGCTATGATTTGCTCACATAACCCTTCTACCCCTATTTCTCTCTCTTCCTCTTCTGGGACCCCTATGATTCTGAGGTTGTTCCTTTTTAATGAGTCACTGATTTTTCTAATTCTCAAATCATGCTCTTTTGCCTTAATGTCCCTCTTTTGTTCTTCTTCATTATTCTAAGTTTGTCCTCTATATCGCTGATTCTTTGTTCTGCCACATCAATCCTTGCCACTGCTGCTTCCATCCATGATTGCATTCAGTTATAGCATTTTTCATTTCATTCTGGCTATTTTTTACTTCTTTTATCTCTGCAGAAAGGGATTCTAATCTATTTTTGACTCCAGCTAGTGGAGTCTAAATTCTGGTTCAGACATCTTGCTTGTATCTGTGTTGGTTAAATCCCTGGCTGTCGTTTCTTTGTGCTCTTTCTTTTGAGGTGAATTCCCTAATTTTGTCATTTTGAAGGGAGAGAAGGAATTCATGAGGTAGAAAAATTAAAAAAATAAAATTAAATTAAAAAAATATTAAAATTAAAAAATTAAACACACACACACACACAAATCGACTAAGTGATGCTAGATCCTAGGTGTGTTTTGGTCTGGGTGTTGAAAGTGGTTTCAAAGATTAGAGAAAAAAAGGGGTGGGGGGGAAAGGAAATCGTTTGAGAATTTGAAAAAGTGAATGCACTGAAGTAGACTAAAATAAAATGATGGAAGTAAAATAGAATTTGAAAAAGTTACACAAAAGCAAAAAATATAGTAAAAAAATTAAAATTATTTTCAATAAAAATTGAAAATAAAAATGAATATTTTTTCTTTCTGCTGAATTCTGTGGTTTAGGTTGTACAGATTGTTGTGTTAATCCTCCAGTGAGTTTTCTATGTGTGCAGTATGGTTTAGTGTTTGTCTGGCTGTATTTAATGGATGTGAGACACACAAAAAACTTCCATGCTATTCCGCCATCTTGGCTCCTTCCTAAAATAAAATGTTTTTAAAGATTGATTATAGAATTCCACTTTTTTTTGCTCAAATATTCAATCTAATAATAATAATAAAACATCCAAACCTCTCTGAACTATTATTTTGAAACTAGGCTTTTATTCTGTAATGTTGCTAAAGAGCTCCTACCACTTAATTAAGTTTATATTGGAATCTAGAAAAGAGACATTTTTAAAAAAATTTTTTTTCAACGTTTTTTTAAATTTATTTTTGGGACAGAGAGAGACAGAGCATGAACGGGGGAGGGGCAGAGAGAAAGGGAGACACAGAATCGGAAACAGGCTCCAGGCTCCGAGCCATCAGCCCAGAGCCTGACGCGGGGCTCGAACTCACGGACTGCGAGATCGTGACCTGGCCGAAGTCGGACGCTTAACCGACTGCGCCACCCAGGCGCCCCAAGAAAAAAGACATTTTAAAAAGGCATTTGTTGTATTAGAAGAACTCATGTTTTACACTTGGAGAAATATTATTACTATATCCATACATAGCAGATCACTTGTTATTGGATGTACTCTTAACCCCTTCAAATTTATAATTTTAAGAATAGCTATTTGTTTTGTATTATTAATACTAATAAGCGTACATGTTTACAGTTGAGCTTTTTTCAGAGGGATTCTTTTCACTGCTTGATTTTCACTAGTCTGAGAAGCACTTGCTTAGTCTTTCAAATAGCCTTAAAAATTGATGCTACCTGAGAAGTAGGGCAATATTTAGGAGTAGTGTTTTCAAGTGGTACATGTGGTTGTTGCTGCATATTTCCTAATATTTTCAGAGTAATAATAAATTATTAATAAATTAATAAATGCATTAAGCATTTTCTATAATAAGTGTGAAATTTATTTGCTCCTTTCAACAGCCTTATATATAGGTAGGCGGAAGTTATATGCAAAGCATTTAACAGCATGTAAGGCATGGGTTCTGGCCCATTGGAATGGATATAGGCCATGGAGCTAGAGCAGGGTGGCCAGGCTTCTGCTATTCAAGGTGTTTTCTATTTTTAAATTCAGTGTTAAGGGGTATAGAGAGGGAAAATAAGGGGTGAGGCCTGGGTGGAGGTTGTGTACATATGGGCACTGGGGTGCTTGATTAGCTAGCAGGTTAGTTACTGGCATGAAAACATTTTACATATTTTATTTTTATTTTATTTTATTTTATTTTATTATTATTTTTTTATTATTTTAAGAAAGAGCATGAGCAGGGGAGAGGGCCAGGGGTAGAGATGGAGAGAGAGAGAGAGGGAGAGAGAGAGAAAGAGAAAGAGAGAATCTTAGGCAGACCCCATGCTCTATGCAGAGCCTGATGTGGGGCTCAATCCCACGACCCTGGGATCTTGACCTGAACCAAAATCGAGTCAGATGCTCAACCGACTGAGCCACACAGGTGCCCCATATTTTAGTATTTTAAAAACCAAATCTCCCATACTGGTGCATGCTGGGGAATATTAGCACTAGTTGTAGTACTGTTATCATCTCAATTTGCAGTTAAGAAAAATCACTGTACAGAGAGATCAAGTAACTTGCTTAAGGTCACAATACATGAAGCTGGAGTTGAACCAGGAACATTGGTGCTAAGACCTGTGCTCTTAGTCATTGTGGAATATAGCTTCATAGAGATGCATTCTGCTGATCTGTTACAATGAATGGTGTAGGGACTAAGTGGAAGGGAGACAAGCGGGCTTTAAAGTGAGCATCCAGGTTGCTTCTTTCTCCATCCCTGGTCACACATCTTAAGAAATTCAGTTGAGAAATAATTTTCAGAAACCATAAAAAAGAAAATTGCAATAGAATGTGTCTGGTATATATTTTTTTAATTTGCAAAAGTATGGATAACTGTTTATGTAATTATATATTTTGTATGGAAGCAGGTTGATTTAAAAAGAAATGAGAAAAAAATTATAAAAATGCTCAATGAAATTGTAATGTGAGAAATGTTATGAATATGAAAGTATATAAAATATAAGTATATACTTTTATATATGAAATGCAGAAGAATTATAATGTGAGAAAATGTTACAAATTCACAAGGTATTATATATCATAAAATGGGTAACAACAAGCAGTAGTTGTGCTCCAAGTTTTGCCAGATCCTTTCATTCCTACTATTCCTGACTGTGTGTTATGTCCACCTTAATCTCATGTTAGTTTTATTAGAGAGGATAAGAGAACAGCTACTCTGTGTGGGGTTGAGAACTGAGTGAGGGCCAGTCTTCTCTTTTGTGAGAGAAGAAAACCATGTTCCACAGTATCTAGATGATGGGTGCTCTACAAATATTTGTTATACAAGTACAAATGTTTGAAGATTTGGGATGAAGAGAGAGAAAGATGGGGCACAAGAAATGTACAAATTCTTCAGTGAGAAAATTTCTGCATTTATATTTTGCCTTTCTCTTTTGATCACTTCAGTTTTGTTAGAAGAGAATGACAATAATAATACATTCCACTTTCTTTTTACATCTTTTCTGTGGGATTGGTCAGCAGAATTTGATTAAGGATTTGGGATCTGGATCATTATTGCGAAGGTTTGACTCTCAACCCACCACTTACTAACTTTGAGATGATGGACATGTTATTTACCCTTTTTGTGCCTCAATTTTCTCATCTGTAAAAGTTGGGATAATAAGAGTATCTGCCTTTAGTACTGTTTTGAGAATATAAATTATGTTAGTGAAGTAATATATGTAAAGTATTTAAGAAAGTTTTGGGGCCTATAGAGAGTGCTCAAAAATGTTGATTACTTTGGGAAGTTCAAGCATGCTGATGACAAAGTCAGGTTTACTTATGAAAATAGAAAATGTCAAGAATTTTCCAAGTGTGTGATATTCCATAAGAACCATTATTAGATGGGATGATTGAGAGAAATACATAGGCTGCTCTCATCTAATGAGATCTCCTTACCTTGTTAATTACAAAGTAGGAGATCAAGACAAAGTAGCAAAATAGAGACCCTCTTACTGTGCTTCTGATGATCAAGGCTGGACTTCATTATGGAGTTCCAGCGGAGAATGACATTGGCTCTGCATAATGAGGTGGTCAAATGAGCCACTACAACAGAACCATCAGATTTAATCAAACATTAGTTTTAATGAAATCTTTTCACTGAATTGTTCTGAATGTCAAGTGTTGCTGCAGCAGAGCTGTATTGGAACCATTCTCATCACAAATGTGAGCGTACCCATCAGCTACAGCTCTTTCAGCCTTAGAGAGTTATTGGTGTCATCCTACCATTCTCCGCTTCAGAGAGGATAGCTTTTCATGTTAGTTTTGCCAAAATAACTTGAGGACCATGGGCAAGTCCGCAGCCTCTTCTGAGCCTTGTTTCCCTCTATTTATAATGAGGAGTTACATTAGATGTTCTCAAATTGAACTTTCCAGTCTGTTATTATTATAAGGTTGTGACATTAGTTTTAATCAAATTTGGAGGGAACTAGAGATATCAGTTACTTACTTGCTGGGCTTGGTTAGGCAAGCTGCTTAGACTTTTGGAACAACGGTTTTTTAATCTATATGATGAAGAACAGAATAGTATTTACCTTCTAAGATTGCAATGAGGATTCAGAGATAAAGTGTGTGTAAGTTACAGGGAACAATATTTGGCTTAATGGTAGGCATTCAATTAATATTAGATATTATTATGATTTATGATAAAGTTGGCAATGTATTTTAGAAATTATCACATTAATTCCATCCCATTGTTACTTATACAAAAACAGTACACTAGATCTGTAAATTTAAGCTTCCAGTTAGGCTCCCATGTAAGATACTTATTTTAGATGTAAGATGCTAGTAAACATTAATAATAGACAATATCACTTAAATCTCTTGGTGCTATGCCTATTGCTGGGCCTGACAATGGTGCATTGCTTTGCACACCATGCATCACTTACTCTGTACAGCAACCCTTTTTAAAAAATGTTTTAATGTTTATTTTTGAGAGAGAGAGAGAGAGGCAGGCAGAGAGAGAAGGAGACACAGAATCTGAAGCAGTTTCCAGGTTCTGGGCTGTCAGCACAGAGTCTGAAGTGGGGCTCCTACTCAGGAATCGCTAGCTGAGCTGAAGTAGGACGCTTAACTGACTGAGCCACCCAGATGCCCCTGCATATCAACTCTTTAAGGTAGATGTTGGTATCCATGTTCAGTTGCTTTGCATGTATCACATAATTTACTGTTTACGATAATACAATTAGGTAGGTAATTTTTTTATCCCTATTAATGGATGAGAAAACTGAAGCTTTGAGAGGTTAAGTAGGGGGCTGGTTTTCAAACCCAGATGTTTATGACTCCAGTGTTCTTACTCGCCATTGCATATTACATATCATATTTTGTCATGCATATTCCAATATAGTATCTCTCATTCATGTGCTAGAACAATTCTCTCCCCACCCCTCCACTTCAAAAAACTGGTATTTCACCCTTCCTTCTTTGTCTCTAACAATGGTATGACTATTTCTTCCTTTATATGTTGTTTTACAAGAAAGCTTAGGTTCAAATTTGTGGCTCAAATATAGTAATTCTATAATACTGATAAATTGCATGTTTAAGCTCTCCTGGTAAAGCTATCCTGGGCATATTTTGCCCAGTCTTCATTGTTATTTAAAATTTTTTTAAAATGTTTATTTATTTTTGAGAGAGAGAGAGAGAGAGAGAGTGCGCGCGCGCGCGCGCGCGCGCATGAATGGGGGAGGGGCAGAAAGAGAGGGAGACACAGAATCCGAATCAGGCCGCAGGCTCTGAGCTGTCAGCACAGAGTCCAACGCTGGGCTGGAACTCATGAACCGCAAGATCATGACCTGAGCCGTAGTTGGACACTTAACCGACTGAGCCACCCAGGAGCCCCCATTGTTACTTTTAAACTTGCATTGTTATTTAACCATCTTTACTAAAATAGCTCCCTTTAAGCCACAGGCATGTTTTTGGTGGAACTAGACAAGTGAATGAATGAATAAGTAAAGCCTATATTCATAGTTTGATAAATTGCTCAACAAGATGGATTAAAGACCTAACAGCTATTAATTGAGAGCAGCCATTGCTTCTGGTTGTTTCCTCAAGTTTTATGAGTCCCAAATCACCAAGTGCTAAAACATACATTTTTGAGAGTCAATATTGTAGATTATTATCTGGAGTTGTAATTCTTCTCTGTATGGTAATAAACATCTTTAAGAAGGTCCCAAGTCTAGTATGCCATTCAGTAACTGTTGACTGAGTAGCTAAACTTTCTGAATTAAAAACTTTAAATGTATGTATCCTCAGAAGTAGTCTTTTGCAGATATTTTATAGCATATAGAAAAAACAGAAAGGTGGGTAATAATTTTAAAAAAAGGAAATGAAGGGTGAGGGAATCGTATTTCAGTTTAATCATTCAGGGAAATTCAATTTAATAGCAAATTCATTTCTTCCAGAGAAAGAAATGTGCTAAAATGTGACAGAGGTAATTGTGTGAATAACACTAGGCAGTATGGGTTGTTTATTTATTTATTTATTTATTTATTTATTTATTTATTTATTAATATGAAATTTATTGTCAAATTGGTTTCCATATAACAATGAGTGCTCATCCCAACAGGTGCTCTCCTCAATGCCCACCACCCACTTTCCCCTTCCAACCACCCCCCCTTAAACCCTCAGTTTATTCTCAGTTTTCAAGAGTCTCCTATGGTTTGCCTTCTTCCTTCTCTGTAACTTTTTTTTTCCCCTTCCCCTCCCCCATGGTCTTCTGTTAAGTTTCTCAGGATCCACACAAGAGTGAAAACATATGGTATCTGTCTTTCTCTGTATGACTTATTTCACTTAGCATAACACTCTCCAGTTCCATCCACGTTGCTACAAAAGGCCATATTTCATTCTTTCTCATTGCCAAGTAGCATTCCATTGTATATATAAACCACAACTTCTTTACCCATTCATCAGGGAATGCAAACTGGTGCAGCCACTCTGGAAAACAGTGTAGAGGTTCCTTAGAAAAAGTATGGGTTGGTTAAAAGCCCTTACCAGATTGTGAAATTCTCTGTGAATGGATCTTAAGATCAAATATGATTCTTTCAAATTCTGAACTCTATGTTTTAAACTACTTGTCTTGTTCTACTTTAGACAACAGTTTACTAATCCAACAGATATTTATTGATTCCCTATTGTGTTCCAGGTTTGGGCTTGAGACACCTGAGGGAACAAAATGGACAAGAATCCTATTCTCATTGTGATAGCCTGAACAGTGCCCACCAGAAATCTATGTCCTAATCCCTGAAACCTTCGAATATGTTACTTTATGTAGCTAAAGGGACTTTGCAGACATAATTAAGAATCTTGGGATGAGAGATTATCCAGGATTATCCCGGTGAGTCTTAAATGTAATTACAAGTGTCTTTTACAAGAGGGAGGCAGAAGGGGATTTCCTTCAGAAGAGGAAAAGGCATTGCGAATACATAAACAGAAGCTGGGGCAATGTGCTTTGAAGATGTAGGAAGTACCACAAGCCAAGAAGTGTGGGTGGCTGCTAGAAGTTGAAAAATGGAAGGAAACAGATTCTCCCTCAGAGCCTTCTGCTAACACCTTGACTTTGGCCCAGTGAAATTGATTTTGCGCTTGTGACCTCCAGAACTCTAAGGGAACAAATTTAATTTGTTTTAAACCATGAAGTCCGTGGTAGTTTGATATAGCAGCCATGAGAAACTAATGTATTCATGGAGGTTTCATTCTAGAGGAAGAGACGAACAGTAAATAATAATGACGTTAACAAATCATATAGTATATTAGAAGGTAATAAGCAGTATGGAAAAGAGGAACGGTAGTGCAGGGTAAGAGGGATGGAGAAGGTCTACCCCACTCAGGTATGCTGGTGAGCCATGGAGGGAGATTTATAGTAGAAGTAGAATTGTCAGAATGGACCTCATTGAGAAGGTGAGATGTGAGGGAAAACGTGAGTTGATAAAGGAGTTAGCTAAGTGCCTATCTGTGGGAAATACTCCAGGCAGAGAGAGCGACAGTGATGAGTGCCCTGAGGCAGGAGTCTCCCTGGTGTGTTTAAGGAAACAGGCTGGGGTGATGAAAGTGAGAGGAGAGGAGCCGGGAGACTGGAGAAGTAGCTGTAGGCTGATGAGGTGAACTCTTCTAGCTCTTGTAAGGCCTACTGTTAGGAAGAGGAAACCATTCTACATATTTACTAGAAGTTATTCTCTAGAAGACAATATGTAGCTGGCCGATTCAACTTAATAGTTTTTGATTGAAAAACAGTTATTGATAGGTTAAGCTAGAGGATGACCACAGACACAGAAGCATCTCCTAAATTAGTTTCAAAACACCAACCAGTGTGGCAGAATGAGATCAATCAACTGATTATGTGTGTGAGACAGAAGTTTTCCATTGCTTTTGAGTGTATATATACATGGACTCTACTTGAAGCCAAATGAGTTTCAGCTGGTATCACTGTCTTTTATAAATTTTTGATTATTTTAAGGTCCAACTTTCATAATTTTGATGAAATAATTTCTTAAAAATTTTTATTATCTTCTGGCGTATGGTTTTGGATTATAGCACCCACTTTTTGGTGCAGTCTGTATCTGGATTTAATGTATTTGAAACTATGGGAAATTCTGTGTGTGAGACAGGGTGTCAAAGATTAGTAGCTAAAATTTAGTTGCAGGGGTCAGCAGCATGGCAGAACAGCATGGACTGATTGCTTTGAGCACTTGAAGGCACCATGATGCAATGATTTCCAGCCTAGTCCTGGGACAGTGGTTCATTTCATATTCCAGGCACCTTCAGCCTTTCAACAGCAGCAAGGTTCACCCACTGTATTTTCCATTCCACACCCTGATATGGTTAAATTCTAAAATCACCTGCAGCTGTGGTGTGATTATTAGCTCAACCTCTCTTTCTTCTTCACATCTTACACTTGGATTATGTCTACCATGTCAGTTCTATCAAAGTTCTCTTAGCCACTTAAATCTTGGCTATATATATATAACTTGATGGCAAACTCCAGAAACAATCTAGAATTATTACATCAGACTTTTGTTCAAATTAAACAAGTAAGTATTTGTTGAATAAATGAATAAACTGATATTAGAATTAGCAGGGAGTGTGTGTCCTTGCCTTCCCTGGCTACTCTTAACTTTTAAGTTTTTGCAGACTCCTGGGCCTGTTCTGATGTTCGATGGAGTTGTATCAGTGGACTCAGACCATCAGCCAAGGGGAGCTGGAGAAGACCTTGCACAAGTGGTACCTGGGATGAGTCCCAGGCACTAGCATGTCTAGTGAGCTGAATCTTCCACTAATCCCACTACATTTAGTCTTTATAAACAGGGTTGTATCTTGGTTTCTTATTCTATGCTCTAGTTCCTTGTGTGATTGCTACCCCAACTGGCTGGTGCTCAGACCACCTGCATGGTATATGGAGGGCCAGTTTCATTTAACATGCCAGAGTATGATCAGGGGTTTGTATCTGGGTTCTTCAGAATAACAGAGCTAAAGGATGTGTGTGTGTGTGTGTGTGTGTGTGTGTGTGTACGCATGCATATATACATACTGAACACTTGACTAGAACAAAAAGACAGGCTTTTCTAAGGATATGATACATATAATGAAATGTATATATTATGTATATATATCATATCTCATTCTATGTATATCTGTCTATATATCTATGTATGCGCGCGCACACACACACACACACACACACACACACACACACCCCTTAGTGGTTCTATTTTTCTGGAGAACTTTGACCAATACAGAATCCTAAAGACCATTCTATCCTAGCCATTTCTCCTTTTTTTCTTTCCTTTGCCTATTGCTTTCCAGTGTGGAGATGAGAAAACTAAAGCTTAGAGGGGTCAAGTGACTTGTCCAAGATGATCAGCTGAATGGTGACTGAGTTGGCATGTTGAGCTATTGGTGGGATGGGGAAGGGGTGGGATCAGTGATGGCTAATACATTGACCTCTTGGATACGTGGGATTGTTTGAAGGAATAGAGATGCCAGGAGAATGTACATATTTTGAGACAAAGTTTTACCTTGATTCAATTGTGTTTAAACCATCAACCGTGGCAGAGATATGCAGAAGGTGTTCAATGTGCAGGAGAGCCATTTTGGAATGGCAGACATTTCTGTCTGATGATTATCCTATTAAGAATAAAGATTTGATTATGTGAAAGAAAAAAACTTCCAACATGTGTGAAAAAAGCAGTTTCTATTTGTCAGGGACATAGTGTTCTGACAGCAGTTTTGTTCCCTCTGGTTAATGATAACTGGCTCTGGCTGGTACTTTCATGAGATGAGCTCGTCTTCTAGTTAGAGAAGTCAAACTCTGAAAGCCAAGATTTTTTTGAACTTTAATAAAGAAATGCATGACAACTCGATTTTTAAAAATTTGACAACAAAAGAAACAATGTCAGCAATTTAAGAGTAAGTTACAACTGGCTTTTAGAAAATGAGATGTGAATCTTCAACTATGTCTGGATGTAGAACATATTGGAGAATGTGGATAATTAGGTGCACAATTCAGCCAAGAATGACTTTTCCTCTTCGTTTCCTTTTCTGCCTTGTGTGTTGGATAATTTGAGGGTATTTTTTTTGTTTTAATTTATTCAGTCTATAATTTTTATGTCCACTTAAAATTTTCTAGAGAGATATAGTCATTGAGACAAGGAAAAGACACAAATGTACATAATATTTAATATACATTAATAGCTATCACCAAAGGAATTGTGCTAAGTTTTATGGAAGATACAAAAATACAGAGAATATAGCTTCTTTGTCAGTTTAGCTGGTAGAAAGAATTAAGTTCCATAAGGGAGAAATTGTTATAGGAATTTATTTGCTCACTCACCAAATATTTATTGATTGTATATTATAGCTTAGACACTGTAGATTTATAGATGTATAGATGCCTAAGATCCAGTGTTCAGTGAGGAAGCTGAGAGAAAAGCAAAAAGTAGGGAAAAGTACTAGAATATAAAGCTTTTTCATTTATTATTTTTGTGGTCTCCGCCTCAACTTGTCATGGTGTTATATGCTAGTTGATGTTCTAAGTAAATAAAAATCAAAATGTTAAATTATTAGCATGAATTTTAATTGTTCATCTCTATATTGTGCAATGCCAATTCAAATGCAAATATCAGAGCATCTCAGTTGTGTGCAATCACCAAAATTACACAATTTGTATTTTGTGGCTTGTCCTTGGAAGGTGCCTCTAGGTTAGAGATAAACTCAAGACAGAATGAGGAGGATTGGAAGGAAGAAGAGAAGATCCCCTAGGCATGGAGCTGGCTGAGGGGACACTCAGCACAATGATATTCATGGGGCTATGCAGCCTCTCATAAGCATCCTGCTCCATGATTTGGGGTGTGTGCGCATTTGCTTGGGCCTGATGGCTACTACTGGGTTTCTCTTTCCATCAGCCAAGGAACCTATAAGCAGCATCCAAGCAGGGGCCTGGGGCCATGGAGTCAAACCAGGGGTCCCTTATTTCCATGGGCCTATCCTCCCAACCGATGGTAGATGGCAACCCCTACAGATCCTAAGCCTCTGTGCCAGGATGTATTCCATGCCTGGATGAGGTACAGAGGCTTGCCCCTGTCCTGGCCCAGACAGATCTTACCTGGAATGGGAATGGCAGCAGCTATGCCCGGTCTGAAGATGCCACAGGGTATGGCATCTGATCCCAACCCCACCCAAGCTCATGGCCAGGCCCCTTCCTAGGGTGAAGAGTGACAGCAGTTACAGGTAGGGGTAGGGTTGGGGAGTCTGGCTGGAGTCTGGGACAGGGGAATGGGTTGCCAAGAACTAGTCCCAGGGAGGCCCATCCCAGAAGGTGGGACTGTGCAGGAACCAGAGGTTCTAAGCCCCTGGGGCATGCTCCATAGTCCCGTTGCACTTCACTTACAAAACACAAGTAAAAAATGATTAAGAATTTCAAGATTTCTCTGGCTGCACAGCTAAGAAGCTAGTCCTAGTCTGTACTCGGTTTTTTGATACTGTTTGCACAGGTGTGATGACTCCATCTTTCAGGGAAAGCAGTTTCTTCTCTGTGCTGAGTTAGAGGAATAGTGAGCTATCAATATTTTCCCCTTCAAGCTCTCTTTCCTTGAATTGCAGTTCCAGAGACTAATTTTTAATTTTTTTTAAGGACTGATTTTCTTCATTTTTACAAGGATGGTATCATCATCCTTCCTAGTAGTTGTGGATTTGCTTTGGATTTGCATGCTGGTGTTTTGAAGCTTCATTAAAGTGAAGTTTCATGTAAAAGTTGTGGACAAGTATTGAATGCAGTCAAGAAATCAAGATGATCCTGATAACCACTTAACCACAAAAGGAAGCTCCATAACAGCTTCCTTTGGATATTGGATAACCCTGTATGTCCAACTGCAGTGTGCAGGGGAGTTGTGGCTGCTTATCATTTTCAGTGAGGCAATACAGCCACTGGTTAAGGTCAAGGGAGGTATTGAACAGACCCGAGACTGAGTTCCTCCTCTATCATTATGTGATTTAACCACTAAATCTTCCTGTCCCTCAGTTGCCTCATGTGCAAAATGAAAATCATGGTTTTGTCTTTTCTTGTAGAATTCTTATGAAAGTTAATTGAACATGCATGTAAAGCATTTAGCATGGTAGTTGAGACATAGTCACTTCTCAAGAGATGTAAACTCTGTGTCTTTTCATATGCAAGCATGAACAAAAAAGTGAACACTATTCTCCTTTTTGACACCCTGTTCCAGGGTCCCCGTTGCCTTCAAGCATTTCTGGTCCACTCCCTTCCATGCAACAAACTCTTGCTTGTTACCTTCACTATATCTATATATCTATATATCTATCTATATATATATATATATATATCTATCTCCTGTGTCCCACCTGCTTAGGACTATTCAAAAAAATAGTTTACTTTGTGGCTTAAATTTGTTTCTTAGTTGGATCCTAGATACCTATATCAAATATTGAAGTCAGGTAAGTCCAGAAGAAAAGTTCCATAGAGCAAATAGGAGTCTGGAAAAGGATGCAGGGGGTACTTCCAGCAGAAAGCCATGGCTGCCATGGATGGCCAGAGATGAGATTGGGTGCTGCCAGGCACTGGGCTGAAGCTGGGGAGCAGTCCAGAGTTATGGAGGGCCAGAGTGGGGGGAGCTGGGGTAGGTGGAGGTTTCTGGAAGATCTCACTAGAAGATTTTACAAAAGAATTTTTTGTGGATGGTTGGGGATAGTAAACTTCCTGAGCCACTTGGGCCCTTCAGGAGTTTCTCTTCAGGCCAGTTTTTTCTTTTTTAAGAAGTTATATATATTATAACTATAATATATATGAATATATAAAAATAGGTAATGTTTGTGAGAATGGGGCAGGCTGACTGAGGTGTTGGGGTCAACAGGGAAGGGCCAGAGCATCCTCCCTTTCGGCCAGCACCCCTACCTCCACCCCTAGTCCCAGAGCAGGTGCTTGGAAGCCATGTGGCGTGATCTTGCAGTCACGAGGTGCCTGCTAGCTGTCTCCTCTCAAAGGTCAAACCTTCTGGAATCAGAAGAGGCCCACCATGGATCCACTCCAAGGAGTACAGCAGGGGCTGCTGGAAGTGAAGGTATGGAGGGCTCCTTGCCATCATGAGCTCTCCCCACCCTCCACAGTGGCCCTGCAGCTCCTTGCCTCTTCTGATGTGACCCGTCTCCAGCTGGAGGTGCAGGCATGTGGAGATCTAAAGAGCTGGCTTGGGTCAAAGGCCCACACTCTGCCTAGGAGGGGGCCTGATTCTCCAGAGCCACCCTGCCTGTCCTGCTGTGTGTCCCATCTGAGTGGGTGACAGAATAGAGAGTTTGCCTTTGGATTTAGTTCCTAAATCAATCATCTCACCAGGGTGAAATTTTAATTTAAAAACTTAAAAGAGACTTTTCTAAAAAAAAAAAAAAAAAAAGGAAGGGATGAAGTTGAACTGGAAAGCAAAGTTAAAAAAAAAAAGAGGGGGCTGTTAAAGCACTCTAGATTTTAAGTCTCTTGAGGGCAGAACCTGGAGCTATCTGGTCTCTGCATCTTAAATGTTCTTGGCACAATGCCTTGATCACTTTAAAAGTGCAACAAATTCTTAGAATAAATAGCAAATAGTGCTAGGCCCTCAGGGGTCTGAGGGGAGTGGCCAGGAGCAGAGTCCAGGTTGAAAGGAGGTGTGGGAATGGGCAGGAGGTTTAAGAGGGTCTGCACTGCCCCCTGCTCCCTGAATGAAGCAGAGGGAATGGACACTTCAGGGCTTGGATTGTATCTCACTTTCAGCATAGCTGTGTGATCTTGGATAAATTAATTTATTCTCTTTGGGCTTCAGTTTCTTCCTCTCTTCTCTGTGTAATAAAGGTAAAAATAACCACCTGCTGGTGTTAATGTATACATTAAAAGGGCCTGCCATAGTGCAGAGCAGGAAATCAGTAAATATTGTTTTATTCTGCCTCTTTCCAATTGTTCCCTTCTTCCCACCTTGCAGACTTTCTATTCTGCTCCTGTCATAAAGAGTTAACACAAACATTAATGCTAAAAATGCGCCACTGTTGGGTTTTGGGTATTGTGAAAGAATGTCGATGGATTATTGAAAAACTTTTTGCACTGAAAGAAAAACAACAGAGGCTTCTGTCCTTCTGGTGGTAGGATTAGTAGCAACAAACCTTGTGCATAAAGGACAGCACTTTATGTTTTATTAAACCCAGAGGCCATATGAAGAGTTGGTCAGAGTACGGGTTTTGTGGTCAGATAGAATTGATTTTGTCACATGTGCTTGCCATTCTAATCAGGCAAGTCATTTCTTTATGCTTGGGTTTCCACCTCTGTAGTATACATATTTTATTTTTTCATTTCTTCATTCATTCACTCATCATTCATTCATTCATTCCCGAGCACCTTCTCAGCATGTAAAAAATGGTGAAAACACAATGGCAATGGCAGATGTGCAGCTGGCACAATGTATAGAAAGCACACTAACTTCTGGGGTGCTGATCCCTGAAGCCTGAATAGGAGTCAGGCAATGCATGAGGGGTTGAGGGAAAATTGTTAAAGATAGGAGGTGAATGAAGGCCAAGGGATAGGGTTCTAGTCCTGAGAGTGTCAGTGGTGCTGAGACATTGAGCTCTAAGGGTGAGGAGTGAGTTAAGCCTTGGAGAGAAGCGGCTGGATAGATTAGGAAGGGCCTTGAAAACCATGTTAAAGAGTTCAGAGTATCCTAAGAGTGACAATAGCACTAGGACCAGAGGGCAGGGGGACTGCTGAGCATTCTGTTCCTTCCAGAATATTCACAATGCACAGTAGTATCTGTTAATGTTCTTCAATAAAGAATTCTATTTAATATTTGTTTACCAGCTTTCCCAAACCTAATTAATGTTTTTAAGAAATTAGCCTCTTTCAAACTGAGGCCCCAGAGAAACTGCTTGGGAGAAATGATGAGAAATGGAAAGCCATTTCAAGGTTGTAATTTGGGGCCCAACATAACCATATTTGCATTTTATAAAGATCTACCATATATGGAGCACCAGGTACTCTTCAAAGCACTTAACTAATTTAATTTAATTTTTATAACAAGTCTGTGAGATAGGTATTGTTATTTTTTGCATTATTAACATGAGAAAATCAAGGCATAAAAGAATTAGGTAATTTCCTAAGGTTATGGAACTAGTTGTAAGTGGAGAGCCTTGAATATGAACTCGGCCACTCTGGCCTTGGAACCCATACTCAATAGATCAATGTGACTGCATGGGGCAATGGATTAGAGTCAAACAAGCCTGGAGACAATTAGGAGGAGGTTGTTGCCATAATTCAGATGAGAGGTGATGGCCACTTGGACTTCCTACATTGGTTTACAAGATTGAATATCATAACATAATTAAAATATTTAGTATAGTTTTTACTATACAGTAGGAAGTCACCAAAAATAGTTTTCCCATGAATGTATAGTTAGTGATGAAGCGGGGGGGGGGGGGGGGGGGGGAGGGGGACGGGGGGCGGGGCTGTATCAATTTGCTAGGGCTGCCACAAAAAATGACCACAAACTGGGTGGATTAAATAACAAAAATTTATTATCTCACAGTTCTGGAGGCTAGAAGTCTAAAAGCAAGGTTTGGGCAGGGTTGGTTTTTTCCGAGGTCTGTGAGGAAAGATTCTGCTCCAGGCCTGTTTCCTTGGCTTGTTGCTGGCCATCTTCATGTTCACATTGTGTTCTTCCTGTATGTGTCTGTCTCCAAATTTCTTTCTTTCTTTTTTTTATTAGGACACCAGTCATATTGGATCAGGGCCTACCCTGATGACCTCATTTTAACTTTACTACCCAAGACCTAATCTCCAAATAAGGTCACATTCTGAAGCACTGGGGGTTAGGACTTCAACATATGAATTTGGGTGTGAAGGACATAATTCAACCCCAAATAAAAAGATGATGTAGTAATAGCACCACAAAAATCAGTTATCTGTATGGAGAAAAAACCCTGGATTCCTACCTCACATAATACTCAAAAATCATTATCTGAAAGATTGAAGACTTAAATATGGAAGATAAGAATGATAAAATGTTTAGAAAATGTATAGTAGAATATCTTTATAATATGGAAAAACTTAAAATGTGACACAGGGGGTGAATTGCTGGGAAGATGGCAGAGTAGGAGGATTCTAAGCTCACCTTGTCCCATAGATACAACTAGATAACATTCATATTAATGTAAATGCTCGAGAAAACAACCTGATGACTGGCAGAACAAACTTCATAACTAAATGTAGGGAAAAAGCCACATTGAAGAGGGTAGTAAGTGTGAAGATGAGGTGGGGAGGGACTGGTAGGCACAGAGAGGGGAGAGAAACAGACTATCACACCAGGGAGCTTGCATGGGGAAGATGAATCCCTATAACATTTGGCTTTGAAAACCAGAGGGGTTGAATTTCATGAATTCTTACACCAGCAGGACTTAAAACCTGGAATTTTAAAAATCAGTGGGCTCAGCTTTGGGAGAGTGGGGACGGCAAGAGGAAACTGAGTCCTTGCCAATAAAAAGAAAGCACAATAGCCCCTGGAGATACAGCATAGAAGCAGTAGTTTGAAAAATGCCTGAGGCATATGGGAAGGAGAGTTATTTACTAATCTCAGAGCCACAGAGATGTTGGGAGACTCCTCCAGGAATAAAGGAGCTGGCAGGCACCATTTCTCCCCCCCCACCCAGCATAAACACACAGGCAACAGAGGAAACTAGCATGGCACTGACATTCCCTACCTAACTTGCTAATGCTGTGCCCCCTGTTCCCCCTGTTATGCCTCAACAGATCTGCCCCCTCCAGGCAGGCCTGCTTTGGTTCTGGTGCTGTCAGTCCCCTCTCTCAGAAGACCAGTGCAAACTTTTCTAACACCGTATCTCCTGACCTATGTGCTTTGCGGATCTGCCCACTCAAATTTGGTTGGCCTCAGTCCTGGCAGTGGCAATGGCAGGTCCCTCTTATAGAGGACCAAAATGCAAACCTTGCTAAAACTATGTGCCCCACCCCCATGCGTGTTTTGGATCCATTCCCTTCAATGTGCTCTTGGCTGAAGCCCATCCAAACCAGGGCCACAAGCTGGGCTGTGTGAAAGCAGCCCTGAGAGAGGCCAACACTACTCCAAAGTGACTCTTGTCCTGGGGAGAAGTAAAGATAACCATACACACCAGTCAGACTATGGTCCCAGCAGTGGGCTGGGGGAAGACAGTCTGATTGGAGGCCCCACCTGCCAATGAAAGCTTCTCAGGGGACAACACAGGGAAAGCACCTTGAAGTTTGGTGATCTCTAGCAAATGCCTGGTCTGACTCAGCTCAAGCCCAAGGTGGCCCAGATTGGCCCATTAACACCATGGTGATGAAACACTGCCTACAACAGGCAGAGAGCAGATGACTGGACTGAAGGGAAAATCAGCTTAGCCACAATAGCAGGGCACGTACAACACACATAGGAATCACCTCTGAAGTGCCAGGTTCTGGTAAACAGGGGAGACTGTACTGGGGGCACTCCAGGACATCTTCATAAGGCCATTACTTTAAAAAGAAGGATATATAGCTGACTTTCCTAATGCACAGAAACAGACACAGAGAGGTATACAAAATGAGGAGACAAAAGAATATATCCCAAATGAAAGAATAAGACAAAATCACAGCAAGAAACCTATCCAAAATGGAGATCTGTAATATATCTGATAGAAAATTTAAAGTTATGGGGGTGCCTGGGTGGCTCAGTCAGTTGAGTGTCCCACTTTGTTTCAGGTCATGATCTCACAGTTCATGGGTTTGAGCCCCGTGTTGGGCTGTGCACTGACAGCTCAGAATCTGGATCCTGCTTCAGATTCTGTGTCTCCCTCTCTCTCTGCCCCTCCCCCACTTGTGCTCTGTCCTTTTCTCTCAAAAATAAATAAATAAACATTAAAAAAAGAAAATTTCAGGTAATGATCATAAAGATACTCACTGTACTTGAGAAGAGAGTGGAAGACATCAGTGAAACCTTTAACTAAGAGAAAAAAAAAGTCAGAGATGAAGAACACAATAAATTAAATTAGAAATATACTAGATGGAATAAATAGCAGACCAGAGGAAGCAAAAGAACAAATCGGTGACCTGGAGGACAGAGTAATGGAAAGTAATCATGCTGAGCAGGCGAAAGAAAAAAAAATTACACAAAATGGAAACAGAATAAGGGAACTCAGTGACATCATCAAATATAATAACATTTGCATTATAGGGATCCCAGAAGAAGAGGGAGAAAAGAGGGCAGAAAATTTATTTGATGAAATGATAGCTGAAGACCTTTCCTAATCTGGAGAAGGAACAGAGATTCAGATTTAGGAAGCACAGAGAGCCCCCAACAAGATCAACCCAAGGAGGTACACACTGAGATACATAGTGATAAAAATGGCAAAAAGTAGTGATAAAGAGAGAATTTTAAAGTTTTTTGTTTTAAATTTTTCAAATTTTTATTTGAGAGAGAGAGAAAGAGTAAGCAGGGGAGGGACATAAAAAGAGGGAGACAGAATCCCGAGCAGGCTTTGCACTGCCAGCACAGAGCCTGATGTGGGGCTCGAACCCATGATCTGTGAGATCATGACCTGAGCTGAAGTGAAGAGTCAGACGCTTAACCAACTGAGCCACCCAGGCACCCCTAAATAGAGAATTTTAAAAGCAGCAAGAGAAGGAGAATAGTTAAAAGGAAACCCCATACAGTGGATTTAAAGAAGAGTTAATACCTATTATTCTCAAATCATTCCAAAAAATGGAAAAGGAAGAAAAACTTCCAAATTCATTCTATGAGTCTTTCATTACCCTGATACCAAAACCAGATAAAGACAGCACAAAAAAAGACAACTACAGGCCAATATCTCTGATGAACATAGATGCAAAAATGCCCAACAAAATACTAGCAAAATGAACCCAGCACACATTAAAAAAATCGTTCACCACGATCAAGAGGGAATTATTCCTGGGATGCAAGAGTGGTTCAACATTTAGAAGTTAATCAATGTGATATATCACATCAATAAAAGAACGAATAAAAACTCATATGATTATTTCAATAAATGCAGAAAAAGCATTTGACAAAGTACAACATCCATTCATCATGAAAGCCCTCAACAAAATGATTTAGAGGGAACCTACTTCAATATAATAAAGGACTTAGAAAAACCCACAGTTAACAACATGCTCAATGGGGAAAACTGAGAGCTTTTCCACAAGGTCAGGGGCAAGACAAAGATGTCCACGTTCACCACTTTTATTCAACATAGTGCCAAAAGTCCTAGCCACAGCAGTCATACGTGAAAAAAGAATAAAAGACATCCAGAATGGTAAAGGAGAAGTAAAACTGTCATTATTTGAAGATGACATGATACTATATGTAGTAAACCCTAAAGACCCCACCAGAAAACTACTAGAATTCAGCAAGGTCACAAGATACAAAGTCAATGTACAGAAATCTCATGCATTTCTATACACTAATAATGAAGCAGCAGAAAGGGAAATTGAGAAAATAATCCCATTTACAGCTGCACCAAAAATAATAAAAATGCCTAGGAATAAACCACCACAGAGGAGAAAGGTCTGTACTCTGAACACTATAAAACATCAGTGAAAAAAATTTGAGATGCACCAAGCAATGGAAAGGTATTCCATGCTCATGGATTGGAATAACAAATATTGTTAAAATGTTGATCTCTTGAAAGCAACCTATAGATTTAATGGAATCCCTATCAAAATACCAACAGTATTTTTCACAGAACTGCAACAAACAATCCTAAAATTTACATGGAATCACAAAAGACCCCTGAATAGCCAAAGCAATCTTGAAAAAGAAAAATAAAGCTGGAGGTGTCACAACTCTAGATTTCAAGTTATATTACAAAGGTGTAGTATTAAAAATGGTATGGTACTGACACAAATATAGGCACATAAAATAATGGAGCAAAATAGCAAGCCTAGAAGTAAACTCACAATTGTATGGTCAATTAATCTTTGACAAAAGAGGCAAAAACATGCAATGGAAAAAAGGCAGTCTTTTCAGCAAATGATGTCGGGAAAATGGACAGCTACATGCAAAAAAAAAAATGAAACTGAATCACTTTCTTACACGGTACATAAAAATAAAGTCAAAATGGATTAAAGACCTAAATGTGAGGCAGAAAACCATGAAAATCCTAGAAAAGAGCCTAGGCAGTAATTTCTCTGACATCTGCCATAACAATATTTTTCTAGGTATGTCTTCTCTGGCAAGAGAAACAAAAGCAAAAATAAACTATTGGGACTACATCAAAGTAAAAAGCTTCTACACAGTAAGGAAACAATCAACAAAAGTAGAAGACAACCTACCCAATGGGAGAAGATATTTGCAAATGACATATCCAATAAAGGGTCAGTATCCAAAATATATAAAGAACTTATACAGCTCAACACACAAAAACCTACAAATAATCCAATTAAATACATGCAGAAGACGTGAACAGACATTTCTCTAAAGAAGACATCCAGTGAATGGATAAAGAAGATGTGGTACATATATACAATGGAATATTAGTCAGCAATCAAAAAGAATGAAATCTTGCCATTTGCAACAATGTGGATGGAAGTAGAGGGTATTATGCTAAGTGAAATTAGTCATTCAGAGAAAGACAAATATCATATGACTTCATTCATATGAGGACTTTAAGACACAGAACAGATGAACACAAGTGAAGGGAAGCAAAGATAATATAAAAACAGGCAGGGGGACAAAACATAAGAGACTCTTAAATATGGAGAACAAACAGAGGGTTACTACTGGAGGGGTTATGGGGGGGGGGGATGGGCTAAATGGGTAAGGGGCATTAAGGAATCTACTCCTGAAATCATTGTTGTACTATAGGCTAACTAACTTGAATGTAAATTAAAAAAAAAAGTCATATGGACTTATAGACTTAGGCAAGGTTATTGAAATAAAGTTTATTTAAACTTAAAAAGAAGACATCCAGATGGTCAACAGTTACACGAAAAGATGCTCAGCATCACTCATCATCAGGGAAATGCAAATCAAAACCACAATGAGATATTATCTCACCCCTGTCAGAATGGCTGAAATCAGAAACACAAGGAGCAATAAGTGTTGTGAGGACATGGGGAAAAAAGAAACCCCTTGGACTTTTGGTAGGAATGCAAACTGGTGCAGCCTGTGGAAGATAGTATGGAGATTCCTCAAGAAATTAAAAATAGATGGGTGCCTGGGTGGCTCCATTGGTTAAGTGTCCGACTTCAGCTCAGGTCATGATCTCACAGTTTGTGAGTTGGAGCCCATATTGGGCTCTGTGCTGACATCTCAGAGCCTGGAGTCTGCTTCAGATTCTGTGTCTCCCCCTCTATCTGCTCCTCCCCTGCTTGCAGTCTGTCTCTCTCTCAAAAACAAATAAACATTAAAAAACAAGTTAAAAAAAATTAAAAACAGAGATACTCTATGATCCAGTAATTGCAGTACTGGGTATTTACCCAAAGAATATGAAAACACTAATTTGAAAGGATATATGCACCCCTATGTGTATTGCTTAGTATAATAATGGAAGCAAGTGTCTACGAATAAATGAATGGATAAAGAAGATATAGTATATTATGTAGCCATAAAAAGAATGAAATCTTGCTATTTTCAACAACATAGAGCTAGAGATTATAATGCTAAGAGAAATTAGTCAGAGAAAGACAAATACCATATGATTTCCCTCATCTGTGGAATTTAAGAAAAAAAAAAAAGAAAAAACAAGAGACAAACCAAAAAACAGACTCTTAAGTATAGAGAACACACTGATGGTTAGTAGAAGGGAAATGGGGGGGGGAGGGGTAAGGTGAAACAGGTGATGAGGATTAAGAGTACAGTCATCTTGTTGAGTACTGAGTAATGTATAAAATTGTGGAATCACTATATTGTACACCTGAAACTAATATAACACTGTATCTTAACTACACTGGAATTAATATTTTAAAAAAAGTGACACAAAAATGCTAAAAGGCAACACAAAAGATAAGATTTAGAATATTTAAATTTGGTCACATTAAAATTAAAAACTGATTTCACAATTACGTAGTTTACAAAGTTCTCACCAGGATAAGTGTAGTCACCATGTGTCACTATATACAATTATTACAGTATTATTGACTATATTCCCTATGCTGTACTTTTCATCCCCATGGACTTATTTATTTTATAACTGGAAGTTTGTACCTCTTAATCCCCTTCACCTATTTTGCCCTTCCTTTCATACTCTTTCCCTCTGGCAACCACTTGATTGTTATCTATATCAGTTTTTTTCTCTTTTTGTTATTTATTTTATTTCTTAGATTCCATGTATAAGTAAAATCATTGTGTATTTTTTGTATGATTTATTTCACTTAGTATAATACTTCTAGGTCCATCCATGTTGTTGTGAATGGCAGATTTTATTCTTTATTTATGGCTAAGTAATATTCCATTGTGTGTATATACCACATCTTTCTTATCCATTCATCTATTGATCGATATTTAGATTGCTTCCATATCTTAGCTATTGTAAATAATGCTGCAGTAAATATAGGAGTGCACATGTCTTTGAATTAGTGTTTTCATTTTCTTTGGGTAAACACCCAGAAGTGGAATTCCTGAATTGTATGGTAATTCTATATTGTACACCTGAAACTAATACACCATTAAATGTCAACTAGACTTCCATTAAAAATACAAAAGATAAAAAGTAAAAATATGCAAAAAAATGAACAACTGTTCATAAAAATTGATAGCATAAAGAGAATGAAAAGACAAGGTGTGATTTGGAAAAAGATGTTTTCAAAATGTATGATTGAAAGAGGTTAGTATCTAGAACACAAAAGAATTAATGAGAAGACAAACAACTCAATAAAAAATTGGATGAAAGAGACAGATATTTCATAGAAGAATAAACATAAATGTAAAGGCAAATGTAATTTAGGTTTGCAATGTAATATCATTTTACTACCATCTGGCTGGCAATAAATGAGAAAGTAGACAGTTCCAAGCATTATCACGAAATGTGGCTGGCAAGACATCCTTATGCACTGTTTAAGGAGTATGAATTGATACAAAATTTCAGCATTATCTTGTAAAGTTGAACATTCTCACACCTTATGATCCAGTAATTTCACACAAGGTACATATTCTAGAGAAACTCCTACATAAGGTGAAGAGTATGAGACCATACTCATAGCGGAATATTTTCTGAGAACAAAACCCAAGGGTTATTGACAGAATAATATTTTAAAAATTTGGATATCCAAACAGTGAGATATTATAGAACTTTGTTAAAGAATAAACTACTACTGCATACAATAATATGCATGAATCTTATAAATCTTGTATGAAAAAAGCAAGTTATGGAAGGTTAAGTTATAAGATAAGGAAAATTAAATAATATGTTGGTTCATCTGCATATTTATGTGATAAAACAATGAAATTCAAGAGAATGATGACAAACACACAATTCAGGATAGTGGTTATGTCTATTATTCCTTAGAGAGAGATACAGAGGAATGGAATGGGGCAGAAACATATAAATAAATGTAGCAATATCAGTAATGTTCTAGTATGGTTCTTGTTATGGATTGAATTGCTTCCCCCAAAAAAAGATATATTGATGTCCTAACCCCCAGTATCTCAGAATGTGAACTTATTTGGAAATAAGGTTATTGCAGACATAATTAATTAAGACCAGGTCATAGTGGAGTACAGTGGATCCCTAATGCAATGTGACTGGGGTCCTTAAAAGACCCCTTGTGAGATCAGAGACATGGGGAGGATGGCATAGATTGCTGATGAAGGTAGAGATTGGAGTGATGCATCGACAAACCAAGAAACACTAAAGATTACCAGCAAATCACCAGAAGGCAGGCCTGGGACATGGAATAGATTCCCCCTCACAGCCCATAGAAGGAGGTTTTGGACTTCTAGCCTCCAGACTGTAAGATGATAAATTTCTATTGTTTAAGCCCCCTCGACTTTGTGGTGCTTTGTAGGAAATGAATGCTGTCCTTATATTAGGTAGTTGGTGCATGGGTGTTTATATTATGTTATAATTCACAATTAACCAATGTGTTACATGTATTACTTTTTATGTATCAAATGGTTATATAATAAAAATAAAAAACCGAAAGAAGTTATTAGTTTCCAAATCAGGGCATGTGTCTACTATTAATCTCAATGGCAAATTCCAGAAAATATTTCTAGACAGTTTTATTAAAACTATAAAATTCCACTTCCAACACTCCCTTTAACTTTTATGGAGTTTTTATTGCCGCCTCAGTGTCACTGAGTCCCCGTTTCTCTGACTTTAATTATAGTGTTCACGTCTCCTTAGCAAAGTGTCCTGCACTGAATTCTGAGTGAAGGTGGATTGCCATGCACACACCTGTCCCGGTATGTTATCTCCTTGTAGACCGGCTGACATCAGCTTTGCCTCCATTTCACACAAAGGGAATCCTGGACATCTAAAATCACTTTAAAGTTTCCGGCACAGGTGCCACAAAAGTAAGTGCCTTCTCTTGGCCTAGAAGTCACACCTGAGCAGGGGTGTTTTGTTCATGTAGCTGCATCTCTGCCACCTCGAAACAGCGCCTGACACAAAGTAAGTGCTCAAAAATTTTGTGGAATGCATGTGTAAATGAATAGTTTTATAAGAGTATCCACTTCTCAGGATACCAACTACTATGTTTCAGAAGAGTTTATCAGCCATTCCCCACGCCCCAATCATTTTTGACCTGTTTGTTTTTCTTGTCTGTGGAATTACATGTTATTCTTCCTTATATAAGCAGCCAAAGGCTACCTTTGGGAACTTGGAATAGACGATCAGATTTGGGTCCCATAAGGCCAAAGTGTGTGTATGTGTGTAATTTTTAAAGAAAAGTTAGGTGTTTAATCTTCCATACTGATTAGTAGCTGGCTCTACTAAGAGTAACATATTGTTTTTATCTTGAGGAGAAGAGATGTTGGTGTTTTAGAATCTTTTATTGAATCCCAAGTGAAATGTGTCTTGATTAAGGATTGGATTCTAAAAAAGAAACTCCAAGAATACATGCAAAGTAGATACTTTTTTTAAAAAAGTGGGATTTATGTAGTATTTTGAAAAATAAATTGCTATTGTTTTGAATATGTCACATAAAGAATGTTATGATGCGACATTACATTAATGAGGTTTTGTTTTTTGTTTTTTACACGATAGAGCAGCTGATGTTAGTTAGGTGCTCCAGTGAGAGATGGAGAGTTGTCAAGGTCTCAAAAGTATGATACTAGAAATGCTGGTTGTAACATTGATAAATGCAAACAGCAGATAACTGACCAGGCACAGTCCTAGGTGAGGATGGAGAGATGAACAAGACCTCTGCAGAATTAATTTCAGTGGGAGAGACATAAATAAACAGATAATAGCAATGTAATGTGATTAAGTGTTCTTAGTCATTCAAGGAAAGAATATTGCTCTATGGCATTCATGTTTTAAGTATAGTTTAGTAGAGTTGTTCTTTGGATACTGGTTACCCGGATATAATATTCCTTTACTAACCAGAATATTTGGTTAATCAAATTGTTCAAGTCCCTGACCATACCTGAGTAACAGTTTATTTTACAAGTTATGATCATATCATTAAAAAAAAAAATCTCAGTATCTACTACAGGGGAAAACTGTGCAGTTGTTCCTTTCTATAGTTAATGACTAATTTATTTTATCTTACTTTAGCGTTTTATGGTCCTTTTCAATTTCCAGGAATTTAGAGGCCCCTTCTGATTTTAGAACAGAAAAGAGGGTTTATTTCCACGTGGCACTGTTTTTTCACATAGGTGGTGGCAACATTTTACTAAAATAAAAAAGAGCAAGGGTCGGTAATAGATTTCCTTAAGTGTTTCGCTGGAAAAATGAGACACAGCAGGTATGGATCCAAACAATATTAGCAAAAAAGCAGTTACAGTGTTAAAATGACTCAAATCATAATTCCTAAGGAAGTAGTGGGTATTTCTTCACTTGATCATAAAACGATCTCCACAAAATTTAGATTCACAACGCTGGGTAAACACACCATTAGAAATACTGTCAACATTGGGCTTTTAAAATCATCAAAATGTTACTAATCCCTTATCTGCAGGTATCCTTCACGAATACTTCCCTTCCCTTCTCCTTCGCACATTAGAAAAGTTAGAAAGTAGTCCAGTCTTCTAAGTGACAGTGAACCCTTAGGCAGCGACTGCTGTCATTTACAACACGTGGCTTGAATACTTGTTCTAAACCCCCTGGGGATATCGGCTAAGCCCCACCGTCGCTCTCTCCCTCCTTGGTTTCTTTACCCCTTTCGAGGTGGATTTGGGGCGAATTCAGTCTGCAAACTACAATCTGACAGTACAACACGCTGCCAAGACAGCTGTCTGCAGGCTCTCCTCAACTCTCCCGATTCCTATTTTGCAGCTTTAGAGGCGGCGCCTTTAGCTTGAATACAAGGTTGAAGCAAAACTTTTCCCTGAGC
The DNA here is from genome assembly GCF_018350175.1 of Felis catus. Taxonomy (NCBI): domain Eukaryota; kingdom Metazoa; phylum Chordata; class Mammalia; order Carnivora; family Felidae; genus Felis; species Felis catus. The sequence continues at coordinate 65,788,318 of NC_058375.1, forward strand.
GGTGGGGCTGCTGCAAGGGCAGCTCTGATGCTGAGGGGGGATGCGGTTGCACCGGGGCGCGCAGCCCGCGTGTCTCGCGCTGGGGCTCTGGGCTCCTGGAAAAGGGGGCGGAGAGGAGCGACGAGAGGAAGGGGGGCTGAGGTCACCCGCGCTCTCCATCCCGCCCAGGCTGCGAGCGCCGCTGGGCGCTGAGGGACCAGAGGAGCCCAGCGCGCCCGCAGGTTCTGCGCTGGGGCAGCGCACGGAGGGACGTGCTGCGGTGCCGAGCGGAGCCGAGCGGGAGCGCGGCGCTGCGCCAGAGGAGCCCGCAGCGGCCGGGAGAGGGGCCGGGCGCGCGATGGCACTGGGAGCCGCGCGCCCTTCGCCGACAGTCCTGCGGGCGGCCCGGGAGGCCAAGGTAATCACCTTTCCAGGGGCTGGATTCCCGCGCGTCGGCCTCCGGGTGCTCCACCCGACCGAGGCGGCGCGCTCACCCAGCCGCACTGGAGGGCACCTTAGTCTGAGCTTGGCAACAAGTTTGGACCAGATGGCCCGAGCTGGGGAGATCATCAGAGAGAAGAGTATTCCGGCCAACGCGAACCGATTCAGAGCTGCGCAAGTAGGAAGCGGGTGGAAAGGGTCTCAAGGGAGGGAACCGGGCCAAGGGGGAGTTCTCTTCTCGTCCTGCGGTTCCCGGCCAGCGACCCTTGGGAGTCCCGCGCAGGGGCAAGCGCAGGCCTTTGGCGCCCCCCAGGGAGGAAGGGAACCGGCCCTTTGGCGTTTGAGCAATAGCAGAAAGTTTCAGCAAGTTAGGTTTGGGAAGGATGTTGCAAGCGGAGGCTTAGGGGCAGAGGGGTAGTAACGGCGAAAGTTGAGCTGTGAGTAAGACCCGGAGCAGGCGGCCGCCCTCGGGGCAGCCCGGGCGGCCCCACTCGGGCCGGGCCCAGGAAAGGCTGGCTCGGTAATACCCAGCCTCCCGGAAAGCGGCTCGGGGAAACCCCAATCGAATTAGTTGGGGCGGGTGGGTGGCTGTGGTCTTGGGTATCAAGGTCTGTGACTCAGACCTCAGCACACTACGGTGAGGACGATAAATGAATACAAATGAATACTTCGCGTTAGATGCCGCTCCCCTGAAGCTGTCACTTGATCAACAGCATGTGCTCACAATGTGCATGACCTGCCCCCTTTCCTACCGAGAGAGCCGGGATTTCTGCACAGGTTGTGGCTCCACAAGAAAAGCTTCTTAGCGACCCACCAGTCTACCTTCCAGGGGTTCCAGACCGTGTGGTTTGCTATCAGTCTTAGAACGTACTGTGGGAAGCCCCGTTTAACAACAGTGAGTTTGCCGGTCCACTCGGCCCCCTCCCAAAGTTCGAAGAAGATGGTTTTGTCCGCCTGACAAACAGGTAGTTTACCTAAAGAATAATCTGCAGTTTGGGGACAAAGCCTATGAAAGAAGAAAAAAAAAAAAAAAGCAAAACTTGAAACGGTCATTTAATTATTTAAACAGACTAGTATGCTTTTACAAATTTTCTTGGGTTTAAATCTAATCTTGTTAGTGATTTTGTAAGCTTTAAAAGTTTTAAGGTGTCTGTGAAGTGTCAGGAGGAGATTTAGGAGGCACCCGTTTGCAGAGGGGCCACAGCCTTAACCAAAGGGTCTCAAGTTTGGCAGCCTCTTTACCTTGAACATGAAATGTGGAACCGCAGGCAGATGTGCGCTGCTTTGGTATGATGCAACCTTGCTTATGATAGGCCAGATAAATCTGATTCTCACCACAGGGTGCTGGGGTGCTTCAGTCTTAAATGTCAGATGAGCAGTTATCCAGGGCTCATAATTCCTCTGTCTTTATGCTGCAGATGTCCGGACTAGAAGCCTGCACTGTTTTGAGAGGGAGATGACTTAAGTGGCCAGCTTTTTATCTCCACAACGATGTCTATGAACAATTCCAAACAGCCAGTGTCTCCTGAAGCTGGGCTCCTTTCAAATACAACTTGCCAGACGGAAAACCGGGTTTCAGTATTTTTTTCAGTAATCTTCATGACAGTGGGAATCTTATCAAACAGCCTTGCCATTGCTATTCTCATGAAGGCCTATCAGAGATTTAGACAGAAGTCCAAGGCATCATTTCTGCTTTTCGCTAGTGCCCTGGTAATCACAGACTTCTTTGGCCACCTCATCAATGGAGCTATAGCAGTCTTTGTATACGCTTCTGATAAAGAGTGGATCCGCTTTGACCAGTCGAACATCCTTTGCAGTATTTTTGGTATCTGCATGGTATTCTCTGGTCTGTGCCCACTTTTTCTAGGCAGTGTGATGGCCATTGAGCGATGTATTGGAGTCACCAAACCAATATTTCATTCAACGAAAATTACATCCAAACATGTGAAAATGATGTTGAGTGGAGTGTGCTTGTTTGCTGTTTTCATAGCTTTGCTACCCATCCTTGGGCATCGAAACTATAAAATCCAAGCATCGAAGACCTGGTGTTTCTACAAAACAGAACACGTCAAAGACTGGGAAGATAGGTTTTATCTTCTACTCTTTTCTTTTCTGGGGCTCTTAGCCCTTGGCGTTTCATTCCTGTGCAATGCCATCACGGGAATTACACTTTTAAGAGTTAAATTTAAAAGTCAGCAGCACAGACAAGGCAGGTCTCATCATTTTGAAATGGTCATCCAGCTCCTGGCTATAATGTGTGTCTCCTGCATTTGCTGGAGTCCATTTCTGGTAAGCGTCTAACGTTTTGACAATTTCTGCTTTCTTCCATTTTTCCATGTTTAATACAGGGTTTGTTGTGTTTTTTGAAGCTGTTAGTCTTGATGGGCAACAGTGTTCAATCTTTTAAATGCTGGAGTTTATTCCTACTCAAAACGTATGTCAACACCCAGCTCTGGCTTAGAATTAAGCTACTTATGGTACATGTGATTATTTTCCCACAAGTCCTGAGTTGAAAGAAGGGTCTTGCTAAACAATTCTAACCATAGTGTAACCTGCTTGCAGTAGAGTAGGGAGTAATTTTAACAGAGTAACATAGTTTTAATATACTTAATAGGATTGGTTTCTAAAGTGTGAAACAAAAATGACCAAGTATAATACAGTATTGGAGTGGACTCAACCAAGTCTTGGTAGCAAGTCACAGAGACTTTTAACTTATAGAAAAGGCATATTAGCTACTGAGTTTTTCTAAACATATAAGACTAGGTCTCGGCTTGCAAGAGGAGGTGATGAGTTGAAATAGTTGGATAGTGCAGGTGAAGTCTATGGATAGATTAGGTGAAGTGATCACTAGTACACCAACCCAAGAGCAGTGCCAATAGCTCAGGGAGAGGTATGATTCTCAGGAGAGCCAAGGATCCTTCCCTTATCATTCCATTCCATTCCTTTTTTTTTTTTTTTTTTAATGTAGCCAGTAACTATGTTTCACAGCTTGATATTTTTATTTGTAAATGAAGGCTAAAGTTAAGGAATTAGCAACAAACATAAGTCATTTATATTACCTTCTTGGTAGAAGGAAAAAATACTTATAATTGATAAGTATGGCCTTAACTCCCTTCATCATTTTATGACAGAAAGGTCGACAACATGTCACGAAAGAGAAAAGAATCCTCTGTACATAGTGAGTGAAAGCAGCAAAGATGATTTTTATTCCTTTTTCTGTACCAGTGAAGAAATGGGCTAGAGACAATAATATAGGTGGCCCGCAGGCAGAGGTAAGGCAAACCAGGGAGACAAAGGTAGATGGAACAGAAAGGTTGTGGTCATACTTTGCCTGGTACTTGTTACTGATGCAGTTTTCCTAGGCCCCCAGCAGGACCACTGTCCGAGAATTGTTGCCAGTGGAGTTTTAATCAACAATCCTGCTGATCCTGATGCACAAGAAAGTTGGGGAGAGCTTCTGTGGCTGACAGATTCCGTGACGGCTGACTTTATTTTACAAAAGGATTTCTACTTTTTGAATATTTCTTTATTCATATTATGTCCTCACACTTTGAATTTAACATCTTCAATTGTTAAATCACTTAAATATTTTTTCATGATGTGCCTGAACTGGTCCTAAGAACCCAACCACGGGGGATGGGGGTGAGGTTGAGATTGTCAGTGGCAGGTCAACATTTTGAGGCCTGCTTGTTGTCAGTTTAGGAGGCCTGGGGTGAACCCAAGCAGTGATCTGATCTGTGCTCAGAGTCTAGTTATTTGAATCTGAATAGCAGAGAGCAGTTCTATCAATACTTAGAATCACTTTAGTGCTCATTCTTGGAGATTTTAATTTACACCACTCAACAAAGGGAATTTCCCTTGGACAATGCTTCTTCTTTTTTCCTTAAACTTTGAAACACAGTAACTTTTCCAAGTAAAAAGTGAGTATGAATAGCACTGAAATTAATTTGGAGGTTGGAAAGGGAATGTGAAGAAGGTGAGAAAAAAGGTACCTGAAAATATTTAAAGAAAAATTTTAAATGAGGGCCCTAGCACTGGAGAGAACCTGAAAACAACAAAATAGTGAACTCAGTGAGATACAAGATAGTCTGGACAACTGAGATAATCACTAGTGCTTTGGTTTTTTTGTTTGTTCCAGTCACGTTTAAAATCCTGCTTCATTCTGGCTTCTGATTGGGAAATAGGAATGACAGGTTAGCTGCGGTGACACGGTGGAAGGTAGCACAATTTCATGCTCATCATGGATATTTTGAACTTATGTTTTTCTTTAATTTCTCTTTCTGAATTCTTGGCTTCCTTCACTGTTAAATTGGATATAATTTAATTCATATTTTGAACATATTTCTAGTAGAAGCATAATTTTATTTCTGAGATCTGTGTTCTATTTACAAGTTATCAATACATCTATGACACCAATGTATCAGTACTTTTTAGTGTGAGAATTATTTCTGTGTGAGATGCATGGTAGATATACCACAGATGCATACTCCTTTTATTTGAATCATTCTTTGCATTCCTGGTTTCTCTTGTGGAGACCTGGATCTTCATAGCACATTCTGCCTAAAGGATTTATAACTTTTGTGGTCTGGACACATGTGCCTTGGGCATTAGGTTAAGGCCAGCAGACAGCTCTAAATGGAGCCCTCATAAAAAACTCAGGTTTGGGAATGCCAAATAGCACCCAACACTATCTCATTTGAAACATTTCTCTTTTTTTCCCCTTAAATGCTTAGAAAAAGTGCATAGATATTAGTGACTGAGCCATCATTCTCTATTCTCCATTTTTATTTTATCTTATATTTTTAATTTTTAAATTTTATTTGAGTCCGAGTTAGTTAACATATAGTGTAATAATGATTTCAGGAGTAGAATTTAGTGATTCATCACTTACATAAAACACCCAGTGCTCATCCCAACAAGTGCCCTCCTTAATGCCCATCACCCATTTAGCCCATCTCCCCACCCAACACCCCTCCACCAGCCCTCAGTTTGTCTTCTGTATTTCAGAATCTCTTATGCTTTGCCTCTCCCTCTCTATTTTATTTTCCCTTCCCTTCTTCTATGTTCATATGTTTTGTTTCAATTCCACATATGTCTACTGTCCATTTTTAAAGTGCCTCTGAAATCAAGCTTCTGGATTCCCATAGTTGTACTATAATGCTAACAGCTTCCACAGTGCCCTACTTTACATCATGTGTCTTCTTTCTATGATTGATGAGTATGAATCAACTGGATTCATACAATCTAAACCCAATAAATCATTTGGATTTATAATTTGAATGAACATCTATACACATTTTCTGACCTGTTATCACTGTCATGTTCAAGCCTCAAACTGAAACAAAGATACAGGTGCACTCATGAAAAGGAGCAGATGATAGTGTTTGTGCTTGACAAGATTTAGTGCATCAGAATTTATCAATAGAGGCATACTTTCTAAAATTATTTATATTTGTAGCTGATGACAAAGGGAATACTTTATTAATTTTGATGATTAGGTTCAGTCAATACAAAGTAAGATGATCCTGTTGTTTGAGTTTTCTCTTCCTTTGTGTTTTTAATAGACTTTATTTTTCTTGAGTACCTTTAGGGTTACAGGGAAATGAGTGGTAAGCACAGAGTTCACATATACCCTCTCATGTCCCTCCCACACCCCCAGGTATCCTTATTATTAAGTCTTACCTGGGTGTGGTACATTGTCACAATTCATGAGTCAATACTGTTACATTCTTATTGACTAAACTCTGTAGTGTTTTACCTTAGTGTTGTAGATTGTGTGAGTTTTGATAAATGTATATTGACATGTGTCCACCATTACAGTATCATGCAGAATAGTTTCATTGCCCTAAAAATCCCGTTTTTATTTTTATTTTTAAATTTAATGTGTTATTTTTCCAAAGGAGGAAATGTATGTTTTCAGGAATTAAGATTCAGAAATGTAGTACAAAAATAGTATTAGTTTAAAATATAGCTCATTAAAATTTTGAAATTAAAAATTTTACAATATCTGGATTTTATAGTTTTAAACATGGTGAGCTCATATAAATTCGGTTAATTACAATCCCAACTGAAAAATACAGGAAACTACAATGGGCACTTATTAGCTTTTAAGCTTATTAGCTTATTAGCTTATGATTTCATTTAGCAACAAATTAATACAAAAATCTTTAAGAGTCAAATGGCAGTTATAAAATTGTCTTGTGCATATCCTAGGTGAATCACTTCTCCTTAATAAATAAATCTGAAAGACATTCTTTCGTTGTTTCTAGAGTAAGGGAAAAAAACCCCATTTATCCACACTTCAAGTAACATTTTCTTATTATTTTTGCCTTTATACAAGTAATGATTCTTTTTAATGTTCCATTTCTAGAATATGTAACCCTGAAAAGAATTTATTATTATTGCTATGCTTATTTAACCAGTTTGGCAGAGCAATAAATACTTGTTGACTGGTTGACTGTAACTTAAGTAATATGAATGTCAAAAGATTGCAAATGATTGACCAGAATGTGGATTCGCAGTTTTGTAGGTAAGAGTTAATTAAGCAAATACTGAAACCAAGTGGTAATTTTTAATCTGTTCCCTAAGTCAGCAACTGTAGATGCTATTAAACTTCGACAATCTTTTACTAGAAGGCCATACATTTGTTTACTTTCTCTTCAGGGATAGAAGATAATTTTGACTTGGGAAAAGAAGTGTAAAGTATATGAAGAGTACATAGATTTCTTATGTAGGTGGGTTTACCCAAGAAATGTGTTCTCTTGCATATATAAATTTTGAACTTGATTTCTAAAAAGGTTATTACTCTTACGCTAGTGTTTCTAGTCAATGTAGTTAAACATTTAGTCACTAAGATGTTTGTCAGATATAAATAACAAAATTAGGTAGCTGATTGAAGTTTGACTGAATTACTAAAGGTATTGGCATCATAATGAACAGGTCTTAGAGGGCTAATGGCAAATGATAGGTGAGCCTTTCTCTCTGGGAAGTTACCCTTACCCAACAGAAGCTGCCTTGACTGTGGTGCACCCTTTGGTCACTGTGTCTGCAGGGACGGATGGTTGTAGAGATACAGAACTCTTACCCCCTTGCCTCATTTAGGACATTTCTGAAGGGCCATCCATACTTCAGAACTCACTGGCTGAGGCCTTTGTTGCAAATGCACTGAACTCTGCTTCCCTCTTTGCCAAACCCTGCTTCCCTCACCATCCCACACTCCCCGGAACCACTCCCTGCTTGCAGATCTCTGTCTCAAAGTTTATTTCCTGCAGAGTCCAGCTTAAGACAGTCTTTCAGAAGCCCATTTGTTCATATATTATCTAAATAGAACATATATTACACATAGGTTGACAGTCTGATTCGACTAATATATTGAGCTATGTATACATCTTTGGAGTTGAATTCCTTTTAGTTTATTATCTCCCTCCATGGAGCATATAGTGTAAAATTGGTTCTGCAAAGGTCAATCAATTAAAAAAGACATTGCTAAGCTGACGATTTTCATAAAAATTTGCTTTGTATGTGTACAGTGGTGTGGAATAATTTTGGTATTTTAAGTTCATTTACTCTTAAAAAAACATGATTTCCTGTTTTTAAGGAGAAAGAGTTATAAAAATGCCCAAAGATACCATAGACATTGGGACGGCACTTAAAAACATTGCTTGAGTGATTCAAGTGTAAATGAATCAGAAACATGTGGATTTATTTATACTCCCTTGGATATAAAAATCTTCTGGCTTAATGTGTCTTGGGGTTTTTATTAAGCTCCCAAACATTTAAAGAACAATTCAAGATGTTAATGTGCCCAGAATCTCTCTAGGTTGCCAGTTTTAACTTTATTTGTTTAGTCGTATCCTTACAGGGGGGTATATAAAATGCCTTCCATTTATATTTGCTCTGGAAGGCATTTATAATCACATGAAATTTGCCTCGGATATCAATGCTGTTTATCTATATTTAGAGAGGATTTCATCCAATAGGAAAAAAACTGCCTTTTGATATTTGCAAATATTACTTTTCAAAGCTTGTATAAGTTTGTCATTCTGTCCATCCTCTGTCCTGGGTGTAAGTATGGTAGTGTCACAAAAGAGTGGGTACAATTATGGCTTCATACAGATGGGGAGGTGGTTTTTCTCACTCCCCCTTGGCTAATAAATCCTCAAAAAGAATTCAGACAGTGGAATGTCAGAATGGAGTGGCTGTGGTATGGTGGTGAAGGAGACAGAGACAATAGGATTATGTAAAAGGATTTATTTTTAGCTTTTAGTGCACAGTTTCAAATTAAGCCTTCTCTTTAGGTACTGTAGTTATTCAAGTACAGGAAGGGGACAGGATCCCAGCCCTACCACCTCTTAGCTGTCACATGGAGCTACTCTAAGCCAATTCTGTACCGTTGTCAACCGATTATAATAATGCTATTTCCTTAAAAGGGCTATCAGAAAAAATGATTTGACCTCCCTACATCGATAGTACAGTGATTGGCTCGTAGTAAATCTAAAATCCCCAAATCCTGCCACCCACCATCTCAATTAGAAAAGATCATCCCTGTTTAGTTCAGATGTTTTCCGTGTTCTCCTCTATGAAGAAGCTTTGCTTGCACTGGAAAGGAGCATAGGGAGCTCGCAGCTTCATAAAACTTTTCTTGGACATTTCCACCTGAAGTTTCGGGTCACTGTTCCTTATTTCACTGTCTCATAAGAAGTAAAGATGTCGCCTGCTAATCTTTGGCATCTTATTCAAATTCTCAAGTATTTTATAATTATAATAATTTACAAGGTATTAATGTACAAATTATTTAAATCAAGTTAAAATTAGTTCAAAATGATTGAGACTGTTAGGTATAAGGCAGTATGCCCAGATTGTGAGTAGTTCTAGGGAGTGAGAGATAAAGCTCTTTCCTCAAAGAGCTTATAGCTTGGAGTAAAAGATATACCCTGAGAGCTAAGATAAGTCTTATTTCTTCCACTTCCTGGCTGTGTGACCATAACCACTTTGTGCCTCAGTTTCCTCATATGTAAGAGGTGTTGTAATAGTTCTCAACTTCCTTGGGTTGTTGTGAGGACTAAATAAATTAATAATGCAAGTTAAAATAGTGCCTGACATAGTATCATATGCTTCAGTTATTATACTATTATTGTTATGGTTGCTGTTATGATTAAATATTAATGCAGGGGTGCCTGGGTGGCTCAGTCAGTTGAGCATCCGACTCTTGATTTCAGCTCAGATCATGATCCCGGGTGGTTGGATTGAGTCCCATGTAGCTCTGTGCTGGACATGGAGTCTGCTTAAGATTCTCTCTCCCTCTCTCTCTCTCCCTCTGCCTCTCTCCCCAGATCGTGTGCTCTTTCTCTCTCTCTCTCAAATTAAAAAAACAAAACAAAACAAAACATTGATGTTGCCAGACAGTAACTTTGTCAATGAGATGATTGAAGGCACTTTTTAGTTATTAAATGAAAAAATGGATGCTATAGTAGATGGCTGTCCACGAGTTAGTTGTTTATTTATTTGACAAATATTTATAGAGCACCTACCATTGTGCAAGGCAGTGTTTTAGATACTATAGTAACATCTCTGTGATTTAACTGTCACAATATCTGTGCTGTAAGCAACAATACTTGTAGACGATGAGAAGAAAGGGTATGTGTAGCAAATTGAAATATGAAGATACTTGATTATATTTTCTATTCTAACAGAGTAACAGGTATTCTGTTGTGAATATTTGTGGATGAGATTGTTTTTTATAACATGAAGGTGAAAAATTTCTATAGTATATCACTTTGAAGGAAAAATTACTGGAAGTAAATGTGATCCTAAGTGAGGTCATGTAAACTGTAAAAAACAAGGAGAAGAGAGATCATAATGCATATAATTCCTAGCGATATAAAAATGTACAAATAAGACAGTATTTGGACAGGTTTGAACAAGATAAGAATACAGCAGGCTGTAATAAACTAATATTGAAAGCTAGAAGAATTTTCAAGTAATGAAACAGGAGTAGCAGAAAAATTAAATCATATCATAACAAGTTAATAATTCAAAGCAGTATTTTATGCTATCATTTGATAAGAAAAGTGACTCAAGATATAGAAGAGAAATAAATGGTGAAGTGAAGCATTACAGAAACCACCAGCTCTTTCTGAGATTATACATAAAGCAAGTGTTGGAAAGGACTGAAAATAAAGAAAAAAATGTGAACATTCATAGTAGAAATGAAGAAAATAAAGTAATTCATTGATGCTTTAATGTACTCGTTATTTTACTCATTGATTTGTTCATTCAGCAGGCATTTGCTGAGCGAAACGTGGGGTGTCTCTCCAGGTGGAGGGTGAAGCCGAGATGGAGACTTGACCTGGGAAAGTACTCCTGAGGCACACACTAGGAATCGTATTTTCTAGCTTCTTCATTTTACCCATGTTCTTTGCACTCCGTTCTTCAATCTCTTGCTCATATGTGCATCCTCCTTTTCCTTCTCTTTCCACATGTAATGTGAGATAAATATAACTGTTTGCATTTTTCCAGCCTTGTCTGGGAGCAGGGCAAAGGGTTGATTGCTTTATTGGTTGCTCTCGTGATAGCGGAGGAACATCTGGGCCCAAAGGTGCATTAATAAGTATTAAATAATAACAGTGCTGTAGCAGTCCAGCAAGAGTGGTTGATATTGTTATTATGAGTACGTATTCCTTTATTTTGCTTCTTGCATTTATGTTCATGGCAGAGGACCAGAAAACAAGGAAAACGAAACCCACAGGAATGCCCAGGAAGGACTGGGAGACAGAATGCAGGAGTTGCGAGAGAAACAGGGACTAGGCAGGGAAGGAAGCAGAAAGCCCAGGGTAGGAGTGTAAGTGAAGAGAGAGGCACTCCAGTGTGCTAGGAATTCCGTTGGAAAGGAAAGGCTTCTGTCTATTTCCACAGGTATCTTTTCCTTATTGAGGAATATTAAATTTTGTGTACTGAAATTTCTGTACACAATCTGTACAAAATCTCTCAAGCTATTTTTAAAAATGCAGTGTTTTTTTTAAGTATAAAATTTTAGTGTAAAAAATATAGAAAACTACAAGTTAAAATTAAGGAAAAAAATGTCCCAAATCCCCACTCTCCAGAGATAACCACTATTAGCATTCTGAGTGTATCCTTTTACTTATCGGATAGGGAAAATATATTGATTTAATTTCTTTGATTGACAGAATAAACTTTCTTTTTCTTATATAATTGGGCATTATCTTCTTTTTTTTGAGAATATGAGGTTTCTGTGAATCATTTGCAAGAACTCTTTGGATAATAAAGAACAGATAATTCTATTATATAAAAATAATTTTAAAATCAGTTATAAAAATAATTGTTTTTCCATATTTATTGTTAACCTTTTAATTTAGTATTTTAATTTATATAAGTAGTGAATGAATCAATATTTTTTTGTGTGGTACTGCGTTCATGTTAAGAAATACTTTTCTCAGGCTGAGATGATATGGGTGTTCATCTCTTTTTTCTTGTGGCTTTTTTCTTTTTGCTTTTTCATTTTTTGTATTTATGTTTTTAACACATTTATAGTTTATTTTGTTTAGTTTGCACATTAGTGATATGAATTTTCTTTTGAATGGTTAGCTAGCTGTCCCCAAATAGTTTATTCCGTGGTCTTTCTGCAAGTGTTTAAAATTCCACCTTTAGTATGTATGAAATTCTTAAATGTGTTTGGCTCTTTCTGGACCCTTTATTTTACCCTACTGATCCATCTTTAACTTTATGTACAATTACAATCTTCTTCACATTTTACTTAGGCATACTTTCAGTTTATTAATTACAATGTTCCTTTCCATGATCATGATCTCCCATACTTGAAGTCATTTTTAGAATAATAATTTATTTTTATTGTGACAAAATTCACATAACGTAACATTCACTATTTTAACCATTTTAAGGGGTACAATTCCATGACATTTTTTGCATTTAAAATGTCATGTAACCATCACCACTGTCATGTCTAGAACATTCTCATCATCCCAAAAGGAAGCCCCATACCCATTTAGCAGTCATTCCCCAGACCCTGTTTCCCACCTTGTGGCCCATGGCAACCACTAATCAATCTCTCTCTGCCTTTATGGATTTGCCTATTTTGGTTATTTTATATAAATGGAATCTTAAAATATGTCGCCTTTTCTGTTTGGCTTCTCTCAGTTACCATGATGTTTTCAAGGTTCATGCATGTTGTAGCATGTATCAGTATTTCATTCTTTTTTGTGGCTGAATGATAATTTGTTTCTATGGATACACCACATTTGGTTTATCCATTCATTAGTTGGTGGACATTTGGGTTGTTTCCAGCTTTGGCTATTGTAAATAGTGTTGCTATTTGTATACAAGGTTTTGTTTGAACACTTGTTTCCAGTTCTTTTGGGTATATAACTAGGAGTGAAATTTGCTGGGTCATGTAGTAATATTAGGTTTAACTTTTTGAGGTAACACCAAATTATTTTCCACAACAGCTGCACCATTATGCCTTCCAATCAGCAATGTATGAGGGTTCCGGTGTCTCTATATTTTCACTGACACTTGTTATTTTCTTTTGAAAAAAAATTTTATAATAGCTGTTTTAGTGGATATCTAGTGGTAGCTCATTATGCTTTTGATTTTCATTTCCTTTCTGACTAATGATGTTGAGCATCCTTCTGTAGGCTTGTTGAGCATTTGTGTATTTTGGGGGAAAGTTGTTCATGCACAACTTTTTTGTGTTTAAAAAAGTCTATAATTTTCTTCTTTTATTGTATTCAGCTTTTGATACTAGAATTATACTAGTTTAAAAAATCAATAGGGAAATTCTATTTCTATGTACTAGAATAATTTAAGTAACTTGGATGTTAGCTGTTTTGTGGTGATTCGCATCATTTTGATGTTTTTTTCATAGGGTTTCAGGGTTTTTTTCCTGATTTTTGGTTTGAGTTTTCTACTTTTTCTTGAGCCAACATTGGCATATTTTCACATAACTTAATTTCATCAAGAATATAAACTTAGAGGGGCGCCTGGGTGGCGCAGTTGGTTAAGCGTCCGACTTCAGCCAGGTCACGATCTCGCAGTCTGTGAGTTCGAGCCCCGCGTCAGGCTCTGGGCTGATGGCTCGGAGCCTGGAGCCTGTTTCCGATTCTGTGTCTCCCTCTCTCTCTGCCCCGCCCCCGTTCATGCTCTGTCTCTCTCTGTACCAAAAATAAATTAAAAAAAAAAAAAAACGTTGAAAAAAAGAATATAAACTTAGCAAATTTTTATACTGAGAATTTCTTTATAATTGAAGATATTCTTAACTATTAACTTATATTTATCATACATAAAAGTTATATATACATTTATATGTGTTTATTTTACCAATATATTTTTTTATATGAAATTTATTGACAAATTTGTTTCCATACAACACCCAGTGCTCATCCCAAAAGGTGCCCTCCTCAATACCCATCACCCACCCTCTCCTCCCTCCCACCCCCCATCAACCCTCAGTTTGTTCTCAGTTTTTAAGAGTCTCTTATGCTTTGGCTCTCTCCCACTCTAACCTGTTCTTTTTTTTTTTTTTTTTTCCTTCCCCTCCCCCATGGGTTCCTGTTAAGTTTCTCAGGATCCACATAAGAGTGAAACCATATGGTATCTGTCTTTCTCTGTATGGCTTATTTCACTTAGCATCACACTCTCCAGTTCCATCCACGTTGCTACAAAAGGCCATATTTCATTTTTTCCTCATTGCCACGTAATATTCCATTGTGTATATAAACCACAATTTCTTTATCCATTCATCAGTTGATGGACATTTAGGCTCTTTCCATAATTTGGCTATTGTTGAGAGTGCTGCTATGAACATTGGGGTACAAGTGGCCCTATGCATCAGTACTCCTGTATCCCTTGGATAAATTCCTAGCAGTGCTATTGCTGGGTCATAGGGTAGGTCTATTTTTAATTTTCTGAGGAACCTCCACACTGCTTTCCAGAGCGGCTGCACCAATTTGCATTCCCACCAACAGTGCAAGAGGGTTCCCGTTTCTCCACATCCTCTCCAGCATCTATAGTCTCCTGATTTGTTCATTTTGGCCACTCTGACTGGCATGAGGTGATACCTGAGTGTGGTTTTGATTTGTATTTCCCTGATAAGGAGCGACGCTGAACATCTTTTCATGTGCCTGTTGGCCATCCGGATGTCTTGGATAAAGGACCTAAATGTGAGACAGGAAACCATCAAAACCTTAGAGGAGAAAGCAGGAAAAGACCTCTCTGACCTCAGCCGTAGCAATCTCTTACTCGACACATCCCCAAAGGCAAGGGAATTAAAAGCAAAAGTGAATTACTGGGACCTTATGAAGATATTTTACCAATATTTTATATAATATTTATATTTTTTCTTTTTAAATTAGGCTTTTCAGAGGGTTATATAGTTTAATAGTTTAAAATTTTTTATATCAACTTATAAATCTTACTCTTCAAATTAGTTAACTTTTTACTATCAGATTTTGTAAATATTTCACGGGCATTTGAAAAGAATCTACATTTTCTTTTTTTAAGTTATAAAGTAAAGTACATAGCTATTAAATCAAGATTATTATTTATAGAATTCTATTTTTCTTCTTTTTTTTCTAAGGTAAGCAATTATGATTACAATAGTAGCATTAGACTTCTTGTATATTTTGGATTTTGTTGTGCATTTACTATTATTGATATAGTCTAAGAAAGTTTTAGGCACATTCTTATTAGGATGCAGCATCATCATAACATTCAAACAGAACAAGTAGAACTTCTCCCCCCTCTCTGTCATGCCCCCATACCTCTTGGTTGGGCTTCAGAATCCTGACATTGAAAAAAAGATAATGTGGGGAGTAAATTTTCTTCTCATTTTCTGCTACCTGTATTCTGTTAGCTGCTTTGGTTTTGCTAACTTAGGAAGTATGAAGTTAAATCAGAAGGGAGTCAGTGTATGGAAGGACATGGTAAAATCTGCAGTTTAGAAAGCAAATCAATTCTGATTAGTTCCAGGAATCTACTACTGACAACTCTGGGCATCAGCACTTGCCGTTGGCCTGTCCTCCATCCAGTCCTGCTTGAGGTTTTGGTTTAGAATTGCTCAAGACCTGTGCACTAGGAAGAAGCTTCTGAGAATATTCCTCCAACATAACATGTTCTTTGGGTCTGTTGATATTACAAATGCACTCTTTGGAGAAAAGCAGGACTAGAGCTGCATATAGAAAGAAGGAACTGTTGGGTGCCTGGGTGGCTCAGTCGGTTAAACGTCCAACCTCGGCTTAGGTCATGATCTCACAGTTTGTGGGTTCGAGCCCCTCGTCAGTCTCTGTGCTGACAGCATGGAGCCTGGAGCCTGCTTCGGATTCTGTGTCTCCCTCTCTCTCTGCTCTTCCCCCATTCATGCTCTGTCTCTCTCTGTCTCTCAAAAATAAATAAAAGTTAAAAAAAATTAGAAAGAAAGAACTGTGTAAATGCCTTCTTACTCCTCATTTCCTAATGTAAAAGCTTATTTCCAAATTGCAACAGAAAGTAGCAACAGATGTCTTTATTATTATGCTTGTGATCATTGTAGTTCAGAGAATTAGTTTCTGATACAGTTTAATCTTTATATGCTTCTATAACTACATATTTTTGCGACTGACAATTTCACTATTTCTCTCATACACTATTTCTGAATCAAAAAACTACCTGACATACCAAAGAATTTTTAAAAATTCTAGACTCTTTATAAACTTTGATAACATGCCGTGATTTTGAAATGATTGTAGGATGTGTGGTGATTCTTTTCTCTACCGAAAGTCCAAAGGCAGACTGTTTCTTATTTCAAGGGAATAGACTTTCTAAAAAAAAAAAATAATAATAAGCAGTTCTAAATGCACGCTTTTTAGAAGAGATCTTTGTTTTTTTAGTTCATCCCCTGGAGCTTATGGTAGGCTGATCTATGGATTTGGGTGCTGAAGCTAGTTTGCTAGAGGCTCTCCTGGATGGTGGCAGATCCAGTTGTCTGTCTGGGAATAATTTCCGCTGTGTGATATTGACCTTCTCCTAATTGCATGCTTTAGGTTTATCTGTGTAAGCTAAATGGTAGTAATACAAAGCCATTTCTGCTTGTTTAGATAGTTTTAGATTGATGTGGATTTCCATATGGTCGATTTAGCACGCCATTTATATTTGGCTGTAAAGATGAATGGATAACCTCTTTTATCTATATTGGTACCCTTGCCTCTAATACCTCCCTTGTGTATAAATTGACATTAAGATGTAGCCAAACTGTTGACGCCTTCATTTTTTTGAATTTCTTGGATTGTTTTATATGGTTGCCGAAATCTCAAGTTCAAATCAATTCAACTCACCCAGAGATTATCTGCTAAACAGTATAAAGAAACAGCCAAGAACTCAAAAATCACGCATCCAGTGATTTCTGAGTGATGCCCTATGTATTCAGGTACTGAGCAAAGTAATAGAACCCAAAGAATTCTGAGGAATTTCTGTTGGCCTCCCTTCCCTACTCTCCTCCCCAGTCAGGCCAAAACACTAAAAAATGTTTTAGTTTGAAAGATAAAGATCTCTGTTTTGGAATTAACTTCATTTTTCCTGGCTACTGAAGGCCACTCTTTGTGGTGGGTAGAGGGAGAAACCCAGCCTTAGGCTTTCTTACTCAGTGACAGACCTAGTACCCCACACAGTCTGAAGAGGGGAGGGAGGGATGAATGTGCAGTGACTTTATTTTGATTTTTTAAATTTATTATTTTATTACATTTTAATATTTATTTTTTTGAGGGAGAGAGAGAGAACAAGCAGGAGAGGGGCAGAGAGAGAGGGAGAGAGAGGGAGAGAGAGAGAGAATCCCAAGAAGGCTCCATGCTGTCAGCACAGAGCCCCATGCACAAACTGCAAGATCATGACCTGAGCCGAAATCAGGAGTCAATCGCTTAATTGACTGGACCACCCAAGTGGCCCTGTGCCATGACTTTAATAATAGGTAAGTGTTGTTCTTTAAATAATGTTTATAATTAAAGTCAGAATGCTCAGGGGTGCCTGGGTGGCTCAGTCAGTTAAGCTCCTGACTTTGGCTCGGGTCATGATCTCATGGTTCACAAATTTGAGTCCGGTGTTGGGCTCTGTGCTGACAGCTCAGAGCCTGGAGCCTGTTTCGGATTCTGTGTCTCCCTCTCTCTCTGCCCCTCCCCTGCTTGTGCTCTCTCTCTCTCTCTCTCTCTCTCAAAGAATAGATATATAAGTTATTAAAAAAATAAAAAGAGTGCTCATATATAAATGCTGATTAACTATTTTTCCTTTCAAATTTGCTCGAAGAAAGGCTGTTTCATAGATAAAATGCCAAAGTTCCATAGTTTAGCATGAAATGTCATCAAATGTGTACATACCTGGTGGCTAAAAATCATGTCTTTAAGAATATATTACTATAGCACATTACACTGATTCAAGTCTGATTTTCTTTTTATTAGAGTTATCATAATTCTGAAATTCTTTGTTTTTATTTGTAATAATTTTCTCCATGAAACCTGTTCTGATTATTCTATCCCACATATATATCTCTTTCTGTGGATAAAGTATAGCATCTAATTCTATGTAATCATAAAATTCACACTGTTTGTTGTGTGATTGTCTAATCTCTTAAATGGATAGGGAGCTCTTTAGTGACCGAGTCAATGTCATATGTTTCCTGTGATGTCTGGTATACTTCTTGGAAAGGTTCAAGGAAAATGCAGCTCATCTAATAGAATTTTTTAATCGCAATTAAATTAGTGATGAAACAATATCCTTATAGCTATGGTTATTAAATGCCTATGAATATCATATAAAGATTTTATTTTTTAAATGTTATTGTTTTGAAAAAAAGTAAAATTTTGGAAATATAGCTGTAAAACTCTAATGGTGATGATCATTTTAAATGTAAAGTTCTTCCTTGCTTAGAAATGTTGTTTTGTAGTGTAAGGATTAACTAATTTAAAAACCCGTAAATCTGTAACTCCTACCATATGCCAGACACAGTGCTCTCAGCATTTCACAGAGAATTCAACCCATTGAATCTTTATTATATTTTCGGTTGTATATTTTCTCAGCCATGACTCTCTATGTGCAGAGGATTTACCCAAAGGATACAGTCATAGAAGGCTTGATGTTATTTGCAGTTAGCATCAAGAGCAGTTACACTACATTCTTGGCCGTGTGTTATAAGTGAAATTTTAGCTAAAATTAAGATGTCTTCAGATTTAAGCCAAGATTCATGAAAAAGACCTCTGATAGGAAGACAGTTCAAAGACATTGAGTTGCTTGCGATGGAGAAAGATAAACATGATTAAAAGGAAGATTATTTTTGTACTCTTATTGTACTGACCTAGGCCTGATTGAAAGTAAATCTTTGAACAAATTTGCTAAAAAACCTGCCTTCAATAAACTAAAAAAAATTTCTTTGCTTCTCTTCTCCTTTCTAGAACATTAACAATGCCCTTAGTCTCCTACCTTCTCCTGTCCCCAACCTAAAAGGGTCCTAATTTATCTGTGTAAATTATAAATTCCAAATTAGAACAAATATGGTAGCTTTGTTAGTTGGTATTGGATATTAAAAATAACCTGGATTTTGTGCAGAGTTTTTTTTTTTTACCCTTTGAGAAGTGTTATTTTTCTTCTGTCATTGAAAGGGTAAAAGCCCCTTCCAGGAGAAAGAAGTCTTCACTGAATGTTTTGAGGGACTAGTGAGCTTTGATTAAAACCAGAAGGTGCCATGAGCATTACAACAAAACAAACTTTTATGTTGAAAATATCTTCATCTTTCACTGAACAGCCTGTTTATTCCAAATGTCTTGCAAAATCTGATGGCTTTGGTATCAGAACACTACTGTTTGCAATCATACCCAGGCATGTTTGTAGCTGGAGGATGCCATAGTCCTTGATTTTTAAAGAGAGCCAAAGATATGGCCTTAGTGAGAATTCACTGTAAAAAAGGAATTAAAACATATCTGTAAATATAATATGTTTAGAAATGCTCATTCACTTATTCAATAAATATTTTTCTTGGCGCCAAGTTTCAGACACTGTTCTGGGTGCTAGGCTATGGTGCTGGACAAGACAGGCGATATTCCCTCTCTTGCGAAGGTTACATTCTTTTGGAGGAGTGGTTGCCAAGGGCTAGGGGCTGTTTGGAGAGCGCGAGAGAGCGCGCGCAAGAGAATATAAGTAAATAAATTAATGGGATGATTTCAAATAGCAATAAGTACTTTAACTGAGGGTGGGGCTAGGACTCTTAGATTGGATGGTCAAGGACGGCCTCGCCATGAGGTTAGCCCTGGATGACAAAAAGGAGCCAGCCATGGGGAGAGGGTGGGCAGGGTGGGCAGGTAGAGGGAACAGCCAGCTCAAAAACCCAGTGGTGGGGATGAGCTGCTTGTAATGAGGGACAAAACAAAGGTCATTACCTGGAACAAGGGAACCCAGGTGAAGGTGATAGGATCTGATGATGGAGAGGAAGGCAGGGGGCAGATAAGCTGTGGTGGGTTTGGGTTGAAATTCAGTCGGAAACCCTTGGAGAGTTTCTTAACAAGGGAAAGATATGATCTGATACATGGCTTAGAAAGATCACTTCGGTTGCCAGATATAGAATGGGTTACAATGGAGAAGAACTATAGCAGAAAGTTGTTTGACATTTCATTTGACACATGAATATGAATAAATTACTTTTCTTGAACTTATATTGGGAAGTAAAGCAAATAATAAGTCACTATTAAACAAAGGCTAGCTTGTGAGTAAAAAAGGAAACATTTTGGGGCGCCTGGGTGGCTCAGTCGGTTAAGCATCCGACTTTGGCTCAGGTTATGATCTCACGGTCCGTGAGTTCGAGCCCCGCGTCAGGCTCTGTGCTGACACCTCAGAGCCTGGAGCCTGTTTCAGATTCTGTGTCTCCCTCTCTCTCTGACCCTCCCCCATTCATGCTGTCTCTCCCTGTCTCAAAAATAAATAAACGTTAAAAAATATTTTAAAAAAGGAAAGATTTTCAAAGTAATTCTCCATAAGGCTTGAAGTATATATATAAAGGAAATGTTTAATTATACCTTATCTATTCTGCTTGATTAATAATTTCAGTATATCTTCTCTGCTGGTTTAGCAAAGGGCATTTTGATGGGCATTAATTTGACTGAGAATATGCAATTATACATCTGCAGTTTGCTCTTGAAATGAAGTTATTTGGCTCTTTTTAAATTCTTTTTATTATTATTAATTTTTTATTTCTGGTTTTGCACAGCCTAACACGCACACACACAATTAAATCACTTCATGTTTTTTAGAAATAGAAACAAATGGTTTTCTATTTCTTGGCTCTTGAGAAGTCAGCTTTGAAATGCTCTAATAATTATTTTACTACAAAAGAGAAATGTTCAGTCATTACGGCATATGTAATTATAGCATGAAGGACACACATGTGCATGCATTTATAGGAAAGTGTGTATTACGTGCCAGATGGACCATCGACAAAGAGTTTATATATCCCTTGTTTAGGGTTTGAGTTTGGAATAAAAGCCATTTTTTCTTTTTTGCAATTGATTTTAATACCACAGTTCCCCCCATTTAAACTGTGTCAAATATGAACAGGGCATATAATTTTATTTTGTGGAGTTTTACTACAGGGCCCTAAAATATTTTAAAACTTGAATACTCTGCAGAAGTGAATCTTTCTGGGCAAAGAAAGACAGCTGACCCCACTGTAACAAACCTCAGCAAATTCTTACTTGAGAAAAGGCTGTGCTTTCTGAGTCAGGGTGCTTAACTATTCTCTACCTTCTGTTATTGAGAAGAAAGGATGGGTATTGACTCCCAGTTGAATGGCATAGTTAGGATCTCA
This sequence comes from Felis catus, assembly GCF_018350175.1. Taxonomy (NCBI): domain Eukaryota; kingdom Metazoa; phylum Chordata; class Mammalia; order Carnivora; family Felidae; genus Felis; species Felis catus. The sequence continues at coordinate 65,809,586 of NC_058375.1, forward strand.
GTAGGATTCCCTAACTTGGAAGACTGATGGAGTTTCCAACTTCAGTGCTGCATTCACCGACTAAATATTTAGCAGGCATGTATCATATGCAAAGATACCTCAATCTATGTTGTCTACACCAATGAGCATCTTCATTGGCATTGACTCCACAACATATGACTCTACTGAATCTCCTTAGCCTATCCTTGAATCTCTACTTTTAATAGGTGAACTCATATAGCCTATTGTGGTATGCAGAAATTTCTCACTACTTGAGTTTGGACAGGATAGACACACGTCCTTTGGAAAATTACTAAGAATCTTTGTGAGCTTCAATTTTAACCTCTGTAAAATATGAATAATAGTAATCCTGACCACATCAGTGGTTTAATCAAGTAACATGAGTTTTCACATGATACCTGGTGAACACCCAGTAAAAGGGTCTGTGTAATGGTTACTGTTATGACCATTATTCCCTTTGGTACCATAGTGAAACCCAGAGGTAATTTGAAAACATTTATTGAGTGTCTAGCATGGGCATTCGCACAAGTGCTGCATGGGTATATAAACATGACTAAAATGGGATCCCAACTTCAAAGGAATGTGTAGTTTATTTGGGGACGCATGAGCAGAACTGGCTGTATTACAAAAGAACAAGTGTGAGCAGAAACTTCATCTGTGTTTAGTCTATGCCAAGAGGCAAAGGGCAGCAAGTTCTTGATGGAAGCCTCTTTGAGTTCAGGTTCACTGTGGTCTCTGGTGGTCTCTGGGTTTAGTGAAGTAGGCTCTTAACCGCCAGTTCTCTCCTAGGAATGCAATTCCTGTCTTTTGATTTAATCATCAATTTATAAACTTTCTGTTTTCTTTTCTTCCTTGGATTAAATGACCTCATCTTTTTCCTCACACTGATTTCTTTTCCATAGACTTGTAGTCAATGCCATTTTAGGTTTATACCTCCTCCTTTCTTTTCATGATGTGCTTCTTAATATGAATGTGTTTAATAAGGTCAGTTCTTCTCTAAGATGCCAACCAGACACTGTTTTACTCTTTGGGATTTTGGACCTTTACCTACAGGTCTAAAGGAGTCTTGGCTCCTTGTATCTTTCACTGGTTAATCCAACCAGGGAAATCTGAGGGCTACTTAAGGCCATTTTATCAAATCACTTACCTGAATGCAAAGCCTAATTTCTTGTTGATTACAGATGTTTCTTACCTCTCGTTTATTTCTGGAAAAAGTCATGGTCTTTTAAGTGAGGCCCTTTTTGGGGGTATTATTTGAAAAACCTCGTAAGATCACAGTGTCTTCTGTACAACCACAGAGGAAGGACTTGGCTTTCTGGTATTGCAAATAATACCACAAAGGAAAAAATAATAGAATTTGTACTGGAAAGAAGGGAGTGGAATTGGAGCCACAGGTTTACAGTATGCAAGGAGGAAATTTCCTGAGCAAAAACTTCCTAAGGGAAGGAGAACAGTCTTGGTGTTTTTGGTGGTCATTTTCAGACCTGTTCATAGGATTACTTAGAGACCTCTCTTAGTGATGGGAGTGAATCATTTGGGCAATTTGTGATGATTGGCTTTCATTGTGGGATGGATCATGGTTAAAATATACAGAGGGTGTTTCTCTCCATTGCCTACCTTGAATATGTTCATAAAGTGAAAATAATTTGACCTCCTAAGCTGCTTTTTGTATTAAATTTACATACTGCTGTGGTGCATTTTGTAAAGGTACTTATTAAGTATGTTGTGCATTAATCACTATCTTTTGATTGCCCCTGGGATCTGAGAATCAAACTCCATGAGGGATTTTTAATCCTGTTGTTTCATAATTTGAAGGCAGGTAATGGCAAGGTCCCCAGTGTTCTCATTCTTGGAACAGCTGAGTTCATACAGAGAGTTGCAATATGAGCTACATGCACTTTTTGTTCTGTCCCTTCAGAAAGGACAGGATGGTCAGGTGCAGCCCATGTGTGCTAATTCCCCTTCCTGCTTTTCCATTCTCCAGCCTTATAGACATGTCCTACTTTCCATGCCAGCTCAGTTTTTTGCTCTCTGAAACCTTTTCAGTAAACCATCTTGCCTTCTTGATCTTCTTGGGCTGTGTTCCCTTTTTCCTGACTACAGTACACATAATTAATTCAGAACAATTTCTCAGAGAAGGTAGAAGGCTGAAGTTTATCTTCCCAGACAGTTCAGAGACAGAAATATAATAATCATTTAATTAACAATTGTAAGGTGCAAGGCTGAACTGCCTATTTATTGCCGGTGCCATTCTGACTGATTGGTGCCAGTGTTCTACATATTTTGAATATCACCACTGCTATATTTTTATTAGCAAAGTAATGTGTGTTTATTATGTGAAATTTGAAAAGTACAGAAAAAGATGAATTAAAATGTAAGCCCCTTTAAAGGTCCTGTTTATTTCTTAAGTAAATTCCTAGGAACCTTATAATTTCTATGCTATTTTGAATGGGAGTTTTATTATATTCTGTGGTTTGTAATGTTAGTTTAGAGAAGTGTCTTTGACTTATCTAAGTTGGTTATGTATTCAGAAACTTGCTGAATGCTTTTATTGGTGTTAATCATTTTTTTAACATTTATTTATTTATTTTTTTTTTGAGAGAGAGAGACGGTGGGGAGGGGCAGAGAGAGAGAGAGAGAGGGAGACACAGAATTTGAAGCAGGCTCCAGTCTCTGAGCTGTCAACACAGAAGTCAGATGCTTAAGCGACTGAGCCACCCAGGCACCCCTGGTTTTAATCATTTATTGATTCTAATCATTTTTAGATAACAAAAGTTTATATTTTTCTAATTCTTATAACCTCATTTTTTTTTCTCAAAGCATTAGCCAGGAATTGCCATGCTTTGTGTTTGTTTTTAAGTTTATTTATTTATTTAGAGAGAGAAAGAGTGTGCAAGTGGGGAAGGAGCAGAGAGAGAGAGAGAATCCCAAGTATGCTCCACATCACAAGTGCAGAGCCCGATGCAAGGCTCAAACTCAAGAACCGGGAGATCATGACCTGAGCCGAAGTCGGATGCTCAACTGACTGAGCCACACAGGCGCCCCACCATACTATGTTAAGCACTGGTGGTAATAATGGGTATCTTTGTCTTGTTCCAGATCTTATAATGTATCCATATTTTCTCCACTAAGTGTAATGACTGGAGATTTCTACTATTTCCTAATTTTAAGTCCTGCATAAGTATGGCATTAGCTTTCTATTACTGTATAACAAATTCCAATAAACTTAGCAGTGTGAAACAGCTTTAAAGTATCATAGTTCTGTAAGTCAGAAGTCTGGGTAGGTTCATCTGGTTCTCTCCCAGGGAACTGAAAACAAGGTAAGAGCAGGCTTGGGCTCTAACCTAGAGGCCTGGGAGAAGAATCTTCTTCAAAGCTATTGGCAGAATCCAGCAGCTGAAGACCTCAGGTCCCTGTTTTCTGGTCGGCTGGTAGCTGCTCTCTGACTTCTTGTGCTACCAGCTGGAGAAAGTTGTTTGCTTTTTTTTTTTTTTAAGTTTATTTATTTATTTTGGGAGAGAGAGTGTGCATAAGCAGGGGAGGGGCAGAGAGAGAGGGAGAGAGAATCTGTCAGCACAGAGCCCAACGTGGGGCTTGAACCCACGAGCTGTGAGATCATGACCTGAGCTGAAGTAGGATGCTTAACTGACTGAGCCACCCAGGAGCCCTGAAAGTTCTCTGCTTTTAAAGGAGCTCATGTGATTAGATTAGACCCAACTGGATAGCCTCACTGTGTCACCTGTGTCATATAGCATAATTATGATGGGAGTTATGTCTTATATTCACAAATCCAGGGATCAGGAGCGTTCACAAATCCACAGGGATTGGGGCATTACGAGGCCATTTCATATATATTTTTTTTTAACCGTAAGTACATACCCAGCCTCTGTTAAGCAGTTACATTTTTGTTTATATTCTTCCATGCCTTTCTCAAAGCATATACACATGTATTAGAGAGGCTATATTAAGAGTGTGGCTTTGGGATCTAGATTATCTTTACTAATGATTTGACTTTGGGCAAGTTAATCAGCTTTCTTTTGTCTCTTTTTCCTTATCATTGAAATGGGAATATTGGTACTACCTGTCTCAGAAGATACATAGTAATTATGCAATAAGTTCTAGCTATTGTGATAATTATTATGTTAATCAAACTGAAATGCTATTATTTAATAATCTTTATTTTCTTAACTGTAACATATTTTATTTGCAAGCGTCCTTAGGCAATGCCATTTTAATGGCTGCAAGCTATCCCATTGTGTAGATATACTATAACCAATTTTGTTGGGGGTTGCTTCTATTTTTCTATTTTATAAACAACACTGAGATGAATATCCTGTGAATTTTTGCACACTATTTTCTGTTTACTTGATTAGAATAAATTCATGGACATGGAATTGTTTTTTTTTTCAAGGGGAACTACCTTATAAAGGCTGGTGATGTATTTTACCAAATTGCCCTGCAGAAAGATTGAACCAGGTTGCACATTTCCCTCTCTTTCCCCTCACCCCCAGAAGTTTCACTTACTTTTTATTTATTTATTTTTTAAATTAAAAAAATATTTTAATGTTTATTTTTTTGAGACAGAGAGAGACAGAGCATGAACAGGGGAGGGTCAGAGAGAGAGAGGGAGACACAGAATCTGAAACAGATTCCAGGCTCTGAGCTGTCAGCACAGAGCCTGACGTGGGTCTTGAACTCACGGACTGTGAGATCATGACCTGAGCCTAAGTCGGATGCTTAACCAACTGAGCCACCCTCACTTTTTAAATGATGGAATAATACTGTTAGAGAGTGAGCCCTAGAAATAACTACCTTAGAACAGTGGAAGGAGGAGAAATAGTTCAATTTGAAGCTCATGGGGAAGTTCTCATGAATAAAAGTCTGAGTTGGAGAAAAGTCTGAGTTGGGGGAAAGGAGAATGTGAAAGACAAATATAAGTACCTTTGGACTAATAAGGAAATGAAGAATCTGGGAGTTGGAACTCTACATAGCGTTCAGATGGGACATAAAGTTCAATTTAGAAAGCAATATTTTTTTTTGGTGAGGATTACTAACATTGCAACAGAATTTAACTTCAGTTAATTTTTTTGTGTCAGTGGCACACTATTTTAAACTAGCTTACACAATAGGTAGACTGCATTGCTATGGTGAGCTATAAATGGTGGGCTCTCAATGATAACTTACAAATGAATGATATTTCAAAAGTTTGTAAATCGGGCACTGTCTGCATGTCATTGTTTAAAAAAGAGATCCATTTTTATTTATTCATTTATTTCATGTATTTCATTCATGTTCACATGTACTGACACACTCCTAACTCTTGGGAACTCTATACCTAACATATCTAAAAGTGGCATCTGATCCAGCAAAAGTATTAACACCAGATTTCTGAAGAGAAGATCTCAGCAACACTTCTGGCAGGCAGAGATAAAGTTGTGGCTGACAGCATATAAGCAGTGTATGGATGCCTCCTTGTTGGTGTTGCCTTTCAGGCAGCTGCTCATTAACAGAATGATGTAACTTGATGAGGGCACTTGTTCAAAGTGAGCGAGAACTTCTCCATCCCTGTACTTGTCCCTTTCAACTCCCACCCCTCTCACACCACACTCAGCAACTGCATACACTGGATGAGTTAGTTTGTCCCAGACGTATTGGGGCAGGGTTACTCCATCTGGCTCCAACTAAGTGAAGGAAAGGGTAAATGCATACTATCTACAATAGTACTGGACTTTTATTAGTTCTTTTTTTTTAAGTTTATTTACTTTGAGACAGAGAGAAAGAGTGGGAGAGGGCAGAGAGAGAGAGAGAGAGAGAGAGAGAGAGAGAGAGAGAGATGGAATCCCAAGTAGGCTCCATGCTGTCAGTGCAGAGCTTGATGTGGGACCGGATCTCACAAACCGTGGGATTGTGACCTGAGCCCAAATCAAGTCGGACACTTAACCGACTGAGCCACCCAGGCGCCCCAAGATTTTTATTAGTTCTTGAAGTGACTCCAGGACCAGAAAAATCCTAATAGTAACAACTATAATAATGACAATTATAATAATTATGATAATGTTCATATGCAAATGCTAGATATACTTTTTAAGGAACGTGTTATGCATCTGACACAATACTAAGTGTTTAAATACATTATTTGAGTTAATCTTAATTATAATTTTTTTTTAAATTCTCATTTTACTGATGAGGAAACTAAGGCACAGAGAGATTAAGGAATTGTTCAAGGTCACATTGCTAGTAAGTGATAGAACCATGTTTTAAACCCAAGACTACTCAAAAATCTTTATTTCTTTAAAAAAACATGTAAGCTTTTAAAATTTTTAAAAAATAATTTTAAAGGTACTGAAGAGTTTGCAGAATTATTATGGAGAGTTCCTGTATGTCCTTTACCCATTTTCCTCTAATATTTTCTTTTCTTGGGGGAGGAATAGAGAGAGAGAGGGACAGAGAGAATGAGCAAGGGAGAGGCAGAAAGAGAGGGGGACAGAGGATCTGAAGTGGGCTCTGTCCTGTCAGCAGAAAGCCCGATGCAGGGCTCAAACTCAGAACCATGAGATCATGACCTGAGCTGAAGTCAGACGCTTAACTGACTGAGCCACCCAGGTGCCCCAGTTTCTTCTAATATTAACATTTTGCCTTTCCATAGTATAATGATCAAAACTAAGAAAATCACATTAGTACAATATAAAGACTTTATCTGGATCACCAGCTTTTCTACTTATGTCTTTGTTCTGTTCCAGTGTCCAATTCAAGATCCAGCATTATATTATCATGGCAGCCTTCATTGTCATGTCTCCTTGGCCTTTCCTTGTCTTTCGTGACTTGGACAGTTTTGAAGAATTCTTGCATTATTTTGTAGGATACTCCTCAATTTGGCTCTGCCTGATAATAAAGCTGATATTCTTCACTGCCAGGCCTCTCAATAAAGATTTATTCCGTTTTCTAGATGAGTATATGATTTTTGCATAATTGGTTTATATTTGTGTGTTTTGATGAACTGTATCATTTTGAGTCCCTGAGATCGTGAGGAGCAAAAGTTTGTATAGGCAGTAGCATCCCCTCCGCTGCTGCTTCTAGAAGGACCTCTGCAGCCAGAATCTCCTACTTGCTTTTCTCCCCAGATGGTGCCTTGGCCACTCAAGGGGCTGGAAGCCTGAGGGGTTGTCCTTGAATGTGCTTACATGTTGGCTGTGGGTGCCTGATTCTCTCTATCTGGTTCAAGTTCCTTCCTGCCCCTCACTGGAGCCAGGAATTAGAACTGAGTTTTAACTGTTCAGACAAGGAATCAATTCTACATTTTTTACCACAAGACTTCTATAATAGAGGCTGATGAATACAAAGTTAGAAGTGTGCCTTCTTCATGGCTTTGGAAAGTCACTGTTGTCACTGAGCCACGTAGAGAGGAAAGCAACAAGATAAAGCATTCCTGTCAAAAGCTTCAAGCAAGTTGGCAAGGTCGTGCCCCATGTATGCAATAGGGAAGTTTGGTTTTCCTTTCTTTTCCTAAAATCCTTGAATGACTTGACATGTCTGTAGAATAATGGCCAAATCCCTTTGGCAGAGAAGTCCTTTCACGATACCTCCAGCTGTCTTCACGGTGCTCTCTTGTGGCCTTTGATTACAGGACATACATAGCTCCATTTATGCTTTTATGAGGATGAAGTTCCTTCCATTAGAAAAGAAGGGCCTAATAATTCTTCTTGACATCTCTAAATGCCTAGTACTGATTTATAATAGATGCTTTACAAATGCTTCTAGAATGAGTGTGGATCTGCATAGTCTACCCCTTTTGTTACGGAGGTCAGCAGAAATGTAAAGAAGACGTTAAAAGTGCTACTTTAATGATCAACCGAAGAAAGACATGACATTTGATTATCCTGCGTGCCATTTTTTTTTCTGTCTGTCTCAGTGGCAAGGCAACCTGACTAGAATTTATCTGCCTTAGTTCCTGAACAATGTGTTACCACAGGAGGATAAGAATCACAGTATGATTTTAGATACTACAGATCTTATCTTGTCCCAGTTGGATGTTAAAATAGCTGTTGGGCAAATCACTTCTCTCCCTCACCTCAGTTGTTTTTGTCCTTGTGAAATGAACAAATTAGGCTACACAATTTTAAGGTTCTTTCCAGTCCCAACCTGGGACTGGATTTTGAATTCCATTCAAAACCCTACACTTGGAACAAAATGCTGAGAATTTTTTTTATTTATTTTTAAAATTTTTTTCTTTTACTGCTAGCTATACCTAGGTTAACCAGATGGCTTAATTGAAAAGTTCATGCATATCTTCCCAAGTGCTTCCTAATGGTATGAAAATGGTATGCAGTTCCAACTGGCAAGATCAATATCAGGATGCCTAAACTGAAGCAGTCCAGGGCTATTGCAATACTTCCCGTGTTGCTTAACTTTGTTACTCTGACATGCTCAAAGATGTTACCAGGTACCTGCAAAGCGGTTCTGGTGCTAACTGCCTGGAGTTATTTCAGATCTCACAGATTAGGGGCACCTTCTCCCTCCAGATTGCCCTCACTTCAGACACTAGCTGCAAGCCTGAGGATTCCCAGGCCCCTTGCTTTTCTGACCAACTGACTACAAAATCAGGATTACCCACTACATCTTCAGATATGTTAATTCTCTGGAATGACTCACAGAACTCAGAAAATACTATACTCCTGATTACAGTTTTATTGTGGAGGATACCTATCAAGCTCGCCAAAAGAAACCACCCATGGGATGAGACCTGGGAGGGTCCCCAACATGAAGCTTCCACATCTTCAGGATGTTTTACCTTCCTAATACATGTGTATTAGCATGTGTAGCAGCAACCAAGAATGCTCACCTGAGCTTTGAGTGTCCAGAGTTTTCATCAGGTTTCATTACCTACCCATGAGTGACTGAATCATTGATCGTGTCCATCTCCAGGAGGTCAGGCTAATTTCTCATGGCTCAAAGCCTCAACCCACCACAGATCTTACTCAACTCAGGAGGGGATTATGTCCTGATAAACCCATTGTAAGTTGAGAATATTATAAGTCAAAAATGCTTTCATGTGTTTAAAACATTTTTCCTTTTTTTAAAGTTTATTTTACTTGGTTGGGGGGAGGGAGAGAGGGAGAGAGAGAGAGAATGCACAAGTGGAGGAGGAGCAGAGAGAGAGGGAGAGAGTCCTAAACAGGCTCCTCACTGTCAGCGCAGAGCCCAGTGTAGGGCTTGAACTCACGAACCATGAGATCATGACTTGAGCCAAAATTAAGAGTCGGGTGCTTAGCTGACTGACCTATCCAGGCACCCCCAAAATGCTTTAACTCTATCTAACCTACTGACCATGATAAATTAGCCTAGCCTACCCTAAACATGCTCAGGACAATTACATTAGCCTATAGTTGGACAAAATTATCTAACATATGACGTATTTAATAATTGCCTTCAATACCTCCTGTAGTTTATTGAATACTGTACTGAAATTAAAAAAAAATAGAGCAGTTGTATGGAACAGAAGGGTGATAAGTGTATCATTTTGTTTACCCTGGTGGTTGAGTGGCTGACTGGGAACTTTAGCTCACTGCCACGTGCTGTGCAGCATCACAAGAGAGGATCATACCGCATATGGCTAGCCTGGGAAAAGATCAAAATTCAGAATTTGAAATACCGTTTCTACCGAATGTGTACAGCTTTTGTATTATTGTAAAGTTGAAAAATTATGAGTTGGACCATCATAATTTAGGGACCATCTGTAACTACATGAGGGGTCTTTCCAGCATGGCCTGCCCTCATCCTGAAATTATCTAGGTGTCTACCAGGAATCACCTGATGAGCATAAACACCCATGATTCCAGGGGTCCACCATGAATAGTAAAGACATACCCACCATTTAGGAAATTCCAAGGGTTTAGAGGCTCCCTCCCAAGAATCAGGGACAATGGCCAGCTAAATTCTTTATTATACCACAATACTAAAAGCAGTATAACAATATTTTGTTTGTTGCTTTAGAATCTTAGAAACTGTTCCAATTAAATAGTTGTAAATTGGAAGCAGTCTTCTGAAATTGGTGATATGCTTATATAATAATTCTTCACATAATGATTATACCAAGGAGATGTGGTTTGTTACTGTGATTAATTTATACCAGATGAACAGAATGTCTTTAAAAAACAAAAACAAATTAAAAAAAACCCACCCAGGTCCTGCTCTGTACAAGAACTATACATAATTTAAGTTATTCATTGGAACTAGAACATTATTGCTAGACCTGTATTTGAAAGCGATATCCTATTCAAGTGACAGAAAATTGAAGACAAGCTGATACTTTTTTTTTTCTGAGAGGCTACTGAAGTATAGGGTTAATGTAGCATCAAGCCAACACTATACTGAGATCCTAGGACGCAGGAGCATTCCTGAACCTCCTCTATGGGCATGACTCATTTCTAGAGATAGTCTTACATGAGATGATTGAATCCTACTAGACATGTGCTGGTGCTTTTGCCTTTTGCTTTGTTTGGTGTCATTTGTCAGCAGGAATGATGCAGATGTGAGGTATAAATTGACATGTATAACTTGTATAAGCCAAACACCCCATTTGCCACAGATATCTAGGGTCCCAAACAGTTTTACGTACAGATCTTCCTGAACAGCGTGGTGCAGGGCAAGAACACCAGTGATTTTATTGGAATGAAGCCAAGTCATGGGCTTTTTATAATAGAGGTCCTCAGGATTGGACGAATAAAAAGAATGAGATCACCACGTATATAATTGGTGAGCAAGCTACAAGTGAGGCAGTAAACAATATCTTAGTCAGTAGCACAGCAAGGAAATATTCACGACAGGCATTGTGATCTGTGAGAGGAACAGGAATGAGGTGCCTTCAGTGAAGCAAAAGTTTGGGGTCAGTAGTGAATTAGGAAACATTTCATGGATGGGTTACAGTAACACATTAAAGGGGATAGAATGCACTTGTGCTCATGGAAGAAATAACCAGGACTTATCCATAAAATAGATGGTGGACTCAATCTACTTCATAAAAGCCAGGTCTGGCAGGACTGTGAATCCCTTGTTAAGGATAAATGATAGCATGGCTGATGTGTCCTTTCTCGCAGACCACTTTGACACATTCTCAAAAGTTTTCTTACACTTTCATACAAGCCATAGTCTTCAGCTACAGAGACAGCTGATATACAGATTTTTACTAGCAACTGTGAACTTTTAGGCAATCAGTATTTTTTTTTTTCCAGAAAGATCAGCTCAACCTAATGACTGTATATTCTGCATTGTAAAATGGTTCTTTTTATTTAAAAGTTGAGTTTTTGTGATTTATGAAAAAGCAATGGGAATCTTTATTTAGAAATTTAAATGGCAAAAAGGCAGTAAGCTTTCATATTTTAGTAAGTTTGATTTTTAGACAATGATTGCTGGTCCCTCAGTACTAACTGTAACTAACAAAAGAATTTAATGGAATTTATTATTATTGTTATTATTATTATTATTATTATACTGATAAAGCAGTAAATGATTGACTTTTTGAAGTCTTAGGGAAGTAACGATTAATGAAATGTAAAAATGTCATCATAATTGCATCCCTAAAATCATACCAAAGATATACATCAGTGACATACTTATGCTAAACTTTCAAGGCCCGATTTTACCACTTTAAATAACTTAGTCTCTTACCAGAATAGATAAGTGAGTAAATAAGTAAAATAAAATGAATTTAAAAAGATCTCCCTTCGGGGCACCTGGGTGGCTCAGTCCGTTAAGCGTCCAGCTCTTAGTTTTGGCTCAGGTCATGATCTCGTGGTTGGTGAGTTCAAGCCCTGCATTGGGCTCTGTGCTGACAGTGTGGAGCCTGCTTGGGATTCTCCCTCTCCCTCTCTCTCTGCCCCTCCCCTACTCTCTGTCTCAAATAAATAAACTTAAAAATTTTTTTTTGAAAGATCTCCCCTCACCCTCACTTAAGACCCCACAACTCATTAAATCTGTCCTCTATTGGATGTTGAACATAACGGTATCATGAACATTATGAATGTTAGCTATTCATTTATAATGGTGGTGTAGCCACTGAAGTAAATTGGAATAGCTTTGTGCGTTATAGAGAAGGTTGTATGCCAATTAATAATTAGTCACCCACTATGTGCCCCGCAGTGTGCAATAATAATCATGGACCTCCATGGACCCTAAAATTTCTAATTTATTTCTTTATTTGGTATTTATTGAGTGCCTGTTATGTACCAAGTATCGAGTGTGGCTCTGGGGATAAAGAAGTCCACAAGACAGATTAAATCTTTCTCTTTCTGGGGTAGATGGAGCTGTAGTATCTGCTTCTGAGACAGTTGAAGAATAGACAATGGATATCTTTTTATTTTTAAAAGCACACTCATTTCATCAAAAATTGTCATTAACTTGCAAATTATGGTCCTAGAACTTAGAGTGCGTCAGAAAATCTTTCTGAACTTCTGTAATAATAAACTAACTTTGCCAGTTGGAAACATCTCTTTGGAAAAACATGGTATGCTTCAGAGCAGACATTTGCTGAATCACCTTACTGCTACAGTCTGCATTTGTTATTGAAACAGTTTTGCCAACAGTCAGAGTAGTTTTTCGTTCCTGAAACAGTGTGCCTCCAATACTACCACTAATTTCCAACTAGCTCTTTTCTCTTTAACTCACACATTAGTTGCTAATAATTACTCTAGTTATGACATTTTAGATAAAAAATTCTTGATTAGGATGAAAATGTCTTAAGTGTCTATCATTGCCAATGTTTAAAGCATAATCCACCTGTGGTACATGACCCTACCTGTCACTTACGTCTGTTGTTATGGGCATAAGAGATTTGGAGCAAAGTATTTAATAGCATATGTTCCTGATTTTCACAAAAGATATTAGTGAAATGCATTAATAGAAATACTGAGTGAGAGAGTGCTAGAATTGTAGCAGGATTCTCACACAGACAGTCATGACACTGAGGCTTTTTAATTTCCAGGAAGCAACTTCATTCATGCCAGCACCGCTTAGTTGTGTTCGTACCCGAAAAACTGAGCACCAAACGTTACATGGCATAGTTTTTTATACATTTTCTGTTTCTCTGTCTCACATATATGGTAACACACACAAATATGTAGTCTGATTAAGTAGTCTCAGTTTATAAGGTCCTGAGGGATGTTGCCACGTAGGCACCTAGCCAGCATACCTTGAGGTTTTCTCTCCTTTTTTTTCTCTCCTTAGGGAGGGGGTCCCTACCACAGAATCAGCTAGAAAGAACACTAGATATGGACAGAAAGAGATAGGAACCTAGTGAGTTCAAAATGAGATCTGTGAATGCCAAGGAGACCAACACGTTCATCCTCACTCACCATCTGCAACTCTTCAAATCCTGACCCTATTACATTTTAGTGCCATGACCTTGGGCAAGTTACTATACTTCTCCATGGTTCAGCTCCTTCATCTTCATATAGAGATAACACTGTTTTCTTCAAGGACTGGTAACAGGATTCAATATGATGATAGATGCAAAATATGTTAAGACAGTGCCTGGAACATAGTAAGTACTCATAAGTGTTTGTTATTATTTTCTTTTTATCATCTTGTTCATAAATGTATCATACAATTATTGGTTTCATTACTGGAAATGGTTTATTAAAGATCATAAGTTTTGAAGCCAGATAGACTTGGGTTTAGCATTTTCTTAAATGTTTACTTACTTATTTTTGAGAGAGAGAGAAAGAGAGACAGACAGACGGAGCATAAGCAGGGGAGTGGAGAGAGAGGGAGACATAGAATCCCAAGCAGGCTCCAGGCTCGAGCTGTCAGGACAGAGCCCGATGAGGACATGAACCCGTGAACTGCGAGATCATGACTTGAGCTGAAGTCGAACATTTAACCAACTGAGCCACCCCGGTGCCCCAGACTTGGGTTTAAATCCTGTCTCTTCCACCAACCAGCAGTGTGAACTTGGCAAGTTAATGTCTCTTTGATTTTGTTTTCTTATCTGGACTATCAGAAAAATAGTAACAATCCGTGTGAGTTTTGTGAGGATGAAATAGTTAAAATATATAAAGTGCCAACAGGACTTTTCCTTTCCCTTTCTCTCCTTTCTTGTAGACACGTTGGGGCAAAGGAATCCCATCATTCCTACGGCACCTAAGTCACCCCAGTGGACTAGTTTGGTCTTCCTGCAGCCCCCTGTGGCTGGAGCTGTCAATGGCGAGCTGTAGGTGGGCCAAAGCCTCTCTCAAGTTAGATCAAACTCATTGATTAGTCAGCGAGTTTGATTTAACAGCTGATGCAGGAGGTGCAGGGATGGCAGACGCCCTTTAGTCAGGACCTCTAAGACAGAGAAGTCTCTGGTGTAGCATTTTGAATGTACCCCCTTGCCCTTCCCCAGGCCCCCAAACCCTCCTGGGGTCTGGCCAAGGTGGGAATCTCTGCATCTGCCCTGCTTCTTTACCCTTTGCAATGATTCTCAATTTGACCAGAGGATGAGGGACATTTCTCTGAACCGTAAAAGCTTCCGGGGGGAATGCTTGGTTAATCCCCTGAAAAAAATAAAAAATTTGGGGCTCCTGGGTGGCTCAGTAGGTTAAGTGTTCAACTCTTGATTTTGGTCTGGTCATGATCTCCTGGTTCTTGAGTTCGAGGCTTGCAGTGGGCTCTGTGCTGATGGTGTGGAGCCTGCTTGGGATTCTCTGTCTCCCTCTCCCTCTGCCCTTCCCCACTCACGCTCTCTCTCAACATAAACATTAAAATAATTAAAAATTTAATTTTTAAAAAATATTTTATTTATTTTTGAGAGAGAGACAGAGCATGAGTCAGGGAGGGCCAGAGAGAGAGAGACACAGAATCTGAAACAGGCTCCAAGCTCTGAGCTGTCAGCACAGAGCCTGATGCAGGGCTCGAACTCACAGACCGTGAGATCATGAACTGAGCTGAAGTCGGACGCTAAACCGACTGAGCCACCCAGGTGCCCCGAAATAATTAAAAATTTAAAACTAACTTTAATTGTACCAGGTTCTTTTAGTCTTAAATACATGGGTGCTCTGGGTAAGCTATAGACAAATGGTCAGAGAGCCTGAGGCATTCTTTGAGACACAAGTCCACGTAAGCTTTCATTTACTTCTCTTATTTTTCAGTAAATCCTTGACTTCTTGGATCTGGGACTGCCTGACCTACTTTCTGCTTAACCCTCCAAAATTCTGTGCTCAGAATTACCTGTTTTTTCTTGTCTTTCTCATCTCAACTGTGGGAGTCTTTTCCCCAATTATCCTGTCAAAAGTAGAGGAGAAGGATTTGAGAAAGTTAAAGATACAAGGCATTTAGAATATAATTGAAGGGCTATTATGCTGACTTGATTTGGTTATATTTTACACATGGTACCAGTGGGATGGTGAGAGCATAATGAGAATGTAGAATGAGAGAGTACAAGCCATAGAGTGATTTAGGAAAGACTTCCCAGAGAAGATTGGATAGGAAAGGTGGGAGGATTTAGACAGGTCCTGCCTGGTGAGGAAAGGACAGGGAAAATGACCTGTTGTGGCATTTATGAAATATTTGACAAATAAAATGAACAAGTTGAAATAAGATAAATGAATAATTAAATTGTGTCTGGAGGATAAGTTAGGAACCTACAACATAATGGTCTGGTTTTTAAGTGATCAGACACCGAACAAGAGAGGGCAGGTGTCGGTTTGAGAGACATCATGCTAGTGGATCAAAGAGCATATACAGAGGTCCTACCACGGGGTTGACATCTGAAGCTCCAGAACTGGGTATTACACCACAAAACAAATCAATTAGGATAGCCACAGATATGTGCTATAACTGTGCATATTTATGTCTAAATATTTATTTATTTGATTTAATTATTTATTTTTTTAAATACACATAAAAATTAGCATATAATGAAACAATGATTTCAGGAGTAGTTTCCTTAGTGCCCCTTACCCCTTTAGCTCATCCCCCTCCCACAATCCCTCCAGTAATCCTCAGTTTGTTCTCCACATTTATGAGCCTCTTCTGTTTTGTACCCCTCCCTGTTTTTATATTATTTTTGTTTCCCTTCCCTTATGTTTATCTGTTTTGTCCCTTAAAGTCCTCATATGAATTAAGTCATATGATTTTTGTCTTTCTCTGACTGACTAACTTCACTTAGCCTAATACTCTCCAGTTCCATTCACGTTGTTGCAAATGGCAAGATTTCATTCTTTTTGATTGCCGAGTAATACTCCATTGTATATATATATACCACATCTTCTTTATCCATTCATCCATTGATTTTTTTGAGGAACCTCCATACTGTTTTCCAGAGTGGCTGCACCAGCTTGCATTCCCACCAACAATGCAAAAGAGACCCTCTTTCCCCGCATCCTCGCCAACATCTGTTGTTGCCTGAGTTGTTCATGTTAGCCATTCTGACAGCTGTGAGGTGGTATATCATTGTGGTTTTGATTTGTATTTCCCTGATGATGAGTGAGGTTGAGCATTTTTTCATGTGTTGGTTGGCCATCTGGATTTCTTCTTTGGAGAAGTGTCTATTTATGTCTTTTGCCCTTTCTTCACTGGATTATTTGTTTTTTGGGTGTTGAGTTTGATATATTCTTTATAGATTTTGGATACTAACCCTTTATTTGATATGTCATTTGTAAATATCTTCTCCCATTCTGTTGGTTGCCTTTAGTTTTGCTGATTGTTTCCTTCGCTGCACAGAAGCCTTTCATTTTGATGAGGTCCCAGTAGTTCATTTTTGCTTTTGTTTCCCTTGCCTCTAGAGACGTGTTGAGTAAGAAATTGCTGCGGGCAAGACCAAAGAGGTTTTGCCTGCTTTCTCCTCGAGGATTTTGATGGCTTTCTGTCTTACATTGAGGTCTTTCATCCATTTTCAGTTTATTTTTGGGTATGGTGTAAGAAAGCGATCTAGGTTCATTCTTCTGCATGTCGCTGTCCAGTTTTCCCAGCACCACTTGCTGAAGAGACTGTCTTTATTCCATTGGATATTCTTTCCTGCTTTGTTAAAGATTAGCTGCCCATACGTTTGTGGGTCCACTTCTGGGTTCTCTATTGTGTTCCATTGATCTGAGTGTCTGTTCTTGTGCCAGTACCATACTGTCTTGATGATTACAGCTTTGTAGTATAGCTTGAAGTCCGGGATTGTGATGCCTCCTGCTTTGGTTTTCTTTTTTCAAGATTGCTTTGGCTACTCAGGGTCTTTTCTGGTTCCATACAAATTTTAGGATTATGTGTTCTAGCTCTGTGAAGAATGCCGGTGTTACTTTGATAGGGATTGCATTGAATATGTAGATTGCTTTGGGTAGTATTGACATTTTAACAATATTTGTTCTTCCTATCCAGGAGTATGGAATCTTTTTTCCATTTTTTTTGGTGTCTTCTTCAATTTCTTTCATAAGCTTTCTATAGTTTTCTATAGTGTATAGATTTTTCACCTCTTTGGTTAGATTTATTCCTAGGTATTTTATGGGTTTTGGTGCAACTATAAATGGGAATTGATAAACCACTAGCCAGTTTTATCAAAAAGAAAAAGGAAAGAACCAAAATAAATACAATCAAGAATCAAAGAGGAGAGATCACAACGAACACAACAGAAATAAAAACAATAATAAGAGAATATTATGAGCAATTATATGCCAATAAAATGGGTAATCTGGAAGAAATGGACAAATTCCTAGAAACATATACACTACCAAAACTGAAACAGGAAGAAATAGAAAATTTGAACAGACCCATAACCAGTAAGGCAATCGAATTAGTAATCAAAAATCTGCCAAAAAACAAGAGTCCAGGACCAGATGGTTTTCTAGGGGAATTCTACCAAACATTTAAGGAAGAGTTAACAACTATTCTCTTGAAACTGTTCCAAAAAATAGAAATGGAAGGAAAACTTCCAAACTCTTTTTATGAAGCCAGCATTACCTTGATTCCAAAACCAGAGACCCCACTAAAAAGGAGAACTATAGACCAATTTCCCTGATAAACATGGATGCAAAAATCCTCAACAAGATATTAGCTAACTGGATCCAACAATACATTAAAAAAAATTATTCACCACGACCAAGTGGGATTTATACCTGGGATATAGGGTTGGTTCAACATCCACAAAACAACATGATTCATCACATTAATAAAAGAAAGGACAAGAACCATATGATCCTCTCAATAGATGCAGAGAAAGCATTTGACAAAATACAGCATCCTTTCTTGATAAAAACCCTCAAGAAAATAGGGATCGAAGGAGCATACCTTGAGATCATAAAAGCCATATATGAATGACCCAAGGCTAATATCATCCTCAATGGGGAAAAACTGAGAGCTTTCTCCCATGTCTAAATATTTATACATCCTTACATATAAGCCTGAATAATTTGGAAGCAAGCAGGGAAATATGATGGTTGTCTTGCTCCACATATTCATTAGGAGTACTTTTAGTAAGTAAGAAGCTTGTTTCCTGTAATGAGCCAGGATCTGTTCACAAGGGGAAGCTGGCTGACATAATCCTGGAGGCACAGATAGGAGTGGTTTCTCCAGATTTCAAGAAGCGATTGTTCCCCTGAGCTCTGTACTTGTCGGACTATATAAGAAAGTGTTAATTTTACTTCCAACCAGTGCACTTTTTTAAAAGGGAGATTGAGAAACTCAGGTATAAGAGGTGGATAACCAGGCATTTGCAAGCCATGTTGTATGAGGAGCAGTAGAAGAAATGGAGAAATAGATAAAAGTGTTATTTATAAAAGTTGTGAAAAGCTGACAGCACTTATCCTACGGTGCTCTGGAAACCAAACCTAGAATACCTAAATTTCAGTTCATGATAATAGAGAATGTTCAGCAACTCACACAGTTTAAATGGAAGAGATTCTCTCATGAGTAGGGGTGAGTCTTCTCCACCAGATGCTTAAAGACACCTGCAAGGAATTTCCACTTTATACAGAGGATTGGACTAGATGAAGGAAGGTTTCCTGCTTTCTCTAAGATTTTGTGATTCTGTCTTCTCATGTGAAGTGATGTAGACAGTACTGTGTATATAATAAGCAAAGCAGATTTTGTTTGCCTTTGCTCTTAGAATCCCTTCAGTGACATTCCTGCTTTTCTTTCTGAAGTATGAACTTGTGTCTTGGTGGTAGTGATCCCATGAACACGTAATTGTGCCCTCTACATCCTCTGTAGCTTTGGGCCAAGAATTTTGAACGGAATTCCCTGGACCCCTCTGACTAGGAGACATCAATCTGGAATCTTGTTTACCAGCCTCTGCCTTGTCATCCTTGTCCTATCTCAGGGGCAAGGTGTGTATATCTGTGTTAATCTGAAGGGACTTCTTAAGGCATTTTTATAATTGGAGCAGGGCCTTAATTCAGCATTGTTTTCTCCTATCCCCACCACTGCCTCAAGGTGGGTGGGGATGTTGGCAGAAGAAGTGGCAGGAACAAGGCCAGGAAAGGCACTTTTCTTGATGCTGAAACAGATTCTAACGGCGTCCTTTCCTTGGCGTGGTTGCTGTGAGGTCTCTGTTCCTTCAGGCAAGTGCCTTCCTGAGTGTGTCCCAGTCCTGAGGAGACTTCGTCTACTCTTCCTGGGTGAAGTTTGGTCAGAGGATTGAGCCAGTAAGCTGCAGAGCCTGGAGGTAGTAATTAGGAAGACAGGCCTTGGACAGGCTTTTATTCAGGCTCTGACGCTTACCATGGTTGGGTCTCTTATCTTGCCAGACCATACTTTCCTTATCTGTAAGATGCAGATAACAATACACAGGTCACAGGGTTGTTAGGAAGATGATGTGACCTGTATATCAAAAGAGCTTTCCTAGCACAGGGAAATACTCAGTTTAAGTTTCTGTTGTTAGTATTCATGGCTATGTCTCTCACTCCTAGGTGGCATGTTCTGGTTTAGAGAAGGCTTTGTGTCTTTCCCATGATCCAGGATCCCATCACTGCTGGAATGACCAGTCCTTATGGACTAGTGCCAGCCTGGGTTTTGATAATGGTCAAGTTCTATGAGGGGTCTGTAGTTTGTAATAAGGATGTTCTCTTTAACTGGGTAGTTGGTTTTCATTCAGTTATGAAAAATTTACTTTTATTGTAACTCAGTACAATCTCTTTGGTCTCTAGAGCATATCTTTTGATTGTATTTGTTTTACATTTTCTTTTTTTTTTTACTTAAAAATTTTTTAATGTTTATTTATTTTTGAGAGAGAGACAGAGAGAGAGAGAGAGAGGCAGAGAGAGAGGGAGACAGAATCTGAAGCAGGCTCCAGGCTCCAAGGTGTCAGCACCTTGAGGTGTCAGCCCCATCTCGGGGCTCAAACCCGTGAACTGTGAGATCATGACCTGCACTGAAGTCAGATGCTTAACTGACTGAGCCACCCAGGCCCCTATTTTACATTTTCTATATTTTTTCTTAAAGACATGATCACCTGTGACATAACTGATATATAAATTTTATTTATTTTAAATTTTGTGATATCTGGTGTTTTGGGGTAAATGACTGTTTTATTCCCTTAAAAAGTATCAGAAGAAGAAATTACAGCATTCTTTTGTGAGTACTAACAGCCAAGGACGACATGGACAGTTATACCTCGGGCGTCTGGTATAAATCTTCCCACTAACAGACTTAAAAAATGATGCAGACCTTGGAGAAGAGACTGCAATAGCAAATGAAAATACATGGGTTCTACAACTGAATCTTCTTTAGAAAGATGAGCTTTTGGATTTTTCAGGTAGCACACTTTTTTTTTTTTTTTGGTCTCTGTGTACTGTTTAGTTAAAAATTTTTCCCATTGCTCATTTTACACATCATTTCTTCAGCTGATGTGAAGGAGCAAGGATGCATGTGAAGTATTATGGGTATTATGGTTGGGATTGCACCCATTCCAAAGGGGGCAATATCTATACAGCACTCCCTGTTCTCTCATTTGTTTACAACTTTGTAAGTCTTTAGGCAGGCGCAAGAATGTGCTTGTGACTGGGTCTTTGGTTAATCTTCTTCTTTTTTTACATTTACTTATTTATTTTGAGAAAGAGAGAGAGAGAAAGAGAGAGAGAAGGGGAGAAGCAGAGAGAGAGGGAGAGAAAGATAATTCCAAGGAGGCTCCACACTATCAGCCTGGAGCCTGACTCAGGGCTCAAATTCACGAATCATGAGCTCATGACCTGAGCTGAGGCCAAGAGCCAGACGCTCAACAACCGAGCCATCCAGGTGCCCCTTGTTAATCTTCTGTCAACAAATCAAGTAGAAAATAAAAATTTAATCTGCACAAATGTTTGTATTTTGCAGCATTGATCTGTACTTTGGGGGTGGCAACATTTTGTAGCTATTCTACAGTTGGGGTATAAGAAATACCATACGCTTTTGTCCTCTCCCTATTGTAGTATTCTAGTTTTACGTATCTCTAAATCATCTATCATGTGCAAAATACTGTTTAAAAAATTTCAATGAGCAGTCTGTAAATGGGAAATGACTGAAATATTGCTACCTTCTATATTTAATGGTATAAAAGTTTACATGGTGTAAATTTAAGTATGGAAAAAATTCATAGTTGTAAAGAAGTATCCTGTTAGAGCCTCTATGTTTCTGTTTCTGACAGTTATTTTATACCTATTTTTCTAGATTTGCACAAGAGTAGTTTTTTTTTTTTCCCTGAAGGCTCTTGTAGTCACTATTGTAGAGATACAATACTATTCTAGTTCCAGAATAAATGCTATCTGGTTAAATCACCACAAATATATTTAAAAGTCACCCGTTTAGTTGAGACAGATTCAGTAACTTATATGATTTTCCTTTTCCAAAATTGCCATTACAATTGAATTAAATAGAATTTCTCCTTTGAAGATACTGTTAGGTGCTGTGGCACTTAAAAATCCATTATCTTTACCTAGTTCTTTATAGTCACTAGTCATCCAAATAACATAAGCTAAACTTCTCAAACATGGAGATAGAATGGAATGGTCCATTGGTAAAGCTTACAGATGGAACTTTTTTTTGTCATCCAATAAGGCTGGATTGTAATTGCATATTCACACCTATCCCCTTTCTCTGTGGTTATTCAAGTGCCAGACCTAAAGATCAGTGTTTGGTTGATAATATTATAAGGGACAGTAACTTGTAATCAGTGGATTGTACTTCTGTATACACTATCATTCCCCAAAGAAACTGTCCCTGAACTGGTGTTCTGTGATGACAGAAAGGACGGAAGTTATGGTCTGCTTCTTGGAATAAGATAATTACGTGTGAAAACACCTGCTTCAGGGACTAGATGAGAACCCTGTATAATTGTCATAGACATTGTTCATATGCAAAAAGATGATAAAATTCTAGAAAATGGTTTGCTGTCTAAGGAAGTTGGACATCCCACCAGAAATGGTTTTGATTATGTATTCATTTAAATTTCCTTAAGAACTAGTGACAAAGAAAATTTTGACAAACTGCAGCAGAATCACCATGAATTCAAAATTAGTCAAGTATGAATAACTATAGTTGTGGTATACTGGAAAGATTGCAAAATGTTTTAATTTCCAATGACTGCATCTGAGCTCACGTGTCAGTAAATAGCCCTGCCTATGGCATCTTTTACATGCCTGTATTACACTACGACATTATAACGTCTGCTTTCTCGTTGGGCTCTCCTCACAGGGACATCCTTCATTTAATGCATTCAACAAATACCGACTGCCCTACTGTATGGCAGGTGCTAGGGATACAACAGAGAACCAACCAAAGAAAAATACATGCTTTCTAGAAGATTTCATTTTGGTGTGAGAGACAGAAGTAAAAACTAGATTCATATGCAAAATATATGTTAGATGGGATTTCTCTATAAATATTCATCTCTGCATCACTACTATCTAGCACAATACCTGGATATAGTAAACACTCAAAAGCTAATCCCTGCTAGATGGATTTACTTATTTAAAAAAACTGAGATAAAACTAACATATAACATTATATTGGTTTCAGGTTTACAACATAATGATTTGATATTTGTGTATATTGCAAAATGATCACCACAATAAGTCTAGTTAAGATCACTACAAAATTCCCTCACCTGTGGCAAGCACTGGTCTGTTCTCTGTATCTGTGAGTTAGTTTTTATTGTTGTTGTTGCTGTTGTTTGTTTGTTTTAAATTCCATATATATGTGAGATCTAGATTAATTTACTTTTATGATTGCTCAGAGGAAAGGAAGCATGATTTTTGAATTTACCATTGCTTTTAATTGTGAACAGCCACTGGGGTCCTGATAGTGGCCCAAAGATACATAGACTTACAGTAGAGGATGATAAAATAGCTTCCAGAATAAAACCGTTATCTATGAGTAAATAGCCTGGAAGATTTATTAATTTCGGTGACCTTAACAATTCATATAATTGTATTACATGGTCCAAATGAATGGATGATTTATTCCACCATCTATCTATTTTGGTTTTTGCAACCAGCAGTGAACATAATCCCTCCCCCCCATATACTTCTTTGACTTCTTTATTTGTCTTTCATCTTAGTGTGGAGTGTTTAGAGGGATCATGTTAATCAGTTGGTTTTTCCATAGAATATGCAAACACTTGGCCCTGTCCATTTCTCAGAATTCTAATCATTAGTCAAGATGAACATGTCAAGGTTCAAAGGAAGATATTTTAGAAAAATAACACATAATATTCCTCTCGTTCCATGTGATGGATAGCACTTGGAAATTAGATGAAAGGCGGAGTGTGTAATGAGAATCTAATCTGTACACAGCTCTCTGGAATCCAAGTTTGGGTGGGCTGACCAGAGAAGAAGTCTTTCAAGGATTATGAGGTGACTATTGACAGACACAGCCCAGGGAACATGGCATACTTCCTCATTCACTTCCCAGCCCCCACACTTCTCCTGTCAGGGTCATCAGGTCTTGCCCTGTTCAGGCAATTCTGTGGCACCTCATTCACATACACACAGACATACATAAATAATCCACATAAGTTCTGATTCTTTAGTACAAGAGTATATTTCAACTAATTACTTGGAAAATGCATGAATTATAAAAGCAATGCATGATCTACCTAAAATATTAGTAAATTAATGCTTAACCAAAGGCAAAAATCAAAATTATCTGTAATTCTACTATCTAGATATAACCAATTGAAATACTGATATGCACCCTAGTCTTTTTTCTACACTTTTGCAAAATTACATATTTGGTTTTGTTTTTTTTTCCTCCAAAATTGGGATTACTTAGTTGATACAGTTTAGTAACTTGCTTTTTAAAAAGTTAACTCTGGATCACAAACATTAATGCTTACATATTTTTCCATTACATAAAATTACCATAATTTAGCTTTTGTGGGTTACTTAGGTTGTCCTGAATTTTCAATAATATGCTAATAAATATATTAATATACTTCCGCTAGCCGAGGACACAATGTCTTTGCACAGCTGGTGACCACACTGCAAGGAGAGAGGAGAGTTCGAGAAGCACGTGTCATGTTATTCAGGTGTTTTTAATTTGAATGTCTCTAAACAAGGCCCAGCTGTTCTAGGCAATTACATGAAGCATCTTTGTTCCCAACTTTGTTCCCAGTGTCTTGTCTGGGCTCTGAGATTCCTAGGAACATATCTAATCATTAATAGAAAATACATTCATTTAATACTCACAAGGCAAGAGAAATACTTATTCATTCATCCCTGAGCCAACTCCCCATCTCCCAAACCCCAGCAAATAGATTGCAAATTCCGTGGGAGGCAGGCACAAGTCTACTTGTATGCCACTCCATCCTTGCCTGGCCCATAGCAGATAATCAATAAATATTTGATTAGTAAAGAAAAAATATAAAGTGAAAATATCTCAATCCAACTACCTGAGTCTTGGCCCTTCTTTCTTCTAAGAGGAACTAGGCTCATAAAGGTTTATTTGTTCTATGCTGTTGGATAACTTGGGGAACAGTGACATAAGAGCCTATACTTGACCCAGGTACTTATTGGATGAGGATTTTTATTTTTATTTTTTTTCTTTTTATTTCCAATTTTTTTTCAATCTTTTTACTTTTGAGAGAGAGACAGAGACAGAGTTAGAGTGGGGAAGGGACAGGGAGAGAGAGGGAGACACATATATGAAAGAGGCTCCAGGCTTTGAGCTGTCAGCACAGAGCTGGATGAGGGGCCTGAACTCATGAACTGTGAGATCATGACCTAACCCTAATCCTAACCCTAAACCTTAACCCTAACCCAAAGTCAGGCGCTTAACCAACTGAGTCACCCAGACATCCCAAGGACTGTGATTTTTTTTTTTCTATGTTGAAACTTGGTTGGCCTTATTTAGCTACAGAATGGTTAGGTCTAACGTTTGATACATTATTCCCCTAGGAAATGAACCCAGAAGGAAAGAGCCATTTCCCAAGGAATTAGCATGGAATGCAAGATCCTGTTCCTTTGAGTGACAATAAAGCATTTTGGAATCCTTCACTAGTGGATGCTGTTGTATTAAAACTTCCAGAAACATTTAAGCCTCAAAATATTAGTTGGTTATGATGGATGATCACATATTTTGCTGTGCTTCTAGAAATAGCCTCAATGAATAGAAAATAATACAATTTTATTCATTCTAATACTGAGTATGTTCTAGGTGTCAGCTTTTGTACTGGATATTAGAAAAAAAAAAGAAGAAATGCTTACAGACAATAGAGACAAATGCATGATTATCACACAGTGTGGTAAGAGATATAATTGGCTATGGACAGGGGGTTGTGATAGCACAGAAGAAGGAGAAACTCATCTTGGAGCTAATTCATCTTGGTAAAGTTGGGGAAAACGTCATGGAGATGAGCTCATTTTCCATGGGGCTTGAAGGATGGATTGGAGTTTATCAGGCAGAGAAAGGGGACATAGGAGTTTAAAATAGAGTTGCACAAGCCAAAGCTCAGAAGGGCAGGGTGCTCCTGGGACAGGTGAGGACTTCACAGCAGTTGGAGCATAGCATATAAAATTGCAGCAGACTTCAGATGTATCATCAAGGAGCCAGCCAGATAAGGAGTTTGTACTTTGTTGTGTAGGTAATGAAGGTTTGGATGAGGGACGTTCATCCTTCAACCATTCATATCAGCCCAAATTAAGACATTTCTTTCTGATAATGGTCCATTAAGAAGACAAGAAAGATGATTTTCTTTTCATTTGGGTTTTAGGCTTTGTTATACCCTCTCTTAATGCTGGTGGTGTAGTGGTCTGACCCTCCCTTAATTTTTCAGTTTCACCTTTGCTTCATTTTCTTTCTTTCTTTCTTTCTTTCTTCCTTTCTTTCTTTCTTTCTTTCTTTCTTTCTTTCTTTCTTCTTTCTTTCTTTCTTTCTTTCTTTCTTTCTTTCTTTCTTTCTTTCTTTCTTTCTTTCTTTCTTTCTCTCTTTCTTTCTTTCTGATAGCCAAGGTTTTTCAAAGCCCTCTTGTTTGTCTGTTCTGCAACTATTTTGTCTGTTCTGCAATTATTTGGAAGTCAAAGCTGGGCTCAGTGATTGGACCAGTTCTGACATGTAGCTGGGGCCATTTGTGGAACTAATTCCACAAAATGATCTCTTTAACATCACAGGAGGTCAGGAAATGAATACACGAGGCCAAAATCTACATTGTTATTGTTGACCAAGTGGTAGTATAGAGGGGACTCATTTCCTCAGAACCCTTAGAAAATTCCATTGCATTTTTGGAATATTTTAGCCAAGTTAAAGCGAGGGTGAGGAATCAGAGAAGGGAATAAGAAATAAGAAGAAAGCTACCGGTATTGTGGTTACAAAGCAGAAAATTCTAAAAGTAACATTCCAGAACAATACCATTTCCATGTGCAAATTGTATCAGATGCTCTAAATTAATTTTAAGAACCTCTTATCTATAGTTTATCTACACTTTAGTTTATCTGAACTTTAATTGGTTTACATAAATAAACTTTAGTTTTTTTCATTGAAACTTCCAAATGTATATTGGCTTTGAACTTACTATTCCCAAAAGTAAGAAAAGGTCTGTTCCTGGTCTCATTTTTTTTGTCCTCTCTTCGGTCATTCTATTTGTGTACAATTGACTTGCCAAATAAGTTATCATTGTTGTAGTTCTAATGTCAATTTGAACTCAAAGGATCCAGATGTCTACATCAGTGTTTTTGCTACTGTTCATTTCTTTCTGTCAGTATTTTGCAAAATAACATCACTTTGTGGAAAATGAAATGGATGCCCTGTAGCCTAGCTAGTTAAGCTAAACAACTATATGACTAAGAAAATGCCTGTATCAACTGATTTTGTTATTTTGTTTGTTTCTCAGGTGACAATGGCCAACATTGGAATAAATGGAAATCATTCTCTGGAGACTTGTGAAACCACGCTTTTTGCTCTTCGAATGGCAACGTGGAATCAAATTTTAGATCCCTGGGTGTATATTCTGCTACGGAAGGCAGTCCTTAGGAACCTCTACAAACTTGCCAGACGCTGCTGTGGAGTGCATATCATCAGCCTGCATGTTTGGGAGCTCAGCTCCATTAAAAATTCCTTAAAGGTTGCTGCTATTTCTGAGTCACCAGTTGCAGAGAAAACAAATCAGCGAGCACCTAGTTTAATAGAACAGTAAGTCAGTGTAGGTCTAAGACAAAATTAAAAGCGTCGTCAGTATTTCAGTTAATTGGCTAGAAATAGAAAGCCTAACAGGGAAATTCAGACCTCAGCAGTTAGTTTGGGGGCACTTTTGTCAGACTCGGCTTTTGAAATTTGTTAAATTAACTGTATAATTACATCTTTTCACTTGTTTTTGTCAACTGGAGGTAAACACGATGGGATAATTCCATGGGGGAGTCAAATTGAAAAAAAAATTGAGCTTATTTATGTTATTTACACTTTTGGAATGAGTGACTGTGTTGAAACCTAAAGCATTGACTCAGCCTATCTGACAAAGAACATCTCAATACTTACCTTCACAGTGAAATGGCTGATTTGGGGGTCACTGCTCTACAACTGTTCCTTATAAATGAGGCTCAATGAAGGGGAGCACCCTCACTGTTTGATCTGGTCTGTTACACCCCTCATTATGTTGCTTCTATCTATATATGTATGGTCATGTCACATGGGAGTCACTGTGGCTTATAGTTATAATGACCTCTCTTACACCAGGTGTGGCTGTCAGGTTGCCTGACTTGGCGAGCCTCTATAGAATGAGCCTATCCTTGTCATTTTGACAAACATGACTGCTTGCATGTTTTACTATGGAGGTAAATTGTTGTTTGAAGGTTTTTGTTTTGTTTTTTGTTTTCTGGGTTTTTTTTTTTTTGGCAAGCTATAGATTTGCACGGTTTTCAAACAATCTCCTTTTTCTCTGAAAATTCTAGTGCACAGTAAGTAGTTTTTAGAGAAACAAAGGTTCTATGTCAGCACATAAACAGGTAATTTGCAGTGTAGCAGATCCTAAGAAACTCTGCCCAGTGATAGGTCCAAAGAATGTTGGCAAAGGAGCTCTACTTTGAGCTCTCATTTTTGTATCAGAGAACAAAAGAAACACAATCTATATATAATATTCAAAGACTATTTGTAGCTTATTTGTGCTTTCTACACACACACACACACACACACACACACACACACACACACACACAAGCATATGAGAAATTTCTCTTGAAAGCTGGTTCATTAAATCTCTAAGATGGCATCTTTAAAGCCTATGCTACCTGTGTCAAGGGGAAATTGGCAATTAGTCAGGCATTTGGAAATCATTATTATGGTTGACCAAGAGATCAGGGGATGATGATCTCTCCCCAAATTTCCCAGTAATACTTTAGACTTCTTTGCTTGTTTGTATAATTCAACCCCCCAAATTTTAGTAATCATTCAAAATGTCCTGGGGCCATCAGAACATAGGGTAGGCAGTTCTGTTTCATAGTAAGGAAATGTATTTCTGTAAAAGAATTTTTTGCCTTCATTAACTGTGGTCCATTTTAAAACTAACCTTCTCTGTGAGACTGATTTCACATTCCCCAGGAAATCTGTGTGGTTCAGCTAGACTTAAATTATTATATTCACAAGTTTTTGCTTTTGGCTGGTAATTTACATTGGAAGTTGTTAGCTTTTGTGAATTTTGGTAAATTCTTATGAATAAATGAAAAGAAATGAAGCAAATAGTCTCATTAAAGGTTTAAAGGAAACTACTTTTTCCAGTGAATTCAAAGAAAGGAAACACGCTCCCCAACACACACAAAAAGGCACATGATATTCTTTGTTTAAGACCAGTAAATGATGAGTAACACAAAGGTTATTCTTATATATAGAACACATAGAAGATGCTCAGTAAATACTTGTCAGTTGAATTGCAGACAAGAATTTTTTGATGCAAAATAAGCATGGAATTGCAAAGTTTTTGTGCATTTTGTTTCAAATGACAGTTACATATTGGTTATTTTGATATATATATATATATATATATATATATATATATATATATATAATTTAAATATATATATATTTAAATATCCAGTGTATATACTTTAAAAAAGCCATTGCAATTTTTGATTGCTGTTACATTACATGAATGTTCTCGTGTTTCAAGAGCACTTAAAGCCTAGAACTTTTAGATGGTTTAGAGGAGACATTTGTTTCCCATAGCTACTTAAGAGAATGTTGGTTTCCTGGGAACTGAGGCCCGAGGAAGCAAAATTTCATCCTTCCTCCTCATGCTGGATAGGATGCTGTAGCAAACACTTCCATGTGTTGTGACTCAGGATTCCAGGCCTCTTCTCCTTAAGGCTTCTAAGTAAATGGCATAATGGTTGCTCTATTGCCATGATGTAACCCTGGCCATGTGTATCTGTATTGAAGAGAATTTGTGACATTACCATATGTGGGAATGCATGGGTGTGGAAGGTGTTAGGGAATGACAGGTGAGTCACTTTCTGCATATCCTGGAAGGATTATGTGTATTATCTGAGTGTAGGTTTAGGGCAACTAAGTTGGTTTTATAATGATGTTAAACCCAAGAAATAGACACCAAAAACTAAAAAAGAAATAAAATAAAAGAATATGCATTTACATTGTTTTAGGCTTTTTGTTCAAGGAAAATGAAATAAAGTGAACACGATAATATGCATATATCTGATTTCAGAATTTTATCCCTGTTATTATATATATTTCAGTGTAGTTTGGCATCCTAAGTTGAATAATAGAGTGTAGCATCCATCGATAACTTTCATATAAATGTTTAATGTGAAAGTACATTTATTAAGATGAGTGGAAATAAATAGCACAAATAGTGGTCAACAGGTTAACCAATTTTGAAATTTTAAGCTCTGTTTAAAACTTATAAAATGTATAACTTAAAAATGTATAATTAGATTACCAGAAAAACTGACTTTCCCTTCTCATTGGGTAAAGTAGTATCGAAGCAACTTCACATAATATTTGATCTTATTATTTCTGGGAAATTATTTTATTCTGGGAAAATGGTTTGCAAATGACAGGCTTTTTCTTTTTTTAGTGACTTTAAAAAATGAGCCAAAAAAGCCAGTGGCATGTGGGTTTTTATGATTATGATACAAAGACAGATAATACTGACTCATAATTAGTTGTAGGTGCATCTCAACGCATCACACGTTTTACTGAGGCTTTAACTAGGTGACAGAAATTTCTAAATTTTTTCCTAAAGGCCAAAAGTTGCTTTTACTTGTTTGTATTGCTGAAGTGCAATACAGTTTGTATTGCTGAAGTTAACCCAAAAGCTAACACATGCGTGCGTGCATACACGTGTGTGCGCTCGCGTACACACACACACACACACACACACACACACACACAGACGTCTTATGGAATAAATGGTCTTATTTGCTCATTTTCAGTCTGTAAAAGAAAAAGCTGCTTTAGTATTGTGTCTGTTCTGAATTTAGAACCCAGATAAGAGCACCTGCTAAATACATAGACGAACTTTTTATGAAACCTGCTGCTAGCTTCACCTGTATTGCCATCATTGCTCCAAATTAATAAACTAAGGTCAGAAGATGAAGGATGGGAATGGACATTTTCTTGCTTCTTCAGCTGGGTGTCAGAATATTTTACCACCTGGTAAATAATGTTGGACTTCAACTTGTTACTGATGCATTTTAACAGTAGACGCAATGTGTGATGTGAATAAATATATTTTGTGTTCTTCATATGTGCTGCACTGTATGAGATTAAAGATGTGTATATTTTGTTGCTTGTATCAGTATGC
Source organism: Felis catus (assembly GCF_018350175.1). Classification (NCBI taxonomy): domain Eukaryota; kingdom Metazoa; phylum Chordata; class Mammalia; order Carnivora; family Felidae; genus Felis; species Felis catus. The sequence continues at coordinate 65,840,757 of NC_058375.1, forward strand.
AACTCATGTAATTTTAGTGTTTTAGCTTAAAACTTCAAACAAATGATTTATAATAAACTTGGACTAGTGTTTATCAAGAATCTATTTTTGGGAAGGTCATATAAAGCTTGGAACTCTTGAATCTAAACTTCTATTTTTATCTATTCGGTGGGAAGAATTTCAACTTGTTTTCTTTATTATCTTTGGTATGTCTCTTTTTCCTACTTTTCTGTGACATTGGCTTTCTTTCTTTTTCTTTCTTTCTTTCTTTCTTTCTTTCTTTCTTTCTTTCTTTCTTTCTTTCTTCTTTTGTGGTTCATCTAAGCAGGTCATAATTAAAAAAATTTTTTTCTATGTTTTATTGATTTTTGAGAGACATAGAGACAGAGAGTGAGCGGGGGAGGGGGAGAGAGAGAGAGAGAGAGAGAGAGAGAGAGAGAGAGAGACACCCAGAGAATCTGAAGCCGGCTCCGGGCTCTGAGATGTTAGCACAGAGCTAACAAGTGTCTGAGCTGAAGTCAGACACTTTACCGATGGATTCAGCCAGGCATCCCAGCAGGTAGTAATTTTGATGGAAATCTGAAAATTTCCAAATGCATCAGGATAGCAGAGAAACGTCTGTGATAACAAATAACCCCCCAAATTCTCACCTATGGCTCCTGTCCATTCAGAAAGGGAGCTCTTTTCATTGTAATGACTCAGAGACCTTAGGTGACAGAGCAACCACCATCCTACATGTTGTTCGCCATGCTACAGGGGAGAAAACACGGCGAATCATGAACTGGCTCTTAGAGCTTCCACCTAGAGGTAAGACATAATACTTTTGTTCACGCATCTCTGGCCAAAGCAAGTGATGGCCCTGTGAACTTTAAGGGAAGCAGGTTAGTACAATATTATGATATGCCCAGGAGGAGAACTGAAAATAATTGGTAGACAGCACAAATGATTTCCATATCAGGTTATATATTTTCATTCTTGCCTTCCTAATATAATTCGAACCTGAACTTAAATTTTTTTTTTTTAATTTAAGAGTATCATGGGATGAAAGCATTTAGGATTCAGTCCTCTGAGTAGCTTATAATCTATAAAGATAAGGGAGAATGAATGCTACATATGTTGTTGGCAATTAATAAAACGTTAGAAGATAAAAAACCACTATAGAATAAAAAGTGAAAAAAACTTGGTTTTAAAAAAAGGCAGGAAGTGAGACGCTTCTGTGCACTGCCCAAACATTGCCTAAATTGCAGCTCAGTCTGGAATGGCTGCTTTTCCAATAAATGAGGATGCTTGAAATACATTTTTCTCTTTGTACTTTCAGTTTCCTTATGATAGAATATATTTACCTTTGTATATCCCATGCCATGGAATTCTATCAAATGGTCAGAAAATCTCAAGTAGTATAATAGCCCGAGAGAGAGATTAAACTGTTCTTTTTCTCCAAGTAAGAACAGTCCCTTCATTTCCAACCTAAACATGAAGTATATAAAACAAATCAGGGGTGCCTGGGTGGCTTAGTTGGTTAAGCATCTGACTTCAGCTCAGGTCATGATCTTTGTGAGTTGGAGCCCCACGTCAGGCTCTCTGCTGACAGCTCAGAGCCTGGAGCCTGCTTCAGATTCTGTGTCTCCCTCTGTCTCTGCCCCACCCCCACTCACGGTCTGTGTGTGTGTCTCTCTCTCTCAAAAATACATAAAGATTAAAGAAAAAAATTAAAAAGAAACAAATCAGAAACCTGGCTAAAATTAAATCATAATCTTGAGATGTACGTTCATATTTACCAAGTATTTTGTTCAAAGCTGCCAGAGGGAAAGAATTGCAAAGATTGCAATTATAAAGAATTTCTGGGAGAGCTGCCTTTCTGCCTGCAAAAATACCACCTGAACACAATATGATGAAGATACGCTATACAATAGGAGAAGTGTGAAGATTTTTATGCTGTCAAAAATCTCACATCCATTAAGCATATTTTTAGTTAGCAATCTAGATAGTTTATGAAAGAAAAATGAAAATGTCATTTTATATATACTGTACATCTTATAGTACAGTAGGGGCAGAATTATTGAAATCAAAGGAACCATATTTTGGATTTGAAGTGCACTTTACATTTCCACTTACAAAAGCATGGAAACTCTTAGGTATTTAATAACATTTGAGTTATTTTTTAAAAGTATCTGATTGGTAAAACCCCAAACTAACAAAATGACTTCTGTTGTTGTAGTACTGACTTTCCCATGTTAAATAAGGCAATCCTATCCTTGTCTACACCTAAATAATGAGATGCTACTAGATATACTCTTGTGTTGTAAAACTTGTGGATTTCAACAACCCATTTTGGTACATACAGAGTATTCTTCTTAACAACTAACTACTCTTACATAATGCAAGTGTTCCGTGATGTAGATAACAATTTTTCTGTTGAAGGAGAGCTGTTTTTGTTTTTGGTTATTTGCCTCTTTCAAATAACGCTATTTCAACACATATCCTTACCCTTTGTTATGTTCTGTGGGATCACTAGGTAAAGGGCACGTGTATTTTCCATGTCCATGGAAACTGCCATATTGCAACATATGTACTCCCATTCTCTTCTTCTTCTTCTTCTTCTTCTTCTTCTTCTTCTTCTTCTTCTTCTTCTTCTTTTAAAAGTTTATTTATTGAAAGAGAGGGAGAGAGAGAGAGAGCACATGGAAGGGGCAAAGAGAGAGAGAGGATCCCAAGCAGACTTCACACCATCAGTGAGGAGCCCAATGCAGGGCTTGAACTCACAAACCTTGAGATCGTGACCTGAACTACCCAGGCGCTCCCTCCCATTCTTTTCTTAAGAAAAAGCCCTATTCTTGACACCACCTACTGTTTATTTCAGCAATCTTTTTATTGTCACCCATGTGATTAGCAAAAGTAAATCATATTTAATACTTTGTTATGTTACTTGTATTTCCCATTGCGAATGAGGCTGAGCATCTTTTCATACCTTTATTAGTCATTTCCACTTCCTCTGTAAATTTTCTGTTCCTGACCTTTCTTTTCAATATGTTACTATTATTTTTTTCTTACTGACTTGGAGGAGGGCTGTGTTTTTTAAGGATATTGTTTTAGACAGCCTGGGCTGCTATCACAAAGTACCATAGACTGACTGCTTAAACAAGAGAAATTGATTCCTCACAGTTCTGGAGGCTGAGAAGTCCACGATCAAGGTGCCAGTCAGTGAAGTACCTGGTGAGAGCTGTCTTCCTAGCCATCTTCTTGCTGTATCCTCACACAGTGGAGAAAGGGGGGAAGTTGAGGGGGAAGGAGAGAGAGAGAGAGAAGAGAGAGAGAGGCAAAGAGAGAGAATAGACAGAGAGAGAGGTCTCAAAGGTACAAATCCCATCATGAAGATCCCACCCTCATGACCTCATCTAAACCTAGTTAGTTCCCAAAGGCCCATCTTCAAATACCATCACACTGAGGAATAGGCTTTAATATCATGAAATTGGGGGTGGGGGTGGACACCATTCAGTCCATACCAGACTTTATCTTTTTTTTAAAAATTTTTAAAATGTTTATTATTTTTGAGAGAAACAGTGCAAGCGGGGGAGGGACAGAGAGAGAAGGAGACACAGGATCTGAAGCAGGCTCCAGGCTCTGAGCCGTCAGCACAGAGCCCGACGTGGGGCTCAAACGCATGGAGTGTGAGTCATGACCTGAGCTGAAGTTGGACGCTCAGCTGACTGAGCCACCCAGGTGCCCCTATTTTTTTTTTTTACCAGTGTTACAAATACTTTTCTCCCAGGCTGCTATTTTCTTCTGACTTGAAGGTATCTTTCACCATACTAGAGTTCTACATATTTACTTAGGCAGAACTAACCTTTCATGGATTCATTGTTTTGTTTCTTGTTTAGAAAGACGTTCTGTTCTTGGGGTGCCTGGGTGGCTCAGGGGTCTGACTTCAGCTCAGGTCATGATCTCATGGTTCATGAGTTCGATCCCTGCATAGCGCTCTGTGCTGACAGCTCAGAGCCTGGAGCCTGCTTCAGATTCTGTGTCTCCCTCTCTCTCTCTGCCCCTCCACCATTCTCTCTCTCTCTCTTTCTCTCTCTGAAAAATGAATAAACCTAAAAAAAAAAGACATTCTGTCCTCAAAGATTATAAACATATCCCCATATGTCATTTTCTACAGTTAGAGTTTTGTTTTTTATCTTTAGATTTTGTAGTTTTCATGGAATTCACTTATTTATTTCTTTTGTGCCATGTAATATAGGGACCTTTTTAAAAATTTTTTTTAATGTTTATTTTTTACAGAGAGAGAGACAGAGCATGAGCAGGGGAGGGGCAGAGAGAGAGGGAGACACAGAATCCGAAGCAGGCTCCAGGCTCTGAGGTGTCAGCACAGAGCCCGACCCGGGGCTCGAACTCACAGACTGCGAGATCATGACCTGAGCCGAAGTCGGACGCTCAACAGACTGAGCCACCCAGGCGCCCCTGCCTTTTTTTTTTTTTTTTAAATACCAAATATATAAATAATAGACCCAACACCATGATAAAAATTTTAGAAAAAACATTTTTTTTTTCTAGTTGTATTCTTGGACTCTTATCTGGGATAGATTTTTATTAGGGATTTTGAAATATTGAGCTTAGCTCACCTGGCCTCTCTTACTAATTCAGGTTGGGAATACTAGTCTAGACATACATAATAATAAAAGTAATACTACCCTTAGGATTCAACAATGACCCTAAGACCTATCACCAGTAGAATATGTTCTTTAAATTGCTTTTTAGCCAAGGAATTTTAGGTATATGCCACATAATTTTATGTAATGCTATTTTCCCTTTTTGCCAGATGTCTGCTGTGGCCAGTAGTTTCCAGATGGTTAAGTGGGTTAATTAGGAGTTGTATTAGTGTGCTAGAGCCACCATAACAAGTACCACACACTGGGTGGCTTAAACAACAGAGATTTATATCTTCACAATTCTGGAGGCTGGAAGTCTGAGATCAAGATGTCGGTAAGGTTGATTTCTTCTGAGACCTCTCTGTCTTGTAGGTGGCTGTCTTCTTCCTGTGTCTTCACATGGCCTTTCATCAGTATATAATCTCCTCTTCTTATATGGTTACTAGTTATACTAGACCTAGTGACCTCATTTAACCTTAATTACACCTTTAAAGACCATATCTTTAAATCCAGGCACCTCCTGTGGAACTGGGGGATTAGGACTTGAACATGCTAATTTTGGAGGGACACAATTCAGCTCATACCAGGGATATAGTCTGTGATATTGAGATAAAGTTACAGAAACTGACCCACACAGGGATTGAGCTTGTTATCACTGATTTATTACCCAGTGGTTCTCAAATATTAGCATGCATCTGTTTTACATGAAAGACTTGCTAAATTGCTGGGCCCCACCCCAGTGACTGATTCAGTTGGTCTTAAGTAGGGCCAGAAAACTTATATTTCTAACAAGGTCCTGGGGAAGGTCCCAGGGCACTGCTGATCTGAGGAATACACTTTGAGAACCACTGGCTTAATCAACTATGCTAAGCAGCCACAGATGGCATGATATGAAACATATAAAGAACCGTGAAGCTTTCTGTCAATGCAAAATTGTACCACTATTTTAGTACTGGCAATTTAATTCCTTTCCTGAGGACTGTTTTTGCTCCAATCTGAAACAAATTGGACTTGAAAAATGTCAGAGCTATGCGGGAAGGGGCTAGAAGAACACAGGATACTAGAGATTGACAGTAAGAGTCACATATAAAAAGATAAAGCAGACAAAAGTGAGACCATGGTTTAGCTGCTCACATATTTCTTACTGGTGTCAAAAAGACTTTTGTTGCCACGTAGACTGGCAAGATTCCCATAGTAGCCTGGAAATTGTGCTATATTGGTTATGTTTTATCAGCAACCCAAAGTCTCTTTTTTTGTTGTTTTTAAAGAAAAAGAACAAGGCTATTTGGATTAATTTTACATTTTCCTCCCTTACACTTCCAATGTTTATAATCTTGTTTGATTCTTACATTTTCCATTCTTATTTGAGTCCAGTTGGTTTTAAAATACTTTTCTACTCTAGTAAAATAAATCTTGAGTCAGTTGTTGGGCTTCAAGGTTGGGGGGTAGTACTGAAACTTTTTCAGTTTCCAAATAAAATATAATACTAATACTTTTGGGACAAGTAAATTATTATAGTGGATTTTGTTGAAGACAATTAGAATCACAGTAGAGAATAAATGGACCCAAACTAAACAAAAATGCTTGAACTCAAAATCTCATTCTGAAGGCATTAAAAATACAGTGTCTTTTATTAAGTCCAAGTAAGTGGCATTTCTAAGGTAAGAAGAAGAAAAAAAACTACAGAAGAAAAAACCCAGGCCGAGATTTTTCAAGACATGGTTCCACTCAGGAAAATTCCTCTCCCTCTTAAGAAGAATATGTCATTGGTCTCTGGGAGATATCAAACCTAAGCACAGAGAAAAATGTTTTAAGTAGTCAATTATTTAAATATATCATTCTGAAATCTCAGAGCCAAGTATACCAGTCTGTAAAATTTGAACTATTAGAAGAGTTGAAAACAGCAATAGGATATAGTTTCCTGATGATTGTGGCATTTGTCATCACTTATGATTATGGCTTTATAGGATTAGTGATTTCCTCAGAGCAATACTCAAATGCAAATGCAAAACAGAGAGCTCAAAACTGTTTTGAGAATTAAAGAAGCTAAAATTAGAAGTACTACATAGCTATTTGCTTTCTTAATTGTGGTGAGGCAGCTATTAAAGTTGTCCTTTAATGATGTTTCTGGTGGTGCCTTAAAAAAGTAATAATGACATTTCCCATGAGGCAGAATTCTCCAGAAGATCTAGCTATGGCTCCTGTGAATCTTACCCAAAACATAAGATTTGTGGTACACATCTCCTAGCCCTTCTTAGTTGCGCCAATCAATAACTTGTAATCATTGGGAAGAATTTTCTAAGAAGAACTCCATGTGCCAAGGCCTTGGGATGAAAAGGAGCTTGGATTTGTTTGGTGGCTATAGTTTTACGCTATAATAAAGAAGCATCAACTGACTTCTGTCTCCTACATTCCCTAAACATGTTAGCCCACCCTTCAGGCCTGTGAAGATAGGTGATTTGTCCAATACTGATTTCAGCCCATTACCGCTTATATCCAACTAAAGTATCATTATATTTTGGACCAGCTTGCCTTCACATGTCAGGAGAACCTATTGTGGATTGTGATTCAATTCAGAATGGAGGCAGCAGTTCATTTTGACCTAATGAAGCATTGGGTCTGGCATTTTTGTCATTCACTTGTACTTGTGTTTAGGAGCTTTCCACATTTCTGCTTTGTGAGGAGTAGTCATGGAGTAGGATCAAGAGGGAGATGATTTTAGTGTCTCTAGCCTCAGAAGAAAAATCTCTGCAGATTTCAAGAAAGGAAGATATTCTACCATTACAACATTGTTCTTGGAAATACTTCAACTCTCATAAGCCTTACCAGTAATTCTTTTCAAGATCATAGCCACCCTCCGCAATTTAACATTTCAGCTGTAATTCTGAGTAAATTTTGCTAGTGGGTAAGAGTGTCATTATTAAATTTGTAACTATTACTACCCTCTTAGCAAAGGCCTGTGATTTAGACTTCACTTGCATAACAACATATTTCTTTATGGAATACAAGTCATTCTTTGCTCTGATGATTAAGAGATGATACCTGGCTGTTGAGTCCCAACATACAAGTTTCTTGATTTTGCTCTTCATTGCAATTGCCACTGTAGGTTAAGTTTCATCATGTTTTTCCTAATGTGTAGCTGCCTAGCTGTTTTCTTTGTCACCACTTTGTTTCCGAAAGGGTCACCACTTTGCCTCTTCATATTGAACTTATAATTTCCTTCCTAAAAAATAACTATGACTGTTTTATCTACCTGCTTTCAAATCATTTCTTTCCTCACTGCCTTCAACGTCAGGTCAAACTATTTAGCATGACAACAGCTCTTCATTATCTTGTTTATAGTGGATCTTTTCTGAGGAGTCTAAGCAGCCTTCTATCCTCCCTTCTCTGAGATTTCTGAGTCTCCTTCTATCATTATCAGGGGTATTTATTTACCAATAACTATGCTTGTACCTTGAGACTCACTGGATCTGACCATGAGTAGGTGAGTAGGCCTCTTTATCAAGTCGTGAAACTCAGATTCTCCTGAGTGGGATTTTAGATTCATGGAGTACATTGATTATCTAATTTGATCTTACTGTGGTAATATTATTCTGTTATATTATCATATTATTTTAAATAGACAGAATCTATAGCTTGAAGAAGCTATTTGCTTAGAAGCACATAGAGAGGTTTAAAACACCAGTCTCTTACAATCCAGGTTACATTGCTGCCATGAAAAAAATTTTTAAATGTGGTTTTATAATTAAAGTATAATTCCACATGAAGTACCTAATTTGTAATACTGGACATCAGAATCATTAGCAAGAATTCCATTTGTCTAATGTCATTTAATAGTGACTAAAGGAACATGAACAGACAATTTCTCAAAAGAAGACATCCAGATGGTCAACAGACACATGAAAAGATGCTCAACATCACTCATTATCAGGGAAATGCAAATCAAAACCACAATGAGATATCACCTCACACCTGTCAGAATGGCTAAAATCAACAACACAAGAAAACAAATGTTGGCAAGGATGTAAAGAAAAAGGAACCCTCTTACATTGTGGGTGGGAATGCAGACTGGTGTAGCCACTATGGAAAGAAAGTGGAGGCCCCTCAAAAAGTTAAAAATAGATCAACTCCATGATCCAGTAATTGCACTGCTGGGTATTTACTCAAAGAATATAAAACCACTAATTCAAAGGGGTACATGCTTTCCTATGCTTATAGCAGCATTATTTACAGTAGTCAAGATATGGAAGCGCGTACACACACACACACACACACACACACAATGTATACACATACACACAATGGAATATTATTTAGCGATAAACAGAATGAAATCTAGCCGTTTGAAATGACATGGATGGAGATAGAGAGTACAATGCTAAGTAAAATAAGTCAGTCAGAGAAAGACAAATACTATATGATTTCACTTTAATGTAAATTTAATTAACAAAACAAATGAGCAAAGGGAAAAAAGAGGGAGAGACAAGCCAAGAAATAGACTCTTAACTATTGACAACAAACTGATGGTTACCAGAGGGGAGGTGGGTAGGGGGATGGGTTAAATAGGTAACAGGGATTAAGAAGTGGACTTGTGATGACTTCTGGGTGATGTATGGACTTGCTGAATCACCATACAGTAAAACCTTGGATTGTGGGTAACTTGTTCTGTGAGTGTTCCACGAGATGAGCAAACAGTTCTAATAAATTTTGAGTTGATAAATGAGCAATGTCTTGCAAAACGAATAGTACCTGATACCAAATGTGACGTGATCACAACTGAGCCCAATGGTTCTTGAAATTCTCTTTGATATACAAGTGCTTTGGATTACAAGCATGTTTCTGGAATGAATGATGTTCACAAAACCAAGGTTTTACTGTATTGTACACCTGAAACTAATATAACATTGTGTGTGAACTAACTGGAATTAAAAACTTAAAATAAAAAATAAAAACATTTAAAAACCAGTAAAGGGGCCCCTGGGTGGCTCAATTGGTTAAGTGTCTGACTTATGATCTCATGGCTTGTGAGTTTGAGCCCCACATTGGGCTCTGTGCTGACAGTGCAGAGCCTGCTTCAGATACTGTGTCTCCCTCTCTCTCTGACCCACTCCAGCTTGCTCTCTTTCTTTCTCAAAAATAAATAAACAGCAAGAAAATTTAAAAATAGTAAAAAAAATAAATTCTATGTTTAGTAGATCTGCCTCAAATATGACTCATGAAATTTTTTGTTTTTCCAGAATTATGCCTAACCATTTCTAATATTTATTGTAAGTATATTTAATAGATGAACAATCAGGATGAATGTAAATTTTAAAAAAAGTATTTATTTATAGTTGATAATTGGCTTTATAAAAATTGGGGGCAATAAAGTCATTTGGCATTACTGACACTCATGTATTTCTGCACCAGTTGCAAAAGCCTGGTTGGAAAAGGAGGAATATATATGTGAATAGGGAAGAAAGGCGGGAAATACATTTTTTGAGTATGCTCTATCCCAGTCATTGTACTTGACGCACATTTCTGAATCCTCAAGAAACCCAAGAAACATGTATTATTATCACTATTTTACAAGGAAACTGAAGTAAAGAAGAAGGACTTTGTAGATTTCTAAGAGGCTTTATGTATTTATCACATCACAACCATACTACTAAATATTAAATGTTGTAGAGGATCATGTTAGAAAAAATACCCTGAAATCTGAAAAAAAAAAAAAAACCTGTTAGGACAACTGCACTGATACCAGGTGTTGGTTGTCAGGACAAGAGAAAATCGAAGGTAGTCAATCACTCCAGTGACATCTAAGTTTAATTGTTGTCATGGGGATGTTAACTTTGTGTAGTACCAAACTGTGGCACACAAAGGTGATGCTAGAAGTTTGCAGATCTTCAGTTCTAAAAATTATCTGTGTCACTTTCTTTCACTGGTGTAGATGAAGAAGTTCATCTAAAGAAAGATCACAAAGAATGGATTAGTTCAGCACATGGGGCAGGCAACAGAAGACACAGTTGCAGGTACCACCGGATACGATACATTCGGGAACTTTTTGGCACATTAGAAGGGGCTATGGTACAATGTTCATGTTTCCTCTTGGACTTGGGTATTTCATGTCTTCAGGATTTCCGTATTCCTATACTAGCTTCTTTCAAAATTGTAATGCATGAAAGATAAACTGTTAATTGATGTTGTTTAAACAAAGTTTTTCTTGGTCAAACATATTTGAGAAACTCAGTCTAAATCTTTCCCAAGGTGTGCCAAAGTCTACAACAGGGTTGAAAACCTGTTTAGTTTGTTTAATGGTTTTAAAAATGTATTAGCTAGGGCAAAAACTGTTTGCCTTGTATACTTACTATAATCCTTTAAAACCATTTTTGGAAAACACCATTCTTGATAAACAGGACATCATTTCTTGCTGCTCTTAGCTATAATTTGTGGTTTTTCTCTGAGTACTACTATCTTAGATACTAATTACACAAGGAAAATTCTAGAGCAGAAAGCCATCAAATAATAAAAATGCCAAGAATTATCAATATTAGTATGCATCCTTGATCTTTGAGAGAATAAAGCAGACGGCTTACTGACTTCTGAGCATTCATCTTAACCATAAGGGAGGATAACCAGGATCAAATAAAGTCACTTAGGGGGATAGATGAAGTAATGCTTACATTGTTGCCTTATTTTCCAGGGTTTACTTGCTTGTTCCTAAATAGAGATATTTCTGCTCTCACATTCCAAAGCAATGCTTGATGTGGTTTCATCCTTGAATGTCTGAGACAGTTATTAACTAAGTGAGAAGGTGTTAAATGGAAACTAGCTGAGAAAGAAAACTTTGACATGGATTTCAGAAATTGTTTCTGGCCTTAAGAATACTTTTATCCAGTACCAAATTTGTACTATTCATGGTCTACTCTTAGCCATTCCTAATTTTGTCAGTGCTCTTCCTACAGCAAAGTAAGTAAGCGCAAGCATTCGTTAATAGTGAGAAATATAGGCTTAGTCCATGAAATCAGGTTCCCAGGAGTAGTCATAACCAAGGATAGCCCAGTGGAAAGGCACAGTGTATTAAATGTGTCTTTAACCAATAAAATAGAAAGTAGGACAAAGAAAATGGAGAAAGTATTTTGAGTAAAATACTTTCTCAGGCTAACCAACTAGTTTGTTAGGCTAACTAACTCAGGCTAACTAGTTTGTTTCTCTTATATGCTTGTTTGATTTCTTTCAGGGTATGAACCCCTGAAAATATTGCAGATTAAATTTTACAAAATGAATGAAAATAATCTAGGCCAGACAAAAGAAAATCTCTACCTTGATTGTTAATTTTGCCATGTTACTACTATCAGTTACTTGGAGCAGTAGAATGACTGATTTGAGCCAAGTGTTACAACTTGAGGTTTTATTTATTTATTTAAAAAATTATTTTTTTAAAATTTATTTTGAGAGGAAGAGAGACCATGAGTGGGGAGGGGCAGAGAGAAAAGGAGAGAGAGAAAATCTCAAGCAGGTTCCGTGCTGTCAGCACAGAGCGTAAGGTAGGGCTCAAACCCACGAACTGTGAGATCATGACCTGAGCCAAAACCAAAAGTCAAATGCTGAACTGACTGAACCACCCAGGCACCCCTCACTTGAAGTTTTTGAAGGATGTTCTGCAATGTTTCTTAGAATTGGCTATTCCTGTTTCTGACTTCCATTGACTCTTCTCCAGAAAGAGAAAGTGGAAATGGATGCAATGTTGTGGTCACTGATGGGTGAATCCATGGGACTGAGTTTCAGAAGTCGGTCAGTTGTCCGATGACTATTGAAGGTGAGGAAAAATTTTCCCTACCCAGTGGGAAATCTCCATCAGCTATCAGAGTAGGTTTTCTTGGGACTGAATGACAATGGTATTTCTCTTTGCAGTTGTGGTACATCTACCAAGAATTCCATAGCTTACCTTCCACACTGCTATTGCTCAGTCCGAGAGTCACAGAGAAGGTTTGAAGGAATAGTGAATTTATTGACTCATGATAGCATTTTAAAACACAACTTAACTTGTATTTCAAACAGATTTCAAATAGTTTCATGTCTGGTTAGTAAAGTGCAGTGAGACTAGAGTAGTGATTTTGCATTGTGTTGTTAGTCACGTGAATTTGCAAGGGAGAAATGGCAGGGGCAATGCGTCTTGGCTAAACCACAAGTTAGTCCTCCACGGAATGAAAGATTCTGAATTAAGATTTCAGAACTCTCCCGGAAATGTGATTAGGTATCATGTTCCCATGCATCCCACAGAGTGTGAACCAAAGTGTCTGTGCAAAGATCAGGGCAGTAGGTAGCTAGGCAAAGATATTTACACAGATTTACAAGAAGGTTAGAAAATCTAGACAGTAAACTGGTATTATACTTTTTCTTTTTCTAGAAAGAATATGGGCAACATATTTACAAAAAAATATTCACAGTAATCAAATACAGCATTTAAAAGATATTCATAGTTTTAGCGGGAAAAAAATCTGACAGTTGTCAAAGACACTAGAAAAACCAGTGAAGTAAGAGGGTGGATGGAATAGCAGGTAAAGTAAAAACAAAGGATGAGAAAAATTCCAGCTTTGTGAACTTCCTAGATTGAGGCTGGGCTGCAGTGAGATTGACTGCATCTTTTGGCCTGACCTATCTGACCTGAGCTGCAAGAATGCAGGTAAAGGGCCCTGCCCTGATGACCTTCGTCTGCCTTTCTGCTTTCTCCAGCTCCTCCTAGTTTAGAAGAAAAACAAAAGTGCTTCTTTGATCTCCTTTTGTATCTTTCCTTTTTTGAGTCCCTCTTAATTTTCCCTAAAATTCCCTTTTTTTAAAAAAAAATCTTGGTACAATTTTCAGATAATGTAGGTTGCTAGAAGAAAGAAACAAAGTGAATTGAGTGGCTAAACTGTTATTTCTTCTGCTTTTACAGCTTATTTATCCTCCAAGTTATATTCCAAGAAGATCTGCTTTGGTCCTAACAAAGGACCTAACAAACCTAGCAAACCTATCATTAGCTTGTAAAGCAATTGATTTTATTAAATGCTTTTAGCAAACAAAAGATTGTTTTCTTACTGGCATCCTGGAATTGCCTAAATACAACCCATTATGGATGATCATTTGCTAAAGGTTTTTAATCAGTGGCCACTCATCTCTTAAATGCTCCAGTAATATATTCTTGGAATCAAAATTGTTGATATTTTTGAGATATTGACTATGCGTATGATATTTTAAAGAAGTTTTATAAATACCCAGCAGGCCTACCTCTACAGAGTAATCAAGTACCTTAATCACTAATAAAATGAACCCAATCTTGTTGGTGTGTATCTCTTTCATGTCAGTTAATCATCACAGTGCATTAAGGAACTCACTAGGTGAAAAATATTATACTGAGAACTTTAGAAATCAATGTGGAAAATCTTAAAAGTGGAAATGAAGGCAGCAGATCCATTTCAAGTGTGTTTTTTATTTACAAACCGGCAGTCTTGTGCATTGATAAAATAAATAAAAAGTAAACAATAATAACTATTTAACAGATTAGGTCAACTGTCGCAACCTGCTTTGGTAAACATGAATGTTTACTAAATCATAAATTATGCTTTAGAATCCTGTGTCTGCAAAGCTAGAACTGGAGCTCTTTCTGAAATTGACACAGAAATGTAATTCAAGTACGTGGAAGAGTCCTCCAACCCAACAGATTAAACTCTTCAACCTATCTGTTCTCTGGGAGGATAATCTGGGGCCTGGCAGGAGTGATGAGGACACTCCCATCAGCACAAATTAATGAAGGTAAGAGAAATAGGACTTGCACAGTTAGGGAGAGCACCTTACCTCAACCACTTTGGAGATTATGTTTATCCAGGGGTTTTCACCAAGTTTTACGATGTTTAAGACTGCAGTGAAAGGCAGGAATGAGCAAAGTGTAAACCAAGTTCAGGATTGTTCCTTATTTCTTAAAGTGTTTATTCTCAGATGGCTGGGGGAAAGCTCAGAGACCTGACAAACAATGACCGTCTGATATCACGATGATAATAACATGAATGGGTGGCTTCTCAAGAGCTGTTAGTTTCTGAAGTCAGCATGTATGGCAATGAGGGAGTTATCCTGACAAAGTGACATACCACCTCTGAAACACAGTATTTGAGGTTTTGTGTATACGACAATATGGGGCAATACGTACATATAATGAGTATAGAAATATGTAATAAAGAATATTAATATGCAGAACAATCCTCATCACTATTTACATACTTCCTCCCTTACTCCTTTTTTCTTCCTTTTCCAAGCAAATGATGTGACTCCACTGAAATAATATTAATAATTATTTTATTATGGCTTCCTTTTAATGAGTGGCTTTATCTTCACCAGAACTTTGCTGATGCTTTTTTATTAATTTAATGTATTTTATTTCATTTAACACTTACATTAATACTGTGAGATGGGGATTGTTGATCAGTTAACAGATAATGAATTGGACACTGACCAGAGTTAATAATCAGGTAGCCAGGATTTGAACACAGGTCTATCTGATGCTGAACCTCACAGACTAGTTAATGTGTCTGTCCATATAACATGAATGCACAAGTCACTATATGTATGTATATATACACACATCCATAGCACACAGATATATAATACAGTGCCACTGCACTTTTCTCTCAATTGTGTGACTTTAATGCAACTGATAAAATATTACAATTCGATTCAAACTGTTCTAGTTCTTATTTTCTAAATTGCTGACTAAGAATCTGTTGGAGAAAAGAATCAATGTCCTGGGGACCTCAAAGAAGAGTAAGAAAGAAGCCATCCATATTGATATCTTTTATAACCCAGACTTTGTAGAACCAAGGTCTAGAGATAGATACTAAAAACTTAAATACTTATTTTTTAATGGGGCTTAATTATGAATTAAGCACTTCATATACATTGCTATGAGTTGAATTTTATCTCCTCAAAGTCCATATGTTGAAGTTCTAAACCTCAGTACCTCAAAATGTGACCTTACTTAGAAATAGGGTCATGTAATTAGTTAAGATGATGTCATACTGGAATGGATGGTCCCCTAACCCAATACAACTGGTGTCCTCCTAAAAAGAATGCCACGTGGAAAGAAGAAAGAGACACCTATAGAAGCAAAATGATATGAAGACACAGGGAGAAGACATCCACCGATAAAGCCACGGAGAGGGGCCTGGAACAGATCCTGCCCTCATGGTTTTCAGAAGGAACCAACCCTGATTTTGGACTTTTAGGCCCTGGAACTGTGAGACAATAAATTTCTGTTGTTTAAATCATCCAGTTTGTGGTTCTTTGTTTTGGCACTGCTAGCAAATAATAATATTATCTTGTTAAATCTTCACAGCAAACCTGTGAGGTAGGTGTTATTATTGTCTTTAGCTCACCAATGAGGAGAAGTTAAGTACCAGTGAGCAAGGGGCACTCTGGGCTGTGACACCAGGTCCCATTTTTATGACTTAGAGGCTATATTGCCCCAACCCAGGAGAAGAGATAGCCATTGGCCTCAATATTAAGGAGATGTCAAAATACCCCCAAAATTCACTGGTGTGAATTAAAGGGATTGACTGTCCTCCAAAGTCTTAGAAGAGTTAATCATGTACTTTCCTGGGGAACTGATAGAGAGTGAACTAGCTTGTCAGGCCCCAAAAGTGTAACATCCCTGCCTGTCACAATCATGAACATAGGAAAACACAGACATGCACTCCCGATCTGCTCTTTATAATATAGGGAAAAAGTATATCTGGGAAACCTCTTTCCCAGTTTCCCTCAGAAGAACCCCAAACTCACTTGGCTTCTTCGCGCAAGCACCTGGTGAGTGATCACTCACACACAACATGTGTCAGGGCCAGAAATACAGCTCCTCTCAGGATATGGTATCTGGTATTTTCATTTCATACAAATCCACCAGTCTCTTTATTAATAACAACTGAAGGATGGACTGCTTATGCTGATGGTTAAATGGGCCATTATTTTCTCAGATTGTTGTGAACACTTTGTGATGATTTATCTTTCCCTTTTCACGTTTTGTTTGTACCTTTGGTGTTAGAGAACAGATTTAACCCACAGTGTTCATTTTTTATTTTCTAAAATAGCATGAGGTTAGTTCTAAAGTAATGTCATAAGGAATGCTTAGTTTTTTTGTAAATGATCTCTGAACATTTGAAAGTGAACCAAATCAAAAGTCCCATACATTGTATCCTCGTTTCTACTTTGTACATATTTCTGTTTAGAGGCAGGTAGAGGGAAGCCATGCTTTTGTAAATAAAGTAAGAGGGTTGGAATCAAAATGGGTTTGAATCCTCTTTCAGTATTTTGTGTTGTCATGTTTTCCTTTAACAATTTGAGCCCCTGTTTCTTCACCTAAATAAACAGAGATAAAAATCAACAACTTTTTATGGACTTTATGTTTTAAGTAAGATGATGGATAAGAAAAGGTCATTGCAGAGAGCCTGGCATACAGTAGGCATCATTATTTACATTTTCTATAGTTCGGGAAAATGTGATTTTCAACCACTTTTAAAGATACATTTGTAATCCCCAGCAAGAGATGATGAGATAGACACTTATACCTACTAAAACAACAAAAATTAAAAAGTTAATAATGTGGGAAAATGAAAACTCTTACAAACTGTTAGTGTGTAAGCAAAACTTTTTAAGAATCTGGAGAAAATGAGAAAGCATTCAACAAAACGAAGCAGTTCACATCCTAAAGGCCCAGAAATTCTATTACCAGAGAAATTCTTTCACATACGCTTGAAGAGGCACTGATAATATTCACTGTGGCGTTTTTTGAAATAATGAAGTCTTAGAAACAACTATTCTAATGGATAGAATAGGAAATGGACGAACAAACTGTTCATGTCGTGAGATACTATGTGGTGTCAAAGGCACGAATTAGATCTAATTATAGGCAAATTGGTAGATACCAACATTTCAAAAACACAATTTTTCAAGGAAAGGGTAAATACACAACACTGGATGGGCATGAACGTGATGGAGAGGTGGACAAGCAAGGTTAGGGGGATAAAGGAGATCAAATATGAGGGACTGGGTCTGGAAGAGTTGATAAATGTACTGTGAACTGAGGACAGGTTTTATCAATCTCATTATGTTTACCTAAGATTCATACAATAAAAATGAAATGATAACAAAAGTAGATATATTACATACTTTTATTCCTCAAAATATATGCATTGGATGCTGATGGAAACAATTAGGGGCCACTAAAAAACAAAGCTTAAGCAAGACTTGTTTTTTTTTCTGGGGCTTTTCCCCCTTCAATTGGATGGGACCTAAATACAGTTTCACTTGAGCTCCTCCTCCTCCTCCTCCTTCTTCTTGCTTTATTTATTTATTTAGAGAGATACACAGTGCAAGTGGGGGAGGGGCAGAGAGAGAGAGGGAGAGAGAGAATCTCTAGCAGACTCCACGCTGTCAGTGTAGAGCCCGACACAGGTCTCAAACTCACAAACTGTGAGATCATGACCTGAGCTGAAACAGAGTCAGACGCTTAACTAACTGAGACACCCAGGCATGCCTGTCACATGAGCTCAGTCTTAAGGAGACTCCATCTTGTCCCTATAAACACTTACGCAACCTTTGCCCTGACAACTCCCAGCTATTGCCAATGAGCCACTTTTCCTTTGAGTTTTTTACCAGGTTTTAATCAGCTTGCCTTTTGTCTTAAAATTTTAAGACATCAGGCATCACTTCATTGTACCTCCTAACAGCAAGAGAAACAAATTGAATTCTCAGAGAAGACTCTGAAAATCATTATTGCTTGGGCTACCATAACAAAATACCATATACTGAGTGGCCTAAAACAACAGACATTTATTTCTCACAGTTCTGGAGTCTGGGAAGTCCAAGATCAAGGTGCCTGCAAATCCAGTTCTTGGTGAGAGCTCTCTTCTTGGCTTGTAGAGGTCCCTCCTTCTCAATCCTCACATGAGATGGTGAGGAGGAAGAGGGAGGTGGGAGAGGGAGAGGGAGAGAGAGGAGAGGGAATCTGGGGTCTCTTTTTATAAAGGCACTAATCCCATCATGGGGGCTCCATCATCATGACTTCATCTAAACCTAATTACCTCTCAAAGTTTCCACCTTCTAATACCATATAACAATTCCTAATACATAATGTCACCTTGGGGATGAGGGCTTCAACATAATGAATTTTGTAGAGATACAAACTTTCAGTCCAAAACTATGACAAAAACTATGTCACTAGGCTTGAGGTAAGAAGAAAGTGCTGCTTTTTAGAAAGACAGGACACAGAGCAAAGCTCTGTTCGATGAAAGCTCTCAAAATCTCTCTTCCTGTGATCTTCAGCAACCCTATCATTTTGTACTCTTGGCGTGGGATGGGTTTAAGAGCTAGGCTCTTTCTCCTTCTGTCTGGTACCTTCCATGTCATCTGTGCTCTACTCGAAGGTCTTATTACATTTACTCTCTGCTCCTAAAGCCCAAGGACACCTTTTTTTTTTCATATTAAAATCTCCATGCTTACATGCTATCATATAGTAAGTACTTAATAACTGCTGTTTAAACTCACCTGCAATAGTACAGTAGTATCCTAATTGCCCCTTTGCTTCCAGTTTCATCATTCCCACCATTACTCATTTTCTCATATAGCAAGCAAAATGAATCTTTAAAAACATAAATCTGGGGCGCCTGGTTGGCGCAGTCGGTTAAGCGTCCGACTTCTGCCAGGTCACGATCTCGCAGTCCGTGAGTTCGAGCCCCGCGTCAGGCTCTGGGTTGATGGCTCGGAGCCTGGAGCCTGTTTCCACTTCTGTGTCTCCCTCTCTCTCTGCCCCTCCCCCGTTCATGCTCTGTCTCTCTCTGTCCCAAAAATAAATAAAAAACATTGAAAAAAAAATAAAAAAAACCCCATAAATCTGAAATGTTACTCACCAGCCCTAAACCTTTCAATGAGCACCTGCTTAGTGAATACACCCCAGTCTTTACCATCGTTGATAGGGCTCTGCCTGATGCAGGCCCTGACTATTTCTTCTACTTCCTCTAAGATTTCCTCACTTCTCACCAGCTGCACAGCCTTATTTCCTGTTCAGTCACCATCCGTGTGAGATGCCACCGCAGGACTTTTGCACTTGATTTTTCTTCTGGTTCATAGGTTCTTCCTTTAGATATTGTCACAACTTGCTTTCACACCTCTGCTCAAATGTCACCTCATCTAAGATGCCTTCTGGAACCACTTAACCCAAGACGGCATCTCAACTCAACACTTCCATCCCCTTGTGTGGCTTTAGTTTTATTCCCAGCACTACTTGGAATTGTATATTTGTTTTTCTCTGCCCATTAGAATGGGAGCTCCATGAGGACAGAGATTTTGGTGATTTTGTTCACCCAGTGCCCAGAACAGTCTTTGGCATATCGTAGGTTATCACCTCAATAATAGGGGATTAACTGCTTCTCCCATTCTAAGAGGTTGGTTGATTGAACGCTTCTGGCAGAAAACCTTCAGAATGCCATGCAAAGCTATGCAAATCTGCCCCCAACTTCACCTCCTTTCCTTTGTGCTTTAATATTGGATCAATTGCCTTGCTTTCTAGTTCAGAATATTCTGTGAAATAGATTCCGATTGGGGATGGTTGAGTTAGCTCACATTGTGTTTTTCTTTGCAAATTAAATCTGTAAACCTTTATGTGGCACGTTTGCTCTGGTTCACTCCAGTCTTGGTGAATCTGTAAAATATGGTTTCTAGCTGGTTGAGGTTGTTTGCATTACTCACCTGGCTCCCCTATCCATCTGGGTAAATTTGTTCAGTCACTATTTCTTACACTTGCCATTTAAAAAAAATGTATGATCACTGTGATTTTTCCCAAGCACTTCCTTTTACCTAAAACTCCCTCTTCCCTTTTCCATCTATTTAAATCCTATCCATTCTCAGCATGGCACAATCATTGCCTGGAAGCCTCCTACAATGCCCACTTAAGGGTGTGATTTCTTCATCCTCAGAATGCCTTTGGTACTTTATGTTATCATTACATTGTTTATCTAGTGTATTTTTGTGCTGGTTATTTATATACCTTTTGGAATCTTTCCTCTTGGAGGAAAAGCGTTTTGCTTTATTTGTCTTTGCATTCTCCATAGCACCTACCTGCTGGAACCCAGTATGTGTTTGCTGAATGAAAGCTGACTGAGGAACGAAAACAGAAGCAATATTCACAATAATTCTGAACCAAGTAGGACAAAGACTCTTCTCTACTGTCACTACATGGGGACCCAGACAAGTTAAATGTTTGCCCAAGGTCCCCAGTGAGCCATTACAGCGGGTGATTAAGAGATGCTGGGTCTTCTGATTACTTGCCAGCATGCTGTCTGCACTCACTCATTTCCATGAGTCATATCAGTCCCAGACAGTCATCAAATATGCCAAATGTTAGATTGCTTTCCTATGTGATATGGATAGTAATAGTGCAGAAGATGACCCTTATTTAAACAAAAATTTTTAAATGTTTATTTATTTTTGAGAGAGAGACAGAGCGTGAGCAGGGGAGGGGCAGAGAGAGAGGGGGACACAGAATCTGAAGCAGGCTCTAGGCTCTGAGCTGTCCGCACAGAGCCCAACGCGGAGCTCAAACTCACAAGCCATGAGATCATGACTTGAGCCGAAGTTGGACGCTCAACTGACTAAGCTACCCAGGTGCCCCTGTTTTTTTTTTTTTAACTTCACCTATATTTCTCCCCACATAGTAGTTTTATATTTTTACTTTTCAATAGCTTTCTTATTGAGATGGAAACACAAAGGTCAAAGCCAGCATTTTAAATTTAGCAAAATATATTCATTGGTTCAGGTAATAAATATTTTTTCCTTTTCATTTTACATATGTAAAAAAAATGTTTATTTACTTTGAGAGAAAGAGAGAGAGCACCAGCAGGGGAGTGGCAGAGAGAGAGAAAGAGGGAATCCCAAGTAGGGTCCACACTTAGTGGAGAGCCTGAAACGGGGCTCAATCTCATGACTGTGAGATCATGACCTGAGCCGCAATGAAGAGGCGGACGTTTAACTGCCTAAGAAACCCAGGTGCCTCATTTCCTTTTAATTTTAAATATGCATATCCATTTGTTTGTTGGGTGAAGAAATTAACTGTGACCTTTCGTTTGAAGGCTTCTGATTAATTTATTCTATGAGTATAGCATATCATCATAGTAGCAATGTGTACTTCCAAACTATTTACTGAAAAAAAAGATTCAATTCTAATATTATCTTGTGATGACCTCATTTTGCTTTAGAGAAAAGTCATCCATGTAACGGCAGGTGAAAAAAGGCATAGAACAAGTATGGAGTGATTGTCTTATAGTTTGTGAAATGGGTGCTGCTTTCTGATGTCTGAGAAGGCTGTGCAGAGGTGTGAAGAAATCTATATCCACACCACTCATCCATGCTATATCTGTCAGCTGAATACATAATATGCCTCTCTATATAAAAAGAGTTTTTTCCCCAATTTTAGACATGTGGCTAATAAAATAATTTATTTAAAATTATTATTTATTATTAATTTTTTGCTATTTATATTCCTGGTCATTGAGTATATAAAAGTACAGCTATATCATATGGACTCAAGAGAAATGTTTTCAGCTTAGAAGAAAGACTTACGGCCCCTAAATATTGTGGAATACTGATCTAATTGATGCTCATCATTTTAAAGCTAAGGAAATAGAGCTGCACAGAGCAAAGTGAAACACCCAAGGTCACCCAGGTGGTGAGAGGCAGCGCCCACCTCGGGTGTCTCTGCCCACAGGGTAGTGCTCTTTCCTTTTGGCCAGTTTGTTTCTCAGTCAAGTGAGCCTTGACTTAGGGTCTGGCCTTTCAGGGCCTTTGCCTTCTCACTATTATTTTCCTGACGCTTAGACACCCCCTTGTTTTGTGCTTCATTTGTTCTAGTGGATCTGGGAAATGACTGGCTTTCTAATACATAACTGAACCATTAACTGTATTGTGGATATGTGATCAGAGACAGAGCTGTGGCATCGTGAACTACTATGGATACGTCATAATATTTTAGTGACCACAGAGTAAGTGTCCAGAAACTCCAAAGAAAGCATGAACACACATTTAAGTTCACTGAGTAAACTAAGATTTAAAAAAACCCGTTTCAATGCATTTTTTTTCTTTTAGCTTTTTTTTTTGACATAATTTCAGAGAAAAGAGTTGCAAAAATAGTGTTGAGAGTTTGTAGTCACTGCTGTGACATTATGTTAAGGTCACTTCAGCTTCTCCCTGATATCCCATAGCCCCAGTCCAATCATGAGCAAAACATCAGACAAACTCAAGTTGCAGAACCTTCTACAAAATACCTGACCAGCGCTCCTCTAAACCAACAAGGTTGTGAAAAACAGGCAAGACTAAGAAATTGTCACAGGCCAGAAGAAATGAAATGCAACATGGTATCCTGGATTGGATCCTGGAACAGAAAAATGACAGTGGAAAAACTAGTAAAATCCACATAAAGTCTGCAGTTTAGTCATAACGTACCAATATTGCTTTCTTAGTGTTGATAACTGTACCAAGGTCATATGAGATGTTAACATTAGGGAAAACTGGACATACGGGGATTTTCTGTACTATTTTCAAAAAATTTTTTAATCTAAAATTACTTCACAAGGAAATGCTTATTAAAAATATATTAAATCATATTCTGACCATTTCTCACCAAGTCAGACTCTACCTGCCAACCTAGTCTAACTCACTGTGTTACCATGAGTCTTTCTGAATTATTATACTAGACTCAAATGATCTCCAGGTCTCTACCTTTATCACCTTCCAATCTGTTCTCCATGTAGCAGCCTGTATTTCTCTTCTCAAGGTGGCTTCTCATCAGTCACCTTAGAAAAAGTCATAACCATAGACGATGAGGGCCTGCAAGGGCTGAAATTATCTTCTTACCTGCATTTCACTCTACCCAGTGGGCCTCCTTGTTCCTCGAATACACTAAGCACGTCTATACTTGCTGTTCCTGGAATATTCTTCAGATGGCCTTTGGAGTGTGCTATTGTTATTCATATTTATTTTTCCCACTTGGAGCTACAGGGGAGCCATACATGTTTTCTTGTCGACTCCTTTTGCCATTTGGATTTTTTTCCCTTCACACAGATTCTTTTTCTTACTTCTGAGTATCTAAGCTTTATGCAGGGGCTCAAGTTCATTTCCTCCAAAGCCTACTTGCTTGTTATTTAAATTTTTGGGAGGAGAGACAAGTTAATTTTCAATACTTTCTTGGGAGTTAAACAGTTTTTTAAGCATAGATTTCACTCATTCAAGAAATATGTATTGAGCACAGTAAAGAAAGAGAAATATATAAGGTTGCATCCCCACCTTGATCTTTCTTTCATTCTGTTTGGATAATTTTAATCAGCAACCAAATATATGGTGACAAATTCTATCATAAATGACAACCAAATTTCCACTTTTATTAATATCGTACAAAAGATATGTATATTATCTAACTCTTGAGACTGTTGGAGCAGAAAACAATAAGGCTAGAAAAAGCAGAGATTTCTGAAAGATGGACATCATGGACAAGACTTGAGTCTGTATGGAAAAAATGGCAACTATTTTCAGGAGAGAGAGATTTTTTGTTTTGTTTTGTTTTTTTCCTAAATGAGAGGTAGGGATTAAGATTAAATTCAGATGGGGAGAAGAGGTGATCAGAGGGGGTAACCCTATTTTCATGAAAAATTGCAAAATGGTTTTTTAAATATTAGAAATGAGTCTCATAGTTAATTGTTAGGCTAAAAAAAAGCATTCAATTCGAATACTCCTCAAGGAGCATATCCCGTTTGGGCCTGTTGGTTTCCCTTTATTATAGCTTTTGTTTATAATTTTGGCAGCAAAAGAACAGCAACATCAGTTCAGAGCATCTCTGACAAATGATGCAAGCTATTGGACA
The DNA here is from genome assembly GCF_018350175.1 of Felis catus. Taxonomy (NCBI): domain Eukaryota; kingdom Metazoa; phylum Chordata; class Mammalia; order Carnivora; family Felidae; genus Felis; species Felis catus. The sequence goes on from NC_058375.1 coordinate 65,865,294, forward strand.
GCACGGTAGCCACAGACACCATTGGAGATGGCTTGACCAGAAACTGTTGAGTAACTGAGCCAGGAAATTTATTTGAAGATGAATGAGACTTGCACTCATTCTCTCAACCCCTCATTGGCTGAGAGTGGGTCTGAAGGGTTTGCCAGTGCATTTCTGATCTCCACTATATTTATAATTCTATGACAACCAGAAGGATGAGTTCTTTATACTTTAAAACTTCCTTCATGTGTTGACGCAATACCATGCACTGAATACTGTTTAACAATTTGATTTTCCTTTGTTTTATATTAGTTTACTCAGCTAGTGCATTGACTCACTTATCTTTTCTACTTGACAACAATCTACAAACCTGAGATTTTAGCAGGCATTGATCCCCAAATGATTCTGCATTCTTCCTACCTAACCGAAACCATTTGTTTTTAGAGAAACTATGAACAAAGACGCAGACAAACCCAATTTGGGTTTTCAATATCATCAAATAGCATCTATAGTGGTCATGATAATAAATTAATACAGGATCAGGGGTGCCTGGGTGGCTCAGTCGGTTGAGCCTCCGACTTTGGCTCAGGTCATGATCTCACAGTTTGTGAGCTTGAGCCCTGTGTCGGGATCTGTGCTGACAGCTCAGGGCCTGGAGGCTGCTTCGGATTCTGTGTCTCCCTCTCTCTCTGCCCCTCCCCTGCTCATGCTCTGTCTCTCTCAAAGATAAGTAAACATTAAAAAAATAAAAAAAAATAAAGATTGATGGGAACAAAGTAAATGTCTAATTGGAAGTTAACCTTATTATTTTAAAAACGTGGGGCACGTGGCTGGCTTGGCTCTCCCGTGCCCACACTGGTCTCTCTCTGTCTCTGAAAAATGAATAAACCTTACAAAAAATAAAAAAAAACTTAATTAAATGACAATTTGGATACAAAGAAAGATATACATATTGAAAATTACTGTTTAATGTATAAATATAAACAAAAAAAGAGGAATGGTGCCATATAGAAAAAGAGATAAGAACTGGATTGCGAAGATACAGGTATCTGTTTATAAGCTTAATCTGCTTTATTTTATTTAACATTTATTTATTTTTGAGAGACAGAGACAGAGAGCGAGCAGGGGAGGGGCAGAGAGAGGGAGACACAATCTAAAGCAGACTCCAGGCTCTGAGCTGTCAGCACAGAGCCTGACATGAGGCTTGACCTCATAGACCCTGAGATCATGACCTGAGCTGAAGTCGGAGGCTTAACCAACTGAGCCACCCAGGTGCCCCTAACCTGCTTTAAAATCATCACTAATTTCCTTAAGAGCAAGATCATATGGATTAAAATTCTGAATGATAGTACATTGGACACAACTCTATTTCAATAATGTGGAAAAATCCTACAGAGTTAAAGGCCTGTATAACTGGAGATATAAATTGGAAAGGAAGAAATAACGTTATGCCTATTTTCAGATGACATGAATGTCTACATAGAAAATCCCAAAGAATTTACCAAAAAATTCTTAGAAGCAGTGAGTGAATTTATCAGGGTCATAGGATATAAAGTCTATACACAAAAACCAATAATATTTCTATTTACTAGCCACGAACAAGTAGAATTTGAAATAGAAAAAGAATATACCATTTACAATATCACCAACAACCTTTAGGTAGAAAGCTAACAAAATACGAACTGGATCTGGATGCTGAAAACTATGAAAATTAATGAAAAAAATAAAAAATAATTAAATTAATAAAGAGATATCATGTGTCTATGGACTAGAGACTCAATATTATTAACATTTCAGTTCTTTCCAATTTGATCTATAGTTTCAATATAATCCTAAACAAAATCCCAGGCAACCATATTATGGAAATTGGCAAATTGATTTTAAAATTGCATAGAAAGGCAAAGGTATTAGACTATCCAAAATAATTCTGAAGAACAAGATCAAAGTTGAAGGACTCAATTTTGTGATTCAAGACTTGCTGATGTATGGGGCATCTGAGCGTCTCAGCTCATTAAGCATCCAGCTCTTGACTTCAGTGCAGTTCATGATTTCACAGTTTGTGGGTTCGAGCCCCATGTTGGGCTCTGTGCTGGCAGTGTGGAGCCTGATTGGGATTCTCTTTCTGTTCCTCCCTCTCTGCCTCTCTCCTGCTCACCTGCTCTGTCTCTCTTTCAAAGTAAATAAACTTAAAAAAAAAAAAGACTTGCTGATATAATTACTGTAAAGCTACAGTAGTGAAGACAGTGTAGTATAGGTGAGAGAATAGACGTGTGCACAAGGCTGGCCTTTTGGGTGTGCGATCTGTGCAGTCAGACAGGACCCTTTCCTCTGAAGCATTCTGTGCTTGGCTTATGCTCTGCTCTCATAGTTTTGAAGTTCTTAATAGGTTTTGAACATGGAAGCTGACTCGACAAAAAATACAAGATCCAATTTAAATCACTTAACTTCTTTTCATTGATGTTCCAGAAAAAAAAACAAAGCATGCAATTTAAAATTCTATTTTCAGTGTTTTTCTATGTACTGAAGATAAAACAAGAGGAGAAACAAAGAAATCAAGGGGGGGGGGGTCTATACACGTAGGGTGCATTTTTATTTTCATGTAAAGGTCTTCAGCATATTTCATGTTGGAAAAAACTTACCAGGCAAAAATACCCTATTTTATTTTATTTTTTTTCAACGTTTATTTATTTTTGGGACAGAGAGAGACAGAGCATGAACTGGGGAGGAGCAGAGAGAGAGGGAGACACAGAATCGGAAACAGGCTCCAGGCTCTGAGCCATCAGCCCAGAGCCCGACGCAGGGCTCGAACTCACAGACCGCGAGATCGTGACCTGGCTGAAGTCGGACGCTTAACCGACTGCGCCACCCAGGCGCCCCAAAAATACCCTATTTTAAACACTATTTATTATTCCTGTTGCAAGAGTAACTTGAGCTTTTTATATTTTGAGATGCCACTTAGAAAATGATGGTAGCAATTTCCCCCTGCCAGGTTTCTTCACAGTCTCTCAAGGTATAGATCATAGGATCATAGCAGGATAGTAGAGGCCCTGGAAAGACACTATGATAGAAACAATCCTATGTGTTCATTAAATTTATTTCATTTTGTCCTGGCCATTAAAGAAAGGCTAGATTTTTCAACTACTTGCAGTTAGGAGTGGAGACAAAGTTCTGGCTGATGGAATAAATGAAATGTAGCTGGAAGCTTTGTATACCCTTCCAGGGCTGGCTTCTAAAACCTCTCCCATGGTCCTATATGTCTTTCTTCTTCAAGTGCTGGGAGGATGTCATTACCAAGGGCGAACTGAGGAGCCATGTGTTGAAGATTGTGGAGGCTTTGTCAGCTTGGATGCCTGAATGACTGTGGAGTAGAGGGAGAGTCTCCCTCCAACCCCTGCTACCATTTATTGGGCTGTTTTATGAGCAAAGAATAAACTTCTCTTGGTTTACCCATTGAGATTCGGGGGGAAGTTCTTGTAGCAGTTATTTGCCAGAATTAACATTCAGATTAACTGAACTTTTTAATGAAAAAATTGCCAGCAAATGAAGCAGTTTCAATTCATCAGCAAAGAAGAAATTACTTCAAGTATATAGAACACTTAGATGATTTTATGAATTGTTTTAATTCAAAATTTAGAAACAGAAAGTTTTCTGTAAATTGGGTTCGGGTAAAAGAAATGACCTTGCGCGCAGACTCCCAAGAGGTAACGGCAGTGTGTACTATTATTTACATTTTAGAGATGAGTCAAATGAGGCATGGAGGAACTTCATACAAGTTTATACCATTGGCAAGGAGGCAATGTGGCTGCAGAAGTTGTGCGTGTAGCCCCCATGCTGTACTGGTTCTTATTGTTAGAAGGCCCTGGTCAGCAGTTGGGGAAATCATAGAGCTGTTGACAAATCAACAACTGTATTCTTGTGGCTGTTAAAACATCGAGGCATCCTTTGCAAGAAGAGCAAATGATAATAACTTGAATCTCATGATAGATTGTTTTGTGCAAACCATTCTAGCTTCAAATTGCTTTCCAATGATTCATTATGCATGAAGAACTATAGTATAAAGTTGGAGTTTCAACACTTACAGAAACTTTCCTCTAGATTCGTATGGAGAAACTGACTTTTCTTTTCCTGCAAATTGCTTTAGTGCTGCTAGCTCAGCATGGCTCTCTATCCTTAGTGCACATTCAAAACAAATAGGCATTTTGGAATTGTCATATCAAGACTGATTAGCAAAACTTAGCAATTCAAATGCAGTTCAGAGACTCAGAGATATGTCAATCATAAACATTTTTTCAGCTCATGTTAAAATCTTGAATGAGAATTTCTCGCTAATTTGTATACAAATAACTAATCTAATTTGAATATAAATAACTCTTTGTAGCAGAGTACCCTGCCAACTTTCATTTATTCATCAAATATTTATTATGCACCCGTCTGTCATTAGACACTATTTTAGGTGCTTGGGATTTATTGCTCAAAAAACAAAGATTCTACCCTTCATAGAGCAAATTGTGAATGTTTTCCTCAGGGAACAATCCATTATAATGCCACTGGAAGAAGTTTGAGCATACTGGCTCCTTTTTTTTTTTTTTTTTTTTTTTTGCAAGAATACCAAGCACATGATATTTGCATGTAATGGGTGTCATAGGGTTACACTTAGTGTGCTCCATTTGGGTTCCAACCTGTGACACTCCTGGTAACCCTTTTGTTGCCTTTGAGAATATAAATCATTTCTGAGTCACAAAAGATAGTTTCTTCTGAGGACGAGGTGTGTCAAAGGTTTGTGCCTTCCTTAAAGGTAATCAAGATTTACTCTTCAGAAAGTTGAAGCAATCAATGGAGGGCATGGATGAATCAACCTTTTATGTATGGGCAAAAAAGTGAGATCTCCCCAGGAGTTGTTCTCTCACTAAGAGAAATAGAAATAGATGGTGTGTATCTACATAGTGTGCATATCACGAATAACGTATCACAAGTAACTAGATTGGTAACTTTCTATTGCTTAATAGTCAGATTTCTCATAACTCAGACCTTCTAGAACATGGCCACAGAGCCAAAAATATGTGAAAATATTCTTTTTAAAAGGGTAATTACACTCTTAACAAAGCCCCCCCCACCCCCCACCCCGATCTATCCTCTGACCTCAGCTCACCATGTTGAGCTGCACTGGCCTTCTTTCTGTCCTTTAAACAAGCCAGACTTGTTAACTCTGGTGGCTTGGCTCTCTCCTGGGAGGACTCTTTCCCAGATCTGTAAGTGATGGTTGGTTCAGTTTTCTTAATCAGGTTTCTGATTAAATGTTCCCTTCTCAGACAGGCCTTCCTTGATCAGTCTGACTGAAATACTGTTCCCCATCCACTCTTGAGCCTCCATGCAATCAGATATCTAGTTTATTATTCCCATGGAACTTGTTACTCTGTTGTCTCGTTTATTAGTTTTTTTTTTTTTTTTTTTTTTTTTGCCTCTCCTACATCAGCTCACCACTCTAAAAGTTAGGCCCCATTAGGGGTGCCTGGGTGGCGCAGTCGGTTAAGCGTCTGACTTCAGCCAGGTCACGATCTCGCAGTCTGTGAGTTCGAGCCCCGTGTCAGGCCCTGGGCTGATGGCTCAGAGCCTGGAGCCTGTTTCCGATTCTGTGTCTCCCTCTCTCTGCCCCTCCCCCATTCATGCTCTGTCTCTCTCTGTCCCAAAAATAAATAAACGTTGAAAAAAAATTTAAAAAAAAAAGTTAGGCCCCATTAGAACAGGAACCTTGTCTGTTCTGTTGTATCCCTGGCATACAGAATCACATCTGGACCTTAGAAGGAGTTCATGAGTATTTGCTGAATGAATGGATACAAGCTGCATTTCATAAAACGAGGCCTGACAGCTACCGAAAAACTATATTTGCTTGAATTCAAAGTTATTATAAATCTAGTTTACAAACTTGTTATTTAAACAGTAAAAAGTGTCAGACTACCATCATCCAACTGATATTTCAATATTTTGCCCAGAATTGAACCTAAGACATCATGTATTCTCACCATTTGTCTCCAATTTTCATTTTGTTTATATGTATACCTACGTATACTAATATATTTAGTTATAAGAATATAAACACACAGTGAATTCAGCAGAAAAGTGTCAGGAACACAGGCAGCCTGTGGTTAATAAGCCATGACCTTGAACCCATGCCGTCAAGAAGTGATTACTAGATCAGGGCACCTGGGTGGCTCATTTGGTTAGGCAACTGACTTCAGCTCAGGTCATGATCTCACAGTTTGTGAGTTTGAGCCCCTCGTCGGGCTCTGTGCTGACAGCTCAGAGCCTGGAGCCTGCTTCAGATTCTGTCTCTTCCTCTCTCTACCCCTCCTCTGCTCACGCTCTGTGTCTCTCTGTCCCTCAATAATAAATAAATGGTAAAAAAAAAAAGTGATTACTAGATCAAAGGTAACACTTCTGTAGAGAAATGGTAGCAGGAAGAGAATCTAAACTTAACCACATGGCCTCAATTCTAGGCAAGTACAGTTTTATAACAAGCGTTCTTCTATAAAATCCTAAGCATCTGTGCCTAGAGCTCAATGCATTCATGATGCAGAAGTCAAACATTAACGGGCAGCAAACATTTCCTGTATTGTCTTCTGTGAGCCAATGTCTTTATCCGCGAAGTAGATAGACCGATTCTTGCCACATTGAATTTTTGTGGGACTAAAATAAAACTACGTATGTGGCCTTGCCTGTGCCCAAAACACAATAGGTACTTTGTAAATATTCCCATATTCCTGAATTCATTCAAAAATATTGTGCTTGGTGTAAATATAGAATTAGTGGAAGCAGTTAAAAAAAGACTATCTTGGGGCACTCGACAGCCTTTCTGATTCTTACTATCCAACTATTCTCTGTTGGGTTGCCCGTCCTAAATAGTCGCTGTGTATGTTGATGTGTGCTGGGGAGCAGTGAGGATCGTGATGAGCGGTGGCGTGAGAGAAGAAGTACAGTGGGATATGGTAAGTTAGAATACATACGAAGTGATTTTCCGTTTTGTACATGAGAAGGGACTGGATGAATATGTGAGGTCACTATTTAAAATTTTTTTTAACGTTTTATTTTCTTTTTGAGAGAGAGAGAGAGAGAGAGAGAGAGCAAGCGGGGGAGGGGCAGAGAGAGAGGGAGACACAGAATCCAAAGGAGGCTCCAGGCTCCGAGCTGTCAGCACCAGCAATCATTCAGCAGCTTGTTCCACCAAATGATAATTTTAAGACCTGTAAATCAGTGTTTTTTAAGGCACTTGGCCACGAGAAAACCACCGTAAATACCTGGGGGATGTGTTTATTTAACCTTTGCTTGCTTCATAACTAATATTCTAATAAACGCCATTCAAATTTTCATACTCCAGTGGAATAAAAGACATCCAATCTTTATTCTTATCCTAAAAGCTTTTATACATAATATTTATTTCAATGCTAAAGTGATGTGTATAAATAGTCCCGTTAAACCGGCCTAGATGTCATTTTAAAAGTGTATATTAAGATCTGCTGACTAGCATGAAATATTAGGGTTGTATCTAAATACTTCTGATATATCAAGTGTATTTCAAATCTGTGGGAAGAGAGTGAGTTTCAAAGCCTACTTCTGGCTAAATATTTGGTTCTGTGGAAAACTTTGGAAAGGTGATATAATAGCTTTCCATTATAATAGCTATTAGTGGTAGCTGCCTGCTATATGCTTTTGTTATTAAAAAATTTTTTTAAATGTTTATTTACTTTTGAGAGAGAGACACAGAGTGTGAGTGGGGGAGGAGCAGAGAGGGAGACACAGAATCTGAAGCAGGCTCCAGGCTCTGAGCTGTTAGCGGAGAGCCCGATGCGTGTGGCTGGAAATCACAAACCGCGAGATCATGAGCTGAGCCAAAGTTGGCGTTCAGCTGACTGAGCCACCCAGGTGCCCCTGGTTTTGTTATTTTTAATCCTCCTGTATCAATGAGAGCCTTGATGGAAAATAGAATTCCACGTAGATAAGTCTACTGAAAAGACTTTAACAAGGGTGGGGACAGGGTTAAGAGAACCCTGATGAGGGGTTGCCCAGGAGGCTAGCAGCCCAGCAACAGTGGCAAATAGTTATCACTTGAGGAGGCTAAAAGGGAAAAAGGGAATGTCACCAGAGGCCAAGGAGAGATAGAGCCCTGAAGGAAGATGCAACTGGCAGCAGTGGAAGTCCTGAGACGTTCAGCCGCTGTGTGAGCCTCCTCGTACTAAGAAGGAGGGGGGAGAGGGAAGAAATGCCACAGCTTCTCTCTTTTCCTGATCTCTGATCTTCTACTGACAGGTTACACTAGCAGCAGAGTCTGTGGATGCAATCCATTGCTGTCAGCCTATTGGAGCATAGATTAGGGCAGAGAAAGATGGAAAAGGGTTAATCCTCTCAAGGGGCAAAAGCTATATTATGAATATGAAGACACTGAGCATGCCAAACTACACAGATTATAAATGGGAAACTTGGGACCTGAACTCATACTCTTCCCATGATAGCATTAGGATTATTTAACTCAGGATGAAAAAGAATGGGTCTAGACTAGCATGCAATCAAGAGTGACAATGGTGGATAGAGTAGATAGGATGACAAAAAGAAGGAATGGAGGGTTAAGGGTGAATTCCAGAAAAGAGACAAGGTAAATAAAAGATAGTCTCTGAGACAGTCATTACATCATATCAAAATAGTCTCACCATGATTGAAAGAATGGTAAACAGAATTTCTAAGCAACTGGGATCATATAATAAGCCAAAGGTTAAGTGTATGGTAGGTGTTAAATAAACACTTGTAGAATGAATGAAGACAAATATATTAGTCATTAAGGTCATGAGTTCTGCAGAAAAAATGACTAGAGGGGACCCAGGCTCTGCAATTTAGGTAATTGGGAGCAAGGACCTCATTTCCCTTATCTGTAAAATCAGACTACCCCATAAGGTTGTATACATTGAATAAATATAAATGAATAGATATAAATGTGTGTGTACACACACATATGCATACACACATTGCTTGGTAAAGTGCCTAGCACATAGTGGTGTATAATTTTTATCTATTTTATATTCTAATGAGACTGATGTTAACCCCAACCATTACAGGAACACCATTTGTAATCATGTATACTACTTAAAAAAGTGTCTATTTACTTTGAGAGAAGGGGAGGGAGAGAGAATGAGTGAGTGTGGGGGAGGAGCAGAGAGAGAGGGAGAGAGAGACTCCCAAACAGGTTCCGTGCTCTCAGCACAGAGCCCCATGTGGGATTCGATCTCAGGAACCATGAGATCATGACCAAGAGTTGGATGCTTAACCAACTGAGCCACCCTGGCACCCCTCATGTGTACTACTTTTGAGTAGACTACATTGAGATATTTAAAGTTTTCTTTAAAACCCTCTTTGTATATTGTAATGGCCTTGAGCAGTGTGCCCTAAATGCCTTTAGTTCACATCAAAATACACATTGACATCTCAAATAGCTATAGGTCATCAAGTGCTGTGATTTATAACTGAACACTCATTAACTGCATCAGAAGACACAAATTATTTACTGTTTATTAATGTGAAATGAAAGGTTTTGTGATTTATCCTCTTTCCTTTCAATAATCCGAACACCAGTGCTTCCAAGAAAACTAACTAGATGAATGCTTGTCTTCATTCAGGGCACCCAACTTCTGCTGCACTTCCTGGCACTTCCAAAAATAAATTTACTGTCTGTAAAAAGATTCTGATGCTGGGGCAATGTTTCATTTCACTTATCACTCTATTTTATAGCAATATCACTTATTTTATTTGCGTTTAAAGAATAGTAGAAATTTCAGTCCTTTTTTCCTGGTACATTAACTTTTATAACTTGCATATTTTTTATACCACAGTTGTAGCTGTCACTATGGTTTATTCCATAATGGAGTCTTATGTTGTATCTTTTTTGACACAGAGATACTTTATTTATTCAAACATGCATTCCATTTGTTTTTTTGTCTTTATTTTCCCACTTTTGAAAGAGAAATGCCTTTGGAGATGCTGTTGGTGTCTCCAGCCGCATCCTTTCCACCCGCCTTTGATTTTCACTGTGATCTGGTAGATACTTCTTTGTTTCCCACTTCAAGTGCCAGCTGTATCTGTTAGTTTTTGTTTTGTTTTGTTTTGTTTTTTCCTGTCGGAGGGCTTTTTCCAAAGCCATGGGAGCCTAAGATTCTGCCTTAGAGTTGGGGGATGGGGGTGGGATAGATGTATCCCTAGGTGCTACCTCCAAGTAATGTGGAGTAGGGGAAGCAGTGGGTAAATTCACCCGCCTTTCAACAAGAGCAGTCATATTTGTCTCTTTTTACTCAGCCTCAGTTTTGGAATAAAAGCAGTGGAGGGAAGTAACTTGGAAAGGGTATTCCCTATGCAAAGGGGACAGAGCAACTAGAGTGCAGCCAACTGGTAACTAGGGGGAACAGCCCAGATCTCTCCATTTTTTGAAAGAAGTTAGAAATGTTGCTAGTTCAAGTTTTTGAAATGAAGAAAAAATTCAGAATAAACTATCTTGCCTTTAGTCTGGATTCAGCCATTGATTACCAGTTGCAAAATAAAACTATAATGTCAGTAACTGGCTTTCCTATGCGATAGCCAAACCAGTTAGTATCAAGTATCTGGGAAAAAAATGTAATGAAAATGTTGTGCAGGATCTAAATGCAAAATACAGAGTCTTATTGAGAGACATAAAAAATATTCAAAAATTATAAAGATGTAAATTGTTCTTAAATTAACTGTTAAAATTAGCACAATACTAATAAAAATTGCATTAGTTTTTTTTTTTTGAAACTGAAAGAATTATTTTAAAGTCTGTTTGGAAAACTAAATAAAAATATTTTCCAAAGAAAAACAGGAAGCACATATTAAATGTATTATAAAATTATGGTACTTGAAACCCTGTAGAACCACAATGAGATATTATTTCATACCCACTAAGATGTCAATAATAATAATAAGCAGGAAATAACAAATGTTGGTGAGGATGTGAAGAAAGTGGAGGCCTTGTACATTGCTGATGGAAATGTCAAATGAGGAGGCTGCTATGGAAAATAGATTGAAGTTTCCTCAAAAAGTTACGCATAGAATTATCATATGACTCAGTAATTCTACTTCTAGGAATATATGGAGAAGAATTGGAACAGGTATTCAGGCAAAAACTTGTGTACAGATAGATGTTTTACAAAAAGTGGAAACAACCCAAATGTCTATCAGACATCAGTTTGGACCCATATTTACAGAATTTTGAAGAGAAAACTTTTAAAAATGTTTACTGATTTATTTTGAGAGATACATATAGAGAACAAGTGGAGAGGAACAGAGAGAGAGAGGGAGAGAGAGAATCCCAAGTTGGCTCCATGCTGTCAGTGCAGAGCCTGATGTAGGGCTTCATGTCATGGAACATGAGGTCATGATCTGAGCTGAAATCAAGAGTCGGATGCTTAACTGGCTGAGTCACCCCAGTGCTCCTAAAGAGGAAATTTTTGATCAAAGAAAATTATAACCATTCAAATTGTAGTTCATATATGATACTAATAAAAAAATAAAATCAGATGCACAGTAGTGCAGAGAATATATCCCAAAAGTATGCTACTTGAGAAATATGTCAAGGCATGCACAAGTCAACAGAGAAACAAAGTTTATAATCCAAGAATGAGGAGTTTGTGGTGTTATAGCAATGGGATGAGTATGGAAAACATTTCAGTACAGAATAAATAATCAGCAGTTATGTTAAATATTGCTTTAAAACATTGTAAATGTCAAAAGTAATTTTTAAAAGAAAAAACATGTAATAATGGAAATAATAATTTGATGTGACTAACCTATACTGAACACCCCGGATTATATTTACAGATGTAGGATGGGGAGAAGAAAAGCTAAGTAAATTCCCATTTTACACAGAGTGAAGTAAGGCAAATTCATTATTGATTTTCGTAAACAGAAAATTATAGTATTTTAATTTTATTTTTTATTTGAGAGAGAGAGAGAGAAAGAGAGAGCATGAGCAGGGGAAAGAGGAGCAGAAGGGGAGAGAGAATCTTAAGCCAGCTCAGTGTGGAACCTGATGCAAGGCTCCATCCCATGACCCTGGGATCATGACCTGAGCCGAAATTGAGAGTCAGAGCTTAAGTTATTGAATCACCCAGGTGCCCCAGTATTGTTACATTATAATCTTAACGTGACTAGAAGCATATATTAAAGTTGTGTATATGTCTGTGAAATCAGTGGAGTAGATAAAAACTAAGAATATTTAGCCTATGCAACAAAACACAAAAAATTAAGAGTGTATTTTTTAAAAGTAGGAAATAGGAAATAAAAGAACAGTTGTATCAGTCATTAGAATAGACACCAATAGGTTAATGTCCCCTATTGCATAGCAACATTCTCATGTTGATTTAAAAAGGATATTTCAACAGTAAGTTGCTTGTTAGAGAACATCTAAAGTAGCGACACAGGTGGTTAAAAAATGTAGAGATGATGAAAAGTTATAAGGCAAGTAGAAACGAAGAGCAAAGGAAGCAACATTAAATTTCAAAGGAAGGATAATTCAAGACAAGTTATTAAATGAGATAATTTTATACCAATAAGTATGGTTCACAATGACAATATAATAGGCATGAACCATTTTAGCAGAATATGTAGCTTTGAAATATTTCATGTGAAAAGGTGTTAGAAGTATGCAGATAACTTGATAAAAACAATTGTGGAATATTATGAAACAGGCAACTAATGAAGCAAATTATATCCAAAGGACAGATATTTCAATGACAAAATCAATCATTTTATTTATTTATTTTTACATTTTTATTATTATTATTTTTTTGAGTGAGAGAGAGCACACACGTGTGTGTGCGAGCAGGGGAGGGGCAGAGGAAGAGGGAGAGAGAATCCCAAGCAGGCTCCATGCCCATCATGGAACCCGGCTTGGGGCTTGATCTCACCACCATGAGCCAAAATCAAGAGTCAACACTTAACCGACTGAGCCATCTGGGCACCCCACAAACTCAAGTAATTTAAAATTTGTATACATTAAAAAAATGAATTATTATATACAACCACCTAAATTACTACCAGATATAAAGTAATATCCAAACTCAACTTTATACTATTTAGAGAAAGTAAAGTGAGACTATTTCATATCAAAACATGAAATATACCCAAAGAGCTACTCCAAAGCAAATCCAAAACCTTAAATATTTAATAGTTCAAACAGATGAAATTTAAAAATAATTGAATTAAACACCCAACCAATGAAATTTGAAAATGAACAACAAAAGAGTTATTGAAAGCATTGTGGACTAAAGGGAAATTCTACAGGAAAGGTAAAAGCAATGTTATTCCCAAAGTTCAGAGAAGAGCACAATGCCAAAAATGATGCAGAATATAGAGCAAACAAGGAACCAATAACTTAGAAAATAGTTAAAACAAGAAAATTGATAAAATCTAAATCTTTGTTACTTGTCTGAGGGGAACTCAACAATCCAATGTCCTTGAAAAGCAAACTTAATTGGGATAAAGAGGAAACTGCTAAAATCAATAATGAGAAGCTAGATATAGTAACACATGTCTAAATTATTTTTTAAAACTAAGAAAATATTGTACACAATTCCATGCTATATATTAAATAAACTGGATAAAGTTGGTTATTTGATTATTTCTATTCATTCCAATTGTCCTGTATCAACACACATTGTAAAACATGAACAGTATTTTACAGTGTACAAAACCATGTTGTTAACTAAAGGTACTATGCTGTAGAGCAGATCTTTACTACTTACTCATTTGCATAACAGAAACCTTGCATATGTGCAAACTCATCAAGAGTTTGCAGACTTTAAATGTGTGCAATACTTTTGTGTACTAGTTATATCTCAATAAGCTAAAAATGTGAACAGTATTTAACTAGGCTTTTATAAGGGTACAGTCTCAATCAGACTTCAGAATCTAGACTCCATTACTGTTCACTTTTGTCCAAATATTGTTTGATCTATTATTTAACTGTTTTGTCTCCAGTCACTTTCTCCAATTGTCATTTTGTGTACTCTATCTACCTACATGATAATTTGTCTATCATCTGTCTCTAATCTCATCTTTCATAAAATGTTATTCATATAAGCCCTCCAATACTTGCAAAACTCTTTTAAGGTTTCTTGAAGCAGTTAACAGATAATTTAGAGTGTCTTTGTAAACACCAGAATATACACTTATCCTGATAAGCTACCAAAGCATCAGCATAAATTTATTTGGTTGTACAGCTTCCTCCAAATACATTATGCCTTATTAGTCTTGGCTGGAAATTTGGGTTAAAATAAAGGACCTCAGTGAGAAGTTCATGCTTCATTTGAGTTCAGCTTTCCAAGGCCATAAATAATGAAAGACAAATTTTAACTTAGTATTTCCAAGAAGTCATCAGGCATTAAAGCATGGCAGTGAAACAGAGCATTAGGACATGAGCAGGCTCTTTGTACATCAATAGAAACAACATCTGTTTGATCCTGATCTCTGCACTCTGTGTTCTTCAAAACAGGTGCTTAATTTTCCTGAGCTAATAAGTCTGTGTAAATTGAAATGTTATATCTTCTTGATGGGAAGTACTGATTCTTCCTTCCCTCTAAACAAATATTTGTTAAACGCTTTCAATATCTCCTAATTTTAAAAGCCATACATTAAAACTACATATTAATCATTAAGCTCATGGCAACTAAGTGGCCAATATTACTTTTATAAAAATACAAAGCACAATGAGAATTTGAAACTTATACTGGGTATTATTAACTTAATAGCACCTGGTGGTTTTAAGCATAAAAGAATTTGTCCTTGGTTTCTTTTTCAAAAACACTTTTATTATTGAAATATAGTTTGCATACAGTGTTATATTAGTTTCAGGTGTATAACTTAGTGACTGGACAATAGTGTACATTACACAATGCTTACAATGATAAGTATACCTTCCGTTATTATAATATTATTGACTCTATTCTCTATGTTGTACTTTTCATCTCTGTGACTGATTTACTTATTTTATAACTAGAAGTTTGTACTTCTTGATCCCTTTCACCTATTTCTCCCATTTCCTTACTCTTTTTCCCTCTGGCAACCACCAGTTTATTTTCTGTATTTATGAATCTGTATCTGTTTGTTCATTTGATCATTTGTTTTGTATTTTAGATTTCACATATAAATAAAATCATATGGTATTTATCTTTCTCTGTCTGACTTATTTCACTTAGCATCATACCCTCTAGGTCTATCCATGTCATGAATGGCAAGACCTTATTCTTTTATTTTAAAGCTGAATAATACTCCCTTGTGTATATATATCACAGCTTCTTATCCATTCATCTACTGGTGGACACTTAGGCTGCTTCCATATCTTGGCTATTGTCAATAATGCAGCAATACAAATAGAGTGTACATATCGTTTTGGACTGGTGATTTCATTTTCTTTGGGTAAATACTCAATAGTGAAACTATTGGATCATATGGTATTTCTATTTTTCATTTTTTGAGGGACCTCCATATTGTTTTCCATGGTGGCCGCTCCAATTTACATTCTCACCAACAGTGAGAAAAGATTTCCTTTTTCTCCACATCCTTACCAACACTTGTTGTTTCTTGTCTTTTTGATACTAGCCATTCTGACTGGTGTGAGATTATGTCTCACTGAGGTTTTCATTTGCATCTCACTGATGTAGTGATGTTGAACATTGTTTTGCGTGTCTGTTGGTCATTTGTATATCTTCTTTGAGAAATGACTATTCAGGTCCTTTACCCTAATCAGATTACTGGTGCTTGTTGGTGTTGAATTGTATAGTTTCTTTACATATTTTTGATATTAATCCCTTTTGGATCTGTCATTTGCAAATACTTTCTCCCATTCAACAGGCAGTTTATTTTTGCTTTTGTTTCCCTTGACTGAGGAGACGTATCTATAAAAATGTTACTAAGGCCAATGTCCAAGAGATTATTGCCTATGTTTTCTTTTAGGAGTTATATGTCTTCAGGTCTCACATTTAGGGCTTTAATCCATTTTCAGTTTATTTTTGTGTGGTGTAAGAGAGTGGTCCAGTTTCATCCTTTTGCATGTAGCTGACAGTTTTCCCAACACTGTTTATTGAAGAGACCGTCTTTTCTCCATTGCGCATTTTTGCCTCCTTAGTTGTAGTTTAACTAACCATATAAGCATGGGTTTATTTCCAGGCTTTCTTGTTTCCCTGATCTGTGTGTTTATTTTTGTGCCAGTACCCTACTGTTTTTATTACTATGTCTTTGTAGTATATCTTGAAACCTGAGATTGGTAGCTAGAGGTGAAACGGTCATAGTAACTGAATCTTGTGGGTGGCAGACTAGCATGGGATTCAGGGACTCCCACTGTGGTAGGGTGGCAAGTGGACCAGAGGTTTAAAGCTTCTAGTGCTGTGAGGGCCAACAGCACTGTAGTATCTTTTCTTCCTGTAGGGTCAGGGTGCTTGGCTTTTCTTGAATTCTCTTGACAACTAACCGTGTGCCTATGATTCCTGCTTCTGTCATTTCCATGCATCCGATCAGTTAGATACTCATTAACTGAAATAACTTGAGGAAAACTCTGTATTTTGCCAAAAACCTAAAGCACACACACACATACACAAAATTTATTCACTATTCCATCAACAGTATTCCTAGATTCTAACCAATGATTTAAAGTGAAACCAAACATTTATGAAATCATGAGAGCAATATCTCTAAATTTAAGGTAAGTAATGACATGGAAACCATTCTGAAAGTTAATGAATTGAATGATTCTCACCAAGGTTAATGACCTTATATAGAAGGCAAAAAAAATACTATTCATATTTTGAAAAATAATAGTAAGAACTGTGGAGTATACAAAAGTTAAGTTCTAGATACTTTGAAATTTTAAATGAAGTCTTGTCAAAAATAATCAAACAAATTTAATATTATATTAGCAAAGATATTAAGATATTAAGAAACCAGAGAGTATAATTCTATAAAATAGAATTCTAAAGGATCTTAAAGTTTCAAAAATTATAAATTATCTATTAGTTGGAAAAAATAAACGTGATGTTTATACAGTATTTACACACAAAATTGTACTTTCCTGAATAAAGTCAGATTATATGAATCATAGATATAGGATTGTATGAGTCAGGAATAATCTTAATGACTAGTATTTGAGAAACCTAAGGAGATTCAAAGCAAAAGACACTCAGGTGCAATGTTCTCACTGCACATATTTTTAAAGTGCCAAATATTTGAGAGAAGACCAGAAAACAAATTTATAAGTTATATTCCAAAGCCACTGGCTAGTATGTAGTCTGAAGTCGCAACAAACCAATGATTATGACAATGTTGTTCCTCCTCTCTCCTTGGCCAATGGTATGTGTGATCTCATCCCATTTTATCAAAGCTTGCAAATTTTCTATCCAGCTATGTTCAACCCTACACTTATGGAACTACCTTGATGCAAACATTTAAAAAATAATTTTGTTGGGTGATCGAAAAAGGGTGGAGATTTAAATTGTTATGACCACCATCTGTAATTTATGTATGTTTGTGTGGATGATTTTGCAAGGTCTGTGTCCTGCACTACATGGAAATATCTGTGAGAACAAGCACCATATGTATTCTGTACACAACTTTCTTCTCAGTACCTGGCTTAGTAACAAGGCACATGAGAGATAGTCAGTAAAGATTAAGTAAATTAATAATAATGGAAAATGGTTTAAAAAAATTTCTCTGTCTGCTTCTCCAACCCTGCCATTCCTTATTAGTTGTTAATTCTTTATTTCTTGACCCTACTGGTATAGTTTAGATACACTGGAATCTTCTGCAAGATAACAGGGACTATATGAATAATACACATGAAGAGGTTCTTTAAAGTTTGACTTTCTAGAATAGCGAAATGTAAAGCTTGATCAGTATAATTCTCTCAAAATTTTATTCAATTTTCTTGGACAATTTTTAGGATATTTAGTAAGCTAGAGTTTTGATGATTTGCTGCAGTAGGCATAAAAGCCAGGGTTATTTGTTGATTGGACCTAAATAGAACCAAAGATTCCAATGCAGGCCCTGCCGGCTGCAGTGACTTATTTTCATCATACCATAGTGTTTTCCATAACACACTATTTACCACTGAATTGAAAATCAGACTTTGAACGATAAGGGAAACTTTTATTTATATACCTATATTTTCTATTATTCTCAATCTTTTAATTTTTAAATACTTGCAGGGAGCAGTGTTTGCTGATCTGTTGGAATATGGAATGCTTTTCTTTAATTTCAAGAAGTAAATATATTTATGATCATCTTGAAAAAGAAAAGAGTTTTATTTATAATTATTTTAATATTTGCTATTTTGTAGGTAATTTCCATTCTAAGAAAATACGTTTGTTGTCCATGGTACTGTCACTATTAATATATCCTTTTATTATTCTGACTGAATATTGTTTTAATATTTTACTGAACAAACTGTAAAAGTGAAGATTTTATTTATAGCACCTTCAAGATATAAAATCTTTAATTACCAGCAGACCTAAATATTTATAAACAAACCAATATATTTCTCTGTAATCTGTTTCTTTCCTCTTCTCCCTGTCCTTATCTGTCCATTTGTCTGTCTGTCTGTCTGTTTCTGTCACTCCTTCCCTCTCTTGCCTGGCTTTCTCATTATTTTATATTCTGACTAAAATTAAAACATGCTTTTTTATGAGTAGTTTTCTTTAAATCAAAAAGTGAAGTCATTCAGTGAGACTGATACTTAAGTGTTGTCCAATTCCACTTAGGTAAATCTCCCTCTATTTTGCCAAACAGGTTTAGCTGCTAGGATTGACCTGACCTATCAGGTTACTGGAGAAAACAAACTTAAGTCAGGCAAACAATGCTTTTATCTGCCTTATAAAAAAATTGTCAAAGTTTTGGTCTTTGAGCTGGCTTAAAAGTGTTTTTTAAATGGCAAAATTTTGTTTACAGAATCTCTGTTTAATAATGTGTTTTATATAAATATTAGCATTAGTTCAGGTAATACAAACATGGACACACACACAAAAATCCAGTTCCTGATTTCCGACAAGAAATCTTTCCTGATTCCTGCAACTTTTTACTCTCTGGGGAGGGGAATGAGATAAAGGTACAGTATATAAGGCAAGTTAAACTACATACTCTGTTTTAAGTAATGGCTATTTGGAGACATGTTAGGCAGTGGGGTTTGAGGGGTGAATCTTCGAACATTATCTAAATAAAACCTGGGATATGCATTCTACTAGAATTTCCAAAATCAGCTTGCAGATGGAGAGAGGAGGGGAAAGTAAGGGGCTGAACAAATCATGAAGTGATGGGAGTATTAGGGAGCCCCTCAATTCTCTCATGTCTAACAGCCATGAAACACCATGTAGGTGTTTAGCATCCAGCCTTGTACGTTCAGAATGGAACCTTTGCATCTGGCTTCCAGATCTGATCTTCCTCCGTTTCCCTTTGGCTCGGGAAATGACACCTATATGCTTAAGCCAAAAATTTAAAAGTTGTTCTTTGTTTCTCTCCTTCTATTAGCCCCTTATACAATCCATCATCAGCAAGGTCTCCTGGCTTTACCTCCAAAGTATTTTCCCTATCTTTTCATTTATTTTTATCCTGACCATCACTACCCCACGCCAGTCCATCATTACCACTTGGATAAATAACCCAATTTTGCCACCTTCCCTCGCAATCCATCTTCTTCCCAGCACCCACAGGAATGCTTTTAATTTATCAAAAGGATCATAGCTTTCTTTCATTGAAATCTTCAGTGGCTCCCTATTACACTTGGAATTAAACACAAACTCCTAGACATGGCTAAGTCAGGTCTCAACTCAAACGATCCTTTTTCAAAGAGGTCTTCCCTGACCACAGGTATCTTTTCTCCCTGTAACTCTTTACTGCCCCACGCTTGCTTTTATTAGCTTAGCAGAACTTACTGCGATGTGATGTTAGCTTGCTAATTTGTTCACATATTTATTTTCCATTTCTTTAATGTTTATTTTTGAGAGAGAGAGAGAGAGAGAGAGAGAGAGAGAGAGAACAAGAGGGGGAGGGGCAGAGAGAGAGGGAGACACAGAATCTGAAGCAGACTCCAGGCTCTGAGCTGTCAGCGCAGAGCCCAAAGCAGGGCTCCAACCCACGGACCCGGACCATAAGATCATGACCTGAGCTGAAGTTGGATGCTTAACTGACTGAGCCACCCAGGCACTCCTATTTTCCATTTTTATCCTACTGAAAATAAGGCTTCTTGAAAGTAGGAACTGTTTGTCATATTCAAGATCCCCATCCCCAGCTTCTAAAAAGTTCCTAGCATCTTGCAGGCACTTCATATATGTTTGGCGAATGAATGATTGAATGAATAAATGAGCAAACTTATAAAGGAAAGCAATTATCATCAGGTACCCTCATAAATTAGTCAAAAAAGAGGTCCTGCCAGAAAAACCCAATTCTCTTTGTGAAGTAGGTTTGCTAGATCCAAAGACTTAGGTCATGCTGTAGACGTAGGATATACGGATTTCAGGAAAAAAAAAAAGAATAAATGCTTAAAAAAATATAGGGACAAGACAGAGAAATGTAAATTCACTTTATAATCCATTTGGATTCAAATTGTTCTGTTCCTAAATATATTATTTCACCAAATTGATGAAATGAATATTATTGAGTATTACTTTATGCTAGACTCATAAGATATGAGGCATTCAGTATATTTGTGTCTAACCTAAGATTTGTGGAATCTAGCTTAATAATTGAATCAGATTGAAAATATCATAATAGGCTGAAATGATTGTCTAACCTTAACAGAAAGCAAATAAGGATTAATGTAGGAATTAGCAGAGCCCTACAATGTGGATTATACAAATGGTTTAAATATGACAACCCTCAGAAAAAAAACCATCTGTGGGTATCACCCAGTTGTCTGTTCAAAAGCAGAGACAAGATGTAGGTGATAAAAATACTTCAGTTGCCTTCATAGTTTATACTGTGTCAAAAACAGAGGATTTTTGTCATAAGAAGCAAAGGAAGAACAAAACCTAGAAATGACCAGGAGTAGATTTAAATATCAAGTTAGGATGCATTTTTCTAGTAATCAGATATAGGTTTTTGGAGAAACATGTTCCAGTACTTGTTGGATGACTATTTTCAGAGTAATTGTGAAGAAACTTCATGCTTTATATTGTATTCTACACATTTATGGATTTCAGCAAAGGGTGTGCCATGTTGAACCCTTCAAAGATAAACAGGTAAAATGCATTAGAACACCAACAGAATCTAGAAAATATGTACTGCCATAAATAAAGGAGTGTAGCAAGAGAACCCCCTTGTGGCCAGAGAATATTTATTCCAAATGAAGACTGCAGCTAGAACTGAATTTTTCCTATCACAGACCCAGTACACTTAAATCATGAGTTCATTATACGCCATTCACTAATTTGATGTCATCCTATTTTCTGGTTTTGTTTGCTTTTCCTTTCTCTCTTTTA
Source organism: Felis catus (assembly GCF_018350175.1). NCBI lineage: Eukaryota > Metazoa > Chordata > Mammalia > Carnivora > Felidae > Felis > Felis catus. The sequence continues at coordinate 65,886,782 of NC_058375.1, forward strand.
AAAACAATTTACTGAAGTATATAACATACATACATACAGAAAAGTATATGTCACAAGTATGTATCGTTCAGTGAATTACCACAACTTGAACACACCTATGTAACCAGCACCCAGATCAAAAATAAGAATATACCCAGCACCCAGCACATTTCCTTCATCCCTGCTTCTAGTCACTATCCCTGCAATGGCAGCCACTATTTTGAGGATTAACACCACAAGTAAATTCTGATTATGCTTGAACTTTGGGAAATCACCCAGTATGTATTCTTTTCCCCTCTGGCTTCTTTTTCACTTAACGTTATATTTGTGGTGCTCATGTATGTATATTGTGTTGTAGATGTGGTTCTTTTGTTCTTAGGGCTGTACAGTATTCCATTTTCTGCACATACCATACTATATCTGTTCTATTGTTAATAGGCATTTGAGTAGTTTTTAGTCTGGGAAATTATAAACAGCAGTGCTATGAACATTCTTGTGCATGTCCCATAAGCTTATGAGAACACATAGGTAGTAGAATTGTTAGGTCATAAGCTATGCACACACTCAGCTTTCATTGATATTGCCTGTGGGTTTTTATTTTTATTTTGAGAGAGAGAGAGAGAGAGAGAGAGAGAGAGAAGAGGAGAGAGAGGGGCAGAGGGAGAGAGAATCTTAAGTAGGTTCCACGCTCAATGCGAAGCTCGACACAGGGCTCAATCCTACAACCCTGGGATCATGACCTGAGCCACAATGGAGTCCAATGCTCAACCCTACTGAGCCACCCACGTGACCTGCCTGTGAGTTTTTAAAGTAACTGTACCAGTTTCTAGTTCAACCAGAACTGCCACTGTGCCACATTCTTGCTAACGTGTGGTTGGTCTTTTTAGTTTTTGGTGAAGAGTGGTATCTCTTTGCGGTTTTACTTTTTCATTTTCTTGATGACTGACAAAGTTGAGTACCTTTGCATATGCCTATTGGCCATTTAGGAAGCGCTCATTTTTCTCTTGGTTTGTTTATTATGATTTGTGGGTGTTTTTGAAATATTCTGGAGATGAATTCTCTGTTGAATATAAGAATTGAAAATCTCCTCTCCGAATTTGTGGGATATATTTTCATTTCCACTGGTGTGTTATTTGATAAAAATCCTTCATTTTAATACTTTTCACTTTACCAGATTTTATGGTTGGCACTTTTTGCATGTTATATAAGAATGCTTCGTCTACTCCAAAGTCTGGAAATGTTGTCATGTAATTTTCTTCTAAAAGTATGATTGTTTTACCTTTCATGTTCAGATTTGTAATGCATTTGGAATTGATTTAGGAGTGGGATCAAAACTATTATTTTTTTTCTGTACGCCTATCTGGTTAACTCAGAACCATTTATTGAATAAATCATCATTTCTTATCTGTACTGTAGTGTGAGTTTGTCACTAATCAGGTGACTAAGCATGTGTGAGTCTGTCTCTGGACTCTCTTCTGTTCAATTGGTCAGTTTGTCTCTCTTTCATCAATAACACATTGTCATATTTATGATGGCTTTACAATAGTTTTATAATAATGATCCCTCAAGTTTTGTTGTTATTCTTCTGTTCCTGTTATCAATTTATTGTCTCTTAGTTCCACATTTGTCCTTCATTGCTTAGTCTCTGAAACGGAAATGGTCTCTTTAAATGTTTTTTTTTTCCCTTGCCTGCCGGCTCAAAGTTCAGTTTTGTCAGTAGAGGGCGCCAGAGAGACATTGCAAGAGAAGGGTTTGGCTTCCTGGTTCTGCCGGTTCTGAAACGCGTGGCTTCTGTGGCGGGGAGGTTGGGGGGGAGGAGGGAACAGGTCCTGCTACCCAGCGCCAGGGCCCTTTGGTGCCTGGTGGCCAGCAGCACCCAGAAGCCTGCTGCTTCCCCAGTATTCTCCTTTGAGGGGTTCTGTAGTCGCGTGACTCCAGTGAGACACCTTTCTGAGCCGCATTCCCTAGCCCTGTGAATTTCCAGCAGTTTTCACTGCCCCACCACAAGCACTCTTTTTTCCATTTTGTGAGCCAAGGTCATAGTAAGGTCTTAGACCTGCTGGGACATCTTCCTGTGTGTTCTGTTTCACCCTAAGGGTAAGAGTATTCCTCACATCAGCTATCTACTATAGTTTTTAGTTTTTTACTTCTAGCTAATTACTGTAAGTAGTTCTTTGAATTAAACTTTCCTAGGTCAAATTACTGTGTGGTTTCTTTCTCTTGATTGTATCCAGGCTGATATAACATCTTTATAATAATGTTTTTATTAATTAATTAATTTATTTATTTATTTTATTAATTGATTAATTTATTAATTAATAATGATGTGTTCTATAATAATGGTGTATTTTTCTGTTTAGTTAGTTCTGTTCCTGTAAATCATATGATAGATTTATTCTGAAATTTTTCATGTATATTGATGTTATTGTAAAGAGTATCTTTTGCATTTGTTATTAATTTTGCGGTTGTTCTGAGACAGAAATCTAATAGATTTTTGACAATTTACCTTTTATCCACTGAGCTTGCTAAATTCACATATGAATGCTAATAGTGTATCTGTATAATCCTCCTTATTTTTCTCATACACAATCATGCTTATGCAAAGAACTAGGTTTATTTTTTCCTTTCTAATCCTTACACTTTTTATTTCTGTATCTTGACTTATTGCATACCTAGATTTGAGACCTTTGGTACAATATTGAATAGAACTGGTAATAACAAATACTTTGCTCTTGGAAAAATTTTTCATTATAACACCATTAAATATGCATGCTGTGTTTGTTTATTACTAGATAGGCTGTTGGATTACGGAAAGTTTATTATATTTCTGGTTAAGTTTTTTTTTTTTAAATCATGAGTGGGTGTCATATTTTAGGTATTTTCCCCTTGAATTGATAGCATCATATTATTTTTATCTTTTTGTTCATTAATATGCCAAATTACATTGTGTTTTCAGTGTAAAGACACCATGCATAACTACAATGAACCTGTCATTGTTATGTACTATCCTTTTTATTTATCGGTAGGTTCAATTTGCTAATACTGTGTTTAAGATTTTTGTATGTATATTGATATTAGTTTACAGTTTTCCTTTCTTGTCGTATAATATTTTTGTCAGTTTTGTATATGGGTTATCCTGATGTCAAGAGTTTGGAAGTGAGGAGGTGAGGAAGTAAAGCAGATAGAGGGAAAATGAAATCTTTAAGGCAAGATAGTACTGGGAAACAAATGACTCCAAGTTTGTAGCAGGGAGAGGCTGCAGAAGAAGAGCAGGAAGAGCAATGAAGGAGAGGAAAACAGAGTCAAACCTTAATGTCCTTCAGGTGAGATAGCTCTGGCTCCCTGGTCTTCCTGACCAGCCACTCAATATGGGCGATGCTCACTGCTTTTAGAGGTGGGCCCCTTATCTAGCTACAGGAACATCTCAAGTGACAAAAAAACCCCACAAAACTTTGGCCATTTCAGTACCTGGGGCCTGGAATACAGGGCTTAGGGCTTTTCTCCACAGAGATCTGGCAATAATTTCATCCACTTATTGTTACTACCACCCTACGACTTGGGTGATGGGACTATCCTGTCTTCATATCTCTCCATCTTCCATTTTTCCCCCTGTAAACAGCCCCCCAAGTCTTTTTAAGATGATTTATTTCCATGTAAATATATAGTATTCTCAAAAATTTATGAGAATATCAGTATATTTTTATATATGTGTATTTTTTTCAAAAAAATTTGATTTATTTATTTTTAATTTACATCCAAGTTAGCACATAGTGCAATAATGATTTCAGGAGTAGATTCCAGTTATTCATCCCCTATGTGTAACACCCAGTGTCATCCCAACGAGTGCTCTCCTTAATGCCCATCACCCATTTAGTCCATGTCCCCACCCACAGCCCCTCCAGCAACCCTCAGTTTGTTCTCTGTATTTAAAAGTCTCTTGTTTTGTCCCCCTCCCTGTTTTTATATTATTTTTGCTTCCCTTCCCTTATGTCCATCTGTTCTGTATCTTAAATTCCACGTATGAGTGAAGTCATATGATATTTGTCTTTCTCTGACTTATTTCACTTAGTATAATACCCTCTAGTTCCATCCATGTTGTTGCGAATGACAAGATTTCATTCTTTTTGATTGCCGAGTAATACTCCATCATATATGTATATATATATACACCACATATATATAATATATATTATATATATTACATATATTATATATATATATATATATATATATACACACACACACCACATCTTCTATATCCATTCATCCACTGATGGACATTATATATATATATACACCACATCTCCTATATCCATTCATCAATTGATGGACATTTGGGCTCTTTCCATACTTTGGCTATTGTTGATGGTGCTGCTATAAACATTGGGGTGCATGTGCCCCTTTGAAACAACACACCTGTATCCCTTGGATAAATACCTAGTAGTGCAATTGCTGGGTCATAGGGTATTTCTATTTTTAACTTAAAAAATTTTTTTTAATGTTTATTTATTTTGAAGGAGAGAGAGACAGAGCATGAGTGGGGGAGGGGCAGAGAGAGAGAGAGGGAGACACAAAATGTGAAGTGGGCTCCAGGCTCTGAGCTGTCAGCACAGAGCCCAATGCAGGGCTCAAACCCACAAGCCGTGAGATCATGACCTAAGCCAAAGTCGGACGCTTAACTGACTGAGCCACCCAGGCACCCCTATTTTTAACTTTTTGAGGAACTTTAATACTGTTTTGCAGAGTGACTGTACCAGTTTGCATTCCCACCAGCAGTGCAAAATAGATCCTCTTTCTCCGCATCCTCGCCAACATCTGTTGTTGCCTGAGTTGTTCATGTTAGCCATTCTGACAGGTGTGAGGTGCTATCTCATTGTGGTTTTAATTTGTATTTCCCTGATGATGAGTGATGTTGAGCATCTTTTCATGTCTGTTGACCATCTGGATGTCTTTTTTTGAAAAGTGTCTATTCATGTATTTTGACCATTTCTTCACTGGATTATTTATTTTTTGGATATTGAGTTTGATAAGTTCTTTATAGATTTTGGATACTAACCCTTTATCTGAATGTCACTTGCAAATATCTTCTCCCATTCCGTCGGTTGCCTTTTAGTTTTGCTGATTGTTTCCTTTGCTGTATAGAAGCTTTTTATCTTGATGAAGTCCCAATAATTCATTTTTGCTTGTTTCCCTTGTCTCCGGAGACGTGTTGAGTAAGAAGTTGCTTTGGCCAAGATCAAAGAGGTTTTTGCCTGCTCTCTCCTCTAGGATTTTTATGGCTTCCTGTCTTACATTGAGGTCTTTCATCCATCTTGAGTTATTTTTGTGTATGGTGTAAGAAAGTGGTCCAGGTTCATTCTTCTGCATGTTGCTGTCCAGTTTTCCCAGCACCACTTGCTGAAGAGACTGTCTTTATTCCATTGGATATTCTTTCATGTTTTGTCAAAGATTAGTTGGCCATATATTTGTGGACCCATTTCTGAGTTCTCTATTCTGTTCTGATCTATGTGTCTGTTTTTGTGCCAATACCATACTGTCTTAATAATTATAGCTTTGTAATATATCATGAAGTCCAGGATTGTGATGCCTCCAGCTTTGGTCTTTTTTTTTTTTTTCAGGATTGCTTTGTCTATTTGGGGTCTTTTCTGGTTCCATACAAATTTAGGATTGTTTGTTCTAGCTCTGTGAAGAATGCTGCTGTTATTTTGATAGGTATTGCATTGAATATGTAGATTGCTTTGGGCAGTATCAACATTTTAACAAAATTTGTTCTTCAATCCAGGAGCATGGAATGTTTTTCCATATTTTTGTGTCTTCTTCAATTTCTTTAATCAACTTTCTTTTCAGTGTATAGATTATTTCACCTCTTTGGTTAGGTTTATTCCTGGGTATTTTACGGGTTTTGGTGCAATTTTTTTTTCATATTTTTAACTGATGAAAGGTATACACAGCAGATCTTGTAAGTACTGTAGTAGCTCAAAAAAGATGGCCATGTTACTTCCTAATTCAGCCTATATGGTATTAATTCATCCTGTGGTTTTTCTGTGCAAGTAGCCTTTTCACATTCCATTGCCTAGTGTTTAATAACTAAATACAGATATATGTTTTTAAAGTTTATTTATTTTGAGAAAGAGAGAAGTAGCACATGGGAGGGGCAGAGAGAGAGAGAGAGAGAAAGAGAGAATCCTAAGCAAGCTTAGAACTGTCAGTACAGAGCCTGACGTGGGGCTTAAACTCAGGAACTGTGAGGTCATGACCTGAGCCAAAACCAAGGGTTGGATGCTTAACCATCTGAGCCACTGAGGCATCCCATAACAAAAAATATTTTTAAAAGAACCAAAAGATTATTGTATTTGCCTTAAATTCTTTATTGCACCTAATGCTAATTTTAGGTTCAGTCATTGCCTCACCTAATCTCAATTCACATTGTTTTTTTTTTAATTTTTAATTTTTTTTAAACATTTATTTATTATTGAGAGGCAGAGAGAGATAGAACATGAGCATGGGAGGGAAAGAGAGAGGGGGAGACACAGAATCTGAAGCAGGCTCCAGGCTCTGAGCCGTCAGCACAGAGCCCGACGCGGGTCGAACTCACAAACCGCGAGATCATGACCTGACCTGAAATCAGACGCTCAACTGACTGAGCCACCCAGGCACCCCTCATTCCACATTGGTTTAATGTGCGTATAATCTATGTCTGTTTATGTCCCCAGAGTTCAGCACAAAGTTTGGTATACTGGTGCTCAATATATTTTTTTACTGAAAGAAGAAAGAATGGATGGATGAATGGATGAATGAATGAGTGAATGAGTTAATGAGTAAATGCAAAAGGCTAAAAACTAGTCTCTTTGATTCTAGTCTTGTCCTTTGTTATAGTCAGAAATCTATGGTGGCCTCCCAATGGCCTACCCCCTTGTACAACTCCCTCCCCTTGAGTATGGCAGAAATCCGAAAATGATGGGATATCACTTCCATGATTCATTTATTGTCTTTAAGAAAGAGATTATCTTCAGTGACCTTGAAAAAATTAGGTGTAGGTGAGCCCTTATAAGAGAGGGAAATCTTTCTGAAGGCAGAGACTCAAGGCATGAAGGAGGTTTGACACAGAGAAGATTCTGCTGCTGACTTTGGAGATTCTGTTGCTGCCATGTTGTATAAGATGAATGAAAAGGCCATTGGCAAGAAACTGGGAGCAACCTCTAGGAGCTGAAAGTACCTTCAGGCTGGCAATCAGTGAAGAAAAGGAGACCACAGTCTTACACTTACAAGGAACTAAATTCTGCCAATAACCCGAATGAGCTTTCAATCAGATTCTTTCCCAGAGAAAGATGGGACTGAAGTAGTGTCCCCTCCCTAAGGAAAGAAATGAAACGAAACAAAACAAAACAAAAACCTCAAGGCAACCTGGTTATACGTGTACATGACAACATCTCTCACAACCTTGTAACGTGAGAGCGCTTAATCAGACTACATGTTTGTGTGTTACCATATATGGGAGACAAAGAGGTAAAATGTATATAAAAAAACTACACCACATGGTGTTTGGGGCTCAATTCTTTGGGTACGAACCCAACTGAGTTGTGCCAGCACATAAAGTTGCTTCCTGGAGAGAAAAGCCTCCGTGTCACGACTCTGCAAGAATCCTGCTACAGGAGCCAGTTGGCCAATACCTGGAGTGAGAGACCCTGAGCAGAAAATCCATTTGAACCTTGCTGGGTTTCCTGATCCACGGAAACTGTGCCATAATAAGTGTGAGTTGTTTTAAAGCCTCTAGGTGTATGATTATTTGTTACAAGTCCAGAAAAACTAACTCTTCTTTCTCTGACATTCAGTTTTGATCATGCCATTACTCTGCCTTGGAGTCTTCATATTGTCTTCGTGATAAAATCCAGCTTAAATAAAGACTTTTACAATCCTAATCAGCCCCCTCGCCTCATTGCCTGCCAGTTCGATGCAGTTCAATCCATTCCAGCCACGAGAAATGTGTGGAGGCCCCTGATGACACTACGCTTTCTCTTGCTTCACTTCTTTCTTGGACTTTGTAGGGGCCCCCTGTGGGCTGCCCCCAAATGTACCACAATGACATACTGATTATTTTGAATTGAAGCTACTTGCGAAATAGCCGGTGTAAGGACACTTACACCCTTGGACCTCTGACCCCCTGAAAGCAGAAAATAAACCTCTCGTATGAAAAAATATCCTCCCTGTACTAAGAAGTAAAAAGACATCCTTATCACCAGAGATAAGGACTTTAAAGTCAAGAAAGCAGAAGAAATAGACCTTGGTATGTGTATGTGTGTTTACCAATCTACAGCTACCTGGCTCAAATTCCACTTAGAATTCCTTACTAATTAAAGTTCCCAAACATCTGTTTTCTTTAGCCCATCGAGTTCTCACAAACTGATTGTCTTTTTGTCTAAATTGTATAAAAACTGCCTGTTTTGTCATTTCTTTGAGTCTCAATTTTATTATTGGGCTTCCAGGCACACATAATAAAACTTTGTTTTTTCCTTCTGTCAATCTGTCTCCCTTCAGTTTAATTCCCAAACCAGCTAGAAAAACCTTGGAGGAAAAGAAGGAAGTTTCTTCCTGACTATAACTTCATGTCTCAGTCTGAACTTTGCTTTGCTAGCTTTTACTAGTGCCCTAAGGCTAGGTGAGGCCACTGTCACTCCGGTCCCCAGGGGATCTTGTTTTTACTCCTCTTGCAGCATTTGGAACACTAATATGCCTGTCTGTGTACCTGACCATCTCCCTGATTGCACAGCATACGATTTGAGGGCACTATTTTTATCTTACTCAGCATTATCCTTCTCCAGGGTCTAAGCCCTTGTTGAATGACTGAATGTGTAAATGGGAAAAGAAGCTGTGCACTGCCTTATAAATGAATTAGGGAAGAGCCAAATTTTCATCTGTGTGTTCCAGTGTAGAAAGATGGTTTTAAATACCAGCCAGTGCTGCCTCTCTGTTAGCTGAATTAACTTGCACACTTAAGTTTCATTTGCATACTTTGAGAAATAAAGATACTAAGAGTGTTTACCGTGTTTGGAGAAGACACTAGGAAATGCGAGCAGTTGCACAGTGCCAAGCACATAGTAAAATGTGCAGAAATGTTGGCTATTGGTTTTATTGCAGTTTTTATTAATTATCATTTCCTGAGCGCCTACATGTGGGCTACAGAGGGGACCAAAGATCTTTCTCATGGGTTTGGCAGAAATCTTAGTTTCTTTTTCCTTTTCTCTGTCTCTTCCTCTCTAACAAGGAAAAAGAAACATAATGACGTTCTCATGCTGGCCACTGATTGCTGCTGAGTTTCACTTTCCTTTCTTTCAAACACAGATGCCACAGATCTCGGCAGAACCTTCTGTCTCCAAACTGTGGCTGCTGGATCCAGCTAAGACTACATTTAAGCTTCATCCAACTCTTAAAACCAGGTAAGTGATTTTTTTGCCATCTGATGCTTCCTAGCTGTGTGTAAAGAAAATTGCCTGTTTTCCTTTCTTTGAAAATGAATTTCAGAGTGAAATGGCTGCTAATGATCATACTTTTCTCTTTCATTTGTTGTGTTTTTTAATGAAGATTTTAAATACAGGGAATGCTAGAGAGTAAGTTCTATCAGATTCTTAACATGATTTATCTAATTAGAGTAGTTTTTTCCTCCTGAAAAAAACAAAAGCATTACAGATAATGTTGAAGTTACCTGTGAATCTCTCCTATACTCCTTTCTCTTCCCTTCCTTGCCAGAGGGAAATATTATCCAGACTGCGGTATAATTATTGTTGTGCTTGTTTTTGTGCTTTTGCCACATATACCTCTGTATCTGAACATGATCTCTAGTATTGCTTTGTGTTAACAGTTTATATGAATGCTATCATACTAAGTGTATTGTTCTCAACTTGCTTAGTCTTTTGAGCTTTATTAAGGTTGATACAAATAGGCCTAGTTCAGTCACTTCAGTGCTCTTTAGTATTTCATTGTGTGAATATGCCAAAATTTGTATATCCAGGCTTCTAATTTATCCTAAACAAAGCTGCCATGAATATGCTTGCTCCTCAAAATGATATATGTCCATCAAAACAATGTGAATATTACTGAATCTCCATATTTGGGTCAACTTGGTATTGCTGGCCCCTTGTTGGATGTAAACTGCTATCTCATTATTGTTTAATTTACAGCTCTCTTTCTAGAACAGTTGAACATTTTTTTCATGTGTTTATAGTTGATTTGAGTTACCTCATCTGTGAATGTCTTCATATACTTTGACTACTTTTCCATTAGAGACAGTTTTTCCATTAGATGTGAGGTACACACACACACACACACACACACACACACACGCACCGTGGAATATTACTCAGCCATAAAAAGAGATGAGATAAGCCATTTGCAATAGCATGGATAGATCTAGAGGGTATTATGGTACGTGAGATAAGTCAGAAAGAAAAGTGCCATCTGATTTCTCTTATGTGTGGAATCTAGAAAAACAAAACAAATTAATAAAGAGTATGGGTTTATTTCTGTATTTTGCTTTTTCTCTTGGTTTTCTATCGTGTTGTTTCATTTCCTGCTTTGTGTTTCTGATGAATGTGAGTCACTAAATCTAAAAACATTGTGGGGATAGTTTGAAGCTAGAAAAATGTTCGCTTCATCCAGACAAGATTTGTTTTTGCTCCTGCCTTACAACTAGAGGCACAGGCAATCTTCATGTATGTGAACCCACTCAGAGACTGAAATTACCAGGAGATGGAATTAAGTCTGTACATTTTTAGGCCGCCCTTTTTTCTTCCCTGTAGCACTTCAGAATCCTTGCCCACAGCTTGGGAGGAAGATTGCCAACGCACCCTCTTTCTTGCACTGTATTCCCCTAGCTCTGTGAGTCTAACAAAAGTTTTGCCTAACTTCTCAGCATCTCAGGCACCTCTTCTAAAGTTCACAGATGCTCCTCAGGGAAACGTGCTCCCAAAAGCCAAGCTTCCCTCTCCGTCTTCACTTCTTTTCCAAATCTTAGCCAATGACATAGTTTCACTCCTTTGTTATCTCTTCAATGCTTTCAAATATATATATTTACAGTTTAACCTGTGTTCTAGTTTTTGAAAGAATTGAAAGAATTGGCATGACGACTCATGGTCTATCCTGCCACTGTGGGACCTCCATGTCTATTAACTCCTCTCATATTTCAATTTCTTGCTCTGTGAACTGTTTTATGTATAAATTCCCCTTTCCTATCTTCTAATTCATGGGCTGGCAAACCATGACCTGTGTACCACCCACTTGTTTTTGTAAAAAAAAAACCTTGTTGGAACGTAATCATGTCCATTTGTTTACATATCATCTATGTTTTTGCATTACATTGGCAATGTTGAGTTAATTATGGCAGAGATTGTATGTTCCACAAAGCCTGAAATATTTACATCTGTCATTAAGAAAAAGTTAGCTGACCCGTGTTCTAATTTATTAATTTTAATTTTACTTTATTCTTTATTTAGTTGCCCATTTGTCTACTGACTTAAAAAATTTAATGATATTTTAATGATATTTTTTATTTCTAAATTATCTGGGTTTTTTTTTCATATCTACCTACTATTGTTCTATCTCTGTTTTTGTGTGTGTGTGTGTGTGTGTGTGTGTTTGTTTGTTTTTTGTTTTTTTACATTGTAATCCAACCAACATTTTTTTTTTTAATTTTTTTTTCAACGTTTTTATTTATTTTTGGGACAGAGAGAGACAGAGCATGAACGGGGGAGGGGCAGAGAGAGAGAGAGAGACACAGAATCGGAAACAGGCTCCAGGCTCTGAGCCATCAGCCCAGAGCCTGACGCGGGGCTCGAACTCAGGGACCGCGAGATCGTGACCTGGCTGAAGTCGGACGCTTAACCGACTGCGCCACCCAGGCGCCCCCCAACCAACATGTTTTAATTGGGTCAGAGAAAAAAATAACGCACTGGAACTAGAAGAAGCAGAAATCTGTACTTTAAGCCACTGTGGTATACTAACTAGTCTCTCAACCTATTATTGTTTTTCTATCAGATACAGAAAATCATGGCAGTGACAACGAGATTGACATGGAATGAGGAGAAAAGTCTGCAAAAGCTGCTTGGAAACATTTCCTTGAGACTTCTTCATAAGTCTAGTGTCCATGGACATACAACTTTTAGTTTGCTTGATAGGTGCCAGCTTCAGGGATCTACTATAACAATTCTTTACTTTTATGATAAGATTATTGGGGTCTTTATACCTGGGCATTATCCTGCACCAGGTAAAGAGTTTAGAGAGCCAATCCCCTCCTTCTGTTTTTCATTTCAAAGGAATAAAGCTACAGAAATGGCAATTGCAGTTCTAGAGGCAGAAGTGAAAATTGCTTCTGGGCAACTGACATTTTGTTCCTTTGATCAAGAGATGTTCTGTATAGATTCAAGCAAAACCAAACTTTCTATACATCCTTTGTTAAGCTCTGAATTAGGAGTACATATCTCCTCTGACCTCACTTATTTGGAAAATGAAGTCTTTCGAGTTGAAGGTATGTTAAATGAGATAATCCTACATTCTGGTTCTAGTCTTTCTTTGTATTTGTTGGTCATCACTGAGCTACAAGAACAAGGATAAATGAGAGGAACAGTCAGGTTTCATGCCATCAAATTACTGTTTCATAAACTTCAAAATGTAACCTGGGAAGCATAAAGGTTATGATGTATTACCCAGAAGGTGTAGACAGCTTTGAACAGAGTCAGTTGAGGAGTGGAAGTGGAGAGATGGAGATGGAAAGTGAGTGATAGCGGGGGTTTGTTTTGATATATGACCCCTTTTGGGTCAGCTCTAGGACCTCTGGGTATACTTATGTGAGAGTTTGCAGAGTGAGTTAATTATCCTCCCTAGAAGAGGGGTAATTTTCCTTTCTCTCTTCACTAGGTTACCAACACTAACTCCTAACTGGACAGCTCGGCCCTGGTTTATATAAGCAGACTCGCTGCCCCACTGAAAAGGTTGACTTGGCATATTTAGCAAGACAAGTTAAAAACCTTATTATGCTATGTTTATTTCCTACAGGAATTAAGGATGATACAACCTATATGCGCAAGGTAACAAGAGCCTCAAAGTAAGTTAGGTTTTTGGACTATTACTCACTTTATTTGGAACACTTCTATAAATGACATTGGAAATTAAATAATAAAATAAAAAAATATAACTTGGGTGATAAAAATGAATTATAATATTATTTAAATAATATGTTTGAGGCAATTTACAGCAACAGCAAAAATAGAATGACTACCAACTGTGAACCTTTAAAAATCTACCTGACAGCAATTTGACTTTCTTTTTCACTTGAGCTGGCTAGATCCAAAGTTTTCCAGACAGAAATTTCTAGATGACTATTTCAGATAATTCCTTTGAAGCCTTTCCTTGGGAATAAAGTTTTGGGGGAATTTCAGTAAGTTTTAAAAGCAAACCTCCGGGGTGCCTGGGTGGCTCAGTCGGTTAAGCGTCTGACTTCGGCTCAGGTCATGATCTCGCATTTCATGAGTTCAAGCCCCGCGTCGGGCTCTGTGCTGACAGCTCAGAGCCTGGAGCCTGTTTCAGATTCTGTGTCTCCCTCTCTCTGACCCTCTCCCATTCATGCTCTGTCTCTCTCTGTCTCAAAAATAAACATTAAAAAAATTAAAAAAAAATAAAAGCAAACCTCCTTTCCCCAATTTATAAATATCTGTATTGTATATATTTTATTTCTCCTTAATATAATATTATTACTGAAATAACACACATCTTCAGTGTTGCTGATATTTCTCTGACTTGTGTTGTCAAGGCTAATAGTTTAACAGTGATTTGGTTGCTGGTTAAAGTTTAGCTTTATTAAGATATAGATAAATGCATTTTCTTCAAGCACAAAATGTGTAACCATAGACCATTTCACATCAGATGAGAGATGGGCATTAATAGCCAAGTAATACATAAGTAATTACAACATACTTGTAAAAGGAAGGAAAGAAGGTCCAGGAGAATTGTGCTGTTGTTCCTCTGGGGGTGTGGCTGTTTTAAGTTCTGCATGTTATTTCACAGGCAGAGGAATTGGCTTCTAGCAGAGCTCAGAGACTTCAAGCCCAAAGTAGACTTGATTTCAGAAATTTGTATTCTCTTGCTGGGTCCAGTTGGATCTGGAAAGTCTAGTTTTATCAATTCAGTGAAGTCTGTTTTCCAAGGCCGTCCGACTCGCCAAGCCATAGTGGGGTCTGATGACACCAGCATTACTGAACAGGTAAGTTACTCAAAGATTTCCTGAGGGTTTTGTTTTATTGATTACAATTATTAGATTTGTTCATTTCTTTGCCATTCTCTAGGAATGTTAACCTTCTCACCTACAAGCAATTAAATGCTAAATCAAATGTAAAACAGGAGTAAAAGTTGAATCTGAATTGCCTCCATTGAGTTGTGTTTTACTGAGAGGCTTTTCATTTTTATGCACGCGAGAAGCACTTATATTTAGAATGCTTAAACTTGTAGAATACAACCCTAAAATTTAAAAAAAACTTTGTGTAAGTCTTTGTCTGTTATATAAGAAATGTGTTTTTACTTATGTCCCGTATGGTTTTACCTGGATTGAAATTCTTTTCTCTTTTTTTTGTAATAAAATAATGAAACACTTTTCCATTTTACAAAACCATTTTATAAGAAATGATCATGAAAAGCAAGGCAACAGTTCACTTTGGTGAGTCAACCTTCAAAGGGTAAATCTCAGTGCTCCTGTGAACACAATCCTATTTGTAAACAAATAGGAGTACTAATACCATTTTTAAAACTGTTACTCCAAAGACCTACAAATTATTGTGGAAAAACTTTCTCCCATTCTGTGCTTCTCAATGTTATACAATCAAACAAAAAAATTAAGGGGAATGAATAGGACATTTCATAATCAAACTGTATTTTTCCGTGATTGCTACAACCTAATATTGTTATCTTCTGATTGGAAATGTGCTGTGCACCGTCAGTGCAAAATTTTGCATCGGACAGACGTGGCTCACTTTAGTTTTGTGTCACATTTAATAACTGAAAGCATTTTCTATGATTTTCAAGAAACACATTTTATTTCTTGAGGTTGGCTAGATTCTATCTACTTGGCTGGCTTTATCTTGATGTATTTGTCTAGCCTCAAAAGCCACAGCAAGATACGGCAACAGCAGTTCAATACATTAAGCATTGATGGAAATGTTTCTGTTAAATACTGTTGGCAGTAAAGACCTAAATACAAATAATTGGTCTTATTACTCAGGGATTTCAATGTAGATAATAAACAAATAAGTACTATTCACTGTGATAGATGCTGTAGTAGAGGTACTCACCAGGACAGGATTCATCTCCTTCCTTTTCACATTACTTTAAGAGAAGATGTAGATCCTGAAGTCCAAATGAAATGCAAATACTACTATATAAACTGAAGGAATACAGGACAGAATATTTATCAAGGAAACAGAATGTATTTTTAAAATGATTTATTTCTTATTTTGAGAGAGAGAGAGAGGAGAGGAAAGGAGAGAGAGAGAGAGAGAAAGAGAAAGATCTCAAGCAGGCTCTGTGCTGGCAGTGCAGAGCCTGAGGCAGAGCTCAGTCTCACCAACCTTGAGATCATGACCCGAGCCCAAATTAAGAATCAGATGCTTAACTGACTGAGACACACGAGCGTCCCAAGGAAGCAGGAGTTTATTGCTCAGGGACCCTTCTCTTTAAAGAACTCAATTTGTGAAGGAAACAGATTAATGAAAACTATGAATGTGCCTACTGATACTAAAATTACACAATGCACTTTAAGTATGTGACTCTACTGCTTTGTGTAATTCCTTTCAGGTGGAGGCACCAGTAAAGTCCCGTTTACTTAGATCAAAATATCCAGTGGTATTGCTCCTAGGCATTGGACTTATGGACCAATGGGAGCTTTTGACTTCATTACAGATTACTATAGGTCATAGAGGGGTCCTCTGCTTCCTGGTTGGGAATGGGAGAATTGTGATTCAAGTTGTTGTTTGGTATCTCAGAGTTAGCATTTTTCTTTGTGATTCTGCCTAAATCTTCCATAGTTGTGCCTATTTGGAAGTATATTTGACGAATAAAGATTTTTCAGAGTTCCGAGAAATACTCTTGGTATCAGATTGAGTGTGTTTATTAAGGAAAGACGATTTGTTAAAGCAGAGCTTCCCAAGGTGAGGTTTGTAGACCCCTGAGTGTCCCTGAGAGAATTTTATGGGGTCTGTGAGTTTAACATTATTTTCATAATAATACCAAGATGGTTTTGCTTTTTGTAGGGTATGGACATTTGAACTTATCATACAAATGTAGTATTATTTGTTGCCTGGCACCTTTGCACAAATCAAGTAATGGCACCAAACACTGTTAGTAATCATTGTATTCCTTTCTACCACTCAGCTTGCAGGAAAAACAAACAAAATGCTTTCACTTAAGAATGTAACTGATGAATAAGTAACATGGATTTTATTTAAACTCAGCTTTTGAGAACACATTATTTTAATATTTTGTGTGATGAAATGGGAAGTACATATAAAGGGTTTCTAAGGCATGCCAAAATGTGGTGGTTGCTGAGCAAAGACACTGGTGCAATTGAGTTGTGAGCTGAACTTTTCTCAGGTAACATCATTTTTAATTGAGAAGACAATTGGCAGCCTTGCTTATTCATACGTAGCTATTCAGTAGAAATTCATGGAAAATGCACTAACTGAGCATATCACTTCAAGAAAAACAACCAACCAACGATGTTTGTTGCCAATGGTAACATTTGAGTTTTAAAGAAAATTAGAACTTTGAGCAGCTTGTATCCACCATTTTGAGCTTCATAACTTCTTAAGACTTAAAGACTTATCTGGTAAGATTAGCGGTGCTAGTAAAAAGTATGGTGTTTTAATATTGTCCAGGGAAATGTGCCAATATTTGGAAGATCTAGGTAAGCCAGTGAACCCATATTTTCAAATAAACAAATGCATTGGGTTACTAAGCCATGCATGGATACAAAGTGTATTCAAAGTGCAGGATAGATCAATGAATTTAATGTAACTGAGTATGAAAATATCACAGATTCCACATTTAGCTAACCTTTGAGAGCTAACCTTTGAGAAATGATCACTTGTTGAGCTTTGATGCATTATTAATGAGGAATATCCGCAATTTTCTGAAAGCTGTTAAATTAAATACTCTCTCCTTTTCTTACTACATATATACACGTGAGACTAGGTTTTCTTCATATACTTCAACCAAAATGATCTATCACAAAAGACTGAATTCAGAGGCAGGTATGAGAATCCTGCTATCTTCTATTAATCCAGATACTAAAGAGCATTGTAAAAAGTAAATTGATCCTGCTGTTTTTAATATTTTTTTGGAAAGTAATTTTTTTGTAAAAATGTTATTTGGGTTAACATGCAATAAATTCATAATTGTATTTTAAAATGATTTAAGAAATATTTAAAATTATGTCAGTTTCAGTTTCTACTATGTTAAATGTCAGCAGATATGATCTACATAAATAAAAATCTCTTTGAGATTCTCAGTAATTTTTAAGAGTGTCAGGTGATCCTGAGACTAAAATGTTTGAGGACCACAGTGTTAGATATTAACCACCCTGTGTTCTTCCTATTGTCATGTCTTGAATGCTTGTTGAAGAACGAATTTTTACATTTGATATACTTTGTTTTATAGTATAGGATTTATTCCGTTAAAGATGGGAAAGATGGCAAATATCTGCCATTTATGTTGTGTGACTCCATGGGGTTACATGAGGAAGAGGGAGTAGGATTGTGTGTGGATGATATACCCCACATCTTAAAAGGCTGTGTGCCAGACAGGTATGAGGTAAGAATTCTCCAATCTCGAAAACCTTTCAAATCATTTCCATCAATGCTCTTTGTTAAATTTTTACCCTATAAGGCAATTTCAACTGTTATAAGGTATTTTCAACATCAACCAACACTACTCTACTTTTAAATGAATAAATATTCATATAAGTAAAGTAGAAGAACTTATTTTCTATGGCGGGGTGCCTGATTGGTTCAGTTGGTAGAACTTAAGACTCTTGAACTCAGGGTCATGATTTTGAGCCCCACATTGGGCACAAAGATTACTTAAAAAAATAAGGTAATCTCAAAAAAAAAGAAAGAAATACAGTCAAAAGCAGTATTTTACTTATACAAATTTCAGAAAACGTTCAGGAAAAGATTGTTCCTATATCACTCTTTACAATAATGTAAAATAAGTAGAAAAGTAATAGTTTAACCTCATGCACTTTTTTGATCACTTAGACAAAATATTGGAACATTTAACCACTTTTTGTTTAAGTGTGATATTGTTATACTATAAGTACTTACGTTTCACCACTTAAATGCTACCTAAATACCTACATCCAAAGGTTGGCTTTGCCACTAATTAGATGTGTACTCATAATGAAGTTACATATATGTCTCTGCAAGTCTTACTTTTTTATGTGTGAAATGTAGGTAATAATAAAGCCCATTTTGTAGAGTGCCTGCAAAGATAAATGAGAGAATGTACTTTAAATGCTCAAAAAGTCAACCATTATTATCACCTTTCTTTTAGGCATTGGGTGTGATACAATCAGCCTCAATTTCTAAACGTGACTTCTGTTGCCGCTCAGTTGTGCTTGATTGGAAACCTTAACTATGGACTCATATATTAAAAAAAACATTATTAAAAACCTATTTTGTTACAGATGCTATGCTAATTGAAACACAGTTAACTAGGAACGTAATTCTCATCCTCACAATTTACGGAGACATAAGATATAAGGAGGTGGAACAGAGCAGAGAGATTGGAGAACTTGTGAGCCTACTAACACCTTTGTTTTTCACAACAGAGAGGCAATCTACTCAGTTCAGCATTGAAACATATAGTTAAAAAATAATGAACCTGTGCTCGCTTCGGCAGCACATATACTAAAATTGGAACGATACAGAGAAGATTAGCATGGCCCCTGCGCAAGGATGACACGCAAATTTGTGAAGCGTTCCGTATTTTTTTGTTGTATGGAAACCAGTTTGATAATAAATTTCATATATTGAAAAAAGTTACTAGAAAAGCACAGAGGGAAATAAAGTTATTTGATATTATTCGAAAAAAAAAATAATGAACCTAGCCTTGTACTGTAGTTTTAAATCTATTTTCTTAATCCTAGAAAGATTATCATTCTTGGTATGAAGATGGTAACTTGGAATTTGGGATTTTTCTTCTGTTTCTCTTTAGTTTCTTTTTCTTCTGTAAAATTAAAGAAATTATGTTATTTTATTTTTTTTTAATTTATTTTTTTAGTAATCTCTACACCCAACATGGGTCTCGAACTCATGACCCTGAGATCAAGTTGTGTGCTCTTTTTTTGTTTTTTTTTTTAATGTTTATTTAGTTTTGAGAGAGAGAGAGACAGAGCTCGAGCTGGGGAGGGGCAGAGAGAGAGAGAGAGACGAAGACACAGAATCTGAAGCAGACTCCAGCTCTGAGCTGTCAGCACAGAGCCTGACGTGGGGCTCGAACTCATGAGCTGTGAGATCATGACCTGAGCTGAAGTCAGATGCTGAACTGACTAAGCCACACAGGCACCCCTAATTTCATGCTCTTCTGACTGAGCTGAACAAGCACTCCTATAGTATTTTATTTTATTTTATTTTATTTTATTTTATTTTGAATGTTTATTTTATTTCTGAGAGAGTGTGTGAGCAGGGGAGTGGCAGAGACAGGGAGACAGAGGATCTGAAGCGGGTTTGGTGTTGACAGCAGAGAGCCTGATGTGGGGGTCGAACTCACAAACTTGCAAGATCATGACCTGAGCTGAAGTCTGAGGCTTAATGGACTGAGCCACCCAGGTGCCCCCTATGGCATTTTATTTTAAATGGCATTTCCCATCCCCCCTCCGTTTTTCTCCTCTATTCATTAGTCCATTTAAGTATGCAAAATGTTTAAAGTCTTAAATGATGTGTAACCAATGTCAATGGTCATTTTTTTTTTCTGGAGACTGGGATTTGAAGTTAGCTTTTTAAAAATATATTTATTTATTTATTTTGAGAGAGAGCGTGTGTGCGTGAGCACTCGTGCACACAGGAGTAGGGAAGGAGCAGAGGGAGAAGGAGAGAGAGAGAGAATCCCAAGCAGGCCCCATCCTGTCAGTGTGGAGCCCAACTGTGGGGCTCCACCTAAAAGACCATGAGATTATGACCTGAGCTGAAATCAAGAGTGGAACACTCACCTAGCTGAGTGACCCAGGAGCCTCTGAAGTTAACTTTTTAAAGAAACATTGTTTGCATTTTTCTGAAATAGTTCCATTATGGATAATGTAAAGTATGGATACTTATAATTTTTGCCAAAACAATGAAGTGGTTTTTCTATACGAAAGATATAACATTACACTCATAGTGGAGAGGAAGTATGGAAGGGGGATTACTAATTAACCTGGGGAAAAAGTGGCTAGGGGGAGGAAAGTTTTGGGTTGGAGGTTAGTGGTAGTCGCATTTCAAGCATGGATGTGTTTCAATGAAGTCAGCAAAGACTTTCTAAATGTTACCTTATGTTTCTATAACAGTTTAGCCCCCATAAATCAATTACGCCAGACCATCCTATGTTCATCGCCTCACCGTCACTGAAGGACAAGATTCACTGTGTGGCCTATGTCTTAGATATCAACTCTATCAGTTCTATCACCTCTAAGGAGGTGGCAAAGTTCAAAGAAGTTCAAAAAGAGGTCTTAAACTGTGGTGAGTCTCATTGTCCTTATTAAAAGAAACTTGTATTTTGAGGGGCACTTGGGTGGCTCACTTGGGTAAGTGTTCGACTTCCGCTCAGGTCATGATCTTGCAGTTTGTATGTTTGAGCCCCAAGTCAGGCTCTGTGCTGACAGCTCAGAGCCTGGAGCTTGCTTTAAATTCTGTCTCCCTCTGCCCCTTCCCCACTCGTGCTCTGTCTCTCTCTGTCTCTCAAAAATAAATTAAAACATTAAAAAAAATTAAAACACCTTTTATTTTGAAATAATTATAGATTCACAGGAAATTGCAACAAGCATACAGAGAGGTCCTATGGACGCTTTACCGAATTTCCTGAGTCCTAGATTGGTTACTGGCAACAGCAGACAGAGATCATTTACATATTTTTTTGTCACGTGTGATTTTCCAGTGGCTTGATAGGCAAGTCACCTCCTCATATTACTTGACCTGACCAGGAAGATCAAAACCAGAAAATTGCCACTGTTATGTGTGTGTGTGTGTGTGTGTGTGTGTAGCCCTGTGTTGTTTTATCACATTTGTAGATTTAAAAGTAGTTAAGTGAGTCACCCTCATTTATGGTCTGGGTGCTTTTCAGTCTGTTGCTTTCTCACTGGATGTCAGGGCGACTGGGTTTGTGTGGGGCCCTTTAAGATTGGGATCTGTGTTGTTTATAATTCTGTGATTCCCCTGGTCTTAATCCCCATTGTTTTTCAAGACCAGACATTTTGTCTTTCTGGTGTCAGCCCCCAGCATTGGGGTGCCTGATGTGGGGCACAGTCCCTTCATTCCCTTGAGAAAGAGTTTGTATTTTTTTTGGATCCCACCTAATTGTGAGGTCACTGCATCTGGAGTGGGATCCTGGGCAGTGTCTCTGCCTCTCATACCCTTCTGGATGCACTACTTTTGTGTTTTTTTGTTGTGGACATGCTAGTCTTCTAGTTCTTAGGTCCTTTTCAGAGGACAGTGATTCCATACGTAGCTGTAAATTTGTTGTGTCCATAGGCAGAAATGAGGTCAGGGTCTTCCTATGTTGCCATCTTTAACTCATCCTCCATGGGAATTTTAGAATTACCTTGTCTATTTCTACAAAAAATCTTGCTTGTAATTACATTACATTAACCACATGTATAATTACATTAACCACATGTATAACATTAACCACATGTATAAATTTTGGGGAGAATTGACATCTTTACTCTGCTGAGTCTTCCAATCCATGAACATAATATGTCTCTCCATTTATTGAGATCTTTGATTTCTTTCACAAGTTATCCACAGTTTTTAACATTCAAGTCCTGCACGTGGTTTATTAAATTTATACCTACGTATTTAATTTTTTAAAAATGATATCATATTTGAATTTTGGCTGCCAGATGCTTATTCCTGGTACATCAATTTACAATAGAATTTTGTATGTCAATCTTGTTTCTTGTGACCTTGCTGAACTCACTTATTAGTTCTACAAAAGTTTTTTTTTTTTTCCTTGGGATTTTCATACCATCTTAAATAGGGATAATATTGTTTTTAATCTGTATGCCTTTTATTTCCATTTCTTGTCATATTTTTCTGGCTAGAAGTTCCAGTACTGTGTTGAATATCAGTGGTGAGAGCACATACCCTTGTGGTGTTTTGATCTTATGGGGAAAGTATTCAGTGTTTCACCATTATGATGTTAGCCATATATATATATATATATATATATATATATATATATACACATATATATATGTATATATATATATATTTTTTTACAGTTGTGCTTTGTCAATTTGAGGAGGTTCTTTATTCCCAGTTTTCTGAGTTTTTTTTCCTTCTTGTCCTGAATGGATGTTGAATTTGATCAAATAATTTTTCTCCATAGATTGATATAATCATGAAAAAATTTTCCTCTTTATCTTCTTAATATGATGGGTTACATTGATTTTTGAATCTTGAGCCAGTCTTGTCTCCTTAGAATAAATCCCATGTATTATGAAACATATTTTTTTCATATATTGCCAAATCCTATTTGATAATATTTTATTAAAAATTAGTGAAGGATATTGATTCGTATTTTTTTTTCCTGATGCTTTGTCAGGTTTTGGTGTCAGGGTAACACTGGCTTCATAAAATGAGTTGGGAAGTGTTCCTCTTCCATTTTCTTGAAAGGATTGTGAAGAATTGGTGTTAATTTCTCTTTAAATGTTTGGTAGAGTTTTCCATTGAAATCATCTGAGTCTGGAGATTTCTTTTTCAGGGGTTTTTAAAAAACCAAAAATTTGGGGCGCCTGGGTGGCGCAGTCGGTTAAGCGTCCGACTTCAGCCAGGTCACGATCTCGCGGTCCGTGAGTTCGAGCCCCGCGTCGGGCTCTGTGCTGATGGCTCAGAGCCTGGAGCCTGTTTCCGATTCTGTGTCTCCCTCTCTCTCTGCCCCTCCCCCGTTCATGCTCTGTCTCTCTCTGTCCCAAAAATAAATAAAAGTTGAAAAAAAAATTTTAAAAAACCAAAAATTTAATTTTAAAATAGTTATCAAGCTATTAATCTATGTCATATTAGGTGAGTTGGGATAGTTTGTAGACTTTAGTTCATTTCATTCCATCTAAGTTGTCAAATTTATGTGGAAAGAATTGTTCATAGCATTTCCTTATTATTCATTTTACATCTGTAGGGTCTGTAGGGATATCTCTGTGACCTTCCTGATATTGGTGATTTGTGTCTTTTCTTTTGTTTTTCTTTGTCACTATTTCTAAAGGTTTGTCAATTTTATTGTTCTTTTCAAGGAACCATGTTTTTGTTTCATTTATGTTTTAAATTGTTTTTCTGTTTTTAGTTTGTTCTTTGATTTCTGCTCCTTAGGGTTTCTTTCATCTTCTTGATTTGGATATAATTAGCTTTCTTTTTTCTGGTTTTTAGAGGGGAGGGACCCCTTCCCTTCCCTTCCCTTCCCTTCCCTTCCCTTCCCTTCCTTCCTTCCCTTCCCTCCTTTTCCCTTTTGTTCCTTTCTTTCCCTTTCTTTTCACCGGTTCCAATTAGCATTCCTTAGTTGTGCACTTCTCCAGCAGCCAATATAGGCTATTTGAAGTAAAAAGAAAGCCTAGAGAACTCACCACCATATTTTTTGTTGGATCCTGTGGTCCTTAGCCAATTTCTGTTATTTTGTTATTCTCTCCACATTTCAATGTTTGTGTTTGATTTATAAATAATGTCTAGTGTTTCTAGTTGTATTTAGAAGGAAGAATAGGGAAAAGTATATTGGCTCCATTTGGTCCAGAAGTGGAAGTCCTTTCACTGAATTTCAGGAAAAAAAAAGACCCAAATAAACACAACCAGAAATGAGATATTACAACTGATACCACAGTAACACAAATTATCATAAGAGACTACAATGAACAATTATACACAAACAAAATTAGAAGAAATGGATAAATTCCTAGAAGCATACAACCTTCTGTTGTATCCTTCATGAATCATGAAGAAATAGAAAATCTTGACAGACCAAATATGAGGAAGGATATTGAATCAGTAATCAAAAAACTCCCAACAGACAAAAGTCTAGAAACAGATGGCATCACTGGTGGATTCTACTGAACATTCAAGTAAGAATTAATAGCAATCCTTCTCAAACTATTACAAAAAGTAGAAGAGGAGGGAACTCTTTCAAACTCATTTTAGAAGATCAGCATTACCCTGATATCAAAACCAGTCAAGAACACCACAAGAAAAGAATATTACAGGCTAATATTCCTAATAAGCAGAAACATAAAAATCTTCAACAAAATATTAGGAAACTGAATTCAATGATAGATTAAAAGAATCATATACAATAAACAAGTGGGATTAATTCCAGAGATGTAAGGATGATTCAACATTCACATATCAATCAATGTGATACACTACATTAACAAAATTATGGATAAAATCATATCAATAGATGCAGAAAAATCATTTGACAAGCTCAACATCCACTTATGATAAAAACTCTCAACACAGTGGGTAGAGAGGGAATATCTATATCATATATATGACTCATATATATGATTCATGTAAGGGGAAAATACTAAAAGCTCTTGTAAAGAACCTCAGGGACATTCTTGAATGGCACTTGGAAATCTTAGTTTTATAATATTTTTTCCTGGGGAAGCAGGTGTTAGTAAAGAGGCTT
The DNA here is from genome assembly GCF_018350175.1 of Felis catus. Taxonomy (NCBI): domain Eukaryota; kingdom Metazoa; phylum Chordata; class Mammalia; order Carnivora; family Felidae; genus Felis; species Felis catus. The sequence goes on from NC_058375.1 coordinate 65,911,655, forward strand.
TTGATTCGGTTAACTGCCGATTGGGAGAGGGCAAGAAGTCCTTAGTAGAACTGTGAAATCAGTGTGCTTTGTTTTTACAAATACTCTCACACAATCTTCACTTTCTGGGGTCTTTTTTGGTCTTCAATATCCAGCAACCACCCTGCCCCCCACCCCACCTTACCACTTTAAAACACACTATTTGGAATGGTAGATGATTGCAACATAGTGTGAATTCAGTTGCATTTAGAAATTATATCTCACGTTGGAAGAAAAGATCATTTCTCCTATTAGAAGAACTTCAGGTTCCAAATTGACATTTACTGGGGACATTTCATTCTCTAAATCTTCACCCCACAGAGAGTTGCTTTCACACATACTGAATTGCCTTGTTGACACATTACTGTTTATGATACAAAATCACTGATTTATCTCTTTAATATAGGTACAGCACTTGTGGTCTTGCTTACTAAAATTGATAAGTGCAGTGAAATTCTTCAAGACAACTTTTTAAACATGAATAATTCTGTGACGTCCCAAAGCCAGGTAAAGAATATATTTCTAACCAGGCATTATTGTAATAGTGTTATATTGTGTGTGTGTGTGTGGGGGGGGGGATGTATGGGTGTGTGAGTGTGTGTGTGTGTGTGTTCACACTACAAATGTGAACAGGCAAATGAAGAAGTGGATCAATTGCCTGATTAATTCAAGTTTATGTCCTACTTTAAAATAATAATTATCTGCATTATAATTATATTCAGAAGATAATTCATCAAGCTATTGCTTTTTCAGTTTCTTTCTTGAATTATATTTGAATTTAGTCCTTTTTCAGATATGAGTTATGCTTATTAATTTTTCCACAGATAATAAAAGTCAGCAAGATGCTAGATATTCCTATTTATAATATCTTTATGGTTGAAAATTATGCATCAGAGTTGGAGCTGGACCCTTTAAAGGACACTCTGATCCTGTTTGTCCTGAGGCAGATGTTACGGATAGTGGATGACATTTTAGAGGATTTGCCTTTGAAACAGGTAATCTGGCCCCTTTTCCACTCTTGTCATAAAGCATTGGTATTTTTTGAAAATCCCTGAGTTCTACCTTATTGGACGGCTGGTGCCCACTTGCTTGCTCTAGACCTGACAACCACGTTAGGATATGTGCTTTGTTTCTATTCTTTTCCTTTTGTTTTCAGGTAAAATTGTAGGAGTGTTCAACTCTACATGTGACATCAGTTGCTTTGATTCTGATACTTGGCCCAAACCTGGATTGACATGCCCTGGTTAGAGTCAGTCTCTGCTGACAGCCTCTTTATGACTTCTGCTTTCACTTCTAGGACCTCAAGCTGAAAGGCCAATCCTGAGCACTGGTGGGCCAAGATATGCCCCACTGCAGACCACCCTCTGGATTCCTGCACTATTTATGATTTTAATTTCTGTGACACCTTTTAAACCTCCCCAGCAAAATTAACTGTCTCCTTATGTATTTGTCTATAGCTCTGTATTTAAAGCTCTATGTGAGTACTAATACATTGAAAAATAGTTTAAACATGATTACATGGATGTCTAGTTCCCTAAATAGATTGTGAGTTCTTCAAGAAGCAGGGTTTGGATTTTACGCACGTTTGTATGACAGAGTTTAGCACAGTGCCTGACAGGGAGTAAGCATGTTTGCCATTATGCATCCCTCCCAACTTCCCCAGAGTGATAACATGTACTTAAATTTTTCCTCCTTACAGGGAGGAAGGCTGGAAGAAAATGAAATACCAGAGACAAGAAATGGACATGAAGGAGGGAGAATGTTTCATTTATCTCTGGATGAAGATATGAATTTAAGGGAATTAAAAAAAGCAAATATTTCTTTTTTTTAAATTTTTTTTTATTTTAACGTTTTATTTACTTTTGAGACAGAGAGAGACAGAGCATGAACGGGGGAGGCGCAGAGGGAGAGGGAGACACAGAATCGGAAACAGGCTCCAGGCTCCGAGCCATCAGCCCAGAGCCTGACGCGGGGCTCGAACTCACGGACCCCGAGATCGTGACCTGAACTGAAGTCGGACGCTTAACTGACTGCGCCACCCAGGCGCCCCAAAAAAGCAAATATTTCTTAAGGACTTACGTGCTATTTCTGTGAAAAACAAACAAACAAAAACAAAGCTTGTTCCTTTAATGAACTCATGCCTGATTTTCATTAATTGAATTCCAAACCATCCTAGCCATGTCTCCCAAGTAGAGTGATCAAATGAGGCTACTTACTAGTGCAAGGCAATAAGAAGGTTGTCTTTAAAAATTTTTTTATGTTTATTTATTTTTGAGAGACAGAAAGAGAAAGAGAATGAGTGGGGGAGGGGTAGAGAGTGAGGGAGACACAGAATCCCAAACAGGCTCCATGCTCTGAGCTGTCAGCACAGAGCCCGACTCAGGGCTCAAACCCACCAACCATGAGATCATGACCTGAGCTAAAGTCCAGCACTAATGGACTGAGCCACCCAGGCACCTCAAGAAGGTTGTCTTATACAGGTTGTCAAGAAGGTTGTCTTATTCCCAAATGATTCTAAATTCCTCTGGGTAGCTGTGAAGTTAGGACTAGCAATAAATAAAAAAAGAATTTCTGAAGACAGGTTTTAGGTTTTTTTCTTCCATAAAACCCTAACTCTCTTCTCCAAATTTCTTAGTATTTTTCAGATGAATATGCTTTGATTCAATAGTTACCTATATTAAAGTAGTCGAATATACTTTTAGTCAGAATTACTGTCTTCTTTGGGAAGTCCTGGGTATTATCATGGCAAGAATTCCTTAGGGATAGTTGTGGAAAAACAACTATTTCCTGAAGCAAAGCTACAGGTGAAGTGGTGCTCAAATGAATGTTTGGTAGCATGATTCAGAGCAAGAGATGGATGGTATCTTTAAAAGAGACAGAGGAGGAGGATGGTGACAGATATTGAGGAGTATAGCCAGAAGTCGATGTTGGGAACAAAGAGTTCCAGCCGGGATGGTTACGACATGGACGTAGGGAGCAACGGGTCCAAAGAGTAGTCTGTGTTCGTTTCCATGTAGTCCACGATACAAACAAGCCACAGCTGTAATTGGGTAGAAGACTGAAGGTGATTGAAGACCCACCATTGTCCTTTACTGACTATAGGGCCATAACTCATCAATCTTCATGTGGAGTCAGCAAAAATCTGGTCAGAGGAAGGTTTTGCTACATGCAGAAGTATATTCAAGATGGAACTTCCTTACTCTGTTTGAAGGGTAGTGAGGGATACCTCATGAAGGAGATGGGGACCCTGAAAGGAAGAAGAGTAATGGATAGATCAAGAGGGATAAACAGAGACTTAACAGTGCAGTATTTTATACTGGAAAGTTGCTAGGAGAGTACATCTTAAATGTTCTCACCACAAGTGCAAAAGTAATTATTTGAGGCAATGGATGTTTTAACTAACCTTATTGTGGTAACCAGTTGCAATATATACATGTATCAAATCATTACACTGAACACCTTAAACTTACACAATGTTATATATTAATTATATCTTTTTTTCCCCTGGGGATTTTAATTTATTTATTTAGTATTAAAATCCACTGATTCTTGACTAACACATGAAGTCTGAAACAATCAACTTTCCTGAGTCTTATTTCTTTATATTTTTTATTTTTTCAATTTTAATTTTGGTTACTTTTTTTTGTAGTTTCAAGCTTTTATTGAATTCCAGTTAGTTAACATATAGTGTACTATTAATTTCAGGAGTAGAGTTTAGTGATGCATCACTTCCATACATCACCCAGTGCTCATCACAAGTGCCCTCCTTAACCCCCATCACCCAGTTAATGCATCACCCCATCCACCTCCTCTCTAGCAACACTGTTTGTTATCTATATGTAAGAGTATATTTATACAATTATAATAAAACTGGAAAGTAAGTAAAAGTGGCTGTTTCTGATAGAAGTTTGTAGCATTATACAAATTCACCCAGCATCCACCTTAATAAAATACCAAGAGTCGTTGTGGTAGGTGATGTGTAAGCCTGTGTCTCTTTTAGAAAGCTAATTTTAAAGATTATCATGTTGCTTCTTCATAAAAAAGGCAGGCCCCGGGGCTCCTGGGTGGCTCAGTCGACTAAGCATCTGACTTCAGCTTAGGTCATGATCTCACCATTCATGAGTTCAAGCCCCGTGTGGGGCTCTGTGATGACACCTCAGAGCCTGGCACCTGCTTCAGATTCTGTGTTCCTATCTCTCTTCCCCTTCCCTGCTCATGCTCTGTCTCTTTTTCTCTAAAAAATAAATAAACATTAAAAAAAATTTTAAAGGCCATCCGTATCTAATATGGCGAAATTGAGAGACTCAAGTAAGCCCCAGATGCTTCAGAGACCAGCTGAAGAGTAATCATCTTGAAGTGACAGAACTCATTTTAATGCTAAAGTCACTACTTGATAGCAAAGCTGGTTGAAGCCTTCATGGTATTCCTAAAAGCTGTGGGAATTTGGAAGTTCCCAAATCCCATCCCAAGGTGATGAATCTCTGAGCCAATTAATGGAGGACAGTAGATTTAAGATCTAATTTTTGCCACCAATTTAAGCAAGATGGAAACTTGCATGCTAATCACAATGTTTTTTTCTGATGTTGGAGAAAACGCAGACCACTGGGGTCAGCCAGACAATAGAATTAGAATTATGGCTAATATCCAACTGCACGCCCCCTCACTCCTTTCCCAACACAGCTCACATAATGGATTTGAGCTGTTCCAGACTCCAGGACAGGAATGATAGTGGAGGTGAAACTGCAGGTAGAGATTGTAGGAATGGGAATAGAGATGGGGAAGAAGAATAACAAGCTATGTCAAACAATGTTGTGAATATGGTATTTATTTATTTATTTATTTATTTATTTATTTATTATTTAGAGAATGTGTGTGTGGGCATACGCACATGCATGTGAAAGCAGGGGAGGGGCAGAGGGAGAGGGGGAGAGAGAGAATCTTAAGCAGGTCCATGCTTAGCATGGAGACTGACATGGGGCTTGAACTCACGACTGTGAGATAATGATCTGAGCCAAAATCAAGAGTTGGGATGTTTAATAGACTGAGCCACACAGTCATAATTTTTAATTTTTAAAGTTTTTAAAACAATAGATTTCTTTTGCACATTTCATGATAATGTCTATCTGACAGTAATTTAAAACATGCAAGGGTGCCTGGATGGCTTAGTTGGTTAAGCATCCAACTTCTTCTCAGGTCATGATCTCATGGTATGTGGGCTTGAGCCCCCCCCGTTGGGCTCTGTGCTGACGGCTCAGAGCCTGGAGTCTGCTTCAGATTCTGTTTCTCCTTCTCTCTCTCTCTCTGCTCCTCTCCTACTCACTCTGTCTCTGTCTCAAAAAAATAAACAAATAAATAAACATTAAAAAAATTAGAAGATGCAAGGAACATATTTAAGCCTTTGAACTTGTTTGTCTTCCATTTTGGTGTTGAGTTGTGGAAGCAATTCAAATTTGAATGGACTACTACAATTTAAATAAGCATACTAAGACAAATACATGTGTGGTATTCCTTTTTTTTTTTTAATTTTTTTTTCAACGTTTTTATTTATTTTTGCGACAGAGAGAGACAGAGCATGAACGGGGGAGGGGCAGAGAGAGAGGGAGACACAGAATCGGAAACAGGCTCCAGGCTCTGAGCCATCAGCCCAGAGCCCGACGCGGGGCTCGAACTCACGGACTGCAAGATAGTGACCTGGCTGAAGTCGGACGCTTAACCGACTGTGCCACCCAGGCGCCCCATGTGTGGTATTCCAAGTGTATGAGACTCTCCTGTCTGGCAGATAATCAGTTAGTGTTTCTGTTCTGGTTGTTGGATATAGAGAGAAGGGGTTTCCAAATCATGACTGAAGAGTTCAGGGGGAAAAAAGTAACTTATCTGCATCATAAGACTTGGAATATATCAAATGGGCGCTGTGTGTGGTTAGACAACCCCTTAAAATAGCAACTTTTATATTTTTTCTGTACTTCTTGGTATATAGTTCTTCCCCTATTTACAGAATCACTCACATTGTCTTCCTGAGAAGATTGTTTAAACGAAAGAGTGAAGAAAAAAAACCCTGAAACAATGTTTAGATTTTCTTTAACTTCCATAGTAGACCCCTGAGAGTCCAGACCATGAAAGAACCTGGACATAGAATTTAGGGAATTCTATGAATTAAAAAGGTAATAGAGGAAAAAAATAGAGGGAAGTTTACTTTTCCCATTTCCATAGAAACTGCAAAATAGCCCCCCTGCTGGGAAGTAAAGGGGAAGAGAAATTTGGCATAACTTTGGTAGAAATCTGAAAGAGGAACAGAACTGGGGGACCCACAGGAAGTGTGTGGTCACACCAACACAGGTCTCTGCGTGGGACCTATCACACCTCTGAGCTCATGTGGGGGGCTGGTGTCTTCCAAAAGCTCAAGGAAGGGAGAGCTGGAAGTAACCATTTCTTGAAGGTGCTGGTTCATTCAAATGACATACTTTATGATCAAGAGCTACCTAAATTATTGGATTATTTGTATGTGTAGGGGGGTGTGGGGAAGGTTTGAAACTGCCAATTCTACAGGATCTCTTAAAAGAATATGAGGCAAGTACAGACTACCAAATGGTCTCTGCTACCATCTCCCCATCTTGTTTCTTTATTATTAAGGAGCTAGGCCTTTCTATTTCCATTCCATTGATGATACAGGCAACTTATCAATTACTCTAACATTCCTGGCTCCCTTAATGAACTGACAGCCGTTTGCCAGGCAGTGTGAGACAGTCCTGCTTCAGTCTGAGTTCTCGAGGCAGTCTGCAAAATGACAAAGAGAGAACCTCCTGCTGTTTTGAGCCTGTTGGGGAGCAGTGGGACCTGACTGCGGAAGGTGTTCAGATGGTGGTGACGTTGTCCTTATACTGGCTGGTCTCCAAAATCCTTATGTCCTACCCCAGTGTTCTCTGTTTGAGATTGTTGCTCCTCTGTCACAGCTTATCAGAAATCGTCACTCTTTTTTGCTGAACCTGTCTTACCACCAGTGGTATAGAAAGCAGTGGACCCTGATGAAAATAAGTTGATTGTAGAGAAGTGGATGAATCTGGGCATGTGTCTTGGAGTCAGATTAAACAGCATTTGTGTGTGTGTGTGTGTGTGTGTGTGTGTGTATTTCAACATACAGAAACTGACTAAATTTTTCTTTAAAAAAGTCCACTTAAAAATCTGGCAAGCTGTTAGCTTTTCTTTTCTCTGACTTCAGTTCTTTGGCTCTCATATTTTTATGTGACTTTACTTCACAAATTTAAGTGGATCAGCTTGTGCTCCCTGGAAGAAGAAAGCTGGCACTCTGCCGACTGGGCTGGGCCTTACTAAGTTTCAGTTTCCTTTTCTCTGAGTCACCGAAGCCTCCACATTGCTGAAGAATTTTTTGCTCCTATCGTGTGTCTGCTTAGCTGTCCAGACAGAGCAGCTACGCTCCACTTCAGTCCTTGTACAGACTCTACAAACAGGTAAATGAGTTGCTGCTTTCCACTTTTCCTAGCCACTTGCAAATTATAGTCTTCTTTTTTTAATTAAAAGAAATCCTTTAGAATGGAAAACTAGTCAATGATTTTTCTTGCTGTCTGTTCATCCTTGGTTTACTCTTTCAATGTATAATGTAGAGTAGAGAAGAGGAACAAATGCAAGCTTTGTGGCAGTATGTGTTACCCATTTTTCAATACTTATTGGAAAATGTATTTGATTTTCTGCTAGATCGAGAAGTATGGCGGTGAGAACTCGTTTGACATGGATGCAAGAAAAGAATCTGCAAACTTATTTTGGAGGGAAACAGTTTACCCTTCTCTATAAAGCTAGTGTTCATGAATTCTCTGCATATGATTTGTTTAAGAGATGCTGTGATCAAGGGCCGATTGTGGTGGTGATTTATAAGGAACACTATGTTGTCGGGGCATATATGAAAACAAGTTGCAAGAAAGAGGAGAAAGTTCCCATCGTCCTTTTTGCTCTTGAAGAGAATACAATTTCAGAATGCAAAATAAGCTCATACGTACCAACTGAATTGTTTTATGATGGTAGTGGAAGAAGGAATGACTTAGAATTCCACATAAATATGAGGAAACAAGTGATGACTCTGAACTTAGATACAAGTGAAAAACTTCGATTACCTCATATGCAAGCTTCTCCCTTTCAGGAATGTGAAGTTTTTCGATGTGAAGGTAGGTTTAATTAGATAACCTTATATAGAGTTCTCTCCTGAATGTTCGGAGGATTTGAGGTGACCCATTTCTTTAAGGAAGAATGTCCTTGTCTCTGGGTGACCCAGACTGAAACCTGGCCACACATTGTTTGTTGAGACACAACCATGGTCAAAAAGAGCATATACAGAGTTTTCTGGAGGGTGTTTGTATGGGCAAAGGGTAGGGGAAGGGGAGGAAAGGTAGAAGGAGGAGAGAGAGAGAGAGAGAGAGAGAGCGAGCAAACTTGAAGAGGGCTGCTCTTGGAATGAAACCAAAGCTTGAACTTCTCTTGATTCGTTCTAGATCCTGCAGTTTCCCATTACATCCATTATATCAAAAGACCAAAATTAATTAATTTATTTTTCTGCCAGAGGACACTGTTTCCAATATCTGCTGTTATAAACAGTGCTTTTATATAATATCTTCATGCATATAACTGTGCACACAAGAAGTTACTTTTTTTTTTTAATTTTTTTTTCAACGTTTATTTATTTTTGGGACAGAGAGAGACAGAGCATGAATGGGGGAGGGGCAGAGAGAGAGGGAGACACAGAATCGGAAACAGGCTCCAGGCTCTGAGCCATCAGCACAGAGCCCGACGCGGGGCTCGAACTCACGGACCGCGAGATCGTGACCTGGCTGAAGTCGGACGCTTAACCGACTGCGCCACCCAGGCGCCCAAGAAGTTACTTCTTTATAGTAACTTCCTGGAAGTGGGATTGCTGTTTAAGAAATATTTACATTTGCAGTTTGACAGACACCTCTCAAAAGCTTCAGTTGTCTATACTATTCCCAAGAGTGTTATAGAAATGCCTATTTCCCTGTCTTCTTGCCTTTATTTGATATTATCAGACTTTAGAATATTTGCCAATTTGATGGTCAAGGAGGGCTTTTCATTTTCTTTTTTGCTTATACCTGATTACTCGGAAGTCTGTGTGTATCAACCATTTACATTTCTTCCATGAAATAGTTATTTATATCTATCCATTTAAAAGAAGAAACCTGGGAATAACTCTCTGAGTATTTTCATGTTTCAAACTAATTGTCTGTGGTCTTCATACTTGAATTATTGTCAGAGTATGTAATTCTTGAATCACATTTTATTGTGGGGGATTTTGTAATGTTTCCACAGCATTGACATTGCTGTGGAAAACACAGGTAGAGACTTACTTATTTGTCTTTGTTGTTTCTCTTTGAATGATTTGATCTTTTTTCCTGGCTGCTCCAAACATTAAAAATTCTTTTGTTGATGTCTGGTAAATTTAATTGGATATGTTATGATATTGAGCATCCTGGATCAGTTAAGTAAACTTTTTATTGAAGTATAACACATAAACAGAAAAATGCACAACTGATAAATGTACCAATTAATAAACTTTTATAAATTAGATGCACTAAGGTAACCACTACTTAGATGAAGAAATAGATTATTACCATCATTTCAAAAGACTCCTTGCTGATTCTTCCTGGTTATTGCCAGCCAAAGATAACTATTACTTTGGCTTGTGTTGACACTAATTATTTCTTGTTTCTGAATTCTATATAAATGGAATCATATCAAAATATGTATTCTTTTTTGTCTGACCTCTTTCATTCAACATTACGCTTGAGGGACTAAACTAAACAAGGTAATGGATTCTAAAATCAGACCTCTACGAATCAGGTATCTCACCCAGTATAAAGTTTTACTAATAATTTCAAAGATAAAGATAATCAGAAGTCTCAGAGAAGGCAGAAAGGGTACAGGAATATTCTATGTGGCTCCTAGATCCTTCTTTTGCATATTAGACATACGCTTTCTGGCTAAAAACAACCAGCAGGATTTTATATTAAAGTTTATTTATTTACTTTGAGAGAGAGAGAGAGAGCAGGGGAGGGGCAGAGAGAGAGGGAGAGAGAGGAACCCCAGCAGGCTCCACACTGACAGCTCAGAGCCCAATGCAGGGCTTGAACTCATGAACCGTGAGATCAAGAGCTGGACACTTAACTGACTGAGCCACCCAGCCACCCTACCAGCAAGATTTTTAAATGAAGTTTATGGGCCACTTTACATATTGAAGAGTGGTTAAGTTATGGAACATTGGTATGTCAGTGCTATGGATTGAATGTGTTCCCAACCCCCCCCCCCCCCCCCAACTCCCCCACCAATTCGTATGTTGAAACCCTAACCTCTAATGTGACTATATTTGGAGAAGAAGCCTCTAAGGAAGTATATAAGGTTAAATGAAGTCATAAGAGTGGGGCCTTAATTCAATAGGATAAGCATTCATATAAGAAGGGGACACCAGAGGGCTCGCTCTCTCCACATGAACACACGAGAAGAGGTCATGGGAGAACACAGTGAGATGGCGGCTACTACCAAGCAAGAGAAGAGTCTGTGGAATTAAATCTACCTTGCCAGACATTGATCGCAGACTTCTCAGCTCCCAGAACTGGGAGAAATACATTTCTGTTGTCCCAGTTAATGGTATTTTGTATGGCAGCCTGAGATGCCTAAGACAAGCAGCCTACATGACATTTCCCATGAAGATGTGCCTCATAAATCCATAGAATCTGTATTTATTTATTCTAATTAATCCTTAGCCAGGAACATCTTATTAAGGGCATTCAAGAGGTACATCCTTTCCTTGTAGGAAACATCATTAGTCTATATACCAGGAGGTAAGATTATTAGCAAATTTTTAAGGAAGTTGGGCTGGGTCATTTTTCTCTTTTTTCCTTGAGGGTGTTACTTGCTACAGTGAGTGAATGTATCTCAGGCCAGCTGCTTTAACTCCTACCTCTCTACTGATTCATCATATTATTGTATGTTGCACTAATTTGTTCCTTTTCATTTTCATATAGGATTTCATTGTAATGATTCCATCATGCTTTTTCTTAATAAAATTACTGCTGGTGGACATTTTGAGTTTTCTAGTTTGGGGCTATTACAAATAATGCTGCTATAAACAGTCTTGTACATGGTTTTTTGGTCCACATGTACACATATTTTTGAAGAATATAAATATAAAACTTCAGGGTCACTGGAAACATATATGTTTGCTTCAGTGGACACTGACAGAGCTTTCCAACATAGTTATATCAATTTTACCCACCACAAGAAGTGCATGAGAGTTTCTGTCACTTCTAAATTTTTCCCAACACTTTTTATTGGTTATATAGTATGTAGTCATTTAGGTATGTGAGCTGTAGCATGACATTTTGTGAATTTGGCTTTCTTTGATTAGACTAGTCTGTAATTTATTTTATAGTTTAAACCAATCCATTACTATATTAATTTACCCTTTTCTTAATTTACAAAATTTGTCTTGTGTTTTTGTTAATTCCTTCTTATATTTCTAATTCCTTTCTTATATTTCTTTATTCTTTTCTGTTTCTCTTTTTTATTTTCAAAACTTTCCTTCTTTCTTGCTGTTAATGAAATGTATTTTTAGCACAAGATTGATATAAAGTGTTTATATTTTTGTTATTGTCAATATATTTACAATTTTGATTTTTAATTTCTTTTTAATGTTAAGAGAGTGATTTGTAAAATCCCAAGAGGTTGGTTTTCTCTTTGCTTACACTTACTCTTTTCTAGTTTTATTATATCATAGTAATTGTAGGTAGTCTTCACTATTTTTACTTTGGTAATTTAAAGAGGTTTTCTTTCCATACATATAGCATTATTTATTTATTTTATAAAGAGAGTGAGGATGCATGGGGGGGTGGATAGAGAGAGAGGAGAGAGAGAGAGAGAGAGAGAGAGAGAGAGAGAGAGAGAGAGAGAATCTCAAGCAGGCTCCATGCCCAGTGCAGAGCCCAGTGCAGGGCCTGATCCCACTACCTTGGGATCATGACCTGAGCTGAGATCAAGATTCAGATGCTTAACTGACTGAGCCCCCCAGAATCCCTATATATAACCATATTTATGAATGTTTCACATAGTATTCCTCTTTGGTAGTGTAGAATTGCCAACATCACTCCTCCTGTTCCTTTCAGTTTTTTTAATCTAAATTAAAAAAATATGTATTTATTTTTGAGAGAGAGACAGAGACAGAGACAGAGAGACAGAGACTGAGTGGGGTGGGACAGAGAGAGAGGGAGACACAGAATCCGAAGAAGGCTCCAGGCTCTGAGCTGTCAGCACAGTGCAGGGGCTCGAACTCACAAACTGTGAGATCATCACCTCAGCCTAAGTCGGATGCTTAACCTACTGAACCACCCAGGTGCCCCTCATTTTAAACCCACCACCACAGAATGTTTCACAGGAAATAAATACTTCTTCACCTAGTCTCATTGGTTCAAATAAAGTCCTCAGCTGACTCCTGAACCACTCACTGTGCTCTGATTGGGTAAGGATGAGTTCTACATTCTCTTCAGAGCTAAGAAGAAAATCAATTGGACTGGAAGTTCCAGGAGCCCCAGTTGCAGATACTAGGTTTTGGAGAAAATCTGGCGTCTGTGGGTTTTTTTGTGTGTGTGCCTCTGTATATTTTCCTTTTCAGACCTATTGCATTATGGAGAGGAACTATCTTAAAGTATTCCCACTCTTTCCCTGGCCTGTCCATGTCTCTTCGCTTTGCTTCTCTGATTCAGAAAGTGTCCCAGTTCTCATTTCCGGTGATGGAGCAAGCCACATACTACTGCTGGGTAACTGGGTGAGAAAAGATTTGTAGATAATCTAGTCTTACAGTGCCCACCTAGCCTCTAGCTCTAGATTCTGCAAATGACATGTTTAGGAGATTTGCCATAATTTTTTCCACTTGCTTTCATTATACTGCACTGTTATCACGGAAAAGCTATTTTTGTATTTTTCCCTAGTGAATGCATTGACATTCATTCAGTCAGCCAGTCATTCAACAACTTGTAATTTTCATTTTTCTTTGATAATTTCCCTAGATTTGTTGGACAGAAGGACTCTGGAAGGAATTAACGAGTAAGTCAATGTTCTGTTATTCTGTTAATGATCTTAGACTTATTCTAAGTTCTGTCAATAAATCGGTAGCACAAATTATAACAGATAACTTGTGGATTGTGAAGAATAAGCTGTAACTATATTTATAATCATAAAACTATTTGATAATACTAATGTTAAAACAGAAAGAACACCGAGGAGGGGGAACATTCCTAATGCTTTTACGTATGTGAAGGAAACTAATTATTTGACTGCAAGTCTACACTTTTGCTTAGAATTTTTGCAGTTACCGTTTCCACTACTTTAGGGAATTGCCTTGGAAGTGGTGGTCGGTAGTTGGAGAATACTTATAGAGCTTTAAGAACATGCCAGAAATTATTACTTCCATAAACTCCAAAAGTCACATATTATGCTGTGTTTTTCAAAGTTTATTACTGGTAAGTTATTTTCATGTTTAACATAGCTCATATTTAGCACTAGTTTTGTATGGTCTGGTTGCTTAAATCTGGAAGGTTGTATGTCTGATTGACTTTAGTTACAAGTGTTATTTTTCTTCTTTTTCAGTAGGATGTGAAGTAGAATAGTTTCATGCCCTTTTAATAAGAAAACAAGTTGCTAATAGAAAATAAATGATAATATATAAGAAAAGAAAACAAATTCTAGAAAAATTTATGGTAAGTTCTTGTGACCTACCCTCATTCAATTGTTAACATTGTCTTGTCTGTACAGGCTCCACGAGAGCTTATTGTTAGCCGTGAACACTTACAAACCACATAAAAACCTCGTTCCCCAAGTGCGAATTCTGCTGCTGGGTCCGACTAGAGCTGGGAAGTCTAGCTTTTTCAACTCAGTGAAGTCTGTTTTCCGAGGCCATGTCACACACCAGGCTCTGGTGGGCTCTGAAGCAACTGGGGTTTCTGACACGGTATGTCCATTCAGGGCCACTCAGCCTTTGCTTCTTTGGTCCAGTTAATTGGGTTCGAAGTCTTTTGTGATCAACTTCATTACGTGTAGACTTTATCTCTGTTTGTAATTTTTAAAATCTTATTATTTTTTAGTGTTTATTTATTTTTGAGAGATAGAGACAGAGCACGAGCAAAGGAGAAGCAGAGAGAGAGGGAGACACAGAATCCGAAGCAGGCGCCAGGCTCTGAGCTGCCTGCACAGAGCCCAGTGCAGAGCTTGAACTCACGAGCCGTGAGATCATGACCTGAGCCGAAGTCAGATACTTAACCGACTGAGACACCCAGGCACCCCTCTGTTTGGAATTTTTTAAGAAGTGTGCTCTTAAAGTTGCTTTTTCTCATCTGCAGTACAGGACATATTCCATTAAGGATACAGTGGATGGCAACTTCCTGCCTTTTATTCTGTGTGACACAATGGGCCTGCATGAGAGAGGAAAAGGGCTATGTGTGGATGACATAGCTTACATCTTGAAAGGCCACATTTCTGACAGATACCAGGTATGATTGGGCCAATCACTGAAAGATTATAATTGATATTTAAAACGTTTATTTTTGCTCACTCTGGACAGCAGCAAATGCCGATCTAATTTGATGCATCATCTTTTATTTTCTTCAAGTGTACCCATTCAAGATCATTTGCTTCTTCTTGATATTTTATTTTACAAAGAATTAAAACATGCAAACAACTCTTCTATCATAGCTGTTATAACAACTCTGAATGCTGTTACATATTCAGCCGCCTTGGGCTACATGAAACACAAATCCAACTAACATCAATTTACTAACATTTGTCATTTTTCTTATGTAATAGGAAGTCTGAAGGTAGGTGGCTTTGTGTCAGTGTGGAAGCTCTCTGAGGTTATTAAATTCAAGGGTCTTTCTAACTTTCTGTTCTGAGACCCTCAGCATGGGGTGCTATGGATTAAGTATTTGTGTCCCCCTAAAATTCACAGGCTAAAGCCCTAATCCCCAGTGTGATGGTGTTAGGAGGTGGGGCCTTTGAGAGGTGATTAGGTCATGAGAGTAAAGCCCTCATGAATGGGGTTGGTATCCTTATAAGAAGAGACCTAAGAAAGATGAACTTTCTCTCTGCCATATGAGGACACAGTATGAAGGTGGCTGTCTACAAATCAGGAAGGAGGCTCTCATCAGATACTAAATCTGTCAGCACCTTGATCTTGGAATTCCTAGCCCCCAGAATTGTGAGAAGTAATTTTTGTTGTTTAAGCTACCCCACAAGGTAATTTATTATAGCAGTCCAAGCTAAGACATGGGGCTTTCATCATTATGCTCTCCAGATGTTCATACTGAGCCTTGTCAGTGTTCCAGGCAAGAAAGAGGAGGGGATTAAAGTGAAAGCCACTTGAGTCTATCAATTTTTGTTTTAACTTTCTAGTCCTTTTATTTACTTATTTTTAATGTTTATTTATTTTTGAAAGAGAGAGAGACAGAGTGCAAGTGGGGAAGGGGCAGAGAGAGAGAGGGAGACGCAGAATCTGAAGCAGGTTCCAGGCTCTGAGCTAACATCACAGAGCCCGACATGGGGCTTGAACTCATGAACCGTGAGATCATGACCTGAGCTGAAGTTGGATGCTTAACTGACTGAGCCACCCATGTGCCCCATAACTTTCTAGTCCTTTTGATAAACATTTAAATTTTGAATTAATCATTAATTCACCTTGTTCCAAATGATTAGTCAATTGGGTCAACATCTTTTGTTGAATGTCTTTGCATCTTTTCCCTACTAAATATAGGGATTGGTTTTTATATTCTCTAGCTTGTTCTATTGATGCATTTATCAATTCCTTTATGATATTCATTTTGTTACCATATCACTTAATTGTTTTAATTACCATAGCAATCAATAATGTCTTAATGTCTCACTGGACAGGTCATATTCATTATTTCTTGTGTTTTTTTTCTTGACTATTTTCACGATATACTTTTCCAAGTGAGCCTGTTTGTGTTTTTTTTTGATTGTTTGTGTTTGATTTGTTGGTGCTTTGATTAAAATTACATTAAAATTTTATACCCAAAGTTGTTTTACATCTTTACGTATCCAGTGTTCTTATCCAGAAAAACGGCATGTTTTATTGTTCTATTCATGCAAGGGCTTTTCATTCTTTAGTATAGCATTATCTTGTAGAGGTAAAGCTTTTTTAAAAAATATTCTTTTTTTTTTTTAAAAACAACTTTATTGTAGGGAATGTTAAATCTATGCAAAAGGAGACAAAATGATTTAATGACTTCTCATTTACTCAGCTTCAACAACCTTTGACTCATAGCCTATCATCTCTGTCTATTCACTTTCTCTTCTCCTATAGTATTTGGAATCAAATTTAACATGTCATAACATTTAATCCATAAATGCATATGCATTTATCTATGTAAGGATATATACCTTTTGTTATAGATAGCTGTATACCCTTATCATATCTAAAATTAATCATTATTTTTTAATTTATCAACTATTACCCAATGTCCAAGTTCCTAATTGTTATATAAGTAAGTATCATGCTTTTAAAAAATTTGTTTATTTATTTTGAGAGAGTCAGAGAGAGTGTGAACAGAGGAAGGGTAGAGAGTGAGAGGGGGAGAGAGAGAGAGAGACAAAGAGAGAGAGAAGCCCAAGCAGGCTCTCCACTATCAGCTCAGAGCCTGACACAGGGCTAGAACTCGTGAAACCGTGAGGTCATGACCTGAGTTGAAATCAACAGTCAGAGGCTTAACCAACTGAACAACCCAGGTGCCTCAATATCATGCATTTTAAAAACAGCTTATTTGCGAATGATTGAAATAAATTTATTCAGACTCTTAACCTGTACATTCTGCCTCTATCTCTTTTGGTGTTTTTCCTTGTAATGTGTTTTTTTGTTTGTTTGTTTGTTTGTTTTCTTAGAAATCCCATTGTTCCGTAGACTTCTCCATAGTCTCAACTTTGCTGTTTGCGTCCCTTGATGCAGTTTCCTGTGGTCTTTTGTTTTCTATGCAGCCTGAAAATTGGCAATTGAGTCTAGAAGCATGTTCAGACTCAGCTTCCACTTTGTAGAGGTGCTGTGCTCTTCCGTGAGGAGACACACATTTTGTTCTATTTGATCCTTTTTGCTCTTCTAATAATGTCAATATTCGTTAATGTTCAGTGCCTAGATTCATGTGTTTATTAGGGTGTGAACATGTGATATTCTATCTTCATCATTCTTTTTTTATTTTATATTTATTCGATGAGGAGATAAAAGTCTCCTCTTCTACTGTTTGATTACCTGGTGGTACAGTTAACATGGGAGAGGCAGGATTTTTTTTCTTTACTACAAGCTTCTGAAACCATAAGGTGGTTTCTTTGTATCTGCCAATAATGACCAGTGATTATTTTATTATCATTATGAACCCCTGAATTGAACATATTTAATGTGTTTCAATCCTGTGCCATTTTCTCCATACTTATATTACATTTAACATATCTGACCAGTGGGAGCCTCTACAAGTTATATCGTGAGTCCTTTTGACATGAACCTAAAAACCTACTATATTCCTTGATTTCTGGTATGAGAGATGTCCAAGCCACATATTATATATTTCTAGTGCCTGATTTTGAGTCCATTATTTTTCTAAGAAGTCTTGGTTTGGCTTATTAGAATTGTTATTGCTACATGGTTGGTCATTGATTCTTGCCATTTTTGGTGGACAGAGGTAAGTAATAGATCTTTTTATGATAAGGTGCATTATAAATTCATATAGAAACTTCTCTTTCAAATTCAGTACTAGGTAGTTTTTACTTAATCTTCTTCTGTCTTGCTTCTCTCTCTGCTTTCTCTCAGAGTCTCTATTCTCAAGGACTCCAGAGATGACAGAATGTCATGTCACAACTCATTTGCTTTCTCTCACAAAATATTCACTGTGATCTCAGAATAAAACTCTAATAGTACCGGGGTGCCGGGGTGCCTGTCGGTTAAGTGTCCAACTCTTGATTTCAGCTCAGGTCATGATCTTACGGTTTGTAAGATCGAGCCCCATGTCAGACTCTGTGCTGGTACTGCAGAGCCTATTTGGGATTCTCTCTCTCTCCCTTTGTCTCTGCCCCTCCTCTGCTCATGCTCTCTCTCTCTCTGAAACAAACAAAAAAACAAATTCTTACAGTACCATAAACAGTTTAATCATAACCACTTTTAGTATAATATTTTAGTATAATATTTTAGTATGAATATAACATAATCATAATCAAAATCGGAAAGAGTTTAAAATTTGAACCAGATTATTTATTTATTTAATTTTTTATTTATTTGAAAATATTATTGTATTTTACATTTGGGGTGTATCAAGTAGTAGGAGCATACAAATTACTGTGCTTTAAAGTCAATCAGAAAAAACATACAATCAGAAATGGTCTCTCTTTGTGTAGTGAGGACCCCCAAATGGAGGTAAAAGTTCATTTTGTTGATTTTAATTTAGGGATGGGTTTTTTAATTTAATTATGTTTTATATTTATGTTTATAATTTATATAGCCCTCTTTTTCCTGTTTGAATATATTTATCTTACACTAGACATCTCCATTCATTTTTATTCCCTACCAGACCTCTATAAACACATGAGTTTGTGACTGCTGCTATATACATTCTCCAAGCCATCATAGAAAGTACACCAAAATTCTGATCAAAAGTATGGAACCCACGCTTAGTGGTCAACTAAAATTTGCCCAAACCACATACGATATATTTTGGTGTACTGAAATACGGTTTTAAACTCAACTTTACAAAATAATGTATATTCAAAGAATTCATTTTCTTTCTCTGCCCCTTCAAATACATTTCTCCCCTTTTCTTATAAGCAACCATATAAAAAATTTTCATTTACTTTCATTTTTTTACTATATAAGAAATACTTACAGATTTGTGGTTCCCCTCTTTTTAGAGAAGTCATGAAATACTCTCTGCTATTGATATGTTAGACTTTTGCCACTACAAATAGTGCTGAAATTAATAGGCTTGTACATACATCATTTTGTATTTTTGCCAGTATACATGTGGGACAGATTCCCAGCAGAGGGATTGCTAGTTCAAGAGTAAATGCATCCCATTTTGAACTACTTTTCATCCCTGGTTTCTGTGTGATGATACCGGATTTCTTTCTGTATGCTCTCACCTCCGCCTTTGCCCACATTTCTTCTGTCTAGAACACCGTCTGCCATACCTTTATTCCCTTTATCAAACTCCATGTACTTTGTAGCTCCAAGATTATGTGTCCCTCTATCACAGAAGCTTTACCTGCCTGCATGAAAGGGTTGATAGCTCCTTGCATGGACTGTCTTCTCTGCCAGATTGTTATTCTCATAATATTAGAGACTTGCACAGTGCCTGATACATCGTATGTACTCATAAATATCCATAGAATTAATGTGTTGCATTTTGTTCATCTTATAGTTTAACTCCATGAAACCAATTACACCAAGTCATTGTAACTATATTCACTACCCGTTGCTGAAGGACAGAATTCATTGTGCGGCATTTGTGCTTGATGTCAACTCTGTTAAATACATCTCTCATGAGATGATAGCAAAGATCAAAGAAATTCGAAGGCAATTGATAAAGTGTGGTGAGTCTCATTCCACTTTACTACTAAGGGTAATATATTAGACTATATTGTAGAACGGTTTCAGAACAGGATGAAAAACTTAAGAAATTGCATATGTGAATCTTCCCTGGCCCATCAGTGCAGTTCAATCAAATCCAGCACTTGATAGTGTTATAACTTCGTGCAAGTGAGTTAAACTCTCTACGTCTTAACTTCTAATCTATAAAATTAATATGATAATAGCACCTAACTCAGAGATTTATAAGGATTAAGCAAATCAACATATATGAAGAGTTTGGCACAGTTCTCATTACCTGCTACCACTGTATCCTAGCATGAATTTATTTACAAAAAGTTCTAGATTTTCCCTTGAGCCTTAAGTGATTAGAAATGGAAAACAGTATTTCAGTAAGAAAAAGCATCAGGGAAATAAGATGTTCGGTAGGGAAGGGACAGTTAAAAGTCTTAGGAGAAGGTAAATAGGATTAGAGAATTATGGTGCCCCATTCTGTCTTTTCTTGGCCTTATCCATTCTGTCTGGGAAAGAGCAAGTTTACCACACTTCTAACTTTGATTAAGTTAGAAGCATGGAGTGATTTACTTCCTCTCTGAAATTTAAAGCCTTGCAAGGGTGGTGTGCAGGGTGATGCTTGCTAACATTGTAACAGAAGACCAACTTATTTGGGATGCTTTGACACATTCTGTTGCCTTCTTGAGGCCTTTTCTCCCCCATCTTGTTTATTAGGTGTCTTTTCTCTAGCCTCCATGAAAACAACTGTTTGGAGAGGAAATGAAACCTATCACCAACACTGTAGCGTCAATTTTAGTTATCTCGTCCAAGAGGTGGTTTCATTTGAAGTCTCATACCACGGAAAGCCTTGAAGGGAATTTCCTATGTCAGAGGAATTCTGAGTACTAATGAGTAGTTAGAGGGGGGTATTTTTGAAGGGTGATGGCCCTTCCCAAATATCTGGAATTGCTTCATTGATAGCCTATTGCGTAATTGATAACTGATTAACTGAAAAGTACTGATGCTGTCTATAATGATCAAAATGATACGTATCTGTTTGACCTAGGTATGCCACATGTGGTTTTGCTCACTCATGTGGATAGCATGCGGCTGATTACAAAAGGTGACCTTACAGACATATACAGATGTATTCCTGTGAAGCACAAGGTAATGATGTCCTTCTTTGTAGACACACTTTCTAGGATATGTCACTATAATCACATGATATTACTGTGTGTAAAAATAAAAATGGACACCTACTGAACTTAAGAATGAAAACAATTACTTGGATAATTCAAAATCATATCCCAAGATTTAAAAATTAAATATATATTCATCTTTACATGGACACAGATTATTCCATTTAATATAATTTAATTCAGTTAGGTTCAATTCAACAAATATTTATTGATTACCTTTCATAATCGAGTCAGTGTGCTATTCTCTAACCAGACACAGATAATTAAAACAACTTCCTTGCACTCAAAAGCTTACAGTTTTATCAGTGGAGGTGAGGGGATGGGGGAGTCAGAGGAGAAAAAGATGACAGAGTATGATTATGACAATGTCATGAAGTGACTCAAAATAAAATTGAAAGATTAAAGGAGGAAAATATTTTGTTAAAGTGTATGGGAAAGATTTCATTACTGGAGTGTCACTGAGAAATAGCTTTCAAAGAGAAAGAGGATTTCAGGAGGTGAAGAGACAAAAAGGGGAAAACATTCAGGCCATGAAGATAGCATAAGTCAATACAGCAGTGTGTAGGGGGAGCATGGAGTCATTCAGTTTAGTGGAGGGCTGAATCCTTGTAGGGGGAGATAGAGTATGAAAGTTATATTTGCATGAGGTGACTTTACTTAATGATGTGCATTATGGGGAATCATAACAATTTTTTTCTCTTCTTTTTAAAAAAAACTTTTAATTTAAATTCCGGTTAGTTCACATACAGTGTAATATTAGTTTCAGGTGTACAATATAGCAATTCAAGACTTCCTATACATCACTTGGTGCTCACCCTAACAAGTGCCCTTCTTAATCCCCATCACCTATTTAACCCATCTCCCCACCGGCCTCCCCTCTGGTAACCATCAGTTTGTTCTTTATAAATTAGAATCTGTTTCTTGGTTTATCTCTCTCTTTCTCTCTCTCTCTACCTCTGTGTGTGTGTTTCCCTTTGTTCATTTGTTTTGTTTCTTAAATCCCACATATACATGAAATCATATGGTGTTTGTCTTTCTCTGACTGACTTATTTTGCTTAGCATAATACATTCTAGTTCCATCCATGTCATTGCAAATGGCAAGATTTCATTCTTTTTGATGGCTGAGTAATAGTTCCATATATATATATATATATATATATATAATATTCTTTGTCCATATATCTAGTTTGATGATATATCCATATATATTATAGATCCATATATCCACATATATGGATCTATAATATATATATCCATATGTATATCCATAATATATATCATATTATATATATATACATATATATATACATATATATAACATATACTATATCCATATAATATATATACATATGTATACACACATATCTTATATATATACATATATATACATATCTTCTTTATCCATATATCATTTGATGAACACTTGGCTGTTTCCATAATTTGGCTATTGTAGATGATGCTACTATGAAGAGTAGTGGTGCAACCAAAGTAAAGCTTCATAAAATTTAATTTGCCACCCACATGCAGAATAAATCAGAGTCAAAAGGAACCTGGACTTGGGAATACCAGTTGGGAGGATATAATGATAGCTAATATTTGTTGAGTACTAAATATGTGATAAATTTTCTTATTCAATACGTATAACAACCCTGTGAGATGGGTACTGTCATTACCACATTTTATAGATGAGAAAACAAAAGCACAGAGAGTAAAATATTTGCCAGTGTTTTTGACAGTGCTAAGAAATAACAGAACCCTATTTTGAATCTGGGCAATATCATTCCATAGATAAATTAGTTTAAGCACAAATTGAACATCAATATTAAACTGGTCTAGGAAAACTAGATTAATCCTGAGAATAACTTTTAATAGGAAACAGGGAAATTATAGACTCCATCATAAAGGTATTAAAAATGCTTCAATTTCCAAGTACTTTATACAGAATTATTAGTTCCTTTCAATTTCTAATTCATATGGATCCACTATGTGTATTCTTGATGAAAATTAGCAGTGATTTTGAAGACTCCTTGTGAAGTTCTTTAAGAAAGTACTTTATGGGACCAGATCTCTATCTTCATTTTCTCTAACAGGAACACTATTGCCAAGCTCCTGCTTTTTGTTATTGCTTTCATAATGCGTATTGACCTAAAATAGTATTTGTCACTGTTTCTGTATTGCAGTTAGAGGCAGTCCACAAAAAACTTGGATTTGCTCTTTCTGATATGTTGGTGGTTAGTAATTATACCTCAGAGTGGGAGTTGGACCCTATAAAAGATGTTTTGATCCTCTCTGCGCTGAGACATATGCTGTGGATTTCAGATGACTTCTTAGAAGATTTGACTGCTCGAGGAAACAAGAATTTAGTGGTGTAAATACTTGAAGGTATCAGCTGTGTGGCTACTCCCTGCTTGGATCTATTGGGTACCTGGCAGTTCATTGTGTCTCTATGGATCACTGTCCTGTGAATGGTCCTACTCTTTAACTCACTGGCCAGATGTGTTTTTCTTTCCCCTCACTTTTCCTGATTTTCCACCCTTAGGGGTATATCCCACAGATTTGTACTACTTCTCTTTCTCCTGTCTTCAGATAGAATCTTTGAAATGATGCACTTCTGTCATTTGTACTGTTTGAACATCCCAAGCTGTATCCTTGCCCTCTTCTCTTGAAATGCATTTTTTGCTTGGGACCCTGATATGGATTGGATTAACATTGTTTCTGATCAGATGTGATCTTTGGTTATATGCCTCTTTTACTTTTTAAATTTTTTAATGTTTATTTATTTTTGAGGGAGTATGAGTAGGGGAGGGGCAGAGAGTGAGGGGGGCAGCGGATCTGAAGCAGGCTCTGCACTGACAGCAATGATTCTGATGCGGGGCTCAAACTCACAAACTCATGAACCGTGAGATCATGACTTGAGCCAAAGTCAGACGCTTAAGTAACTGAGCCACCCAGGCGTCCCTTGATTACATTCCTCTTTCTTGGTACCTACGTTTCTGCCTTTTTCGACTTGACTTTTTTTGACGTGTCTCCCTCCTCAGAGTTTCTCTTAATGCCATGTAGTCAGGATGGTCTTAATGCCCATAGCAGATGTATGTGCCTTTCAGATTTATGACCTCAGATTTTAGCATTACATGCAGTCTCTTTCAACCTCTATCAACAATATGCTGCACTGTTTCAATCAAAGATCAGACAGAAAGAAGTTTCAATCTATACTCAAATCTTATTTTAGTTTGCGAGAAATCAAATTAGAATATAATATCCTCTTTATTCTCTCTCACTTGCAAACTACTAAGACATTCTCATGCTACTACTAACTCCGCCATCTTGTTTTCTCCATTTCTTCTCTTCTTGATGGGCACATGCACTCCCAAAGGGGAGATTGGAATATTCATTTTCCTTCTGGTTGCTTTTCCTTAAATAAACCATTAAGAATATTTTGTTTCTCTTTTATCAGAGACTGGAGAAAAGGAATTATCAAGTATGTAAAAGGAGGAAACAAATACGTGAACACTTCACATACTAGTAATTTTTATCTCATCATTGAAGAGTGAAAATTGAGAAATAAAAAAATACAGGAAAAAGAGAAATAGATGAAACATAAGGGGCATGTTTTATTTATGTCTGGGATGAAGATGCCCTACAAAATCGTAATACCTGCCAATAACTAGGAGCAGCAAGATTTAAAGCCATTAATTGTAAAAAAAAAAAGATTGTGATTTCTTTTGGATTTATTTTCTGTATCTGTGGAAAATGGAAGTTTCTTCTTGTAAAACTTGAGTTTAATTTCAGTGTGCGTGTGTGTGACTTTGGAAAAGTTTATTTTAATATAACTTGTCAGCATGTTCTCATCCTCACCCACATCGTCTTATTTTGCCTTCTTATTTTATTTCTAAAGTATTTGAATGCTCCCTTCAGAAGCACATATACTAAAGTATTTGAGCTTCTCTTTGGGTCTCCAGTTAATGTATTCTTTCCCCTATAGATATTTGTTTGTTTGTTTGTTTGTTTGTTTAATATCTGAAACTGTCTTCCAGGATGTGACTATTAATATTAGTAAGAGTTCTGGAGGATTAAGACTAACAAGGACTATATTTGATTACTCTGTCAATTACAACTATTTTAGCTACAAGTGACAAAACTCAACCTGAATTACATGAATAAAAAATAATCAAACCATAGAAAAGGCTGGGGTTGAACCAAACTGCCTCAGAAATGGTTGAGTCTAGGGATTCAAAAGGTATTCTCTCTCTCTCTTTCACTCTCTCTCACACACACAAGTGCACACACATGTGTATGCACACACACACAGATATACACCCTCTGCTTCATTCTTTGTGCTTATTGCTGTCATTCTTTCAGGTTAGCATTCTTGATAAATCTTAAACCACCTGAATCCAGGTTTCAAATTGGCATTCACTTAGCCTCATGACCCGAAAAGGAAGAGGATTTTCTTTTCCCGTGTCATTGTGAAATACTCCAAAAAAGGACTGCAATTGATCTAGCTCAAATCATATATTTGACCTCTGGGAACAATCACTTCTCTTTTCCAGAAGAGAATTAAGTCATAATTGCCCAGAAAGAGTGATATATTATTATAAGAAGGGAGTATGGAGCGCCTGGGTGGCTCAGTTGGTTGAGGGTTCGACTTTGGCTCAAGTCATGATCTCGCAGTTGGTGAGTTTGAGCCCCGCGTCTGGCTCTGTGCTGACAGCTCAGAGCCTGGAGCCTGCTTCAGATTCTGTGTCTCTCTCTCTGCCCCTCTCCTGCTCATGCTCTGTCTCTCTCTGTCTCAAAAATAAATAAAACATTAAAAAATTTAAAAAAAAAAAAAGAAGAAGAAGGGAGCTTATTATGGACATGACCACTGTTGGATTAACTGAGCTGGAGAGGTACCACAATATGTATCTTATATTTAGGGAAGTCTTACATCTAGTTTCTCATTTATATTATAAAGAATGTCTTATTAATAAGTCTAAAATCATTAATAATTACTTTAAAAATCCTTTTATTAAAGTAATATATACACATAAAAAGTACACAGTTCACAATTGTATGGCTCAGTACATTTTGATACTTAACAAACCAATGAAACTAGAACTCAGATAAGAAACAGAACATCCTACAAGTCCCCTTTATGCCCCAGATATCCACTATTCTGACTTCTAATTGTGTAGATTAGCCTTGTGCTTTTTTATCCCTTACATAATATCATGTACTATTTACTCTTTTGGGTCTGACTTCTTTCATGAGATAGTGTATTTGTTTGATTCATATTATTTACATAGGTAAAGATCATTTATTCTCATCGATTCTATTATTCTAATGCTAATGGGTGGCTCTAATAATTTCCTTATAGGTCAACAATATATTCTATATAGGTTGCATTAAGCTTTTTCTGATTTATAGCTATATGGAAACAAACCATATGATTTTGGGTGTTTCTGATTTTGTATCATAATAAAGATTTCATAATGTGAACATACCATGTTTCAATTTGTAAATATAGCTTGAAAATGAGAAGTAGCATCATGAAGAAGTTGACATTATCCTAAAATTAACAAAGTAGTGTTAAGGGTCAAACATATCCAAGACTTTCTTTAAGAAGAACAAAGTGGGAAAACAGGTATAAAGAGATATATCAAGAAAATGTAAGTTGACTTTGATGCATTGATAAATTAATGGAACAGAACAGAGAGTCCAGAATCAGACTCAAGCATGTCTGGACATTCGTTCTATGATGGGGTAGCATCGCAGATGAATAGAAAAACAAACAATTCATAAATGGTCAAGGTCAATTGGTCATCCATATGGGGAAAAAAGCTCTGAATTCCTCACATCATAACCAAAAGTCTACTTTAGGTGGACTAAGTTTCTAAATGCTAAAAAGCTTTTAGAAGATAAAATAGAAGAGTACTTTTATTCCTTGGGAGTGAGGAAATATTTCTTAAGTCATATTTCTTAAACAAGATACAAAAAGCTTAACCTCAAAAGAGGTGAAAATTCAGCTACATTGAAATCAGTAACTTTTATATTCAAGAAATCCCATTAAGGTAGTGAAAAGACACAGCAAGGTGTGGAAGAACATACAGCTAGCAAAGAACTAATGAAAAGATGTATAAAGAAATTCTACAGATCTCGAAGAAAACTGAAATATAAAAGAAAATGAACAAAAGACTTGAAAAGGAACTCTAAAGAAGAAGGAAATTATAATATCCAGTACAGAAGATAAATGTTCTATATCATTAGTAATAAAAAATATCGAAACTAAAGTAATCTGATTCTTTTTTACTTTTACTGAGATTTAATTGCCATATAAAATGCATATAGTAAAGGTGTAAAATTGGGTGAGTTTTGACATATGAATAAATCTGTAAAATAATCTTGACAATCATGATAAGAAATCTTTCTATCACTCCCTACCCCCCTAAACTACAAGTGCCCTTATAATCCATTCCCTTTGTTCCACCTCTTGTTCTGGTCCTCAGACAACCACTGGTCTGCACTCTGCCACTGGAAGTTAGTTTTCATTTTTTAGAATTTATATAAATGAAATTTTATAGAATATGTTCCTTTGTGTCTGGCTTCTTTTATTCAGCACGTTTTGAGATTCATCCATATTGTTGCATGTGTCAGTAGTTCTTTCTTTTTATTGCTGAGTAGTGTTTCATTGTGTGAATATACTACGTTTCTTTATCTGTTCACTTTGTAACAGACTTTTGGATTGTTTCCAGTAAAGGTGAAGATATGCAGGCAGACCTGATGAACTGGCAATTTGACTCCCAATTATGTATCTTAGGGATACTCTTTATATGTGCATTTAAATACATGTATAAGAATTTTTATTGTAGCATTATTCATTATCATCCCAAATCAGAAACAACCCATCAACAGTACTGCTCATCAACTAGGGAAGATAATAAATTGATGTATACTACATAGAGTATTTCATTTCATGTAGGAAAGAAAATTAAAGAAGAGTTACTATATGTATCAGTATAAATATTGCAAATACAGTATTGACCAAAAGAATAAAGACATGAATTAATGTTTACATTGTGAATAGATTTATATACATTTCACAAAATTTCTAAATAAGAGAGGAAATGATTACTATAAAAATGAAAATGGTGATTACCTTTCAAGGGTATGGGGTTGTGAAGAATCAGGGGCTCACCTGGTGGTTCTGTAGGAGCGAAAATGTCCTTTATTTTGAACATGGTGGTGGTGAAATGGATATTTGCTTTATAGTTATTTTTAAGTTGTGCATTTGTATTTTGTGTACTTTTCTGCATGTGTTGTATATTTCACAATTAAAACAGAAAAAAATGAGAAATAATGTCACACAAAAACTTTAGAATTAGACAAAACTGGGTCCAGTTCTCTATTCTGCTACATAATTTGTGATTTTTTAAAAAATCTCTCATTTCTCCATCTTACAGATGACAACAACACTATATTCATAGGTATGCTGTAAGGCCTAGATTAGATAATATATATAACTAGATGATCAGTGTAGGCACTTAGAAACAGACACGCAGATGCTGATGGACATTACCAATCTTGTATAACAACAAACTGATAAGTTACTATGTCTCTCTATTATAAATTTAATTTTATCGTAGTTGAAAACAAAGGTAAGACTTGGACTTGGTAGCTCATGAGGAAAAAAGAGACTGAAAGTCAAATTATCAAAGTTTTTGTTTTTGGCTGTGTGATAGGTGGTTTTAAAGAAAATATACCTTTGGCTTCAAGAGCATGCTGTTATCTAAAATTCAAAATTTGTAATAGCAGATAGAAACATATTAAATGGCTTGGTCATGTATGCCCCCTACTGGCCAATTCTCTACAAAGTAGAAATGATGCTGAAGGTTGAATTTGGAAGCTTGAATAAAAACTGCTAAAGCTTCTAATTCTTTTTTTTTTAATTAAAAAAAATTAATGCTTATTTATTTTTGAGACAGAGAGCTGGGGGAGAGGCAGAGAGAGAGAGAGAGAGAGAGAGACAGAATCCGAAGCAGGCTCCAGGCTCTGAGCTGTCAGCACAGAGCCCAATGCCGGGCTCGAACTCACAGACTGTGAGATCATGACCTGAGCTGAAGTTGGATGGTTAACTGACTGATGCACCCATGTGCCCTTACAGTTTCTACTTCTTAAAAAAACTATCACAACAGAAAAAGTTTTAAATGTCTAATTTTGTAAAAGGTATGCAAAATTTAAATAGAAGATAATTTTCTCCTGGTGCTGAAAATGTGGTAGTATTTGGAAATGCTGTGTTCTGTTATGTTTTGTTATTTCTGGCATTATGCTAAACTTATTATTTTTTATCTTTTTTTTTAGTTTATTTATTTTGAGAAAGAGAGAGAGAGACGGAGTGTGAGAGAGGGGAAGGACAGAGAGGGAGACCCAGAATCTGTAGCAGGCTCCAGGCTCTGAGCTATCAGTGCAGAGCCAGATGTGGGGCTCAAGCCCATAAGTCACAATATCATGATGTGAGCCAAAGTTGGACACCCAACTGACTGAGACACCCAGGTACCCCTAGACTTATTATTTATGCATATTTGCATTTTAAGGTAACATTAATGTGTTTTATTTTAGCATTTTTGTTAGTCTGCAGAATAGAAATTTGAATATATAATACTTACAGCTTATGATGATCAAAGAACACACAAAATGGGTACTTTTGCCTTTTGCTTTTCATAAATGTGATCCCCAATTACATTACTTTTGGATAATGAAGTCTTGAACCCACTTCTACATGAGTTAATTTGCACAGGCAAATCCTAGTCCAGTGGAACAGGAGAAACATTATACTTCAAGTGTCATGTTCTCTCAATTTTAATTTCTATTTGATTTAGGATTATTATATATGAAACAAGGGTTTGCAAGTTAGTTATTATAGTAAATTGCCACAAAAACATTAAATTAAATATGACCTGTTTCCCTGCCAATGCTGCCTTCACAGAGATTAACAGTGGATTCCTTTCAGCTACATAGTACTGAGTGCAAACTTCTTAGGGTGGCATTCCTAATCTGGACATATTTGATCTCAAACCATAAAACCAGAGCTGCACTCAGTGACTTACTCTTCTTTACTCTTTTATGCATCTTCCTTTCCCCACGCCTTTGTTCATACTTTGGGGGCAGTTACTTAATTTCTATTTGCCTTTTTTTCTCATCTGGTACATGTGGCTACTTTACCTACCTCAATTGTTTTGAGGATTAAATGAGAAAGTATAGGTAAAGCACCTTTTGAAAAGTGTCCGAAATACAGTAAACCGTAAATAAGTGTCTATTACCACTATTCATTTCCCCCTGACCGTCCTTCTGTAATATTCCTCCCCCATTCCCATCTACCACCTACCAGTAAGGAATTGTTTTCTCTACCATCTGCATTCTGTTGGCTTTTTGTAGATACTATCCAAGCATTATCACACTATATGCGAATTGTCGAGCTACATGGCTGTGTGCACGGCACACTGCTTCTTGTGGGCAGGAGTCCAAACAGTACAGTTTCTGCACATAAAAGGTGTCCAATAATGTTTTGGGATATTAAATAAAGTGATTAGAAAACATAGGAAGGTTGATGGGATGTGTGCCTGATTCATGTAATGCCAACTGAGAACAGCAACAAGAAAAAAAAACAACCCTATTTTTAAATGTAGGAAACCAAAGTAGGAAAAGGCAAAGAAAGGAGGAGCTGAAGCCATTACTCCTTTTAATAGTCAGTCTTAACAGCTATCTGCATTCATCAGACTCCCGCAGAAAATAGAAGCAACTCCAGGTCTTTTAAGCAATGTAATTTAATGTAGAAATTTGGCTATGCAAATGATGGGGAAGCTGAGAGGTCAAAGGAAAGACAGAGAAGCAAACCATAGGTTAACCAAGTAAAGGAGACAAAACTTTACCTCTACCCATCTTAACTTTTCAGCTGGGACTCTTCATTTATTTTTTTAATGTTTATTTATTTTTGAGAGAGAGAGAGAGAGAGTGTGTGTGTGTGAGCATGAACAAGGGAGGGGCAGAGAGAGAGGGGGACAGAGGGTCCCAAGTGGGCTCTGTGCTGACAGCAGTGAGCCCTATGCAGGACTGGAGCTCACCAACTGTGGGATCATGACCTGAGCCAAAGTTGGATGCTCAACCAACTGGGCCACCCAGGCACTCCTCAGCTAGGGCTCTTTAACAAAAAGCCGGATCAGGGGCGCCTGGGTGGCTCAGTCGGTTAAGCATCTGACTTCAGCTCAGGTCATGATTTCACATTCCATGAGTTTGAGCTCCACGTCAGGTTCTGTGCTGACAGCTCAGAGCCTGGAGCCTGCTTCGGATTCTGTGTCTCCCTCTCTCTCTGCCCCTCCCCTGCTCATGCTCTGTCTCTCTCTCTCTCAAAAATAAATAAAAACATTTAAAAAAAGTTAAAAAAGTTAAAAAAACAAAAAGTCGGATCAGCAAGACAAAAACAGTTTATTAACACATACACAGTGCCCATCATGTGGGACAAACTTCAGTAACTCCAAGCTGTGGCTTAGAAAAAGATCTATCCTTCCCTAAATTCACCGCAGCATTATTTAGAGTAGCCAAGATATGGTAGCAACGTAAGTGCCCATCAATGGGTAAATGGAGAAAATATACATATGACAGAATATTACTCAGCCAAAAAAAAAAAAAAAGAACAAAATCTTGCTATTTGTGACAGCATGGTTGGACCTAGAGAGTACAATGCTAAGTGAACTAAGTCAGAGAGAGAAAGACAAATACTGTACCATATGATTTCACTTATTTGTGGAATCTAAAGACAAAACAAATGACGAGGCAAACAAACAAAAAAACCAGAAACAGATTCTAATACGGAGAACAAACTGGTGGTCAGTGGGGATGGGGTGGGGGATGGGCAAATAGGTGAAGGGGATTAAGAGGTACGAACTTGCAGTTATAAGGTAAATAGATCACAGGAATGAAAAGTACAGCCTAGGGAATATAGTCAAAAATACTGTAATAACGTTGTGTGGTGATACATGCTGACTACACTTGTGGTGGGCGTTGCGTAAGATACAGAATCACTGAGTCCCTATGTTGTACATTTAAAATTTATGTAACTTTACATGCCACCTGCAAAAAAAGAAGTTACAACACCAGCTAAGGTAGCATTTATATCCTACCTTTAGGCAGAAAAGGGAAGGGGAGAGCTTTTCTGGCTTCATTTTTTTTTTTTTTTTAGAGAGAGAGAGAGAGAGAGCTAGTGAGCTTGAGATCAGGGGAAGGGCAGAGGGAGAGAGAAGGGGAGGAGAAAGAGGGGAGGGGCAGAGAGAGAGGGGGCAGTAAGAATCTCAAGCAGCCTCCACGTTCAGCACAGAACCTGACTGAGGGATGGATCCCATGACCTTGAGATGACCTGAGCGGAAATCAAGAGTCAGACGCTCAACCAACTGAGCCACCCAGGCGCTCCTCCTGCTTCTTAATTGCCTTTAGCTCAAAATAATTTTTATGTCAAGAGGCATATTTTGGGGTGATGTATTCTAATTTCCTTCAACTAAAACAGGAAGCTGCTACCACCCTTAGGGCAGAAAAAAACAGCATGACAAGAAAAAGTTCCCAGAACTAATAGGCCAAAGCTCTATGGAGGAAGCTAATCTAAGTGGGGGCTTCCTAGTAACAAGTGAAATTGCTCAGGGTGGGGTTGTCCCATGATAGCTAGAGTCACGAAGAAGACACTTTTGCTGCCAGAGGTAATACCCAAGAGTAAGACACGAGCAGATATACCCCAAGATCTCGCACATCTGCCCTCCCGTCTCTAGTGGGTACCTCCTATTGGCCAAACCCAGACATAAACCAGCTGAGGTGGGAGTCTGAGAAAGCAGCCTGCAGAAGTGGGATTTTCTGTAATACTGAGTAGAATTGGGAACCTACCTGAAGCACAGATCTGGAGGCAAAGATGCAGTGACCACTTAAAACCCCTTTTCTTCCCTCCAACTTTCAATCCAACCTCTGGTCTTCTCTCCATTCCTAAACACAGGATAAATGTTCATGCCTTCACTACTCTTGCAGCATAGAATGCAATCTCTGTGTTTCTTCCTACCGGAATTTAATAAATGTTCAAAGCGCAATTTGACTGCATTATATAGCTTTTCTCATGCCATCAGTTACATAAAGTACCCCGTTGGTACTTTATAGTACTTTGATTATATTTCTTTTGTAGCAATAATTTTTGTTTTACAGTATAGTGACTTATGTATATGTCCTTCTCTCCTAATATTAAAAACAGTTTTGGCTAATGCTTGACTAAATATGCCCCCTCATTCAACACTTTTTTTTTAGTGCCAAATGTGTGGACTGTGAATTGTGTCCATAGGGCATTACCTGAGGTGGTCTGCCTTCACCTGCTTATGGTGATATCCATTAGTTCAGAGACAATAGGAAAAGAACTTTCATCCTGAGATATGGGCCCATGAAAACTACAATGGACGTCAAGATTTTGCCCTCACTGTCTTTGGATATTCCATTGCTGGAATAAACCCAATTTAGTTAGAAGAATAAATACATGGAATTTTTTTTAAGATTTTTTTTCCCTCCAAAGACAGAGAAGATTTCTATCTCTTTTTCAAGATAAGGCTATAGAGGGTAGGAAAGTTATGGCCAGTATGTTTTTCCTTTACAAGTGGTATGGAGCTTGATTTATTAACACCAATATTAGAGTTGGTTACTATCTACAGATGTACTTCAAACTATATATTTCCCAATGTTTCATCTTATAAATTTCCCAGTATTCTGAGAAGAGGTAATTCACCTGTGAAACAACATACTCTATTAAGCATCCATGTGCCACGGACTGTGCAAACATTTTAGGAGGGTTAGTTCTGCACAGAGTTTGGTTATAATGATCCCTGGGATTCTTTTCAGGAATGTGGACTGGGGCTATCAAGGGTCCAGTTTAGATTAAAAAGATACCATCTAACTGAATCACAGCAATGCCAAGGACATGCATTCAACATATAGGCCTTAGTTAGTCATTCCAAGATCTCAATATCTAGAAACTTGCAACTATTTTGTAATTTCCGCAAATTTGAGATACTATACTTCAAAGTCTCAGACAATGGACTTTTGAGACTCTCTCCTGTACTGTTCTAATTTTGCTTCTTTCCAGGCATATTTTGTTTTAAAAATATTTAGCACTCATCTGGGCTACATTTTCTATGCATTCCATATTTCTATGCATGGAAAATATGCTTATTCTGAAAATCATGTAAATTGTAAGTTACAAGAATGGACTCTTATTTGTATTCAAGAATATTGATTTCTTCCATGGTTCAAGATTATGATTCATGAGATTCTCTGTGGTGCAGAGTATTCTTCCAGATTCTAGAGTCTGAGGATGTAGGATTAAAATGGGACTTTGGATGCAGGGATTCAACATTTTGCTTTACTGTTAAGTAGCTCTGTGATTTGAGGTTAATTTCTTTACTTCTGTAAGATTTACGTTTTTTTTTTTTTTTTTTTTTTTTTTTTTTTTTTTTTTTGTAAAATTAGGAGCTTGGACTTCACAAGATTAATTCCAAGCTCTTTTCCAGCTCTGAAATTCTATGATACTATGATTTAAATATTTGCATATATGGGGCAGACACTTAACACTCTACAAAGTGCACACTTCTGACACATGAGGTTCTAAGTGACATAACTTGATTTTGAAAGTATCTTTGATGAGCAAGTGGTAGAAGAAACACATAAAGACATTGGCAGCCTGTAGGTTACAGACCATCCTTCTGTGACTTTTATCTCACTTTTCCCTAGTTTTTTATTCAAAACAAGTTTTACCACAATTTGCAGTTGAGCAGAATCAAAGTAGGATACAAAAATAAATCCATGTTTTTCCTGTTTTGTAGATCATTTAAAATTACAAATGATGTGTCAAGTATCTATAATTGGTCCCAGTTAGCCATTTGTGGGCTGAAATGACAAGACGGTGTGTCCAGAGGAGTGAGAATATCATTTCGTTACTTCAGGCAGGTGAAGTCTGGCCAAGAAGAGACAAGCTCATAATCTTCAGTGAGACCTGGGCAGTGGGGAGGGTATGGGAATAATAGACCGAGCAGATAAGAAGGAACAGGAAGATCAGTGGTAGCCAGGACCAGAGAGACTGGGAGCACTCGTGACCTGAGGAAGAATCACATGAAGGCAAGCCCTAAAGCTTCCACAGTGATTGTTGATCAGAATGATGGCTAGGTGGCTCTGTTCAGCTGCTAATTTCATGTTTTCTCTTTTTTGCTATTAGTCACAAAATGAATCGGTTGCATTAAGAGCCAGTATCAGTCGTAAAAACACATTAGCTGTTATTTTTCTCTGCACTGCGTTTATTATTGTTGTTTTCCCTTAATGCCAGTTATTATAAATACATTGCAAAAATTTAGAATAATATACAGGATTATAAGACAAAGACTCACAAGGGCTAATTGTAACCCGTGCACTCTTTTAAATCATCATTTATTAATTTATATGACACTTCAGGGTGATCAAATCCCTTCACCGAAATCAAAGATAAGGACAGTGGAACTAAGCTTAAAATATCTAAAGAAATAGGTTGTTTACTTCATTCTTCCCAGGTGCCTGGCAAAAAGTATGTGGATATGCAAACAGGTGGAGAATCAAGTAGAATCTTGGCTCTATAAGTCACCAGTGAAAGCTGCCTACATTGCTAAGAGTGCTTCCTAAAAATGACCCATTAAGAGGGGGGCTCTACCTAGGCTTCCATGGGTGATTTGCTGTTCTAATGTGGTGCTTCCTACCTGGAGCTGTAAAAAAGCATCAGAAAGGGCACTGACGCTTAACTGTTCAGTGGATTTTCAATCAAAGTTCCAAAGTCATTCAACAGGAAAAGATAACCTTTTCAAAAACAGTCCTGGAACAAATAGATAAATAAATACAGAGGAAGAAAGAAATTCCAACCCTTGCCTCACCCTACATATGAAAGTTAACCCCAAATGGGTTCTAAAGTTAAATAAAGAGTTGAAATTATGACATTACTAGAAGAAAGTTTAAATGAAAATCTTTATGATCCTGGATTAGGTAAAGATTTCCCAATCAGGACATAAAATCCACACAAAATAGAAATTGAAAAATAGACTAGATCAAATTAAAAATGTTTTCCCTTTGAAATACCTATGTAAACAAAGAGCTGATAGACAGAGAAATAAGCAAAGACCCATCCAGGGCATACAAAGAACTCTTACTCAAAGATAAAGCAATTTTAAATAGACAAAAGATTTGAACAGGTACCTTGCAAAAGTGGCCAGTTACATCATAATCCATCACAAAGGGCGACCAACACCAGCAGTCATGGGGAAATGCAATTGAAAACACAGCACTGCCTATGACTCTCTTACAGCAAAGCGTGCTTTCAGGAAATTAACATTGCATTGAAGCTTACTACGTCCATAATTTGGGAAAATAAAGATTCTATGGTCACCTAGAAGACGAAAGCAAAAGTGTAGAGAGATAGAGGCAATTGGGTTCCGAATATTTCGTCATGGAGCTCAGTATTCACACAGAAATATTATTAAAAGGGACAAATGAGGGTATCCAGTGGCAAGTCAGACATGAGTAGCCATTACGGATTCATACTCTCTCAATGGCATTTCACCTTCCAAAGATCTCCTCGGGACAAAATTCCGTTCTCATGTAGGTCATAGTTTGGACTCTTCTGTCACATAATTGTATTATCTCTACTATAGCGAAGTGAATCCTTTTGACACTCTGTGAAAATATAATATACTTTATATCATAAAGACATCTCTCAGGATTTCCAGCCTACGGTCACTTTTTCTTGGAATGGAGCAGACAGATTTATCATTCGGCAATCCTAGTAGAAAAAGACTTGAGATGATTATTTCCTTTTAAAAAGAGATTAAAAAATAGTGCTACTTCTGGTTTTAAGGGAGTAGCTTGCAAACTTCCTGTCTTGAAACAAACAATAAAACCTGGCTACAATAAAAGAAATCAATAAATAAAAACAGCTATTTAAAAGTCCTGGAAAAAAATAAAAGCACTGGAAGGAACCAAGGCAACCAGAAATAAGAAAGAAAGAAACCTTGAGGTGAGCTCCTCTTTCTATGCAACTTTTACCCCTTGAGGCACTTGCTGATTAACAGGTTTGAAGGTCAAAATCTACATAAAAGAGGCTTAAAACTTGCTGTAATTTTTCTGGGCTAGTGATATAAAATAGGAGTTTAGAGATACCAAGGAACTCATGACTTCACCAGCAATGTCCTGAAGAAAAGGGAACCATGGAGAAAGGAAGTCATCTTTCTAAGTGGCTTTTGCCCTCATATAATATTATAAAATGAGTAAGGATCTTACTGTGAAGAACCTCAGCTTGTTTTCTGTGAAACTACCTGGAGCTTCCCAACTCTTTGTTCAGAATGAGCCTCCAACGACCACCACAAGTTGATATTTGTAGGGGAAATTTCCAGTACAAGCCCTTCCCTTTTTTGTGTGTGTAGTTCAAGGTGAACTAACACACCATGGAAACAGCAACAAAGGAAACCCAAGAGTCTTGAGACCAGTGTCTGATGAAGAAAGGCTTAAATTAGGAGGATGAAAGAAGAATGGATTTTGAGAAGTGAGGGGCTGGCTGCATTAGTTCTCCTGTTTTGTTGTGTTTTGTTTTGTTTTGTTTTGTTTTGTTTTGTTGGAAACCCATTGATCTCAGGCTGTAGAGACCACCAAGGATATTTTACCAACTTGACTAGGTCAGGAGTCAACAAACTTTTTCTGTAGAGGCTGGTTAGTAAGCATTTTCAGCTTTTCCGTCCAGGTACTCTCTGTTGCAACTACTCAACTCTGCTGTTGTAGCATGTAAGCAGCCAGAGACAAAAAGCAAATAATGAGAAAGGCTGTGTTCCAATAAAATAGTATTTATAGACACTGAAATTTAAATGAATTTCGTGTAATTTTCATGCATTATGAATTGCTATTTTCTTTTGATATCCTTTTTTTCATGATTTAAAAATATAAACAAAGGGGCACCCAGCTGGCTCAGTCAGTTGAGCGTCTGACTCTTGATTTTGGCTCAGGTCACGATCTCATGGTCATGAGATCAAGTCCCTTTCGGTCTCTGCACCGACAGCACCAAGCCTGCTGAGGATTCTCCCTCCCTCTCTCTCTCTCTTGCTCTCTAAATAAATAAATAAACATTACAAAATAGCTTTAAAATTTAAAAAAAGGTGATGGAGATAAAGGAGTACACTTGCTGTGATGAGCACTGGGTGATGCACCGGGTGAAGTGTTGAATCACTATGTTGTACACCTGAAACTAATATTACACTGTATGTTAACTAACTGGAATTTAAATAAAAACTTAAAAAAATAAAAAAAATATTTAAAAAAAGCCATTCTTCAGTCACAGGCTGTACAAAAACAGGTGGTGGGTGCACTGCACCCATGGCTATAGCTTTCCAATCTCTCTCTTAGTGTCTCAAGTCCTCCCTGATATTCAGGATCCTTAGGAGATTCTGTGCTCTTTCTCTGTAATGACAGCATTATGGTCACATGGAATTTGAGGGAAATACTATGAGGGCAACTCTTCCTGGAATTGACTTCATCTGCTTAATAGCCACATCATCAAGGAAGAGAAGATGGCTTGTCAGTTTTGTGGTTATTCTCTGTGTTTGCTCCAGAAATCACTTGCTTGATTCTTCTCCTTCAGAGTAACAGGCTCTAAACACGAGTGAGGAATCATTTAATATGATGAACTGTACTGTCAAGAAGGTAATGTGGAATGAGACATAATTTTTGTTTTTGTGGTTGAAATTTTACATTTGTTAGGGAATGGCTTCTATTTATGAACAGGTATAAGGTGACTAGGTTCCTGGGGCACCTGGGTGGCTGCAGGTCAGGTCATGATCTTCTGGCTTGTGTGTTTGAGCCCCGCATCAGGCTCTGTGCTGTCAGCCTGCTTCAGATTCTGTGTCTTCCAATCTCTCTGACCCTCCCCCACCCCTCTCAAAAATAAATAAACATTAAAAAAAAAAGACGACTAGATTCCTGCACATGTTCGGAGGAACCATCAGTAATGAGGCAAGTGACTGGCTGGCTGGCTGAAACAGCTTTCAGATACTGACGATCATCTTTTCCTTATGAGTCGAGCCAGGAAATAGTCTGATACATGAGAAAATTAAAAGAGAAAGATGGGAAATGGCAATAAGATAATAAGGGCATATGATAGTACACATCCAACTGTGAGTAAGATTATTATAGTTCAGAAATTTACACTCAAGTGAAAAACAACCACCCAGAAATCTATCCCTAAGATTATAATAAGTTTAGGCAAATCTTTTAAATTCAAATGGGAAAGTTTTACAAATGAATTTTAGGTGGACGTAAGGATACCCCATTCCAAGGCAAGTTTCCAGTTATGGAAAAGGAAATCAAAGCTGATGTTTATAACAAATTTGGCAATGGTTTTCTTGCCTCTATCAAAAACTGCATCCTTTCCCCCCCCCCCACCCCTGCTCCCCGCCCCCAGAGAGTACTTGGGATGAACGAAGGCAATAACTTTGCCGAGTTTTGCTACAAAAGGGAAAGCTTAAGGTGGATATACCAGGACAGGAGCATGACGTTGCTTCGGAGAGGGTACTTTGGCAAGAAATGGAGCATTTGAGCCAAAAGACTCTCAGTACTGGCTCCCAAATCACTGTAACATTGTCCAAGTCAAGCAGCAAGTAAGTGAGAGCTTTGCAAAGGCCATTAATGGAAAGGGCCAGTAGATGGCATAAATAAGTCAGGATAGACTCAGAGGCTCAAGGAAAGGAAAAGGACGTTCGTCGGGCAGCTCCTTACTTTTATGTCTAACACTCCTGCCTGAGCTTGTACTATTCGCCTCTCTGACCCTAGCTCTCTGAACTGTGGTTGCACCTTTAGTTCACATTCAAGAATGGTCCCACAAACACAGCCTGAGGTACTTAGGACCAGAAACTCAATGAAATGGTGAGATCCAAAGAGGATTATGTTTACTATCATTATTTTCCTTTCTAACCCCTTCTCTTCCTACTTCCTCCCTGCCCCCCCCCCCCACTTCTTTGATGCCTCAGGTGCAAATATCTGAGCCACTTATACTCTGCTCACCATCATCACTAGTTGTAAAACACTCTCATTTAAAAAATTTCCCCTTCTCTCTCAGGATTTCCACTTAAGTCTCCCCCATAGGCATTCAAGGGCATGTAACTGATATTTACTCTTGAAAGTGTATGTACACTGGTGACATATATGTTATACATGCTTATATTTTCAATTTCCATAAATGGCCCTATGTTGTTGATTTTTTGCTTCTTAGTGTTTTCACTGAACACTAGGTTTCTGAGACATATTCAAGTTGCTGTCACTTCTAATTGCTATCTGGTATTATTCTGTGCTAGGTGTGCACCTGCTACAATTTAATGGGCTATTCCTTTAGTGATGGACAAAACTAGGCCTCCATTATTTAGGAGTTATCTTTTATTTTTTCTTTCCTCTGCTTCACACATAGACTGGGAAAATGCTACATTTTGTTAAATGGCTCCTATAAATGTGATACACAGTGAATAAGACTGAGAAAGCAAGCTGTTTTGGAAAAGTATTCTGAGCCCACTACAGATCTGTTCTGCTCCTTTAAGGCTGCTAGAAGGACTTTCTGATTCTTATTCCTAATTTTTATGTTTTTACTAACCATAAGGAGGAAAACCAATGAGATATTTATGTTCATTCTATTCTTAAATTTATTTTTTCTTGTTCTAACAGTGTAATTTGAAGAGAGAGCAAAAGTGAGAATATTATAAAATTAAAATAACTAGTTAATGTTTTATAACCAACATCATGGCTATTTCTAATCTGAATCCTCTCTATATACACAATACTTTGTATGGAAAATGCATATGTACTCTGCAACATTAAACACCAGTAAAATATTTATGCCAGATAGATGGGCAATATGGTGGGTTGGAAAGATTATACTTTTTTGGTATAGGCCAAGAGTGTCAAACTTTTTCTATAAAGGCTGCTATGGATAAATTGTGTCTCCTTAAGATTTGTGTTGAAGTTCTAACTCCCTATGTGACTACATTAAAGATGGGGTATTTAAGAAGGTTATTAAAGCTAAATGAAGTCATAAGAACAGAGTTCTGATTCACTAGATTGTGCTCTTATAGGAGGAGGGGGAGACACAAGAGCTGTCTCTCAACCATATGAGGATGCAGTGGAATGCAGCCTTCTGCAAGCCAGAATCGGGTTCTCACCAGAACCTTACCTGCTGGCACTCTGAGCTCAGCC
This sequence comes from Felis catus, assembly GCF_018350175.1. Lineage (NCBI taxonomy): Eukaryota > Metazoa > Chordata > Mammalia > Carnivora > Felidae > Felis > Felis catus. Next base: position 65,952,792 of record NC_058375.1, read on the forward strand.
TTCCAGGGTACCAGGGTCTCCAGAACAGTGAGAAAATAAATTTCTATTGTTTAAACCACCCCCTCTATGGCATTTTGTTATGGCAGCCTGAGCTGACTAATGCAAAGGCCCAGATAATAAATATTTTAGGCTTATGTGCCAGGACCAGCATTACAAAACTTATTCTGGAATGCTTTTCTAAGAAGGTGACAGTTGGCTAAGGAATCAATCATGAGCGGGATCCAATTATGCAAAACTCAAGGTGTTCTTGGCAGAGCAAACAGTAGGCATGAAGTTCTCAAGGTGGTGGAGGTTGCATCCAGCTGGTGAGGGGGGGAGGTAGGGTGTGCTCAGGACAACAATAGACCCAGTGTGTCTGGTTTAAAGTGTGAAAGTATGAATCATGTGAAAAGGAAAGAGAATGAGGAGGGTCATGGTGAGAAGATGGAAAGAAATTTGGATTTTATCATAAAGTGTTATGGGAAGATTTTAAGTGTGTGAGTGTACTTTGTGTGTTTAACCTTGTATTTCTTTTGGACGCCTTAAAGCCCAGAAGTGACTTGATCTGATTTATGTTTTGTTTTTTTTTTAAAAAAACAAATCACTTTGGCTACTAAATGGAGTAGAAGCTGGGTACCCAGTTAGGAGTCAATTTTAAATCTGGAACATGATTGCTGGAAAGAGTGGGTGGATTTCAGATATTATTTTGACATGGAATCATCAGGATTTGTTGATGGCTTACATATGGAAGGCAAGAGAAAGACAGGATGATGTACCATGTTTTGGTTTCAACAACTATAAGAAGGATGGTGCAATTCACTAAGATGGAGAAAGTAGGGAAAGAATAGAGTGTTTTTCTTCTTTTTTTTAATGTTTACTTATTTTTGAGAGACAGAGAGAGACCGAGTGTGAGCAGAGTAGGGACAGAGAGAGAGGGAGACACAGAATCGGAAGCAGGCTCCAGGCTCTGAGCTGTCAGCACAGAGACTGATGCAGGGCTCGAACTCACGAACTGTAAGAACATGACCTGAGCCAAAATCTGCTGCCCAACTGACTGAGCCACCCAGGCGCCCCAAATAGAATCTTTCTCTAAGGAGAGGGAGGCAAGAGTTTATTTTGGGAATGTCGCTTATTGGATGCTATTAGAAATGCATGGAATTATTGAGTAGATAGTTATAGGTACAAAATCCACATCTCGGTTGAGAATGTGGGTTGGGTGCGGTCTTCAGCACAGAGATGGAAGAAGAGCCATGGAACTGAATGGAAGCCCCTGGGGCAGCAGTGAGCAGGGCAGAGAAAACAGGGGACTCGGGGCTGAAGTTTGGGGCATTTAGTGGCCGAGCAGAGAAGGAGCCATCAAAGGGCACTTCCAGGAAGGAAACTTTCAGGAAGGTAGGAAGGACATTTACCTCAGGTTAGCAGTTATTATAGAAATGAAGATCAGAGAGGATTTCAAGAAGGCCAAAGAAGTCAGTTGTTTTGGAGGCTGATTGAGGGGTTGTGAAGGATGAAGACTGAGCAATGACCACTGGGTTTGGCAATGGAGATTGTCGGTGGACCTGACAAGAGCAGTTTCCGTAACAGAAGGGGATAGAGACCTTAATGGACAGTGTTGAGAAGAGAGTAAGGGTAGGAATTTAGAGATTAAGAAGGAAAATAGCATGAGCACTGAACTTGCCTCTTAAGACCCGAGACTGAAGTTGATCTCTTCCACTTACTAATTGAACCATCTGGGGAAAATCATGTAATTTATTTTAATCTCATTGTGTTTCTCTGTAAATTGGGTGTAAAACAGCACACACAGGTTAGCCATGAGGATTAAATGAAATAATTCAGGGAAGTGCATAATGCACATAATAGACACTTTACAAGTATCATTTGTCTTTTCCTCTCACATTCTATTCATTTAATCCACCTTCTTCTTCTGGAAATGAAGGTCTCCAATATATGTAGAGTCACAGCTGGCTTTTCCAAGTGCCAAGGAACTCTGATGTTGTGAGTACAAAATCTTCTAAAATAAAAGATTTTGAAAAAATAAAAAATAAAAAAAATAAAATAAAATAAAAGATTTTGCTGCTCTAATTTCCCCCTCTGTGCATGATACGCAATAAGCATAAAACTCTCCGTCTTGGTTTCTCGGCGCTACCACATGGGAGAGCAAGAGGATACTTGTGCCATATCCTGAACATTTTCCTTGGGATCTGTCAAATGGTCCTGATCCGAGGTTCATCTACACCTAAGGTGTACATACGTATGGACTGAGTGATAAGAGAACATTCATAAGCCAAAGTTGATGCACTTTTTCCCAGAAAAGCAAGGTTGGCATTGTCCAGTGTGTGCTGAGGAGCTCTAGAAGCTCTGTTGTCTGTTCCTATTTAATTGCATTGCACATGCACTTATGTCTATACTTGAAGAATGGGTTGAAGGAGCCAGTGAATAGCATCCCTCAGTCTTCTACACTGTTGCCTCCCCCAGGAGATTTTGTTTCATAGCAGGCCACCCTGGTACCCACAATCGAAGAGGAAAGTGCATTATTCTAATTGAGGGACTTGCCACATTCAATTTACCTTCTTTTGAGGATGTGTCCTTTTTTTCTGTCTATCTCCCCACCCCTGCACCTGTCACTAGAAAAAATAGTCTCTTTAAGCTTCATAATTAAAAAATGCTCTACTGATTAAAATATTTGTTTATGCAATAACAATAATAATAACTAATTGCATTCAGCTTGATGAGTTTTATATCACATTTCAGCCAAGTAGGACTCAAAACATCTGAGCTATTAAATCCTGATAAGTGATAATGGAAAAGACTGCTCAGCCTTAACTGTAGTGATGTTACCAGCAGCGCTATAATTATAATTTCCTCTTTCATTAAGTACCACAATTTGCCATTGATTTTTATGTAAAACCCCATGGACTTCAATGGGAGTTCCTTATATACAGCAAAGGGGAAAGATGCCTTTTGTTATTTCTTTGAATGTTTCTAAAACATTAAAACTTTAATCCTTTACAGTGTGATTGGGTCATCCTATTTATATCTTATTTTCTGCAAAAAGTGTATATAAAGCTACTGCGGTTCTGCTTAGAATGTTTATTGTTTTTGGAAAAATTCGGTACCGAATCATATTTTCAAGAGAACTGTAACACAAGTGGTGTCTGTTTGAAGATTGATAGAAGTTCAAGAGAATAATCTTCTTAGAATCTACAGAATCTCTTTTCCCATACTTCATGCCACATTTCACCTGGTTTTATTGTTGTGTGTGTGTGTGTGTGTGTGTGTGTGTGTGGTTGTGTGTGTACATGTGTTGATAGTGTCTGAAGTCTGTGAACTTCCTGGGATATGTTCGCATGGGATACGAGACATGCTAAAGAGGCAAATTCCCCTCTGCTCCCAAATATCCACTCACCATTCCAGCCAGCCATCCTCTCACACTCTCCACCTCCTTCTCTGCTTATGAACACACTCTTTTGCACCTACATGCCTTCTATTACAGGGCACAATCACATCTATTGTCAGGCCAGCATTTCACTTGCCATTAAAGTAGTAGAACTGGAAAATGGCAACTCGTTAGATCTCTTATCAGTATTCCTCCTTCCTTCCGCCCTTATTTTCTCCTTCCTTATTCCTTCTTCCTTCCTTCCTTCCTTCCTTCCTTCCTTCCTTCCTTCCTTCCTTCCTTCCCTTCTTTTCCCCTGCTGAGGACTTGATGTTCACTAAAGAGAAGTTTGGACACTCCCATCTTGTTAGTTAAAGCAAAAACAGGAGTAATTTTCATTGTGGGAAGGAGCATCCCCTGTTTAATGCTTACTGAGTATCCTGTAAGAAGGTCCTGGGGATTATGGCTGGTTGTGGATTCCACTTTTAGGAGTAGAGCTGACTCCAGGCCCATGCACAGTGTTGTGGGGGGTGGGGGGAATGAATCATGGTTCTTCTTTGCTTATGATTTTCTAAAACAAAGCATGTCTCAGCAGTTCAAGGTAAATTCATGAGCATGCCTCAGTCTGTGTGTGCATAGGGAGTTCAGCTCTGCCACTATCTCACAAAGTGAATGTGGACAAGTTACCCAACCACTCTGGGCAAAGTTACTATTACAAGCTGAAGGTTAAGAATCAGATGAAACTAGGTTCTGTATCATCAGTTATTGCTTCTTAACCAATCCAAAGTTCAGACGTCCAATAATAATTTCTTCCTGCCTATGTGCCCATATGGGTCATGGGGGTAAACAGGCCTATGATGAGTACAGCTGGGTGGTTCTGCTTCAAACTGTGGATCCAGCTGAAGTTGGTTTGACGGCCAAGCTCAGATATGTTCCACCTGTTTATTCTGGGCCCAGAGTGACTGGGCAGTAACTAATCTGGGGAAGCTCTTCTTATAATGTTATCAAAGGCACAAGAGAGTAAAACCAATCTCCCAGGCACTGCGAAGGCTCGTTTTGTGTCATGTCTGCTAATATCCTGTTGGTGAAAGTAAGTTTGGGGACTTATTCTGGTCATGGTATTGGAGGGAACTATCTTTCTCCCATTGAGGTGGGGGAAGGCAGAAGAGTAACTATTTGTGAAGAATATGATTATAAGTAGAATTATTTTTTTCTAGATATTTATGTTTCCATTTTATGTGTTGGTGCCTCCAGAAAGGAACAGTTTGATAGAATGCATTTTGGGGGAATTTTTTTTCAAATTGTGGAGGTGGATTATTTTGGGGATAAGATAAAGCTTTGAAGTTACCAATTAAGTAAACACTATAAATACTTCCCTATTTTGATTTTACTGTTTCTGTCTTTTAAAAGAAATTTAGTCAATTGATTTGATAATATTTAGGGGCTGGCTAAACCATGAGAAGCACTGTTTTTGGGGTCCAGAGAAGATAAATGCATGGGAAGAAATTTGAGGTAGAATCTCTAACTGAAATATTACTACCCCATTTTATGTAATGGTGTCTTATTAGAAGTAGTAGCACAGTAGATATTAATTTGCACAGAATATATAATCATTTGTGCAAAAATATAACTTCCTTTTTCTCTAACTGAACATAATTTCTGTTTCAAGCCATGTTCCCATCCAAAGGAAGGAAGGGTGTTTATTTTCTCCCTTACACTTGCAGGTAAATTCAGTCAAGTTTAGGGATTGTGTGTGTGTGTGTGTGTGTGGTCATTTCAAATTTAAACTAAAAGGAAATCAAGATTTTCTCTCTCTTCCTTCTTCTCTTTGATTATACTTCTCAGTCCCTGGGGCAATGAGCCACTGCTGTGGTGTCAGTGGGCAGAGGGGCCTGCCTTCCACTGGCGTCCTTTGAGGTATTCAAACTATCTGATGGTGTTGTCCCTTTATAGCAGCTGAGTTTGGAACTCATGTGTATAATATTGGCCTGTAGATTAATTCTCCCTTCCCAATTCTGAGGATCCTGAGTTTGGTGTACTTTGTTTCTGCAAACTCATGCCACACAGGATAAATGAAAAGCAAAAGCAAACAAAAAAGGTTGGCAATTCTCAGCCTCCTGTTGGGGCAGGCTGATGCTCTGTGAGGATGCTTAGAGTTTCTCTCTTGGGCATTTCTGTTTAGATGCTCTCTCTTCTCTTCTATGCTATTCTCCATGACTCCGGAAAGGTAGTGAGTCACATTTTTCCCTGTCCATAGATCCCTCAATTTATCTTGGCCCTCCATTGTTTCTCCCCAGGGACTCTAAGTCTATAGGCAGGGTATGGGCCAGTGGGCCAGTAACTAAGGCTCCTTATTCTCCAATTATTCTTTCTTCCAAGCTTGAATGATCTTTATTTAGTGGGCCATAGATGCAGGGGGAAAAGTGTTTTCTCATATTATTTTAAATATTTCTACTCTTACCCATGAATTTACCACATGATCTGGCTTTTTAACCTTTGAAACCAAGAATATGACATCTTTTTATTCACTAATATTATTCACCCTGGAGGTGACGAGCTGCCCTAAGGAAAGATGATGATGGAACAAAAAAGAAGGAACAGAGCAACATGCCGGTTAATATCTCTCTCTATCATCCTCTCTCTGCAGTTTTAGGAAATGAGAAGATCATTCTTTAACAACCATAATGGTCTGCCATGGTTAGACTCCTCAGTGTTTTCAAGTATTTTCACAACATCATCTCATTTAATTCTCACAGTGGCTCTCTGGGGTTGAGCTGATCTGCAGCTGTGGAAGTGTGGCTATGCTTCATCACTTACTGAGTGAGCTTTGTCTCCTGGGACTGTTGCTTTAGCCGGGTTAGGAAATCTAGGTATCCATGCAGCTGGAGCCATCTTGGGGAAAATGCTTCATCTTTTCAAGCATAATTCTTTTTTTTTTAGTTTTTAAATTTGAAATTGCTAAAGAGCAGTGGATACTTATTAAGGCTTTGCCAGATGTGCTAAAAGATGCTTCTATTCATAGGGATTTAGCCTCTCAGAAAACTTCAAGAATTCAACATAAAAGGCACAGCTATTTAAATTCACAAGCATACCATTCTGTCTTCTCTACTTTAAGCTTGCCTACTCTATTGGCTCATAAAGTAGAGTGTTCTGATTGAGCCTCAAACTAGGTTGGCCATGCATCCTTGGCTCCATTCTGCATCAGCTTCTATGGGGTACAGCAGGCAACCTCCGAGAAACTTCATAAAAACTGAGGGGTAGAAGTAGGAGAGATAGGAAAATGGAACAGGATGAAGCAGTGAGAGGAAAAGAATGGGAGTGCCTGGGTGGCTCAGTCAGTTATAGCATCTGATCCTTGATTTCAGCTCAGATCATGATCTCATGGTTCATAGGGTTGAGCCCCACATCAGGCTCTGCACTGCTTGGGATTCTCTCTCTCTTCCTCTCTCTCTCTGCCCTCCCCTCTGCTTGTGTGCTTTCTCTCTCTCTCTCTCTCTCTCTCTCTGTCTTCCTATCTCTCAAAATAAGTAAACAAGCTTAAAAAAAGAAGGAATTATAAAGTAGTGTGTCTATTACCTGCCTCTGCCCCTTTGACTAGTTCTGAGCCTTAGAGAAAGAGAGCCATAATGAAAACACTGAAGGAGTTTTCACAAGTAGGGACTCTTCTAGATTCTTCTTTAGGCCCCAGGTGGTAAAACATGCAGAATGAGCATCCTGCCTCTAGCAGCCTAACTTCATCTTAGCCAATACTCAAAAGCTATAATTGTGAGCAAATTATTAAGCTTTTACTTAACAGTTTTCATGGAAGTCCATGGGCTCTGCCTCCTGCTTACGTGTAGAGACTAAAAAGCCTGTAAAGAAACACTGAAAGAAAAATTGCACTTAGCACCTTAACTCATTATTAGGGCATAAGCCCATCAGAATTTCATTGAAAGGGAAGCAAAGTCATTCTCTTGTTACAAAGACTAATGTTTAATAGAGCCTAGTTCACATTTTGTCCTCATGATGTATTAAATAATGTGATCTTAGGTAAGTAACTAAACGTCCTGTGGTTCAGTTCACTCATTTCTAAAATGGGAATAGTAAGAGCAACCACTTCATTACTTTGTACGGATTAAGCAAATAAATACAGGATATCAACCATTTGTGGGTTTAAAGAAAATATGGCTCTGTATTGCTATTGTATAACTCTTTACAAAGGATTTGGAACAATTTCTTCTTTCCCTTCTTCCTTCCTACCTTCCCCACCTCTTTCCTTTCTTCTTTTCTTCCTTCTCCCCTTTTCCTTCCTGAATTTGAAACTAGCATCTTCCATCATTTTCCTGATTGATTAAGACTGTTTTGATTTGCTCAGTGTGTCCCTGATACCCACATATTACTGATATGTCTTGATTTTATTTCTGTATTTTAAAAATAAACTTATTTTGGAATAATTTTAGATTAAGAGAAAGGTTGCCAAGATAGCAAAACGTATTTCCCATATACCCATTGTCCCTTTTCTTTTTTTTTTTTTAATTTTTTTTCAACGTTTTTTATTTATTTTTGGGACAGAGAGAGACAGAGCATGAACGGGTGAGGGGCAGAGAGAGAGGGAGACACAGAATCAGAAACAGGCTCCAGGCTCTGAGCCATCAGCCCAGAGCCCGACGCGGGGCTCGAACTCACGGACTGCGAGATCGTGACCTGGCTGAAGTCGGACGCTTAACCGACTGCGCCACCCAGGCGCCCCCATTGTCCCTTTTCTTAAAGTTAATGTCTTACCTGATCATGACACTTTTGTCCAAACTAAGAGATTAACATTGGTATATTACTATTAATTAACTAAAGACCCTATTTGGAGTTCATCAGTTTTTCCTTAAGTATGATTTTTCCATGCCAGGATCCAACGCAAGATAGTGCATTGCATTTAGTCATTTCTATTTTTTTTTTTTTTTATTTTAGAGACAGTGAGTGTGTGAGTGGGAGAGGAGCAGAGGGAGAGAGAGAGGGAGAGAGAGAATCCCAAGCAGGCTCCATGCTCAGCACTGAGCCTGTTGTGGGGCTTGATTCCATGACCCTGGGATCATGACCTGAGCTGAAATCAAGAGTTGGATGCTCAACTGACTGAGCCACCCAGGCACTCCAGTTATTTCTATTTTTAAAAGAAAAAAATATATTTATGAAATATCAATCTTCAAAAAAAAAACGAACACCATCAATTTGTTCATAAAACACTGATATTGATTAATTAGGCAACAAAGTCGCAAGAAATTGGAAAATTTTGATTCTTAAGTTCCACTAATATGACTGTATTCTATATGTTTAATGTCTCAACTCTCTTTCTATTTCTAAGATTACAGGAAAAATTAGAGTATGGCCAGAAACTATAATTGTTTAATCAGTCAGATCTTTTAAGGTAACTTTCAGGAGAGATATGATATACATTATAAATGCTACTTATTATATACAGCCATCTAAGTGTTTGGATTTTAGTTCAATTGGGATAAATACTACTTAGTTTTAATTTATATAGCTATAAGAATAATACAAATAATATGCAAATTATCTTGTTAGATCATAATTTGGCCTTCATTTACTTTTTGTTACTTAAATACTGGATGACCTTGGTAGAATTTTGTTGCTTAAATTTGATCATATACAAATAAAGAGATTGGTTTTGATGGTTTTGAAGGTGAAATTAATCTGGAAATCCCCTATGTTTTATTTTGTATATGTTTTGTGTTTTGTTTTCCATATTTTGGTTATTTCATATTTATTTTCATAGTAAATCATGAATGGCTGAAGTCTGCCAAATATTTTTCTTAAGTTCTGTTGGAAAAAATAAGGTTTTTTTTTTTTTAGGTCTTAACACACTTTGATAGCTATATAGCATTACATATATCAGTGGGTTAGATTATCTAGTTTCAATAGGTACAGGTAATTTAAGGATTGCTCTTCTGAGTTTAAGAGGAGCACTCTGCTCAGGACAGAGTGAGGAGGAGTGGTTTGGAAATGATGCCTCTCTAAAAAGAAAAACAAAACCCAAAAAACCAAAAAAAAAACATGTGCAGATGACTTCAGAGTTTCACAAGAACCTCAGAGGTATCTCTGGGCATCATCTTATGGTCACAGTATAAATACCAAAGAGTGTCATTGAGAAACCATGGCTTTGGCCAGTCAGATTTCAACTTCCTTCTGCGGTTTACCCCATTTTTTTCTTCTTTACCCATAAGTATTATACTTGTGTTTTTAGGCATGTCCCTTGAAAACACCACTTAGGGCTTACAAAGTAGCACTTTTGGTCCACCATCCATCATCTTCCATAAAAGCCTGATGAACTTGTTGAAGGTTTTAGTTGAGACCCTGTTTAAATTTGCACTTGACTTGGAAGTGTGTCTCACAGAAATCTTCCAGATGGATCTCTGACCTATCAGGTGTAGAGAGGGTTTGCTGTAGTTTTTTCAGGTATTCATTATTCCACAGAGTTTATTACAGGAAATTTCTGTTTATATTTTGTTTGAGTTTTCAGCTGGTTTTAAAGATATAAATTGAATAATGTTATCCTTAGGGGGTGATGTTTCCAAGAGTGATCCTCTGGGTTTGGAGAACTGTACTGCAGCATTTTAGAATCTGTCATTTATAAAGAGCATAAATCCTTCCATTTATTTTTGAAAGTGGCTTTACAAATGAGTCTGGTATTTGAGACCGAGTGCAGTTATGAAAATTATACTTTAGTTTCATTCTGGCTGGCTGGGATTAGTCTAAACATGCATATTTTTCTAAAACATGTCCCATGTCTGACAAGAAAGGTGAACAGCTATGATTGCTGTCATAACAGGATATTTTATAGTCTGTATGTGAAATGGAAGAGGCAGTAAATTTACTGATATTATAATACACTAGTTTGATGTATAGTGTGTGGTTAGATTTCACCCACAGGAAAGAATATCCATTTTACTACCCTTGGTGCTGAACATATTGTATGGTTTTTCTGTCACAGAACATGGTATCTAGTTATGGTATCTAGTTACATGGTATCTGTGTTAGAGTGGCATGCAAACCCTTTACCACATGGCCAAAATCTTCATCTTCCACTGCACCAGTATATGCTCCTGGAGTTCAATCCTCTTAGATTTCTCAGCGTTCTTCAACTTCCTCTGTATTTTCTCACCTCCATATTTGGTTCACACAACTTCCTTCTTCTGGAGTGTCCATGTCTGCCATCACAGGTTCTGACATCTCGATCATGGTTCAGGGTTCCATTGACCTGCCCCTTCCATGAAGCACATGCCGTGTCCAGCTGGCACATGGCAAGTTGCACTACTAACAAGTGTTCATTCTCTTCTTTGTTCATCTGTTTTTTTCAGTGGATCATCCCAGGCCAAAGTAAGTGTTTCCTTTTGAAGCATCTTGTATTTTTGTAGCAGCAGAACAACTATTCTCCCCAATTTTATTTTATAAGTGTTTTCCTTGGTCTAGACTAGAACACACTTTCAGGAAGGAAGCATGCTTTGTTTACAGTCTCTCACAGTGCCTGACACTGAAATCTTTGCTCTTCTCCCTACACACCAACTGTCCTCCTTTGACAGCAGATTCATGCTGATTTGTTTGGTCACCTGCTTGTATTTGGGTTAGTCCGGCAAGGCATGGCTCCTCTTCTATTAGATGGTAAGCTCCTTGAGAACACGTTTCATGTCCGAGTTATCCTCTTATCCTCCAAAGTACAAGGACAGTGCCATGCACATGGTAAGTGCTCATTAAATCCTTACGGAGAGAAACAGCCTGTTCAGCCAGTGCACAGGACCATAGTGTATTCCACAGTTCCATAGAAAATGGCATTTACTGTCCACTTTTTAGAAGAGGAATATATCCTATTAGAATAGAAACAGAAGGAATGGGGGGAGGTCATATAACTTAGATCATATTCTAAACCTGGATAGGAGGAAGCTGGTGATGTTGATAATGTAAAAAGAAATTAGCGGGGCACCTGGGTGGCTCAGTCGGTTAAGTGGCCGACTTCGGCTCAGGTCACGATCTCATGGTCCGTGAGTTCGAGCCCCGCGTCGGCTCTGTGCTGACAGCTCAGAGCCTGGAGCCTGCTTCGGATTCTGTGTCTCCCTCTCTCTCTGCTCCTCCCCCGTTCATGCTCTGTCTCTCTCTGTCTCAAAAATAAATAAATGTTTAAAAAAATTAAAAAAAAGAAATTAGCAATGATTTGAAATATTTGTTTCAGAAAAAAGTAATAGTCCTGTTACCACTGGTTTAAGCTCTGTTTTTGAGTTGCATGTCAGTCATGTTTGTAATATTTCTCCAGCCCCTGAGGCTTTTGATGTTTCCATTTTATTTTATTACACAATGTATGGCTCCTTAAAAAAATAAGGAAGTTGGAACAAAATGGGATAAACAGAAGTTTGAGTTCACTTATGATTTTTTATTTTATATTTTAAACTTAAAAAAATTAGTCAATTTATTGAAATTTTAAAATATTACCCATTTCTTCACCACCCCACCCATAGGCTCTTGCAACTACCAAGCTTTTCTCTATATTTATGAGATTAGGTTTTGTTTGTTTGTATTTGTTTTTTTCTCATTCCACATATAAGAGAGATCATATGGTATTTGTCTTTGTCTGACTTATTTGACTTAGCATAATACTCTTGAAGCCCATCCATGTTGTCACAAATGGCAAGATTTCATTCTTTTTTATGGCTGAATAATATTCCAGTGTGTGTGTGTGTGTGTGTGTGTGTGTGTGCGCTTGTGTGTATACCACAGTGAATGATGAATCCATCATTCATCCTTTGATGGATACTTAGGTTGTTTCCATATCTTGGCTATTGTAATTAATGCTGCAATGGACATGGGGGTGCATTTATCTTTTTGAATTAATGTTTTTGTTTTCTTCAGATAAGTATGCAGAAGTAGAATTGCTGGATCATATGGTAATTCTATTTTTAATATTAAAAAAACTCCATACTGTTCTTCATAGGAGTTGCACCAGTTTACATTCTCACTAACAGTGCATATGGGTTTTCTTCTGTCCACATCCTTGATAACACTAGTTATTTCTTGTCTTCTTGATAATAGCCATTCTAGCAGGTATGAGGTGATATCTCATTGTGGGCTTGATTTGCATTTCTCTAATGATTAATGATGTTGGGCATTTTTTCATGTACCTGTTGGCCATTTGTATGTTTTTTTTGGAAAGACATTTACTCATCTTCTGCCCATTTTTAATTGGATTTTTTTTTGCTTTTGAGTTGTATGAGTTCTTTATATATTTTAGATATTAATCTCTTATCAGTTATTTAATTTGCAACATGTTTTCTTCCAGTCAGCATGTTGCCTTTATATTTTGCTGATGGTTTCCTTTTCTGTGCAGAAGCTTTTTAGTTTTGATGCAGTTCCATTTGTCTACTTTTGATTTTTTTCCTTTTAACTTGGTGTCAGATTCAAAACATTATCACCAAGACCTATGTCAAGGAGCTTATCACCTATCTTCCAGGAGTTTATAGTTTCAGGTCTTACATTCAAGTCTTTAGTCCATTAAAAATTAATTTTGGGGGTCCAGTTTCATTCCTTTGTATGTTTGTTGCCCATTTCCCCAACACTATTCATTGAAAAAACTGTCCTTTCCACATTGTATGTTCCTGGCTCCTCTCTCATAAATTAATTGACCATATATGCATGGGTTGATTCCTGGGATTTCTATTCTGTTCCATTGATATTTGTGTCTGTTTTTATGCCAATACAATGCTGTTTTGATTACTTTAGCTTTGTAATATAATTTGAAATCAGGTAGAATGATGTCTCCAGCTTTGTTCATTCTAAAGGTTGTTTTGGCTATTTGGGGTCTTTTGTGGTTCCATATACACTTTAGGATTGTGTGTTCTATTTCTGTGAAAAATATCATTGGAATTTTGATAGGGATTGAATTGAATCTGTAGACTGCTTTGGGCAGTGTAGACATTTTAACAATATTAGTTCTTCCAATCCATGAGCACAGAATATTTTTCCTTTTATTTGTGTGTTCTTCATTTTTTATTTAAAAAATTTTGAAATTTTATTTAAATGCAAGTTAGTTAACATATAGTGTAATAATGATTTCAGGAGTAGAATTTATTGATGTATCACTTACAAATAACCCCCAGTGCTCATCCCAGCAAGTGCTCTCCTTAATGCCCAATCACCATTTGGTCCATCCCTCCCCACCCAATACCCTCCGGCAACCCTCAGTTTGTTCTCTTTATTTAAGAGTCTCTTATGGTTTTCCTCCCTCTCGCTTTTTATCTTATTTTTCCTTGCCTTCCCCTATGTTCATCTGTTTTGTTTCTTGGATTCCACATATGAGTGAAATCATTTGATATTTATCTTTCTCTGGCTGACTTGTTTTGCTTAGCATAACACACTTAGGTCCATCCACATTGTTGCAAATGGCAAGATTTCATTATTTTTGATAGTCGAGTAATAATCTGTTGTGTGTGTGTATATATATATATATATATATATATATATATATATATATATACCACAATTTCTTTATCCATTCATCTGTCAATGGACATTTTGGCTCTTTCCATAATTTGGCTATTGTTGATAGTGCTGCCAAAAACATTGGGGTGCATGTGCCCCTTTGAATCAGCATTTTTGTATCCTTTGGATAAATACCTAGTAGTGCCATTGCTGGGTTGTAGAGTAGTTCTAATTTTAATTTTTTTGAGGAAACTCCACACTGTTTTCCAGAGCAGCTGCACCAGTTTGCATTCCCACCAACAGTTCAAAAGTGTTCCCCTTTATCCTCATCCTCACCAACATCTGTTGTTTCCTGAGTTGTTAATTTTAACCATTCTGACAGGTGTGAGGTGGTATCTCATTGTGGTTTTGATTTGTGTTTATCTGATGATGAGTAATGTTAAGCATCTTTTCATGTGTATGTTAGCCATCTGGATGTCTTCTTTGGAAAATTGTCTGTTCATGTTGTTTGCCCATTTCTTCACTGGATTGTTTTTTGGATGTTGAGTTTGATAAGTTCTTTATAGATTTTGGATATAAAATCTATAAGGAAACTGTAAGAAATCCATTTGTGTCTTCTTCAATTTCTTGTATTAATATCTTGCAGTTTTCAGTGTACAGGTCTTTTACTTCCTTGGTTCAATTTATTGCTAGGTATTTTATTTTATTTGATGCAATTCTGAGTGGGATTATTTTGTTAATTTTTCTTTCTCATGATTTGTTGTTAGTGTAAGGAAACACAACAGATTTTGTTGCTGCAAACTTACTGATAGTGTTTATTGGTTCTAATAGTTTTTTGATGGGGTCTTTAGGGTGCATGTGTATAATATCGTGTCATCTGCAAATATTGACAGTTTTACTTCTCTCTTTCCAATTTAGATGGCTTTTATATCCTTTTCTTGCCTAATTGCTCTAGGAAGGACTTCCCATACTAAGTTGAATAAAAGTGGCAAGAGTGGACATTTTCATATTCCTGATCTTAGAGGGAAAGCTTTCAGCTTTAGAATATGATCTTAGCTGTGGACTTGTCATATATGGCCTTTATTATGTGTAGGTACATTCCTCACTTAGTTGAAATTTATTATCATAAAAAGAAGTTGAATTTTGTCAAATGCTTTTTCAACATCTATTCAGATGATCATATGATTTTTATCCCTCATTTTGTTGATGTGGTATATCACATTGACTGATTTGTGGATGTTAAAACATCCTTACATCCATGAAATAAATCCCACTTTATCATGGTATATGGTCCTTTTAATGTACTGTTGAATTAATTTGCTAATATTTTATTGAAGATTATGCATATGTTAATCAGAGATATTGGCCTGTAAGTTTCCTTCTTGTGGCATCCTTGTCTGATTTTGGTATCTGAATAATGCTGGCCTCATAAAGTTAATTTGTAATAGTTTTCCCCTCTTCTATTTTAGAAGAGTTTGAGAAGGACTGGTATTGACTCTTCATTAAATGTTTGGCAGAATTAACCAGTAAAGCTGTCTGGTCCTGGACTTTTTTGTTGGGAGATTTTTGATTACTGATTCAATCTCCTTTCTAGTAATATGTTCAGATTTTCCATTTCATTATGATTCCACTTTGGTATTCATATGTTTCTAGGAATTTATCGTTTCTTCTAGGTTGTCCAAATTGTCGCCATATAATTATTTATAGTAGTCTCTTATAATCTTTTGTATTTCTGAGGTATCAGTTGTAACATCTCTTTCATTTCTGATGTTATTTATTTGAATCATTTCTCTTTTTTCACAGTGAGTCTAGGTAAGGCCTTGTCAGTTTTGTTTATCTTTTCAAAGAACCAGCTCTTAATTTCATTGATTTTATTTATTATCCCTTTCATCTCTATTTCATTAATTTCTGATCCAATTTTTGTTATTTCCTTCCTTCTAACTTTGGGCCTTGTTCTTTTTTTATTAGTTCCTTGAGGTGTAAGTTTAGGTTGTTTATTTGAGAATTTTTTTGTTTGTTCGTTTCTAAGGTAGGCATTTCTCTCTACGAACTTTCCTCTTTGAACTACTTTTGTTGCATCTCATAAATTTTGGTATGTTACATTTCCATTTTTGTTTGTCACAAGGTATTTTTAAATTTCTTTTTTGAGACATACATTATTTATATTTGATATATTTTAGAAATAGCAACTCCATGAGGCAGGTAAGGCCTGTGCCTCAATAGGATTTAATGATTCATCCATGTCACCTAGTAAGTGGTAGGCTCTGAGGCAAAATAAGATCTTAAGACTGTGCTCCCCACTTCATGGAGTCATCCTCTGTGAAGTACTCTTGGAATGGCAAACATACACGTGCAGCTCATTAGAGGTGGAGAAAGACATTTATTTTAAAAAAGTGAAAAGGAGCTCTGGATTAGTCACTCTATAGCAACATTTTGCTTCATTTTGTTTCATTTCACTACTAGAATTGTTTTATTAAAATATTTTTTTTCAACGTTTATTTATTTTTGGGACAGAGAGAGACAGAGCATGAACAGGGGAGGGGCAGAGAGAAAGAGGGAGACGCAGAATCGGAAACAGGCTCCAGGCTCTGAGCCATCAGCCCAGAGCCCGACGCGGGGCTCGAACTCACGGACCGCGAGATCGTGACCTGGCTGAAGTCGGATGCTTAACCGACTGTGCCACCCAGGCGCCCCTAGAATTGTTTTATTGTTGATAAGATTACTTCCATGATTTCCTTTACTATGAAAAAAATAATCTTTCTTTTAACTAAATTTTTGCCAGTTTGTGACCAAGATAAAGACACCATATGACTAGTCTTTTTGGAACGGGAAGTCAAAGACCAGAAAAAATTAAATGCCTTTGACACTCATCCAAGAGACCAGTGCTTCACTACTGATGAGATGGCAAGTCTCTGAGTTTACTTCTGTGTACATTCTTAACTCATGGCTAATACCTGTCTGCTGAGTATGTTTCCTGCCTGGTCTCAGTGCCCTAGTTGCAAAGCTTTACATGGCTAACTGCTTCTTCTTTTACTTTCCTTGAAGGTCACATAGGCAATAATGATGCACTCCTATTCCTGGGAAGACAAAGATGTAGCTGTATTTTCAAATGCCCATGGTCATGGCTATCATTTTTCACAAAAGCAAATGAAGATTTAAATCCTGAGGCTTGTGGGGATGCACTTGGGTTTCATTATGGCTGGTGTGCTGATGCATCCATGCAATCTGTCTTTCTTTTAAAGATGTGCCGTCCATCACAGAGCAATGGCACTAATGAGCTTTCCAAACAACCAGGATCACACTTTTTAATAAGGATTGGAAAATGAGACCTACAATGTCTTGCCTGTCAGAGAGGAAAAAGAATGTGAGAGATCTACAAAGTCTTGCCTCATGTAAATTGGTATTTGCCTTTCCAAATGACATGTTTGCTAGTAAAGTATACAAAGATGTCTTAGCAGGTACTGGAGAAAGCCTTAGGGCCTGCTGGTGTGCAGCAAGTAATCATACAAAATCTGAACTTGGGGTGGAGTGAAGTGGCTGTAGAAGGAAATAAACATTTTGTGCATTGCTTTGTCTTTCTAAAGACTCCTTTGTTCCCATAATGATGAACCATTACATTGACTATAAGAATACTGCCAACATTTCAGGCATTCTGTAGAATCTGCCTAACTATATCTTAGAATGAACTACAGCTGACTTAACCTGATAACTAATTGTTTATCAATAGAAAGGGGCTTTAAAAATACAGGGATATCAGACACCGAGCAATTAAGGGGTCATTTGTTCAGATGAAAAATAGTAGATCAGTGGGGACTACATAGCCAGCACCCAATTTAATCCTCATTCTGAAGACAGAGTCTTGATCTTAGCTTAAGAAATGCTTTGGGCAAATTCTGTTGGAGAAATGTGATTTGGATGCCAAATATCTCATATAGTGGATATGGGTTGTTCAATCTGACAAATGGAGAAGAATATTAAAAGAAACAAACACAGAGTCAAATTCCTTTAGAGACCAGGAACTAGCATTATGTCCATTTACTAATAACCAAAAAATGGTCTTTGTAGCACAGAAAGTCTCTAAATGCTTTAGGGTAACTCTAACCAGTCTCAATTACAGATCTGTTTTATACTTTAAGATTAGTTCCTGGGTGAGGAGTAAAAAAGGTGCCATTTTTTTCTTTTCTGTGCTCAGAAACATGAAAGACAAACAAACACACAAAAAACCCTGCATGCAGTATTTTTAGTAGGCTAAATATGAAATGCTTTATACAATTTCTTGTTTCTTTTCATCTAAGCATGATTTAAAAAGGGGATAATGTGATTATATTTTTGTATAGGAGGGAGCAGAATTTCTGGATAATCTTATGCTCAGCTTGATTGCTTTATTGATAAGAAAGGAGGACGTGTGAATGTATATTTTATGAGTAATGCATTTATTAAGCACAGACGGTACATAATGCATTAGGCTTTATGTGAATTGCATTGGATTTATCTTTCTTTTAGAGCATATTTTAAAAAATGTTTTACTGCATCTATTACAACCCCTTTATAGCTAGGGTGTTACTCCATGGTAATAGTGGTTTAGCATTTTAGAGCAACTTGTAAGATGCTACTCAAGGGAAAAAAGGTCATTCAGGCATGCATAATCAATAATCAACATCTCTCGTCTCCCCATGTCCCTTTTTACTTAAGCAATGCTTCTTTTTCTGGAATCTTCTAGTCAGTCAAGTTTACTGACAAATCTGTGAAAAAAGTGGAGTGATTATAAATTAATAGGAGAAATAAACAGATCTAAAAATAGTTTGTAGAGGTAGAGCCAAACGTCTCAGTCCGACAAAAGTAGCATGCTGCTTGAGAGTGTGTCATATCCTCTGACAGAGTGAAGCATACTCCTGATTGCTCTTTGAGAACGAACCACCTCCTGCAGGCAACAGGGGTTGGCTTGCACGGCCAGCCTCAGAAAGGAGACCATTGTGGAAATTATGCTCCAGCCGCCTGTTTTCCCTTAATCACTGCCTATATATTAGCTAATATATTAGCTCTAAATATATCTTAAGTTCATTCATAAGGATAAAACCTTTGGAGATTTTTCAGAGTTTTATAAACTTCTAATTAAAATTTTCCATATATTCTCAAATCTGGCATAGCATTTGTCAGTTTTAGCATTAACCTGACCACAGGGCTTTATCATCTGCAGCATGAATAAGCCATATCCTTTAATGCTGAAATAATCTAAACGGAATAATATGATTCATCCTCCCAATAAAAATTTTCAGCTGTTTGGAGGTTTATCATGGTATAGAGATGAGTATTAGAGCCTCCATTTGGATTAAGTTTGCATAACTAGAATGTGTAAAGCTTCCCCTAATTTTTTCCTGGCTTTGCTATTTATGAGAAGAATATTGCATATGAAGAAAGTTTAAAACCATTTAAAACAATCCAAATTACACTGTAGATTTGAGTTGGGACTCTCAGCGTCATCTGTTTGCCAAATCAAGCAACATCTTAGAATTATACTTTTCTGATCACTCCAACTCAAATGTTTCAAACACATGAAATGTCATACATATTATCCAATATGGTGTCTGTTATCCACAATTTAATATAAAGAAAGAGATGTTCAGCATCATATGCCTGACTGCAAGATTCTGAGTTATCTCATCCATCTCTTCTTCTTTCCTACTGTTCTTTAATGTACATTTTGGCCAGGGTTAGCATTATGTTTTCCTGTGCAGAGGGATACTTGATTGGCAGGGGAGTACATATCACCACTGAGAAAGGAAAGATATCAGCTATTTCCATTACCATTTCTATAACAATCATCTTTTTGTAGAATCTGCTACTAATGCCCACTGTGATAGGGCATCAGATTGTTCATAGGCCTGCCTGTTGTCAGCACATTTCCAATGGTTTAAATTTCATGGTGGCCAATACTGCCTGTTTTGCTTACCACTCTACAGCCACTGACTGGCGTAGTGATGGGCACATGTTAGGTACTTAATACATATTTATAGGAATGGATGAATGATATAGGTATTCTTTGCTATATTTGCTTGACTCCAAGTCATTGCATGGAGTGGACATCTCTGTTCCAGTTACTGAGACTGTGTAACAAACTCAGAGCTTAGTGATTTAAAGCAACATTTATTTTGCTTACATACCAAGAATCGGCAGTCTGGGCAGGGCTTGGTGAGAACACCTCACTTCCTTTCCACTCATCATGGCTGAGGTAGTCCAATAGTTAGGGGCTGGAATTATCTGAAGTCTTCTGACTCAACATGTCTGAAGGCTGGACTGGAAAGACTAAAATTGATGAGGAGTAGAACAGCTGGGGATCCTTGGGCATTTCTCTTTTTCTCCATGTAGTTTCTGCAGAACTAAAGTTGCATTATAGTTGGACTCTTATAGAGTGGTTTGGAGCTTCAAAAACATGTGTCTCGGGGCGCCTGGATGGCTCAGTTGGTTGAGCGTCCCACTTCGGCTGAGGTCATGATCTCGCGCTCCATGAGTTGGAGCCCTGCGTCGGGCTCTGTGCTGACAGCTCAGAGCCTGGAGCCTGCTTCTGTTTCTGTGTCTCCTTCTCTTTCTGGCCCTCCCCCTATTCATGCTCTGTCTCTCTCTGTCTTAAAAATAAATAAATGTTAAAAAATTTTTAAAAATCCCATGTGTCTCAAGGAAAAAAAAAGCTGAATTATCTTTTGTAGCTTGGTCTGAGAAGTCACAGAGCATCATTTCTTCGTACTCTTGGTGGAGGCAGTTACAAAGGTCTTCCCAAAGTACAGGGGAACGCACACAGACCCCACCTCTTGATGAAAGGACATGGACATCATATTGTAAGAAGAACGTGGAATGAGCTACGTATGGGTGCAGCCATTTTTGGAAAAATACTATCTGTCAAAATTCTCAATCTTGTGTGATTATTTTACTTGGAAAGTATAGGAAAATTCTAAATCAGAAACCCACAAATCTTTCTTTTCTAGAAATGAAAAAGCAATAAAAGCTTAAGTGAATAAAAATATTAGTTTTACAAGACCACTTAGGACTCTGGCCAATGTGAATTTCTCATTTTATGTTTTTAGGGATATGCGAGATTATTTACATTCTACTAACCATGAAATTTTAATTTTTTTTGGTAAATTCCAGTTTTTAGAAGAGTAGAGAAAATGGAATAAAAGCATTCACAATTTACTTTCTTATTATCTGAAAATCATGAAGTACAATATTGTCTGAAGGTCATGAACATGTGATGGCAAACATCAGAATCATTTTCTGTTATATTATTGGCCAAATTCCAGCACAATCCTTGAAAATGCCATAGCCCTGTGATAGTATGCATTATTATTATATTGTGCTCTACTGCTCATAGTGTCTCTGGTTTGAAAAAAAAAAAGATCCTTCACCACGATTATAGAATCTAGAATCGCATCTGTCATATCATATTATAAATAAATGTTTACTGAATTTGTGTGCTACTCACATAAAATTAATGCACTAGCTTATAATAACAGACTCTACTGACACCGACTACAGTAAAATCAGAAAAGGATTTTTAAAGGAGGCTTATCTATTTTTGTTAGTTTTCACAATTTCAGAAGATACTTTAAAATTGATTTTTAATTTCTACATTTGAAATACAGAGCATAAAAATTTCTTCAGTTTGAATTTTAAGTAAGAAATCATAATGAAAAGGCAAGAGTCCTCTGATGATGGCAGAGAGTTAGGTTTAAGTCTCTATCAAACCATGAATTCTGCAGCCCAGGCAAATCACTTAACCCCTCATGGACTTTGTTTTCAGGCTGAGTAACTGAATGAATGGCTGGATGAAGAAATGAAAGAATTGTTCATGAGTAGGCCAGAAAGAAAGCTCACAGGTTCTAATCCATAAGAGACTCTCAAACATGGCTAGCGTGCTAGAACCTTAGTGAAATATAATGAAATGCATTTACCAATATTTCTCAAGGAGAAATTGAATGCATAAGACAGGAATATAGAACTTTGATAAGACCCTTTGAGGGGGCATGAAACTCAACAAAAGCTGGAAACAGAATTGTCTTCTAAGGTGGTAGGACTTTGGTTTTAAGTGAAGACTTTAACAAGTTTAAAGCATTCAATTTTGGGGACTTAAGAGAAGAGAAGGGAGGCTTTGTCCCAAGGGAATCTCATTCTCTACTTCTCTCAATGCTGTCAGCCTTCCCTTCCTTCTTTCCTTCCTTTCAATATCAGCTAACATTTATGAGCCACTTACTTTGTGCCAAGTGGTGTTTTAAGAGCTTTCTATTTAGAAACCCATTTTTAAATAAATGTTGGACACTCCCTTAATGCATATTTATTAGCCTGCCTAGGCACTATGCTGGAGCAATCACATGGTATCTCATTTACTCAGAGACTTTCACTTTTGTCCTGTTCCAGGTCTCGGTTTTACTGAGATCCTGCAGTGATGAGCAGGAACATCTCTTAGAGCTTAGTTTGTTCACTTCTTTAGGTTTTCTTTGATGACTCATCTCTTAAGGTCTTTGACACTTTAAACTCCCAGAAACCAAAACATTAAAAAAATTTTAAAAAGGAGGAATAATAACATACCATCACATCACCACCATAAGGAAGAGGCTAGTTTCTTTGCCAGCTAAGGTATTATGTTGGGTGAGATAAAATAGATAACCATGGCATTATGGCCAGAATCATAACAAAAGAGAAAACAATTGAAATGCCAAGTTCAAAGACAAGACTGGGATGAACAATTAGCTATTGAGTGATTCTGAGATTAGGAGGTTTAGATCGTTGAAATGGATGTTACTAGGGTCTGAATTTTGTTCATAATATGAATTTCGAAACTTTGCAGACTTTGGACAAATTATTAAGTCAGATGTATCATGTAAGTATGAAGTTTAAAATAAAAATGATTATTATTCATGTTTTTCAAGTAAAAATCATGTCTCCTGTGAAGGAGCAGCCTCATCTCATTTCACTTTACATCCCTAGCACCTATTGTGTTGTTGGCATGCAAAAGGAGATCATGTAATATTTGTGAAAGAGTTAATAATGAAATTCATTGTAAAAACATTAAGAATACATAAGTATAATATTGAAAATCAGAAAGAATTAAAATTTAAATAATTTTTCATTATGATATCACTCTAGATCTTTAGTTCATATTGTAGAAGTAAAATATAGAGAGTTTCTGATTGCTGTTGCATATTCATATGCCTTCTCTTATGTATTTATTCCATACCTTTCTGTTAGCATTTGCCATTGTCTTTGCCTAACACAACTCAAACTGTGGGTTTACACTCAAATAACTGTATCCGAATTTCAGAGGGTTGATGCAGAACTCTGTATTTTGTAAAAAGGTCATAGATCAGTTATGATCTTCCCTTGTTAAAGACCACTGGGCTGCATTATCATTCTCCACCTCATACATATGGCTAATCTCTACTTGTTTTTTGAGATTTAGCAGATGGTTAATAATCAATGTAATAAAAATTGTTAGGTTTTCCTTTATTTTGATGTTTATGAACAAACACAGATGGACAATACCAGTCAGAATAGATATATTTGAGAAGCTTGAGGTGCATTAAAATTTTAAATGGATGTTATCTGGTCTTATAATTCATGTTGATAGGGACAAATATTGTCCTTTTATTGCACATTAACTCTAGCATATTAATACGGAGCTTATATGTCCTAAGGAACAAAAATCTCAGAGTTTTACAACATTAAATATGGCATTCCATGGAGTTAATATAGGAAAACACACTTGGAAATAAACTATTACATATTAAGAGTGGACTTTCATTTTCAAGAGAAAATTGTTTGTCAATAAAGAACTCTCCAACATTCTAAGAGAATCTCACTACCTTACAAATTGTAATAATGTATGGTTTAATTAACTAGCTTCAAATTCCTGTTCGGTAGAAGGCATAATAAAAATATATCAACCCTCATATTCAGAATCAGTTATCAATATCAGCATGATATTCAAAATTAAATAGTGATTTAAAGGTGCAAAATGTATTTTTATTTTCTGGAGTGAGATGAAGTACTAATTTTAGTTCATAGTACTATTTCCAACAAATTAAATAATTATAATTACACACTTAACATCTAGAAAATTTTTATACAGGCCTCTGAGGTAGGGGGTTTAATTTTATAGTCAGGATTCTGAATAAAACCAATATTCTTGATGAAAGCATTCTATAATTATCAGAAAGTGGTCCAGTTTAAATGGTATAGAACTGAAATTAATGCTTATGATCATTAACTCCAAAAAATAATGAATAAAGGGTTTTAATTCACCAGTGAAAACTGAGTCTCCAGCTTTTGACTGATGCAATATGATTGATTTGTGTTTCTACTATTATATATGCGTGTGTTCATATTATGAATTTTGCAGCTCTGGTAAATTTATGATCATGAAAAGGTATTTATTTTTAGCCATAATTAAACTAGTTTAATATTTATGATGAATCAATAAATAGGTACATTGAGCCTTCTGTTTTAAACCTAGTTGGTGTTCACCTACTGTTTCTTTTATTTATTTTTTATTTTATTTTTTTAAATGTTTTTTATTTATTTTTGGGACAGAGAGAGACAGAGCATGAACGGGGGAGGGGCAGAGAGAGAGGGAGACACAGAATTGGAAACAGGCTCCAGGCTCCGAGCCATCAGCCCAGAGCCTGACGCGGGGCTCGAACTCGCGGAGCGCGAGATCGTGACCTGGCTGAAGTCGGACGCTTAACCGACTGCGCCACCCAGGCGCCCCTGTTTCTTTTATTTATATTCTAGTCTTTCAACAAAGCATAATATTCTAAAATTGTTGGGTGCTAATGATACAGATATGGGTAAGTTGTGAACTTGTCCTTCAAGGAACTAAAGTGCTAGTGGATTGATAAGAGAATTTGAAAAATAATTACAAAAGAATAGAATGGCAGTGATATTTGACAACTTTGCCTTGGAAAGATGAAGAAGATCTGACAAGGAGATGACATTTAAACTGGGATCTGTAGGATGCATTGATATTGATCAGACTTATCAAGAGGGAAAATGGACACTAGTTTGCATGGTTCAGGGGCCAGGATATAGAAGGCTATCTGAGCAAGGGACAGAGGGCACTCGTGGCAAGGGACACAGTACAAGCAAGTCACATGTGTATGGACACCTGGAGATCAAACCATCTGAATAGTATGAGATAACAAGGTTATCATACTGAGTTGCTGCATTTCCAGTCAAATCAAGGCAATTTCTTTTAGAATGAAGCTAGAATGAAGGTGGAGTGCCAGTTGAACTGAGAGTTTTGACATCTGTATTGTAAGGGAAGAAAAAGTTTGCCTTAGCCTTTTAGTGTCCCTGGCTGGGTCTAAAAATTAAAAGAACAAAGATTAGTAGGAGAAAAGCCTACAAATTTTATTGAATTTTTATATTTAAATGGGATCCTTCCCAAGAGAAAGAAGACCCAAAGAAGTGACCAGAGCAGAAAGCTTTTATGTCTTTTAGGCAAAGAAACAACAAATTTGTGAAGAATTGACAAGACAGAGGGGTTTGGGCTAAAGGTAGGAAATGATGAAGTAACTAACTAGTACAATAAAAGTTAAACAAGTTTTGTTTGTATAGATTTCTTGGCCCTAAATTTCCTGACTCTGGTGATGAGAATGTCTTTCTTCCTCCAAGCACAGGGAAGGTTCCTTTCACATGGAAGTTTTATGACCTGTTTCAGGGAAAAAAGGCAAGGTGGAGAGGTGAGCATGACCTTCCTGCTTCTGCCATTTTCCCAAATTCCTTCAGCTTAAAATATTTAATATGCCAAGGTGCCATATTGGGTAGCATATCCTGAACCCCATCATTATACTAGAGGTCAACTGTCTTCCTGTCCATTGGCTCTTGTGCACATGCAAGTGGTCATTATGGTTGTAGTAGTTAGCACCTTCTGGATATTCTTAAAGAATCAACTCATGCAAAAACATTAATTTTATACTGAGAATTAACTCAGACTTCTGTAGGGGAGATGGGTTAGTGGTGGTGGATTAAGTTCATCGCGACAAAGCAAATGATTTTTAGTCATTTTTTCCAGACTCCTTGCTTTGCCAAGTCAACTAATGAGAACAGTGATGGGGTAAGGATGGGGGAAGAGGGTATCCACAGTCCACTTTCCTTACTGATTACACACACAGCCTGCTGGCTTCGTTGCTTTTAATTTCAATACTTTGGAGATTACACAGCAATTAAGCTTTATCCATGTCCTGAGATTGAATTTAGCTACTCAAACCTCTACATAGTAGTCAATGAAATGCAGTTTGGCTAGTTGTCTGGACCCACACTCCTAGGAGGCTGTTTACCACTTTTTGGTACATGATAATTCCTTTGAAGTCACAGCCCAAAATGTTATATTTGTACATTTATTTCAAAAATTCAATGTTGAATAAAATTTGGTGGATAAAATTTTGTCTGTCTTATTATTTATTGCATATATCTCACACACCTACTTGTGTTCTTCTCACTGTTACTCACATAGATCTAAAAGGTCCCATAGTTAGGACCGACTACTGTGAGTAAAATTACTATGAGCACTTACTTCTCTACCCAGTTAATTAAGTTGCCAGTTTAATTCAGATATTTCTGCGTGGCAAACATGTATCAAGTTGAATATCACCTTAGAGAAGAAGTCTGTATAATCCTCTACATAAAGTCCATGTTGCATGTGTATGATACATGTGTGTCTGTGTGTGTGATAATAGAGCTTATTTAAATAACAGAATGGAAATAAAAGTGTGAGGCCTGGGATGTGATGTGGTACAATGTTAAACAGGACTTGGAGAAGAACCCAGGAGAATGAGAAGTGAGGGGCAAATTAAATTCCCAGTGGAAACCTCTCCCATGTTTGCTGATGGTCTTCTTGTATTCCTTGCACCTCAACTTGGTGTCCGCTATGTATTGGCCACTCAGTATTTTTTTATGGAGTGAAGAAAATATGGTTGAGATGGGAAAGACCCGTGGTTAAAAGTGCCGGACTCTCAGAAATGGAAGAGAGATGGGGAGGGGTGAAGTCACAGGTGCCTTCTGTGGAGGTGAGATGGGGAGCCAGTGGGGGTGGAGGAGGAGCCAGCTGTGTGTTGGCAAGGGGAATTTTTCTTTACCCATCAGTATGCTGCTAAGACGATACCTGCCACAATAATTGGTTAGAAGGGATTATTCATTTAAGACAAAGCTTCAAGGGAAAGGGATTATCAAATGAGATCAGGATTCGCTAAAAGAAAATACAAGTGCTGTTTTAGAAAAGAAGTGTCGGTGGATATTCTCATCTCTTATCAAGAAGCTTTAGTCTGACATACTGTTACAAACTTAAACTAATTTTTTTAAAGACACTGTTGACACTGTTGAATCTGATGAAAATTTTATTTTATAGATACCATAAATCTTGTTAACTGGATGTGGGAGTCAAGAGCTAGAGCCATGGCTATGCTCATGCCAATAGGAAATAGATGCACAGGGTCTGCTTGTGTAAGAAACTGGTTAGAATAAGGCATTACTTGGAAATAATGATGGTGGCTTCTCCTTGTCATCGATGGTTCTCATCTTTAGTAATTTTATGTATCCAACATATACTAAGAATATGCCGAAGAACAGGTGGAGATTTGCCTGTGATTCCTATGTGAAAAGAACGCATGTTTAAATTCCCATTGATTCAAGCCCTGCCTCCACAAAAGACTTGGAGGCAGGTTAACAAACATACATCAAAACATGAGGGTAAACAGAATTAGAAAGAAAAAATTAGAAGAAGTTACAAGTAAGAATAGATTAAAGGTGGGGCGCCTGGGTGGCTCAGTCAAGTGTCTGACTCTTAGTTTTGGCTCAGGTCATGATCTCACAGTTCATGGGATCAAGCCCCAAGTAGAGCTCTGTGCTGACAGCATCAAGCCTGCTTGGGATTCTCTCTCTCCTCTCTCTGTCTCTCTCTGCCCCTACTCTGCTCAAGCTCTCTCTCCCTCTCTCTCTCAAAATAAATAAATAAAATTAAAAAGAAAGAATAGATTGAGGGGACTGCAACAAAATTTGTGCCAACTGTTAGGACCGAAATAGATATTTGTATCTAACCTAAGATTTAGTTGCAAACTCCCTGTGGGACAAAGTGAAAAGGAAAATATGACCACTATTATGTCTTATGATAAGAAAGGAAGAAACACACCAAATACTCAAGGAAAGCAAAGCTGTTCCTGGAACTGAATTTCAAAAGAAAATTTTCACATGGGACTTTGTTTAGAGGGCATTTTGTGATGTGGTATATACTACCTTTAATAGTATTTCTCTGGAGTAATGGATTCCATATGGCTGTTTCCTGTAATTACTTTCTATAAAAGCTCAGTCAATGCTAAAGTGAAATTCAGTGAAGGCAGTTCTTTAAGAGGCCATAATAACATGATCTGAGTGTACAACCTTCTTATGGCCCAGAATGAGCAAAGGATGGTCCCTAGGTTAGTGGTCTTTGAACCTATAAGGCTTTGGAAAAAATTTTACCCTCTTCCTCATCTTTAGGCTAAATTTGGATTTTCCATCATAAGTTCAAAATTTTACAAAGTTTGTAGTTTATGGTACACTCTGAATGCTGACATTTAAAAATATCTTACAAATTATCCTTTTATGTGTATTCCCTGGAATCTAACCAACACAATATGAAACACATCATCACCCAAATACATAAACAATAGAAGTTCCTTTTGACAGTTATAAATTTTGCATCATTTATCCTTGAACTTTTAATTCTATTCTACTTTTCCCACATGATTTAATCCTCATGCAAAATGTTTACCTGAAACTTTATAATGGCCACTCAGACATATTTTTCTACAACAAAAACATACATACAAATAATTTTATTTTTTAATTCCTTTGACCATAAGCTTTAAATGTTGAAATGTCTACTGAATTGAATTTATACAATGATAATTATTAATGGACAATGGATCAAAAACATACGATGTAGGTTCAAATTTTGGTGGCTAATTGTTAAGCATAAAAAGTAAAATATATCTCAGCAGGATTATTGTAAGATAAAGAAAGAAGATCCTGTTCTTTTCTAAATTGGAAGAAGAAAAATTGTGAAAGGGGAGGCAAGATAGAAAAAGTTGGTCCAGGGGCGCCTGGTTGGCTCAGTTGGTTAAGCGTCCGACTTCCGCTCAGGTCATGATCTCACGGTCCGTGAGTTTGAGCCCCGTGTCGGGCTCTGTGCTGACAGCTCAGAGCCTGGAGCCCGTTTCAGATTCTGTGTCTCCCTCTCTCTCTGCCCATCCCCTATTCACACTCTGTCTCTCTCTGTCTCAAAAATAAATAAACGTTAAAAAAGAAAAAGTTGGTCCAAAGGCATTCTTTTAGGAAGATCAGTTCTGGGAAGGAGCATTATATATAGAAATTAAAGATGTAGAAGCCGATTCCCTTATATTTTTCTAAGTGTATGATTCTTTGAACATTTTTTACATATTCCAGTTTCAAAATGTTAAAAATTTTTTTTTATCATGGTGCGCTTACATGAGGTAAAAGACTCTGCATCTTGCATTATCTTGCCTGTCCTGGGGGCCCATGGGATTCTAAGTAGGGGCATGTGTGTAGGAAGAGTAAGAACTTAGATTTCTTACTAAAATAATGAAAAATAATGCTCAGTAAGTTTTAATGATATGCTTCACTTGGTTTATACATACCAAACTTAGAAACTGAATAGTTATTAATAAGTTCCTTTAATCTTACGGAAAAGAAAAGTCTTTGGAATTTTGTATCTTTCACTATGAACTTGCATTCTTGGATCAGTCCGTGGCTCTGCAGGAAGACATCATAGTCAAACAATGGACCTCAGGATAAAGTTTGAAAATTACCAACCTATTGTATTTGATGGCCCATCTCAAGCATTATTGAAAACCGTCTCCTCAAATGAAGAGTCTTTGTAGTATATAAAATACCTTGGTCTTGTAAACCAAAAAAAGGAGAACATATGCCCTCCCCAAGACTTCAAGGAAGAAGCAACAGCCCCACTATCAGCACCCAAAGCTGAAATTCTTTCTTAAACTATTCCTTGCCAATACCAGAAACCAACACCACAACTTTCATAATTCATATATTGCATATACCCATACTGTGCTTGCCCAGTATGTCTTCATTTTCCACAAAAAAACAAGTGAAAATCCCCTATTACCATGACACAAAACATGTAATGTGAAATCAGCCTATCAATTATTAACCCATATGTCCCATAAGTAGTACTATACACCCCAATATTACATAAGACATACTATGTATATCGTGCATTAACTGCTAGTCCCCATGAATATTAAGCACGTACAGTAGTTTATATATATTACATAAGACATACTATGTATATTGTGCATTTCCAACACGGCTTCCAAACAGTCTTTGTAAATGGTACCTTTTTAAACTGAGTTAAAAATAATTTGACTCAAAGGTTTGGTTTCTATGTATTTTTCTTTCTCTTTGATCCCTCCCTACTACACTGAAGGCATACTTACTTAGGTCATACCAAAGAAAACAATGACTCAAGAAAGTCTTTTCTAAGTGTAAGCCAGAAAGATCCAGAGACTTGCCAGCAAAGCTGATTTTTCTTCTCTTAAAGAGCATATAAAACTTGGGTTAGCATGGACTCTGGAATTAGATTTTTGGATTCCAATCCGAGCTCTACCATTTACTAACTCTGTGTGATCTCGTCCAAGTTATTTAATCTCCCGGTAACTCAAGTTTCCTCATCTGTAAAATGGCACTTAGGTGAGTTAATATTTGTGAAAAAAATGTACAGACCAGTGCTTAGTGCATACTGAGTGGTATACAAGTGCTAGTTTATTTAAAAAAGCATACACACATATAATACTCATAGCATTTTATACTTTACATACCATTTTCATGTCAGCTGTATTATTTAAATCTGTATTTTATAATATAGAAATGTAAAAAATATAGCTTGTTGGTTATCCTAGATCAAAGACCTATTAACAGACAAGTTTGCGACTCAAACCCACATGTTCTAGGTTCATATTTAAAGGTTTTGTTTTATTTCTGCCAAATCTATACCTGAATTCACTTTACTCCTAGCATCGTTTTGTTACTTGAACGATTTTCTGATATTTAAAGTTTGAACTTGCTGCACATTTTCAGGAGCTTAAAGCAGACATACCTATAATTGAGTCTTTGCCAGCCTTTGTACCATACTACTGGCTAGACACTACCTTCGACTAGGTTTTTCTGGTCCCTAGTCACACCTAGGTCAGTTAAAAAAACTGCCACCTGGGAAAGGAAAGATCACTTCAAACAGTACCAGGCGACACTTATACTTGAAGAGGCCTCTTTCACACATACTGCGACGTCCAGGACTAAGATTTTCCCAGGTCTGGATAAAAATTGTGGTTAGTAGAGAACAATATGAGTATACCAACAGTCATTCATTTTCTTTCTGTTTCCAATTTCTCTAACACAAAGACCATTACATCGTCTCTGATTGGTCATTATTTTTTCCTATTGTTCAAACTAAACTTGAGTAATAATTTCTTAAGGTTTCATTTTGTTAACATGAAATTACTCCTAGTCCAGAAAGAGAGAAACCTGTCTTTCAGGATTTTTTAAAGTTCTTTTTCTTTCTGTAAAATTTTTAAATGTTTATTCATTTTTGAGAGACAGAGAGAGACAGAGTGTGAGCAGGGGAGGGACAGAGAGAGAGAGGGAGACACAGCATCTGAAGTAGGCTCCAGACTCTGAGCTGTCAGCACAGAGCCCGACGTGGGGTTTGAACCCACAACCTGTGAGATCATGACCTGAGCCAAAGTGGATGCTTAACTGACTGAGCCACCCAGGTGCCCCTTAAAGTTTCTTTTCTTAACTTCCACTATGTTAATCTGGAAACTGTACGTCTGAGTTTGAAGGAGAAAAATCTATCAAAGATCTCCCCACCTTAACTGGTTGAAACTGAAATGTCTCCTAACCCCATGTGAACTTTGGATTTGCTCCTTTACAGGTCCCTGAGTTTTTTGCCCAGTTGCATGAAGTTCCAATTGAGTGCAAAACGTTACTCTTTGCTTAGAATTCAATCACGAATTTGAGATTTCTTGTGCTCTTATTCTTCCTAGCTACTTCCTTTCTAAAACTCTGCCCCAGGGGTGTCTGGGTGGTTCAGCTGGTTAAGCATTGGACTTCAGCTCAGGTCATGATCTCATAGCCTGTGAGTTCAAGCCCCAATCAGGTTCTCTGCTATCAGTGCAGAGCTCGCTTCAGATCCTGTCTCCTTCTCTGCCCCTCCCCTGTGTTTTCTCTCTCTCTCTCTCAAAAATGAACATTAAAACAACAACAACAACAACAACAAACAACTCTGCCCCACAAAGTCAAGCCATTCCAATTTGAGTGAACTCTTAGGTCTGACTCCTCAATTTTGTGAGCCTGTCCTTGCTTGTGTTCCCTCCCCCTTATCTGTGTCATGCCTTTAGGCAAAGGTGCTAATAAGGCTCATCTTGTCTGTTTCCCTTCTCTTAGGGATTAAAGTCCTGTGTTGCCTCTTGTCTAACGTTTAAAAAGTACTGTTTCATGTATGTTTCTGGTGGGAGGGCAGGTCTGGTACTTTTTACTGCATTGTGGTCTATCTGTTGAATCAAATAACAAAACTTTGGCTTGCGCTTTGCATGCATTTTTAAAACAATTATTTTTCTATCGACTTATTTTTATTGTACTTTAAAAGTATATCAGACTGTGACAGAAGGAAAATAAAAAAGAGCCGCTTTTCACCACAACAGTTTAACTTTAATGTGCATACAAATCACCCGGGGATCTTGTTAACATTCAGATTCTGATTCGGCAGGTGTGGGAGCTAAGGCTCTACCAGTTTCATCAGATGATGGTAATGCTGCCAGTCTGTGGGCCACATTTTGGGTAGCAATGCTCTGTGCCATAGGAGGATCAGCTTCTGGACTCAGACACATAATGGATACCGATAAACAGTAAGTTAGATTTACTGAAGGAGCAAAACCCACGAAGAAGCATCAGGACAGCCCAGGTAAGAAAGAGACATTTGTTCCTTTCTTCTGCCTTTTCTCTACCCAACCCTGCAGGACTTGGTGTTAAAGGAGGAACTGAGAAGAGATCACTCAAAGAAGAAGTCAGGGTCCCAGCTCAAGACTGTACTCTGGCAAACAGCTGGCAGTGCATGAAGAAACCCTAATAGACTCTGAGATTAAACTTTTAAATGCTGAAAATGATAGAATTGGCCCAAGATAACATCAAAGTACAGGCAAATTATACAGAACATCACTGAAAGCTGTGATTAGAAGAAAAAGTTATTTCATATTTATACTTCTCAATATTAAGATGACTTGACAGAGTGGTTATGTATACACAACGCTTGCCTTGAGAACACTTTCAACTGCATTTCAAAGTTTGTATAAAAATGAAATAAAATCATGCATAAAATTATTTTAAAATGTTACCTTAGAACAGTGTCTATATAAAGATTTAAAATATCCTCTTTATCCAGAGCAAAATACACACACACACGCGTGCACACACACACACACACACCTACACACACACACACAAACGTGCACACACATGCACCCCAAATCCCCTCACACTCACGTGGACACACACACGCACACCCAAATGCACACACTTGCGCACACACACGCGTGCACGCATCCCCCCCCCCCCACAGGCATGCACACACACACCAATTTTTGTAATAGAGGCAAGTCACCACTTTTATGAGTGGCCTCTCTGGCCATCGATTCCAAGTTGGTCCCTTTACTTCTAATGTGTTTTGTTTCTTGAATGCAAACTTGTTCAGCTTGAAAAGGATTGGGAGACGCAGTGAAATCTAGGTAATAGAAGATATACAATGTAAGGCTGATTAACTCTAAAAAGAAAAGTTATTTTGTGACATGGAATAGGCAGTAAGATTGGATGATTTTGTAGCTGCATAAATTGAATTACAATTATTGCCAAAGGCAAGCAGCACCATTAGAAAGCACATCAAAACGGTAACCAAAGCAGACACACTGCCAGTGTTTTTAATGGGTGTATCAATTGTCCGTGGTGGAGATGTTGTTGAGAAATAACTCGATGAGACTTTTTCCGCGGTGCTTCAGACAACGGAACTATTAAGATGTACATTCCATTGGCCTAGAAAACAGTGCATGTTTTTGGAGTTTAAGTGAACCATCTCACAAAAACTTGTGACTAAGCATGTGTGTACAAGTATACGTGCGCGCGCACGCACACACACGAAACTTACGCTTGCGGCTACCTTTTTGGCATTCAAGATGAAATATTTGTCCATCAGGCTTCATTCAGGAAGCTGTGTACAATTCTGAAATTAAAAATGCTTTGTCAACTTTCCTATAGAAAAAGGAAAAAAGGTAACTGATATTTTGTTAACATGAATGAATCTACTTCTCTCGAGCTTGACTTCAATCCTACTTCCTCACTGAGGCTTTTTCTGGCCACCTCAACATAAAATGATCTATTTCACCATCATTTAATGCACTAGCTTCTTATCTGTCACTTATTTGTCATTTAAATACTGCTTAGCATCAATAATTATTTTTCTTTGTGTTATTTTCCCAGAAAGCTCTTCCAGGACAAAGAATTTTGGGGTATCTCACAGTAATTTCCATGATGCCCATCACGTAGTAAATATTTAATGATAATCACTACTATTCATTGAGTTTCGAGTACCTGCAGGATACTGCTATGTTATTCACATATTCTAATCAATTTTTATGGCACCTCTGTGAGGTGGCTATTCTTTCCATTTTTCTAAATGATGACACGGAGTCTCGGAAAAGTTAAATGACTTGCTGAATCCATGCATTGGGTTAGGGTTTGGTCTGACTCCAAAGTTTTAATTACTGTGATATCCGGCCTTCCTGGTACCCACTATATGTGTTAAGTGACAGTTCAGGAGATCAGATTCCAGGACCAGCTTTGCCTCTAAAAAATCTCACTGATTTTGCCTTAGTCATTTTATTTCACCGGCCTCAGTTTCTCTTGTTGTAAAATGAAACTAAGTCCATAGATCCTACGTATGTGTTTACAGGGGAACTAGCATTTACTGAGCACCTAGTATATGCCACAAAGTATAGTAGTCACCTGCTTGCATATGCACATCTCACTAAATCCTCCCAATGCCCCTTAAAAAGATATATTGATATATCTATTTTATAGTTGATGAAAGTGAGAATCAAGGACGTTTAGTAAATTATCCAAAAATATTCAGCCTAAAAATGAGAGAGTCTAGATTTGAACCTATGTGTGCCTGACCCTAATATCATTGTCTTTTAACTTCACCATGGCAAAAATTTGAGGAAACCTGCTGTTGAGTCAATACTGACAGAGACAATCAATTTTCTATTTTGGGAGAAAAGATGCACATCATTCATTCTCTATATTCCTCTATTGGGTTCAGATTAGTCTCACTTTAAAAAATAGTCTTCCTGGTGCCTGGGTGGTTCAGTCAGTTAAATATCCAAGTCTTGATTTTGGCTCCAGTCATGATCTCATGGTTCATGGGATTGAGCCCCAGAGTCAGGCTCTGTCCTGATAGCACAAAGCCTGCTTGAGATTCTCTCTCTCTCCCTCTCTCTCTGCCCCTCCCCCTGCATACTATCTCTCTCAAAATAAAGAAATAAACTAAAAGTAAATAAATAAATAATGGTCTCCCTATCAGAAATGTATAGTTTGAGGTAGAAGTTAATCATGCCAAAGTGATCATAATAAAAAAAGTCTCTAGATCCAAATAGTAATTTTTATCGCCTTTGAGATTCAGCAAAGTGTAGACAATATTTCAAATATCTACTTCTGGCAAATGTTATATAGAATGTCTTTGAAGTCTTTAAAATTTTCCAGTTTTCCGGTTTACAGCTAACATTTCTAGTTATCTCTAATGTGTTAACATGATTAGTATGCCCTCGTAAGGGCATGTAGTAAAGCATTTGCTTGCTCACTAGATCCAAATATTTTTTAACCACATTAAAAAAAAATAGCAACTAATTACTCAGGGGTGGATTTGGGTATTGTTACTGTTATTCTATTTTACTCACCCCAATCTGGCATCTGACCTGCTTTCTCCCTCCCTTGCCCACCCCCATTTTCATTATAAGGTATTACATCTGAATTCAGGGCAGTGAGCTGCATTTAATGCTGCTGTTAAAATAGTGTAGACTCGGAAAAGCAATTTCCTGTTTAGGGGGAAAGAATGAACAAAACCATAACTATTTCTCCCAGGATGTGTCCCAGTGCAATTTTCACCTTGAATTAAACCTTTAAGTCAAAATCTGCAAATAGTGCCAGAAACTTTTTGGCTTAGTATTGTACAGCAGTTAAGACTATTATTATTTTTTTTCTTTTTCATCAAGTGAGTTTACAAATCAGGTAATTACCAGAATGTTTTATTGTTTGCCTTTAGGTGAAAATGCTTTATTTGGCATTAAGTTGGTTCTACAAAAGAGCCCACTTAAAAAATACATACAAAGGAGTTCTCTTTATCACATGAAGGTCATACCAACTGCTAATCTAGCTTCACTGGAAAGGTCTTCTGTACAACTGATAAATAGGGAATGTGCTTATTTCAATTTCTTCCCGAGTCCTAACAGATTTCTCCTCAAGGTGATATTAAACATAGAAAGTGAAGAACTGAAGCAGAATTGGCCTTTACATTATGCTGTCTAAATGACTTCTTTATTTTGTTAATGAGTGTGTAGTCCAAGAGTTAATTCAGATCTACATGGTAGTGTAGTTGGGATACTCTGAATCATATGCAATTCTTTTTTTTCTTTAATGCTTATTTATTTTTGAGACAGAGAGAGAGAGAGAGAGAGAGGGAGAGAGAGAGATGGAGCATAAGTGGGGGAGGGGCAGAGAGAGAGGGAGACACAGAATCCAAAGCAGGCTCCAGGTTCTGAGCCATGATCACAGAGCCCGATGCGGGGCTCGAACCCACAAGCCGTGAGATCATGACCTGAGCTGAAGTCAGCTGCTTAATTGACTGAGCCACCCAGGTGCCCCGTGAATCATATGCAATTCTTAAGAACTACTGAGAACCCTTACTGAACCAGAGGCTGAGTTGCTCTGAAAAAATATTGAGATAATGCCCATGAAAACTGGAAGTGAGAAAGTTCCTGTCACTAGTTAATTCTGGAAAAATGCTATGAGTGCACGTTTTTTATAGACCAATTATCCAGTGCCTGCTTTAGTCAAGCCTGGCTTTGAACACTGTTTTGGTCATAATTTATCTGTTGTGAACTTAGTTCACAGTGAATTTTATGAAAAGTTGAGCACAGCTCTGTTCTATTCTACTCTTTCCAGGTAGATGTCTTAGACCTCCTGGAACATGTCCAGTATAATTGGCCTCCTATAGGTCTATAACCCCTTGCCTGTGCATTAAGGTAGCATTTGAAGATTTGAAATTGTGGATATCACTAAGCAGGCTGTATTTATTATCTAGCAATCTGTTCACTATCTTTTGCAGAAGTGACACATCTCTGCTGCTTTTGTTAAAATTATCCATTTTTCATTCATTCTTGAAAGCATGGGATTCAGTCTCCACCAAGGGTTAAACTTAGTATAAACAATGTGCAAACTAAAGTTACCTGAGGGAAGGAGACATATCTTGAATTAATACAGCTGATCCTATAAAGAGGGCTCTTGGCAATTGCATTGATTTCATTTTGCTGAGAGTGATTTTGAGACATTAAAAAGTAATTGAATATTTTACTCCCTTTACACAGTCTGAAACATCTAAAAAGGACAAGGATATTTAGGAGCCATACTATGAAAAATAGTACATACTCTAGTCACAGTTAAATACTTTTGTGCATTTTCAGAATGCTGGCTTTGCAGATTATACATCAACAATGAAAATATGTCTTTCTTGTTTTCTGTTTCTTTTTCTCTCTTTAGTTTTTCAAGCAGATACTAGCACCAGTAAGTAAACTCTGTGTATTGCATTCTGAGAGAATACATTTCTAACTGTGGTCAATATATTTCCTGCTGTGTTAGGTTAATAGCTCCTTTCCACTGTTTACTCCAGAAAATGCATTTCTTCAAGGTCAGTCCTGTTTCATTAAGTTATTAAAAAATAAAAAAGTAATAACCTCATGTATAAAAAAGTTACCCTAGCTATTGATGTTGCTGTCAGTGTGGCTGATACTGCTGCTGTGATTATGGCTGCGCGTGCTGGCTGTTGGCCACTTTCTTCTCCCGAACCCTATAAAGGCACGATAAATGGGATTATATCTGTAAATTATACAAAATTGAGATCTTTGGTTATATGCAAACACACAGCTTTATTTTCTTTCAAATAGCAATGTAGCTTCTCAAAGATAGAATGAAGTTGAGTCAAGTGCACTGAGTTCTTTATCCAAGTGAGGAAGATGTGAACTGGACTAAGCAGAGTCTCCCTGCCTGTGACTGCCATGATACCAGCACATGGACAGAAAATAGCTGCTGATATCATTGAGTTGAAATGTAATTTTTTTGGCTTGAAGCTGTGGCTGGGAAGAAGAAACATTCTTATTTAAAATAAACAAAAATTATAAGAAATCTTATTAAATTTTATCTTCAAATTTTTCTTTTGTTCTACCTGGAAGCAGTAATTTAAGATTGCTCCCATGGTGTTTAACACAGTTCCTTGAATATAGCAAGCTCATGTAGGACTTGAGAACATGGGGGTGAAATGAAATTTGATATAAAAGATAAGTTTAATCACTTAATTGCTATGCTAATCTCTTTCCAAGTCCATAGCATCACTGGTGGTCTTGCATTTAGATGCACATTCCAATTTCTATACCCAGGAGAGTAGCCTGAACAACCACTGCTGATCCAATAGTTCTGGAGACTTAGGCTGTAGCAGAGAGGAGAGAAGTATCTCTGCTCTGGTATTAGAATCAATCACGGTTACATCTTCCAATTCTTGGTCTGAACTCCTGATGCTAGAATGCCTTAGAGACAAGGCTATCTCAGTGTGCACGCATGCGTGCGCGCGCACAAACGCACACACACACACACACACACACACACACACACACACACACTAAATTTTCTAAAGCAGCAAACGGGCAGCACCAGAGCAGTTAGGTCAGGGCCAATTTCTGCTGTAGCCATGTGAGGTCTCTAAAATCTTAGGAAAGAAGACTGTTTATCATTCATTCAGTTAACATATATTATTGATTGTCTGCTATGTGTATACACTATTCTGATACTGCGGATAGAGTGATGAAAGACAAATAACTTGTATTCTAGTGAGAGACAAAAATAATAAACAATATAACTTCAGGTAGAAACAAATCCTACCTGTAAAGCAGAGTAAGGAGACAGGGGGTGACAATTGGTTTGGAGGCATGGTCAAAGACAATCCTTCTGAAGAGGTGACATTTGGGCAGTTGTGGGTAAGATGAAGGGGACAGTCATGCAAAGATCTGTGATAGGAGTATTCCAGGCATACGGCACAGAAATGTAGAGATGTGGGGGAGGAGCTAGCTTGTGTTCTTGAGGACCAGCAGAAAGGAGTAAGCATGGCTGGAGTGTGCTGAGGCAGAGTGATAGCAAGGAGAATGTGAGGAGGATCTTTTAATACCCTGGGAGATACTATGTGGCTCGGACTATGGTGGTATTCATGAATGCAATAAGAAATGGTTGAGATTTAGGAACTGTTTTGAAGCAGTCAGAAAGTCTCATAAGGCTTGAAGAGAGAAAGAGAAATGGTTTTTCCATTAACTGAGATAAGAAAGAGAATGGGTGAGTCTTTTGTTTCCCTTCCTAGAGACATGAAGTGTTCTTTCAAACATGCTAAATTTGAGTAGCTTTTTCGACATGTAAATGGAGATCACAAACAAATATTGACCATTTATGTCTGGAGTTCTGGGGGGAAGGGTGGAGCTGGAGACATAAGTTTTAAGAGTCATTTGCCTGTTGATGGTATGCAACTCCAAGCAACAGGATGTGATCATCATAAAGAGAGAGGAGATGAAGAGAAGAGGTCTGAAGCATGCTACAATTGGAGGTCTAGAAGAAAGGAAGGAACAATTAAGGAGATTTCACATTGTTAGGATTGATCATACTAATGAACATGTCTTATCACAGTGATGAACATTCAGATCACAGACTGCATCAGAAAACTGTTTTATGTAAACTCTAAACTTGAGCTATCGTGGACAGAGGAAAATAATTTTCTATAGCTTCTAATTAAAGCAACTGTAGAAGAAAACAAACTTTCCAAACTAGATAGGGTGAATGTCAAAGATCAAATGCATAATTAAAACAATGCTTAGTCATCATCTCCCCAAAATTAAAGGTTTAGACCATATCCTATGATGGAAAATTAAACCCCCCAAATATTATCTGATACTTATTGAATACACAAAAATATTTAAGTTAAATCTTAGAGAGCAATATACACTTTTTAATTCTCTTTTTAAAAGTATTTATGTATTTATTTATTGAAAGTGTGAGCAGGGGGGAGGCAGAGAGAGAGAGAGAGAGAGAGAGAGAGAGAGAGAGAATCCCAAGCAGGCTCCATGCTGTCAGTACAGAGCTCGACATGGGGCTCAATCTCACCAATTGTGAGATCATGACCTGAGCCCAAATAAGAGTCAGTTGTTTAACCGACTGAGCCCCCTGTGCCCCTACACGTTTTAATTCCTGCTTTGAATTCAGTCATACTTAATAAATCTTTTTGTTGTCTTTTTAGTACCAAAGTAAAAAAAAAATTCCTTTGAGCCATTGTTACGGTTTGAACTCTAAATCCTATCTCTGGTGTTCACAGTAGGCAAAAAGCTGTCAACTTGCTCCTTTTTCAGGATAATGTCTTAACAGGGCTTTTTCTTTTGTGGGTACCCTAAACATTATAAATGCTCCAAGCAAATTGTCTAAAGAGACATCTCCTTTTTCCGGGTCCTTTGGTAAGGTAGCTTTAAGAACAGAAAAGAGGGCATTTGAAAAAATGGAAAAGAAATCCTGTGGTTACATAAGACAGAGTTATTTTCTTACCTCTGAATTTGCCTTTCATTTATCAAAGAGTTGTTTACAAGGACTAAGAAGACTGACCTATCTCTCTGTTCTTTAATTCTTTGCTTATGAACTGGTGTAAACAAGAATGCGAATGCACGTAGCATGGGGAGTTAATGGTAAAAACCCATTGTTTGGGAATGCAAGCTGGTGCATCCACCCTGGAAAACAGTATGGAGGTTCCTCAAAAAACAAAAAATAGAACTACCCTAGAACCCAGCAATTGTACTACTAGGCATTTATCCCCAGGATACAGGTGTGCTGTTTTGAAGGGACACATGGACCCCCATGTCTATAGCAGCACTATCAACAATAGCCAAAGTATGGAAAGAGCCCAAATGTCCATCAATGGATGAATGGATAAAGAAGATGTGGTATATATACGGCAATCAAAAAGAATGAAATCTTGCCATTTGCAACTATGTGGGTGGAACTGGAGGGTATTATGCTAAGTGAAATTAGTCAGTCAGAGGAAGACAAAAATCATATGACTTCACTCATATGAGGACTTTGAGAGACAAAACGGATGAACATAAGGGAAGGGAAACAAAAATAATGTAAAAACAGGGAGGGGGACAAAACAGAAGAGACTCATAAATATGGTGAACAAACTGAGAGTTACGGGAGGGATTGTGGGAGGGGGGATGGGCTAAATGGCTAAGGGGCATTAAGGAACCTACTCCTGAAATCATTGTTTCACTATGCTAACTAATTTGGATGTAAAATTTTAAAAAATAAAAAATAAAATAAAAAAAACACATTGTTTTGTTATCATAGCTTATAGCATTATAGTATTTCTCAACAGATTGGCATCATTGTTTGGTGCAAAGGATTTTCCCATTAATTAAGAAACAGATTCACATTCAGAGATTAAGTTAATCCGTTTTAATTATTTCCTCAACAGTGTCTAAAATTAAATGAATGAGAAAATAATATAAATTTCTTTTATTCACCTAGAATTCGTTTGAAAAAATTTAAGTCCAAATATCTTTTGGCCTACATTGTGTATACTAGTCTTGTTTTAATTGTGCATCTGTGGCTAGTACATCCTTAGCAACTAAAGCAAATACTACTGTGTGTAATGTTCCGTAGAGATGATAGATGTTAAGCTTGGTTGTCTTTGGAGGCGCAAAGGGAGAGGTCCAATGGAATCGTGGCTTCACTTCATTCTTGAGGATGGCTGATGTATTTGAAACTTTCTCAGGATCCCCTGCAATCACCATTTATCTTGGGATTTGATTCCATTGAGCCCATGGAAACTAGGAGAATACAAACTACCTGTGCACCCCCTCAAAACTTGTGGTGCTAGATTTGATATCCTGGAGCTACTTTTCAGGTGCACACAGCTTTGATTCCTAGGAAAATTCATGAGTATATTTTGTCTGTAACATTTCCTGTTATATAATGTTCAAAAACCAGACTAAG
Organism: Felis catus; assembly: GCF_018350175.1. Classification (NCBI taxonomy): domain Eukaryota; kingdom Metazoa; phylum Chordata; class Mammalia; order Carnivora; family Felidae; genus Felis; species Felis catus. Next base: position 65,995,051 of record NC_058375.1, read on the forward strand.
CATTACTGATGTTACAAAGGACAACACAGACAAAAAAAAATCTCATACACAGATCCTATCTTATATCCTCTTTGATTCCCATGTGTTATATGCTGAATGTTTGTGTCTTCCCCAAATTCACATGTTGAAATCTTAATCCCAATAGGATGGCATTAGGAGGAGTGGCGTTCGGTAGCTGTTTATCTTATAAGGGTGGAGCCCTCATGAATGGGATTAGTGCCCTTAAAAAAGAGAGCCCAGAGAGTCCCGTTCCCCTACCTCTTCTGTCACGTGAGGATACAACAGTAAGATGGCCATCTGTGAACCAGGAAGTGGGCCCTCTCCCAGCATCCAAAACTGAGAGGAATGAATTTCTGCTGTTTATAAGCTTCCCAGTCTGTGCCATTCTATTATAGTAGCCCAAACAGACTAAGATACATAGTTAACAAATATCTTTCTCAACTTTGTTTGACACAGGGGCATTTCATCACTTAAGATAATGCTATCTACTGTGGTGGATTAGCTTGAAATCTCCATGGGTTACTAAAATAGAAATTTATTTTCTTTCTCATATAAAATCCAAATAAGATGTTCTTGATGGGCAGGGAGCTTTCTACATTTAGGGACTGAAGCTCCTTTCATCTTGTGACTATCTCACTTCTTCATCAATTTTGCTGGCAAGTGTTACATGTTACATCTGGTGGACACTATAAATAACAACCAGCTCCATGGCTCCAAGGACCTGCTAAAGGGGAATGAAACCTGTGGCCCATTATTTAGTAGCCATTTTCCAGTAACACCTCTACACAATGGAGGGGAAATCTAAATCTTTGTCCTTAGACTTCTCTGTCGCAAACATCCTTGACATATGCTGAAGTGATACTTCTTTGTTTAAAGCAAACTTGTTCGGTCCTTGCTTTTAAAAATCTGGAGCACCTGAGTGGCTCAGCTGATTAAGTGTCTGACTCGATTTCAGCTCAGGTTATGATCTCACGGTCATGGGATCCAGCGCCACACTGGGCTCCCTGCTGAGCATGGAGCCTGCTTGGGATTCACTCTCTGCCCCCCTTCCAAATAAATAAATAAACTATTAAAAAGCTTTTTATTAAATATGAAACAGTATGATGGGAATTTCCAGTTGAGAATGTATTATTTGAAGACATTTTTTTAAAGGAGTCTTTCCTTTTCTTTTCTTTTCTTTTTTTTTTTTTAAGGGAGTATTTAATTTTAGAGTCAATGCAGCACTGATTTCCAAATGACCTACTCGTACAAATATTCAGCAGAGGACTGAAGTCAGTTTAATTAAGAGATGATGTCTTGTAAACTGTGATTTGAAATGGGGGTAGGTGTTAGTTTCTGACATTTATCCTCAACTTCTTTTTGAACTGCTGGGTTTAGGGATTTATTCCATTGATCTTGGAACTTTGCAAAAGCCACACAATAAAGTAGAATAGAAATATTCCTGTGCTGTAAATACTCGTATCATTTAAGATTTAGCTGGGAGAAGGCTTTTGTAGGCGTGGTGAAGGCCTGAGGAAGAGAGAACCTGGGGCCAGGTCAGATGTGGGAGGTGGAAGGATGATGCCAGTCACAACTTGTATCTATTTTCTAATTGTGCTGAGTGTCAGTCCTGAGGGGGGCTGCTGATGTGGAGTACAGGTAGCAAATATTAGTGAATAAAGAAAAACTACACTTCTATTCTCTTCAAAATGTTTTTCCAAGTGTCTACTAGTTTGCTAGACATTTTGCAACAAGTGACAGCTTACAGTCTGCGTAATTAAGATTGAATCAATTCTATTGGCAAATTTAGGCAATAATAATGATAATTAACAATGAAAATGTGTTGATGATATTGGTAGTTTCAGTTTAATTTAAAAAATATTTTTTAGGAACTGGAGAGTGTTATACTAAGTGAAATAAGTCATACAAAGAAAGACAGTTACCATATGGTTTCACTCATATGTGGATCCTGAAAAATTTAACAGAAGACCATGGGGGTGGGGAAGGGAAAAAAAAGTTAGGGAGGGAGCGAAACCATAAGAGACTCTTAAAAATTGAGAATAAACTGAGGGTTGTTGCGGGGTGGGAGGGAGGGGAAAGTGGGTGATGAGCATTGAGGAGGGCACCTGTTGGGATGAGCACTGGGTGTTGTATGGAAACCAATTTGACAATAAATTTCATATTAAAATTTTTTTAAAAAATTTATTTATTTTGAGAGAGAATGAGAGAGAGAGAGAGAGAGAGAGAGCATAAGCAAAAGGGGAAGGACAGAGAGAAAGGGAGAGAGAGAATCTTAAGCACGCTCCACGCTCAGTGCAGAGCTCAACGTGTGGCTTGATCTCATGACCATGAGATCACACCCAAGCTGAAATCAAGAGTACGACACTCAACTGATTGAGCCACTCAGGTCCCCCTCATTTAAGTTATTTTGACTTCAAGTAATATTTTTATATTACACATTGATGTATTTATATGTAGCTAACAAGAGGATGCCAGGCAGCATAATGTTATTCCTAGACCCCAGTGTAGTATCTGGTACATAACAGGTATGCAATCAATAATACTGAATGAATGAATAAATAAAATAATCCTGGGTGAAAAATCAGGAGATTCCAGGTCTTACTGTGATTCTCCTAATGACTGTCAGTGTGACATAACCTATGACTCCCTATTTCAGTTTCCTAATCTATAAAATGAGATAGAAATAACCAATCTACCCACCTAACAGTCTAGACAGCTCCTTGTGTAGGAATAAAATAGCAGATATGTAAGACTTGTGAATGTTCCAATAACTGATAAACAGTCAAAATGGAATATATTCTTATTTGACTAAGATATTTCCATATTCTCTTTTAGAAATAAGCTTTCTGATTGGCACATGTCTTAGGGAAATGAAAATCACTTTATTTTAGAAAATTTAATTATATCACCATCAGGCAAGTACACTTTGTGAAATCTTGGAACCTAGAATCTCCTAGAAATATAGCCTAATGACAGTGACTTGGGGCCTTGGAAAAATCTCAAGTACATCACATATAATCTTTTCCCTAATGCTTTCATACTCATGGACAGATGCTTCCCAAGGTAAATCCTTGGCATAAATTTTTTCAACCTGGATTCATAAGGGAAAGAAGGGTTATCTGAAGGCAATCAAACAATAGGCTAAGAGGGAAGAGGTGCACACTCACAAATTTGAGACTGAGACGAAAGAGACATGTTTTATTCAAAGTTCAACATCCATTTATTTTGAGGATAGAGGTGTCTGTGTTGTGACTCATGCATGCTGTGAAAAAAATGCCAAGTGTCTTGATAACTAATGTTAGTAAGGAAAGATGCACCAAGAGGGGGCAGAAGCTCATGAAATGCTAATCTTTGAATACAAGAGTGAGACTCAATTTTAGATTCTAATCTTTTTGGAACATTTCAAAGGACCTAATATTTTGGTAAAAAAAAGAGGAGATATTTATGTATTCTGAGAGCAATGATAAACTTCCCTTTATTAGTATTCATCTTTGAGGTTTTCTTTTCTTCTTTTTTTCCTCACTGCTTCGGCTTTCCTGTTTTGCTTTTGTCTTCGTGCTGTCCCTTATCTTCCCTCTAAGCTTTCAGACTGAACATGGCATTCATTTCCTTTTGAGCTTTCAGACGTGTCTATTTACCTTAAAAAAAACCTGGTTGTGAAGGTACTCCTTTTATGCCAGGTGTTGAAAAACCATAACTTTAAGCCAGAAGGACAATACTTCCTTCAAAACCCCTCCTTTAACAGATGATTTTTCAGAGCATTAAAAAGGTCATAAAGAGACATTTCCCCTGTCATTGAATGTATGATGAATATTATATCCTGAGAGTGAATGGAAGAGCCATTTAAAAAAAGTCTGAAGAACAAATATTAGGGCTTAGTTAGGGACTGCACGTTAACAAATTAATTCTACAAACTAACAAGGTCAAACACTGGCAACCTCCATTATAAAATGCCTTGGGGTGAAGGCTTAGCAAGAAGTCAGTCTTGCATAAGTATAAAAGCCAAACTCTTTTAACAACTACATTGCTGGAGATGATTTACTTTTATGTGGTATTTTTTTTTTTTAATTTTAGACCTTTTACCTGAATGGAAATATTGATTTGGCTAATAGGACACACATATTTTTTTCATCTTAAGATAATAATGGCTTCAAAGGAAGAGGTGAGTAGGACTCAAAAGAAGCAATCACAGACCACAAGCATAGAATAATTTCAATAATGTTGTATTTGAGTACAAAAATTGAGTTAACTAAACCATGGCCTCCTTCAACTTGTAATTCAAACACACAAAATAACTTGACTTCAATAGGCAAGGAAAATTCACACTTACTTGGAAATTTCTAAGGTACTTACAGAAAGTCAAAGAGGGGACTTAAAGTGAGGAAAAATGTATCTGATTAATAATTAATAAACTATTGTTGATTCAAGGAATATTGTTGAATAGAAGCTTTTCAACATCTTAAATACATCTTGATGTTAAACGCAGTGGTGTTGAATGGTTTTAAAAGAAATGTTGGCTCTGTATCAAGAAATCTGCATTTAATACCTAACTAGCTGGATTTAATATCTTTGTATTAGCCAGTCTTGAAAGAAACTAGCCATATCCAAATTCATGCATTGTGATTTGCATGTTTTGAGTCTGATAAATGTAGCTATAGAGAATACATATGTTTTAAAAAAGTAACCATGCCACTTGCTCTTTTGAATTGTTCTGCTGCATTTTTAAAAGTTTTAAAAATGGCTACTTGTACATAGAACAGCAACTGTTGCTCATTCTGTCTTTTCCTCGACTTCAGCAAAGGGATATTTTAAAAAGGAATACATTAGGAGTGCATCAAGAGACATAATGCAAGGGAAATGTTTTTCTTTTCCTTTTTTTTTTCTTAAACCTTCACTGCAAGCATTTTGTCTGCTCTGCAGAAGAGAATGTCTCTCATAAAACCTTCATGGCCACTGTCACTGTGGTCACATTCTTAACTCCATCAAGGCAATTGGCATGGACCAAAAAATATGATACTACTAAGGAACAGCCTATACATCTCTGGAACAACACAAGGGTTTTGGTTGAAAATAAACACAGCTGAATCACCTGTAAGAATGTATGGCTGAGCTAGTTAGAAAAAAAGCTGTTTTGAGCTACATTTTCCTTTTCCTCTTTTCCTCTGTGTCACCATAATTCAGGAAGCTTATTTCAGCTAATAACAACAGCATTGTGAAACACTGACATGGAATATTTGGATCTCAAATATGAATGGGAGGATTTGTTTCAGAAGTTTGAAAGATCAAAACTTTGAGAAGAGTGTATTCCATACCCTAGAATTTGGGGTTAATCAATGACCATAAAATTGGGGGCCAAATGGTCTCTGAGAATTTTGAAACATAAGCTGAATATACAGTTGTTTTACATCACTAACAGCCAAGTTCATTAAAAATTTTTTTTTAATATTTATTTAGCCTTCAGAGAGAGAGATAGTGAGACAGAACATGAATTGGGGAGGGGCAGAGAGAGAGAGGAACACAGAATCTGAAGAGGCTCCAGGCTCGGAGCTGTCAGCACAGAGCTGGACTCGGGGCTCGAATTCACGAGCTGGGAGATCATGACCTGAACCGAAGTCAGATGCTCAACTGACTGAGCCACCCAGGCACCCAGTGAAATTTATTTTTAAAGCATGCAAAAGAGTGCTGTGGGAATTTTATGGTTTCTTTTCTGTTAACGTTCTATATTCAGATATAAAAATTTTTAAATATTTAAATAATTATATTATTTATATAAATAACATAATTTATACTTTAAGTATATTGCTTACATAAGTTTAAGAATATTTAAATTTTTCATACTTGAAAAAATATATATATTAGCAAAATAATATAACAAACATCGGCGAACAACCCATTATCCAACCTAAGAACTAAAATGTTAACATGACTTGTGTCTATCTATGCACATTTTACTATCTCATCCTACTTTCCAGTAGAGAAGACTAGATTTATACTAGCAATTTGTGTACCAGTATAGGAAACTAACGCTATAAATAGTTATTTTGGCATATGTAGTTAAGGCAAAGGCAGTATCTGGTCTAGCTTTTCTTATCTTCAGAATTATTAAAATGGCTTTATAGTCAACATATTTTAAGACACATCCATATTTTTGCCAATGGTTTGCTTCATGTAGTGTCTTAACTACTTTTTAATGTTTGATTCCGTAAATACAACATTGTTAATTTGTCTATTCCTTTGTCAAAGGACATTGGCGTGGCTTCCAGCATTTTGTTGTTATTAATACTCTGCTATTGATATTTTTGCATGCTTCTTGTACACATATGCAAGAAGTTTGCTAAGATTTGTATGGAAGGGCAGAACTACTGGTTTGCAGGACATGAGAATGCTTGTTTAACCTTACGAGATAATGTCAATCAACAGGGTTTCTGATAAAAAGTCCAAATTTACATTCCCACCAGCAGGGTATAACAGTTCCTGCTGATTTTCATCCTCTCATATATCATAGTTCTTAATTTTTTGGCACTCTAGTGGGTATGTGTAATTACAAATGATTTTATTAACTAAGTAATAATCCCCATCTCACTGTAGTCTAAATTACATTTCATTCATTGCAGCATTTACCACGTAATTATTGAGTGCCTACTATGTGCCAGGTACTGTTGACTGTGCCGTAAATCCAGCAATAAACAAAACAGAAAAAAAAAAAAGCCCTGCCCTCATGAAGATTAAGTTCTAATTGGGCAGAGACTGAAAATTAACATAATAAATAAGTGAATTATGTAGCATATAAGGAGATAACAAGCAACACTGAGAAAAATAAAGTGACATGGAGAATCTGGAAATAGAGGGCCAGTTGCATTTTTAAATATGGTAGATTTTTGGGGCACCTGGGTGGCTCAGTTGGTTAAGCATCTGACTTCGGCTCAGGTCGTGATCTCCCGGTCTGTGAGTCTGAGCCCTGCACCCGGCTCTGTGCTGATAGCTCAGAGCCTGGAGTCTGCTTCAGATTCTGTGCCTCTCTCTCTCTCTCTCCCCCCCACCCCCTCACTCGTGCTCTGTCTGTGTCTCTCAAAAATAAATAAACATTAAATTTTTTTTAACTTAAAAAAGGTTAATTTTTGTGAGAGAGAATTTGAGCAAGGACTTGCAATAACAAGGCCTTAATGATGTAGAGGGAGCCGCCAGGGCAGAAGGGATCCTCATATGTTTGAAAACCAGTTACAAGGACATTACATCAGGAGCAAATTGAGCGAAGAGAGAGTAATATGGGATGAGACTGAAAGGTAATTATGGGGCTGGGCCATCTAGCGTCTAATAGGCTACTTTAAAGCTTTTAGCATTTATGTGGTGAAATGTGACTCTATTGAAGGGTTGTGAGCACAGAATTTACATGTTGTGAGGCAACATGGTAGAAGAGGCAGAAGGATGCAGACCAGTTAGAAGTTTAGAGAAATGTGAAAGATGATGATGAATTGGACTGTGGTGATAAAAATGGAGGTAAAGTTGAGGAGAGTATCTACTTCTAAAATATCGGATCATTTTGTCGTTGAACATGGGCTATCTCTCTGTGTAGGTTTTTATAATGTCTCTCCATAATGTCAAATTTTCTACACACATATCTGCTCATCTTTTGTTTCTGTTTTATTGTAAAGAGTCCCTATCCCACCTCTTCTTGCTCTTGCTCTTGGTGCTTTAAACATTGTTTCAGTTCGTTACTTCTGTGAGATGCCATTTTTGTACAGTGTCTTTCTTTACAACATGGGTAAAACCCTGCTAAATTCTTATTAATTCTAGCAATTTGTCTATAGATAATTCTAGGTATTTTATGTGGTCAGTAATATCACCTATAAATGATGTTTTCTTTCTTTAAGTAATCTTTTAAATATTTATGCTTTTAATTTATTTTGCCTTTCTTAGTGTACTGAAAAAGATCCTCAATAAAATTGGAATAAAAGTTAGTGGTATGGGAATTCTTGGCTTATTCTGGATTTTGAAGGGAATGCATTTAATATTTTACCACTAAGAGGATATTTGTGATAGGCTTTTTGATATATATCTTTTACCAGGCTGAGAATCTCTCCTCTAGTCTTAGTTTTCTAGATGCTGGATTGTATAAAATTTCCATATCTCTTCGATGATCTTATGCTTTTCCTTTTAAATGTTTATGTAGTTTAATAGATTTTCAATGTTACAGTATATTTGTATTCCTAAAATAAGTCACACTTGGTCATGTGTATTTCTTATGCTATTCTGGATTCAGTTGTATATGTATTGTTTAAGTTTTGCATCTATATTCATAAATGAGATGAAGTTATGATTTTCCTTGCTAAAACTGTCCTTGTCTAGTTTAAAAATGATACCAATATTTCTATTTCTCAGGTTTCAAATCCACTCTACAGAATTTGTACACATTAAAATCCTTAGTCCTTACTAATACCATACTTACTAATACCTTTACTTAATTACTACATATCTTTAATAGCTTACTTACCAATACTTACAATACCTACAATACTTAGGAAATGTGTGTATTTCCTACATATTGTCACAATTCAAAGATTTGTGTATATGTATATATATACATAGCCTAACACACACACACACACACACACACACACACACACGTTTTTATTTATTTTTGAGAGAGAGAGAGCAAGCAGAGGAAGGGCCGAATCCCAAGCAGTCTCCATACTGTCAATGCAAAGCCCAATGCAGAGCTTGAACTTATGAATCCATGAGATCATGACTTGAACCAAAATCAAGAGTCAGATAGATGCTTGACCTGAGCCGAATCTAGAGCTGGATGCTTAACAGACTGAGACACCCAGGTACCCCCTACTCGTGTATATTTTAAGGCAGCAGATATTTGCCTAAGCTGATGAATAAACACTCAGTCAATATATATTATGTCTGTTGTGCTTTTCTAATTCATAAAGGATGATTAACTTATATTTATAGATAAAAAACAAAAGAATGATTATTCTATGGGGCTGAGGTGTCACAAACCAATTCCTACAAGAGTGTGATGTTTTGAACATATGAATGCTAAATCAGAATCTCTATGTGAAGTGTCTACTTTTTTTAATGTGTGTATATATGTATATGTGTATATATATGTGTACACACATATGTATGTATATTTATACACACACACACATATATATATATATATTACAAAAGTTTTATGCATGTACTAGTTTCCAGATCTTTACCCTAGCCATCTAGGCTCCTGTTATCACGTCTGCCTGCTTTTAGATCATCTAATATTTTCAGGTTAACTCTTACTTACAGTGACTTGACTAATTCACCCTCAGGTCGGAGATCTCTTCAAGCTGTAAGGCTCTTTAAGTTGTTATCACTTCCAGATTTCACCAGACCATAGAAATTGTTAAATAAATAGAATGATTAGACCTGAATCTGTTAAAACAACAACCTAGAAAAAAAATTAAACAACTTGGTAATATCAAGAAGTTGTTTAAATGGATTATTTTTTTTCTTCACGGTATTACGGAGTTAGACATTTGCTTTATACAATGGCACTGGATTTGAAAACTCCAAAGTTATATTTATTTGACAATTTGATGAACTCCCTGTGTAGGATTGTGAGATAAAAATGCAAGATGTGTAATATTTGGGACATATGCAAACAAGTATTTGCTGTTTATTCAAATTTTATTTTTTCAATTTTTCAGTTTATTCAAATTTACCTGGGTGTCTTATAATTTTGCTTGCTAAATATGGCAACCCTCTCCCTAGGGGAATTAAAAACAAAAACAAGTTTTCATAAACACAGTGTGTAATTTTAAAGTAGCACCCAGCTCATCTGATTAAGCCTATTATGTCATCACTTCAAGTGGTTAACATCTGTTCTAGCTAGTCAAAAATAAAAGCAAGACAAATCAATTGGGAGTTTGGGTACATCCTTTATATACATTTAAATAGAATTTTATGCAGTTCTTGGTATGTGGTATATCTTTTACGTATGAAATAGAACTGTGGGGTACAATAAGAATAAGCGAGAGAAAAAGGAGTTGCTGGATCCTCTCCTGATGATGACTAAGGGTGAAGACTTCTCTCAGGAGTCTGGGTCACCAGTTCACCTTGAGCAATTAACTCAAGATGCTTGGACACTCATACATCTTTTAGAGATGGATATAAGTGAAGGAAGAGGACAGAACTCTGAAACATAATTACTTGGAGAGTTGAATCAGGGGTCCAGGACCAGAAAATGACTTGGTTAGAAAGTAGACGAAATAACTGGTATTTTCAACTAGTCCCCATAGGTGCCAGTCAAGACCTGATGCCCTTAATTGCCCATTCTATGATGTGATGAGAATCCCTGGAATATTTCAAAGAGGAAGTACTGATAAATGTGCCGTCTATTGATAAATTTTCAGTTTCTGAGACGTTTATTTTCCAAGTAGAATAAAAGAATAATTCCCATTTCTATGAATAAACTTGCAATTATGTTGGGAAGAAAAATTCCAAATAACTTTAAAGCCATTTTGGGAATTTGTGTTAAACCAAACAGAAAAGTCACATAATGACTGAAGCCATTCATGGCTTTTGAATGGCTATGGTCTGAGTATGCAAATTATCTCATATATGTAATTATTTTAGGTAATACTATAATCTGAGCAGAGAGGAAGGAAGCTCTTACTAAGTTTTAGTGAATAAATAGATTTTTTTACTATGGTTTGGCAAAAGCCATCTGCCTCCCACCCAATATGACTCCGACCTTGATTTTAACTCTCATCTATGAAAATCAAAGCAAAACAAAGGGTAAAACAAACACAATAGGCAAAAATCATCAGCATTAAATTTTGCAATTTAACATATGCCTATGTTAAATTGCAAAAAAATATTTAAGATAAAGTGCCAATGTGCCAAATATTTATTTACAAATAAAAATATTTGTTTTGATATTATCTCTTACTAGTGTGTCTTTAGTTAGAAATAGAAAACTGTTCGGGAATTTGAGTATCAGTCCAGTTTCAATAATTAGTCCTGTTGGCTGATCATGAAGCTTCAGTATTTTGAGTAGCAGAATTTTCTTAAGCCCTCTGGTATTGTTAATACCACCTATAGAACACTCTTGCCAATAAACAGCAAATGTTTCACTTTCTGAAGTCACTCATGTATTTTGAAAATTAACTTGAATTGGATCTGTCATTTCTTATTTCAAATATGTATTTTTTATTTAATTATTTTTTTGATATTTTTTTTCATATTTTGTAACGATTTTTCTCTGCTCTCAATGGTTTAACATGTGATATACAAAAATGCTCTAGGGAAAATTACCTATTAAGATGGGGTTTATCAGTATCATGGATTGTGCAAAATAGTTTGCAGTTGAATAATATTCCTTATATGTTAATATATAATATATATATATAATAATAATATATATGTTAATAAGGAAACTTATTACCTCTTGAATATGTATCACTTTGGGAATAAACTTGTCTGTAAAGAATATCGAGCAGAAACCACATTTTGATTCCAGAAGTCAAACTGGTCAATTCCCAGTGCAAAACTAGTCCAAAGGTCTAAGTGTATTTTTTGTTAATATCTCTGAATAAAGGATGGAAGGAAACTTTTCATTAGCTATTTAGCTCTCCATAGTGGAGCTCTAAAGATATCTTTTTGGTCCATGAATAGATTACTAAGGATTTATTTGACATGTAATAAATTCTAGGTGCTATACTGAGTAGTACACAGCATAGTCTGTGTCTGCCTTCATGTTTATTTAAAAAACAGGACAAAGATTTGTGTCCAAAAAATCAGGTGTCTATTTAACTGCATTAAAATGAGACGTGGCACAGCCACATCTATCCCTATTGTGCTACAAATTAAGTGCAAATTCCTCATCTGGAATTTTATACTCCCCATAGTATGACCACACCCTCTTTTGAAGTTTTTGGTCCATTGTTTTCCTCATATCAACACACCATAGTTTGATGGGGCTCTTAGCAATTAGTTAAAACTAACATTAGACAATTTTTAGAATGCTCATCATGTGTCAAGCATTTTAGGTGTATGGACTCATTCAATCCTCATAACAATTCTAAAGGTAGTTACTACTGTTATCCTCATTTTATAACCTGAAGAAAAGAAAAAGAGAGAGGAAAAAAAAAAAAAAGAAAAAGCAAGGCATGAAGACGTTAGACAGCTTGTCCAAGGTCATAGAATTAGAGGTTGGCACTGCTAGCAGGTGAACCTCGGCTGGCCGGTCCCAGAGCATGTTGGTATCATCACTCTGTTAATGTGTCCTTCTTGCCTGCTCTTCTGACCTTCTAGTCTTGTTGTTCCTCCTTACAATGCTTCTTTCTACCATTAAAACTTTGTCTTTTGGCACCTGGGTGGCTCAGTCAGTTAAGCAACCGATTTCAGCTTGGGTCATGATCTTGCGGTTCATAGGTTCAAGCCCCTGCTTCGGGCTCTGTGCTGACAGCTCAAAGCCTGGAGCCTGCTTTGGATTCTGTTTCCCTCTCTCTCTGCCCCTCCCCCACTCATGCTCTGTCTCTCTCTCTCTCTCCTTCAAAACTAGATAAACATTTTTTTTTAATTTTTTTTCAACGTTTTTTATTTATTTTTGGGACAGAGAGAGACAGAGCATGAACGGGGGAGGGGCAGAGAGGGAGACACAGAATCTGAAACAGGCTCCAGGCTCCGAGCCATCAGCCCAGAGCCCGACGCGGGGCTCGAACTCACGGAGCGCGAGATCGTGACCTGGCTGAAGTCGGACGCTTAACCGACTGCGCCACCCAGGCGCCCCAAAGCTAGATAAACATTTAAAAAAATAAGAAAAGGGGCGCCTGGCGCCCCAAAGCTAGATAAACATTTAAAAAAATAAGAAAAGGGGCGCCTGGCGCCCCAAAACTAGATAAACATTTAAAAAAATAAGAAAAGGAGCGCCTGGGTGGCGCAGTCGGTTAAGCGTCCGACTTCAGCCAGGTCACGATCTCGTGCTCCGTGAGTTCGAGCCCCGCGTCAGGCTCTGGGCTGATGGCTCGGGGCCTGAGCCTGTTTCCGATTCTGTGTCTCCCTCTCTCTCTCTGCCCCCCCCCCCCCGTTCATGCTCTGTCTCTCTCTGTCCCAAAAATAAATAAAAAACGTTGAAAAAAAATTTAAAAAAAAATAAGAAAAACAAAACCAAACAAAAAAAAAACCTTTGCCTTTTATTGAATTCCTACTCATCTTTTAAAGTTGTTCTCAAACATCACCTTTTCTTATGGACCATACAAAATGTACCTTTTCTATTACTCTAAACTACTCTGTAGAACTTTATTTAACTCTCTTCAGCTGTTTATTTCTGGCCTATATTATTGTAATCTTTGCACTTATCTGCATTGTGAGATTATAAGCTTCTTTTTTTTTTAAAGTTTATTTTGTAAGAGAGAGACAGAAAGAGTGAGCAGGGGAAGGACAGAAAGAAAGGGGGAGAGAGAGAATCACAAGCAGGCTCCATGCTGTCACTGCAGAACATGTGGGGCTCAACCCATGAACTGTGAGATCACAACATGAGCCAAAACCAAGAGTCGGAGGCTTAACTGACTGAGTCACTCAGGTGTCCCAATTATAAGCTTCTTGATCTTATCTTCATTCAATCATTTATTCATTCAACTGGATGAATGAATTCATTTATTCATGCAACTCTCACTGTTCCAGTCTCTGCAGAACATGGAGTAACACAATGTTCTAGACCTGGAGGAAAGCCTTTTAGAGTGGAAGGCAATTACAACAAGTAATTACACGAACAGCTGGGTCAGTGCAGTGACAATAAAGTGCAAGCGTGGCAAAACCAGAAGTTCGAACTGAAGCTCATTGGTGACTGGGGAGATGGGGGACAAAAAAAACTTTTTGGATTGTTGATACCAAGCTGAAATGACTGGTACTGAAACATGGAAGTGACTGGTGAAGAAACGGATGTCCTAGTCCAAGGGGCCATCAAACTGTGTTCCTGCATACAGTAAGTGCTTAACAAACATTGGTAGAATGTAATCAAATTAAAATCACTACATTCATTTTTCTCTTTGTCAGTCATACTGGGTGTTGCCATGCATACCCAGTGAGAACAACTTTGAAGCCATTGATCAGAAAGGACGTTATAGAAATGAAAAGTTTCAGCTTTTTGTGAAGTTCTCTGCCGAGCAATCTCACAATTGCACATCATGGTTAATAGTTTGGCAAATACTATGGGCTTTGTAGTCTTTATTTTCTTTAAAGCTGTCTATTTTTTTAGAGATTTCTAGATAAATACATGGCAGCACTCCACACAGAGTGCACAGAACAGAACATTCAAGGATAAATCCTACCAAGCTGAGGGGATAAAAGAATTTTTAAAAAGTCAACTTGAATTTCAGGTGGTTAGTCTGGGCAAAAAGAGAATAGAAACAGCTTTTATTTAGCACATTCAATAATTCAAATCACTGGAGAACAGTAGTGGTGTCATCCCCAGGCAGAAAATTCTCTTATTCATTTTTAAAAATAATTTTTTATGCCAATGGTCTATTTCTATCATCTAATGAAAGCTGAAGATCGATTCTTCCCTGGTGAGTGCAGAGAGTTGGCCAAATGTGGCCGCATCACGGGTGACATATGTCAATACCTGTGGAATTATAAAAATGGGCAACCAGAGCTGGCTCTGGTGTTTTAATATAAAAAAAAAGTATTATAAGGATATGAGAACATGTGTGCTCCCTATGATCTTTGTACCAGGAAAAGTGTGATAGATGTTTCCAGTCAAAAAGCGCTCATACTTTTTTTTTAATATAATATTGTGGAAAATTGAGTGGCTATAATAGTGATTGTATATATAAAATGTTTACTTGAAATGTATTTAAATAACTTTTCCTCAGCATAGTATTAAAGAAAAAGAACAGTACTTTCCATGGCATATGCCCACATTTGTGCTTTAATCATAACAGCCTCGTTTTCCAAAGGTTTATTTACATAAGTGCTTTCTCTGTAAATGTTACATTAGAAAAAAATACACACGTTCACATAACCTTTTAAATCAACGACTGCTGGCAAAATGAATGGAGGAGACCCAAGAAATATGCCAAAAGTGGTTTGGAAATGTAGTTAGCCTTAATGCTGTTTGTAAAATTCATTTTAACTCGGATGCCTGATTGCATTGCAACACTTTTTCAAGGTTCCATCTGGCACCGTAAGTGTAGTGGGTAATCTGTGCTGAAAAGGGAGTTTGGGAGGTGTTAAGTACGTTGCCTCATGGGGGTCTTGGACTAAGCTTTTCAGGCAGAGGTACTTTGGACTGATTAATATCTGGCGAACCTGACTTTACATCTTCATCTTGTGCCCTGGAGGCCTGCTTTTCTAGAGTAGGCCCTCACTTCAGCACCTTTTTAGTGGATGATAATGAGACCGAAGGACCCCCTCCTAGCCTGGTGAAAGGTATTGTCCTTGGATATTTAGACTCTTTTTACTTCCTAGATGTATTATTTAAAAGGAGCTGATGAAACCGACCAACTGTGTTGATGTCTACAAGGATAAAGCTAGGACAACAACAAAAGTCATAAACGTCCTAATGACTGAGGGAAATGTTTAATGAGCCCTTCAAATTTTGTTCAATTCTTAAACTCACTCTTCTCATTCTGACGTCATTTTTTCTCAATTCACGGAGCACATTTTTTTCTTTGGCCTGGCACTGACCCAAATGTTGTAATTGTGAGACCACAAAACAAAGTAATGTATTTTGACTGTTTGAGTCCTGGATTATTTTATAAATGCAGAGATATAAACGCATTTAAGATTGAGAGAGATACCAGGAAACCTTATTTCAGTCACTTTTAATGTTAGCTTTCTGAGGGCAATCTAAGAAAATTCTGTCTCTAGTATATCCTCCCAGGCCCCTCCCTGGGGGTGCAAAATTCTTTCTCAAGATTACACCACCATCTGTTTTCATTCGTTTGGTATTTGGCTGCAATTGTTTCACAGGGTATATGTTTGAATAATAATTAATAGAAGTAAATCAAACCTCTCAGAGAAATAATTCTCATATGTGGAATAACAAAACCAGATGAAAATGTGACTAGAAATAGCAAGTTTATTTTCAAAGTTGAGGACTGGAGATTTTGCCTTGTGGCCTTGATCAAGGTCAATAGGACTCATGTGAGTAAGTCTTGGCAAAGTGCTCGAAAAATGCTATCCCCAGCAAGTATCTAAGGAAACTGGACCCAGGTTAAAAAAAAAAAAAAAAGTCAAGAAAACACAGGCGCATGAAAGAAAGAAAACCTCAGAAACTAATTGTTTAGAAAAGCTAGAATAGCATGCTGTATTAAGTCATTCAGTATTCTTGGCAATATATTGGAGGTAAAATTTTGTATTCTAGAGCAACCATGACTAATTCTTCCACCTGCTGTCCCTCGGTTTCCATATTTTTTCATTGGCGTTTTCTTTCCTTGGCTCTGCTGAATTCAGCTCTCCCCTCTTGGGGAAGACCAACGAAGAGTCCAATTTTTCATTATTCAATATGGCCTAAAAATCTCATCAACATGCTGATCTCACTTTGAAATCAATGGAGTCTCAGCCCCCTGAAGAGGTATTTAACTAAATGAGAAGCAGCTCATGGGAAAATGACAGGGAAACCATTTTACCATGCTAATGTACATTTCAAATCCAGATGTGAAAACATGATGGACAATAGAGGCAAACCTGTTTGACAAAGGCCATAATGCAAAGAAACATATTATGTCAAGAATTAATTTAATTCATATAACAAATATCTCAATCAGACAAAGGGGGGAACAAAAGGAGGCATTACTTGATGTAATTAATGTTTAGTATGATCAACATGATTCAATATTTACTTGAACCCCTAAGCTAACAAGTAGTATACCAGGGTCTCTAATTTTTTATTGTCTGTGACTAGAAACAACATTTTCAGAATTATAAATAGTACATTTGGTTACATTGCATTATAGAAGTTTATCTATAGTGTCTATGTTTTATCATAGAAGGATGATAATTTCCAGGAATAATCAGAAATCTGGTTATCCCCTGAGAACATTATTTCCTTTGTAGGTCTGTTCAATGGAAAGGCTCGTTCCCTGGGACTTCTCACTTTTTTCAATACTGGGAGTATTGTCATTCTTCAAGATTTTATTTAAAAAAATGTTTAGTTTATTTATTTATTTTGAGAGAGAGAATTCTGAGCAGGTTCCACATTGTCGGCCCAGAGCCCAACACGGGGCTCGAACCTATGAACCGTGAGATCATGACCTGAGCCAAAACCATGAATTGGTCGCTTGGTTGACTGAGCCACTCGGGCACCCCTCCAAGAATTTAAAATCCACACAAAAACTTTCAACATGAAAGTAGCACCATTTGCTACCCTGTCTGTATCCTTTCTATCATTTACTTTTCATTTACATTTATATAAAGTTACATAAATATAAAAATACAAATTTTCATTCACATTTCAGATAGTGATCGAGGACAATGACTTGTATGTTACAGTCGTACCCATCCCTTCACTTTCTATTATCATATGTGATTTCACCATATAAATCACCCCAAATATCTCAAATCTCGTGGCTTATTTCCTCTATGCCAATGTCTTTTCCTTATATTTCTCTCCAGGGGCTTATCTCCATAGCCGTATCCTGAACATTGCCCTCACTGGAAATGGAGCCTCCACAAATAGGATTAGAAGGTTTAAACTCCATTGTCTTTCTTTCCAACTACATCATTTCTTTTCAGACACCTTACCAGCATGCCCCACAGTCTTCCTCTTTGATCTTGCTGGGCGCATTCAGTCTCTTGACATCCAACTTTTTCTTCTAGTTCTGGACTTACGTTAGATATTTGTTCATTTTCACTTCATTCCACTCCATTCATTCATTTCAGGTGTCCTTTAGCTAACAGCCTCAAGTCTTTTGCCTTCCTGACTTTCTGCATCATCATTTCTAATTCCCTGGCCAATCAAACACGTTAAAAATTGCCTTCTACTTTCCTACACCTGTTAGCTTTGAAACATCACAGGCAATCACACTTTCATAGCTGTTTTTTGATTGATTTAAAAAACTCTCCTGATCTTTCCATTTGTTCTTCATGCCCCTTACCTGTTTTCTTGCAAACTTAGAGATAATCTTGCCTTCTATTTCAAAGAGAGAACAGTGTGAGCCACCAAGCATGACCTTTCTTTACTAACTCTCCATCCTCTTACAAACATGTCTACCTCTGCCTCTAGCTTCATTTTCTTTTCTTCAGTCTCTTAGACTGAGACTAATCCCCAGTTCCTCTCTATCGCCATTTTTTTTAAGTCAGTATTAAAAACAAACAAAACCACAGATGTATCTCCAGATTGTGCACTACCTTATATGGTACCCGTTTATCTTCACAATAGCTTTGTGTGTTTGTCCCTGGTTCAGCAGTGTTGAATGTTTGGCCAATGGCACATTGTGAGTGGCGGAGCTCCAACCCATTTCAAGTCTTTTTCTTCCCTCCACACTGCATTGTTAGTTATCTTTTCCTATGCAATCTTTCAAATTAAATGTATGCTCCTTATTCATTGCATCCATCACAGTACTTAGCCCCCTACCTTCTAAGGTGGAATCTTGGCTTCAACTGTGATAAAATAATTACAATGACTCAGTGCTTTAAATTCTGGTACTTACAATATAAAAATCATGTAAACTCTGTTCTTGGTGTCCAATTTACAGAAATGTAACAGAAGAACCTTTCCAATAGCAGTCCGATGGATGTTGGCATGATCTTTTGAACGCTTGAAAAGAGTAATGGTTTACATCACTGAACTATAAAATTGTACTGCCGACTCCTAATGACCTTCTTGACTGTCAAGATTTCCCTCTGGTTCTCCAAATGCCTGAAATTATAAAAGAAGAAAAATCTGAAATGCTAAAATCATATTATAAACTGCACCTGGAGAAAATGCATCCAGGGGTCATAAAATCGCTAGGTTATGCAAATGAAACAATTTTATTTGAAAAAAAATCATAAAGAGAACTTATACCATGAATCAAAGTATCCAAAAAAGAGAGAGAAAAACCCTATATTTTTATTCAATTTTCTATTCCATTTGGGATAAATATTTATGAAATACATTAAAGAAAAGTTTTTGTCCAAATAACTTTGCATATACAATTGTGAAATTATTTGTAGATGCTGCTTTTCAGTCGTATTGTGGGTATTGATTTTCAGTATAGCAATGGAATAACATCTCCCTCACTTGCAGTATGAAAGGTAATTTTCCTGCTTTATTTTTTTCTCCTCCTGTTTTTGTGATATTATTACCCTTATGTGCCAATAAGTGTCACACCTGATGGGATGCATTTCCATAAGCTTTTCTAGACTTTGTTATGTATGCATCTCTAGTTACTTTAAAGGATAGATGACACCAAAAAGATTTAATCCATGTGTTAAGTCCAGGCCCATCTGAAGAGAAATACTTCAATATGAAGACATTAGTAGTGTTCTGACGGAAAAGTGATACCCGTCTTATTTACGGAGTAGTGTTCAAGGGCATTTCCTGTCATAAAAGAATGTAAAGAAAAGGAAATACTTATCAGCACAAGTATGGGTCAGATTTTAAAACTACCCTTTGCAGTTTGAACCAATTTTCTAATTGTCTAATATGACATAGCATCATGTGAGAAGTGTCGGAAATCCCAACCATAAAACTGATGTCATTAAACCATCATAAGCAGAACACTGTGCATCTTTGTCCTATTAATGTGTATAATTAGAGGCCCCTTGTTCATTTCATGGCAATTATAATATTTTTTCCAATTGTACCAGACAGATCATTTGCATTCCTTCACATTCTGTAGTATCAGCTCATGAGATGTTTTAAATGGGAATCACTCAATGTGATGTAAAAAAGGAGATCAAGAGATGAAACAAATGACTCTCTTTTGCTATCAGTTTGGGAAAACTGATGAAAGCATTGGAAAGAAGGTGGC
Source organism: Felis catus (assembly GCF_018350175.1). Classification (NCBI taxonomy): domain Eukaryota; kingdom Metazoa; phylum Chordata; class Mammalia; order Carnivora; family Felidae; genus Felis; species Felis catus. The sequence goes on from NC_058375.1 coordinate 66,014,997, forward strand.
CAGATGGTGAAGTGTTTTATCAGAGACTAAATTATGATGAGGTAGTTTGATATATTCAGTAATACCTGCTAAGACATTAAAAATGAGAGAGGAATAAAATCACATCTAACCTCAAAAGCGTTTGCTTGTTCTAAGTTTGGGCATTCTTCTTTCAACTTATTCCTTTTTGCTCTGGTAGAATTGGGGAATGAGATATGGTTTTTCATGTTATCATTTCACTTTGAATTAGACTAGTAGCTAGTTCCATTAAGTTTGTCAGGAGAAGTAGAATTTGCCAGTATCATATTCTGTAACTTAAAACACTGTTCTCTAGAGAGATTATGTGGCAGGTGCAGGCTTATACATATTAGAGTGAATGACTCCTCTGCTGAAGTTTCATGGGAAGAATTTATTGGCTATCTGGTACGCATTTAGAACCCTCTTCTCTCTGTCAACTCTATTAATCGTTTATTTGATATTTATTCATTTAGTAAGAATATAGGGGTGCCATTTGGTGAAAACCCTACCCTCACAAATGCCTTTGTCTTTGCCTAATTAAATTTCTTTGAATCCCATTTAAAGAGGCGTTTTGGAGGCCTCTTTGTGGACAGACTCTCTTCTTGACCTAGCTCCAATCAGTGCCTCTGATCCCTCCCCAGGCCTCTACATCTGCATATTTATACAGATATAAAAATGAGTACATATTAAAGGTTTTATATAACTTGTTAATGAGGAAAATAGATATTACAACTTATTCAAAAGAAAAGTCAAAGCAGCACAAATTTATATGGGATTATGGAGTGTTGAAGTGAATACACACATGGAGGCAAAACTGGCTTTCCCACAGCAGGGGACGTTTGTCTTCCCATACAATTTATTTACATGTTGATAGATAAGAAGTATTTTATACAATAGCTGCCATAGAATTGGAATCAGATAGTCCAGGAGGATGTGCTATAAAAAATGTATAGTTTTGCATTAAAGCACAAAGCTTTCTGTACATTGTGTAGACATTATGAGCTTGATTATCTGTCCTCCTGGACTGTAGTAATGTTTCTGATGGTTTGGGTAATACGAGGACACTGGACCCCAGCTGAAATTCCAAAGAAAAATTCTAGAGTTGAATTTACCACCCTGATAGGTCAAATGGTGACTAGTCTGCAAAACTCCTAAGTCAGTCCTGAAATTGCTGGCACATAGGGGTAATCTGGACCTGATATCTTCAGAATGACTTTAGCAGCTAAATAGCAAAGAAAGACCGATGTTAAGAAATTTGGAATAAATAACAAAAACAAAAAATAACCAGGTGTCTTCAATGGAAAACTATGCATTGTTTAGACTATTATACCTTTCTGGGTTACTGATTCTAGCTTTTCTTTGCCTTTGAGCTATTTTAAAACTCTGCAAGTTGTATATAACTGTTAGCAATGAGAAATAATTCCTGTCAATATACATGCAAATAAATTTTGTCAGGTGGAGATTCAGTTGATTTCCCTCACTCCTTACCCCTCAAATACTCCTGTGAAAAAAGCCAATTTTAAGTCATTTGCAAATTTATTTCAACATTCCCTTATTTCACATAAATCTGTAGTTCTTTGATTTCTTTTTTGATAGACATACAGAATTTTAAAGACCAGTCTCATATTGGGTGGGTCACATTACAAAAGCAAGTAGAAATTGAAGGAAATAATAGCAAATTAGATTACTTGTAATATATCTCTGTCTTTATAATCTCTCTTGTACTTCTTAAGATGAATATGCCTTACTTTTGGGAATAAAAACTAAATATTTGGTTCATAGGGGGATATTTATTAGATGAAAAGCACTACATAATTACCATACTTGATAAATAACTTGCTGTCACTATATCTTACATTTTTATCAGAATAAATAAGATATTCAATTTAATTCAAATCAACTCAGTTCATTTCAAGTTAACATACCTCTACTGTAAGTGTCCTAGAGGTGCTTTAATTAAAAAAATTTTTTTGTTATCCAAGTTAAATATATTTTGTGTAGTTCGCTGTCGTTTTCATGGAAAACTATTTCATAATTGCAGGGTACTTCTCAGATTTGTATACAAGCAATAATCAATTATCAGAATTTCTTCTGGTTATTGGTAGAAGGCAGTGTCTTCTTTGAGAAAATAAATTGGTTTTTGCCAATAGTCTTACTCAGACATAGATATATTTAGACTTCCATGCCAGTCCCTTAGCCTTCATTATGTTATGCACAATGAATAGAAAATATTTACCAATGGAAAACATGTTGATATAGTGAAATGGTAAATTCTAGCTATTAGATTTAGGAAGATTACTTATGTAAGCATCTAATTTGAGGTGATGTTTTCATGTTCAATTGCAATTATTTGAAATTCTTTTAAAGAAAGTGCTCAATTACTTTAAATGTAGACAATGAGCAAATACTTTTCAAAGACAACACCACTGAACAATTTCTTATGAGTTTTCTTAGGGAAAAGATACGTGTATTTCTTTTGCATATGTAATACTATGGCAGCTTGAAATGGAAGAGACCATGTATTAGTCAGTTAGGCCTGCTATAACAGAATGCCACGGACTTGGCAGCTTAAAGAACAGAAATTTATTTTCTTGCCATTCTGGAGGCTGGAAAGTCCAAGATCAAGATACCAGCAAATTCAGTGTCTGGTGTATACAAGCCAGGACACCTGGTTCCCTTCTCACTATGTTTCACATGGCCTTTTCTTGGTGTGCCAGGAAGGCGGGGGGAGATACAGAAAGACAGAAAGAGATAGGAGTGTGAGTGAGCTCTGGTGTCTCTTGTTGTAAGGACACAAATCTATGGAATCAGGGACTCACCCTTACGTCCTCCTTTAACCTAAATTATTTCCTTCGAAGTCCTGTCTCTAAATACAGCTGCATTGGCGGTTAGGACTTCAACGTATGAATTTTCGGGGGATACAATCATTCAGTCCATAACAGAGCATATAGTTCAACTGTCATGAAAACTTTTGACTTTGTGTATAAGCATTTTGTTACAAATTGGTTAATGAATTATTCAATCTGAATAATATTTGCTGATACTAGCACACTTACACCTTACAGAGAAACTGACTCTAGCTTCGTGAAACCATCTTTAGTGCAAATATAAGACATTTACATTCTATCAATGAAATATGTTTCCATAGTGCAGTGCAATTGGTGAATTCTGGTCTATTGTTTCTTTCGTTTGAAATAGGCCCTCACATTGGAGCGAAAGTATAATATTTACTTATGTTACAGCTTTTCTGAAAAAAAAAAAAAGTTTGTATTTCTCCATTTCTGTGATAAAATCATTTGAAGAATACTTTTACTGATAATTAAAATGAGACTCTAATAACATAGCTTATTGTATTAACATTTTCTTTAATATTTATTTTTTTATTTTTGAGAGAGAGAGTGTGAGCAGGAGTGGGGCAGAGAGAGAGGGAAACACAGAATCTGAAGCAGGCTCCAGGCTCTGAGCTATCAGCACAGAGCCCGACGTGGGGCTCAAACTCACAAACTGTGAGATCATGACCTGAGCCAAAGTCGGACGCTTAACCAACTGAGCCACTCAGGCACCCTATCTTATTGTATTTTAAAAGAAGTTAGGAACTAAGTGCCAGTTGACATCCATCGAGTCATTGTGACTGTATCCTCCAAAATATCTACTCTTCAGTGTCTGTAGAAATGCATGGCTGTTATAGGCTGTATTACAGCCTATATGTTTGCCAAAGTGAGATTGTATCAACTGATATCTGCTTACATATACCATATTTTAAACATCTCTCCAAGGTTTACACATGAACCCACTGAAAGATCACTTTGCTAAAAGTCTCTTATACCCCCCAGTGTCTTTTGGTTTATTATTTTCTCTTGGCTACAACATGAAAGGCAATTAATCAACTTAAGCCAAGTTGCACAAACCTTTTTCCTTCTTACACTGTCATTTTGCAGAAGATTCACATTAAAGCATAAATAAGGAAAGAAGTAAGCCCCCTAACCCTGAATAACTGAGATGTATTTGTTTATTGCTATAAAACTGCTTCCCTTTGGTACTCTAAAAAAAATTAGAAATGTTCTTTAGAAGTAAAACTTTCCCTATTTGCAGATAACATGATACTATACATAGAAAACCTGAGAAACTTCACCAAGAAACTACTAGAACTGATACATGAATTCAGTAAGTTCACAGGATACAGGAGACAAAATCAATATACAGAAATCCACTGCATTTCTATACACTAAAAATGAAGAAACAGAAAGAGAAATTAATAAAGCAATCCCATTTCCAATTGTACTAAAAATAATAAAATACTAAGGAATAAACTTAAGGAAATCAAAAACGCAAGAAACAAGTGTTGGTGAGGATGTGGAGAAAAGGGAACTCTCGTGAACTGTTGCAATGCAAATTTGGTAATGCAAACTTGTGTAGCCACTGTGGAAGACAGTATGGAGTGTCCTCAGAAAATTAAAAATAGAACTACCCTATGATCCAGTAATAGCACTACCGATTTGAAAGGATATGTGCACATCTATGTTTATTGGAGCATAATTTACAATAGCCAAATTACAGAAGCAGTGCAAATGTCCATCGATAGATAAATGGATATGGAGATATATATATATATGTATATATATACAATGTATACAATATATATACATATATACACATATATGGAGATATATATGTATATATATGTATATATATATCTCAAATCTCCTTATCCATTATATATTATCCATTATATATATCCATGTGATATATACATATATATATATATAATGGAATATTACTCAGCCATAAAAGCCATAAAAAAGAATGAAATCTTGCCATTTGCAACAACATGGATAGAGCTAGAGAGTATAATGCTAAATGAAATATGTCAGCTAGAGAAAGACATATGCTATATGATTTCACTTATTGTGTGGAATTTAAGAAACAAAACAATTGAACAAAGAGAAAGAGAGAGAGAGAGACAAACCAAGAAACAGACTTTAAATTATAGAGAAAAAAACTGATGATTACCAGAGGGGAGGTTGGTGGAAGGATGGGTAAAAGAGGTGAAGGGAATTAGGATTATATTTATGAAGCTGAACACTGAATAATGTGTGAAGTGTTGAATCACTATATTGTACACCTGAAACTAATGTAACATTGTATGTTAACTATACTGGAATTAAAGGTTAAAAACTTAAGAAAAAATAGAAAAGTTCTTTATACTTTCAGTGTTCAGTGGTGATTATTCTTTCCTTAGGCATATCTTTCCAAATGCCTTTCAAGTTCCTAGTAAGGGTATAATACATTACTATTGTTTCTGTGGTCTGTTTTCTATTTCTTTTTATCGAAGTGGGGATTAAATGCTGCTGCAGAGTATGCAGAATTGAAGAATCACATAAACATGTCTTCCAAGGATCTCAAAATGCTACATTCTCATTTAGGATTTTGAAAATATTTCAAGGACTTCCCTTCCCATTGTTTTTCCAGAAATTGACCATCAGAATGATTTTCATATTCACTTTGACTTTAGAAAATACTCCTTTGTGGTCTTGTAATAAATTATGGACTCTGCTGCCTTTTGGCAACCTTCCCATACCACTTCCATTGTTATGATTTACAAAAGGGAACACATAAATTGATACACATGTAGACCCCGTTATTGGGAAGTTCTCATGCAAATGTTATTTATTGGGAGCTGATCACTAAGAATCATAAGAAAAATAGTTGGTCTTGACCCAGCTATTATGGCTCCTGTAATTATCATACTCAGCCATTTACATCACAGCTATATGCAGCCAAAGATCCACGAACACAATTCCCAGTAATATCATTGAAATTCAGCAGACAGACTTTGGAGCCAGACAAACCTGAATTTAAATTCCAGCGTCACTACACATAAACTTAACCTTCTGGAAGTTACTAACCTGTCTAAACTTCTGTTTCTTCATTGGAAGTTGATGAAATTAGAGATTATGTATATAACCACTTAGTATAGCTCCTGACAAAATTCTGAGAGTCAATAAAATCTTAGTATTGTTTTTTGTTATATATCTGTAAGGATAGGTTATTGCTTGTTTTTCATAGAAGTATTAGAGACAAATTTAGTCTCTAGCTATGTGTGATTGTAGAAAATATTTACAGTATGAAATATTTGTTATTTTTATAATATCAATGTGAAAATCTTAAATGTTTCCATATATTTATATTTATGAAATTTTATCCTATGTAAATAGTAGCAAGTAGATTGCAAGGCAAAAGTGGAGGCTTAGGGACCAGTTAGTGCAAATACACTGTGATGATAATTTGGGAAAAGGTGCTGGCAGTCTGATGGAAAGTTGTAGATAGATTTGTGAAGTATTTATAAGATAGATTCAAGAAGATTTGATGACAGGAAATAGGTTGTAGAGGGTAGATTCAAAAAAAAACTCATAGGTTTTTGTCTGAAGCAACTGTTTGCACTGTCATTTATTAAGAAAGAAAACGCTAGAGTAAAGTTGGGTCAGGGATAAAGTGAATTCAATGTTTTAAAAATTGATTAATAATTGGTGTGCAATAAAACACAGATATTAAGGGTCCAATTTGATGTGTTTTGGCTATTTTTTGGACTGGTGCAATAGCAGCACAAAATAATATCTGGAAGATTTTCATTAGCTTAGAAAATTCCCTCATGTCCCTTTCCAGTTGATTTCAACTCTCCTCTAGGCAATGATTTTATGACTTGTATTATCATAGATGGGCTTTGTGAATCCTCACACTATGTATAAATGGAATCATGCTGAATGTATTCTTCTGTGTCTGGGCTTTTCATTTAAACAAAATATTTTTGAGAATGTCGTGTGTCTTGGCCGCTCATTCTTTTACGTTGCCGAGTAGTATTCCATCGTATGAAACTATCCCAATTTGTCCATTCTCCTGTTGTCAGACTTTTGGATTGTTTCCTGGTTTTGTCTATTGTGGGTGAAAACTGCTATGAATATTCTACTACAAAGCTTCTTGCAGCTATGTGTTTTTATTTTATGTTACTATCAAAGAATGGGATTGCCGGGTTGTAGAGTAGATGTATGTTGAATTTTTAATAAGAAACTGACAAACAATTCTCCAGTGCTCTCGATTTTACAGTCTCAACAGCACTGTATGAAAATTCCAACTGTTCCACATTCTGTCCTGTCTTTAGTATAGTTTGTTTATTTTCCCATTCTAGTAGATGTGATTGGTTTTCATTTTAATTTGTGTTTCCCTGATCATAATTAATCATATTTCATATAGGTATTTATTTGTTTAATCAACATTTGTCCCCTCCAAAAACCCCCTTTTTTCCCCACTTTATCCAGCAATTGGCTAGATATGTGAGTCTGTTTTTGAACTCTATTCTGTTCAGGAATCTCTTCATCTATCTTTCACCAATATCACACTGTCTTAGTTATTGTAAGTTTTGGAATCAATTTGTTTTATTCCTTCAACTCTTTTTTTTAAAGATGATTTTCTAGATTCTTTGTATTTCCATATGAATTTTAGAATCTTCTTACCAATCCCTACTAGAAACCTTTTGGGATTTGGTTGAGTCCACAGGGCAATTTAGAAAGAATGGACATCTCTAAAATATTGAATCTTCCAATTAACAAAATGGCAAATCTATCCCTTTAGGTCTTCATTAATTTCTTTAAATAATATTTTCTATTTGTCAGTATACAGATCGTACATATTCTTCTTTTGATTTAGTTGTAATACTGTTTATATTACTTTAATGGTATTGTTTATTATAGTAGGTAGGAATGCAGATAATTTTTATATATTTATATATTTTGAATGCTGTGAACTTGATCAATTCCTTTATTAGTTCTAGTCATTTTTTATAGATTCTATAGAGTTTCATAATACATAATCATGATATTTTCTTAAAAAAAATTTTTTTTAAGAGAGAGACAGAGCACGAGTGGGGGAGGGTCAGAGAGAGAGGAATACACAGAATCCAAAGCAGGCTCCATGCAGGCTCCAAGCTATCAACACAGAGCCTGACACAGGGCTTGAACTCACAAGCCTTGAGATCATGACCTGAGTTGAAGTTGGACGCTTAAGTAAACATTTTTACTTTATTGCACTGTCTAGGACATCCAATACAATGCTGAATAGAAGTGGTGAGACAGAATATCTCAGCCTTTTTTTCCTATCTTTGAGGAAAAGTTCTTAATATTTCACTATTAAATATGATGTTGGCATTAGGTTTTTCATTATGCCCCTTATTGGATTAAGGAAGTTTTCTTCCATTCTTATTCTGAATTGTTTTTTTGTTTGTTTCTTTGTTTTTTTAAATCGTGAATTGGTGTTGAATTTTGCCAGTGTTTTTTGCTTTCCTGAGAAAGTCATGTGGCTTCCTCTTTTATTCTGTTAGTGGATTAAGTTACATTGATTTTTGAATGACACACTACCTAAATTTCAGGGATATATTGGCTGTAACATATTATCCTTTTAATGTATGGATGGGTTGGATTCATTAATATTTTATTATGGATTTTGTCCTCTGTGTTTATTAGAAATAATGGCCTGTATTTTTTCTTCTTGTAATACTTTAACCATAAGCTTATTCTGGTTTTATACAATGCTTTGAAAAATGTTCTCTCTTTTACTAATTTCTGTAAGTGTATGTATGATAATTATTATTTCTTTCCTAAATGTTTGGTAGAACTCAATAGTGAAGCTGATTCTACAGTTCTTTGTGGGAAAAATTTGATATTAATATCCTTAAAAGTTATGGCTTTTTTGCATTTTGTTTCTTTTTGTGTAAGACGAAATTCCCCATTTCATCTAAGTTGTCAAATTCATTGGTATGTAGTTGTTAAATATATTTTCTTATAATCCTTTTAATAATTTTAGTATTTCTAATTATTTCCTCCTTTTAGTTTCTGCTAAAAGATGTTAATTTGTGTTCTCTTTCCATGAAATACAACAGGCTAATTTGTTAGCTTTGACAGTAACTTGAGTAGATTTTTAGCAGCCCCAAATTTGACTAATTTTAAATTACAAATGATAATTTTCCATTTTACCAGCTCTTTTCTAGCAATTTAGCTAGTATCCATTAATACTTGTACACTATTTTAAAATTCCTTGTTGCAAATTAGTCTTCAGAACTAGTACTTAGCATAGTGAGTGTTAATTTCATTAATGACTACAATTTAAATACATAATATTTCTTGGCAATCGAGAGGTACTTTGGTATGTTCATATTGACGTTACTTGCACTATTAGGTAAACCTAGATTAACTAAATTATTGAGCCATTCAAGAGTTATTGCCCCTTAAAGCAACTCTCGTGCAAGTTACTGGAAACATAATAATAAATAAGATACAGTTCTTACCCTAAAGGGGCTATGACATTATGGTTTACTCTAATAAGTGATGTGATAAGAGCAGGCAAACAGAACACAAGAAGAGGTGACTCAATTCAGTCTTCATTAGGAAAGGCTTCTAAGAGGAGGTATCATAAATTCAATTCTGAGGAATGAATAAGGGTTAGCTAAGCTGCTTCCACATTCCTGCCTTTCAGAGACTGCAAAAATATAACCCATCATTCACAGATTCTGTATGTGGAAATTTGTTTACCTACTAAAATATATTTGTAACCCCCAAATCCATACTCATGACATTTTTACAGTCATTCACAGACATATATAGAGCAGTGAAAGTCTTGAGTGGCCCAATGTCCACGTCCGTGTTCCCAGCTGAGCTCACCATCCTGCATCAGCTCTCATATTGTAAACAAGTATCCTTTTTATGGTCTTTTTGGTGCCCTATCTTCTGCACTTTTGTGCTCTTTGGTGGTGATTTCACCATGGCCCCAAGCATGATGTTGAAATGCTTTCTAGTGTTTCTGAATACGAGAAGGCTGTGCTCTGCCTTATGGAGAAAATACAAGTGTTATATAAGCTTTGTTCAGGCTTTTGGCCAGGAGTTTAGTGTTAATGAATGAACTACATATATTAAGTAAGGTGGTTTTAAGCAGTAATATGCATAAAACAGTTAGGTGTTGATTCGTTGATGAAAAGGTTGCGATCAGAAGCTGGCAGGAGCCCAAGCCTGTGTTTCTCCCTACGAGTAGTGGCTGCATATTCAATAATTCCATTTTTGTAGTGACTTTGTAGAACACACCTACTACAAATAATGAGAATTGGTTATAAGTGTCTTCCGTTTTAGGTTCCTAAGTTTTATGGTCCAGGTTTCCCCACTATCTGAAAAGAGAGCATTTTCACAAGAACTTTGGTAAACTGAAATGATGTATAGCGAAGAAACAATTACCATTCATTTATACGGAAACATTTTTGGGCATTTCCAAGCCTAAAAAAATAATTTCTCTGATACCGTTAGCGAGTAGGTTTTTCATATACCTTAGGACATATCTTCCTAATGAATTCACAAAATCAGTGGAGATAAAGCACAAGTGCTCACAGACACAGTTCCAAGCTATGGTGGCTTGATGCCGAGATGCTGAGTGTGGTTCCTGGGGAAGGGGCTTAGCGGGGCCACTCTCGCTGCTCCATGTGCACATTGCCTGTGGAATGGCCCGCTTCAAATCAAACACTGAAAGCTACTTTCAATTTTTGATTTTTTTTCTCCATAAAAAGCAAAACTCCCCTTTGGACTTATTTCGGTTAGCAAAATCAGGTGCTAATGTAAGTCTTTCAAAGAAGTGAAGTGGCATAATGTGGACTTTTGAAAAGTGGGAGATACCTGTAATTGGTAATGCAGCAATAGATAAGTAATGGAACATCTGAAGTCCAATGATACAGCCTTTTTATAAGGCCTGTGTAATCTGATAACTGAAACACATGGGAGAACATGTCTAATGACTAACTGAAAATATTTGGGGGCAGAATAAACGCATACACTTGCAGGTGGATATTTATTCTTTTTTGCTGGAGTCAGCATTGCTCTACATACTGTTTATTTGAAATCACTGTGTTTTAAGAGATTCTGAGTAGTTTTCTATTTGGAAGCAATTTAACATACCAAGAGGTGGCTACGTCAGATGCCTGTGATCAGCTTTGTTTTCAGTATCTCCTTTAGCAATGTGCTATGAACAACATAGCAGGATTCAAAAGTATCTGTTTTGTGGATTTAATGTTGTGTACATCAGTTTGAAAACCTACTAAACAAGATTACACTGGTTATGTGAAAAAAGGCGTAAATCAGCAACCTAAGATCTGTGTTTGGTTTTCATCCTCCATGATTACTCTATACTTGTTTTACACTTGTTAAGTTCATAATTATTATTTAAGTTACAGAAGAAATTTGCCTTGTCCTGATTAACACACATAGGTGGTGGGTGAGCCATTAGTGAAAGATTAAATTGTTGGTGCTTTATTAGAAAGTCCCACTTAGTTTATTAAAGGATTTCAGATTGTGTATAAAAATAGAAAATTGCTGAATTGGTCACAGGCATCCTGCTGGGATTAATTGAATGGCAGCTGCAAAACCACTGTGAGATACAAAAAAAGCATTTTAGCTTTCACTAAAAAGACTTTGGGTCTCACTTTCATTGTAGCTCTGGCCCATGTCTTGTTGCCAGCTCAACTGTTAAATGACTGTAATATTGGAGAACAAGTTGGGGCTAGCTGTGTCGATAAGGAAAATAATTTAGGAAGTCCTTGTGCTCATTCCCCAGAACGGCACCTTAAATGGATAGTTAATAATAATCATAATATGCAATCATTTGATGTATATACAAATATCCTAAAAGACATAAGAAAAGTAAAATGTTTCACCTGTGGAATTAAATACTTATTGAGAATTTAAAAAATTGCTCATCTCAGAGACAACACTGATTCTGGAAATCATGTGGTTACTTGGCATAGAAGAAATATAAGGGTATGAAACATATGTTTTTAAAATTCAACCGGTAACTGAAAAATCATTTATATCAGATCTTCTAGGATCCTTTTTTTTAGGTCTTGGAGTTTGAGCACAGTGATAGGAATCTTGGCACTTATATTCTTTGTGGTTTCCAATACTGCTCTGAAAATCATGAGAGATATGACCTATTAGAAATTTAGTTCTGCTTAGACACAAAGTCACAATTCTTGCTTTCATCTACCATGGGAATGAGAAGGAAGGATGGTCTGAGAAGAAATTAATCAAGTATTTTGCTTCAAAAGTATTTCCTTCCCTGCCATGACCTCTGCCCATGTTCCGTCAGGTCAATAATTCCCACTGGGGGCTGAGGGGTTATGGCAAAGAGACCTTCAAGCCATTGGTTCAAAAAATATGAACTAATGGCTACAAAAATAGTAAATTTTGGAAATAGGGAGGGATTACTATTCGGTCTACCCACTTAAAATTTCCATGTTTTAAAAGTCTCAATAATTCTCATATTCCTACAAACCACAAAATGGCTTAAATAAGATTTTATTTCCTCTAAGTAATCCACAAGGAGCTTGAAATGGAACTATATTCTAACGCATTATAGTTTAATAGATGCATTATTATTTAAATACACTGAAGTTGTATTTTTTTTATAGAATTACATTCAATCTAGCCTTTGTTCTACCCTGCTGGAAATTTTGTTCGTTGCAAAATCTATTAGAAACTTTGATCTCTTTTTGAATTCACCCATTAACCAGTTCAGTTCACTGATCTGATTCTAAAATCTAAGCACACGGAAAGACTGAAATAATTGGTTTGCTTTGAATTACACGGACTCATATGGATAGAATCTCTGGATATATCAGGAAAGCCGAAAATAGCGTGAGAAGATTTCCTTCAGTGGTTTCATTGTGCTGGAAAGAACGATAAATTTGTTTTTATCTCTGAAACAAAAAACCACCAACAAAAGGTTATGAAATAATATTTTATTACTATAAAGACGTATAATTTCATCTATGTCAGTTTGGTTTAACAAAATGAATTTTAACTTTAACTTTTCAAAAGATGAGGAATATTTTGTAAAATGCCTTAAACTCCATTTTAATTTGTTGCTTTGAACCTATCTTTACCCCAATAGTTAATCAAATCAAATTAAATTAATTAGGCAATTGAATATACTTCAGGGATAAAAATCTATTGACGAAGTTTTTAAATTAATAAACTTTCTTTCCTTTTTTAGAGCAGTTTTAGGTTCACAGCAAGATAGAGTGGCGAGAACAGAAAGTTCCATATACTTCCTGTTTCCACGTACCCACAACCTTTCGCACTATTTACATCCTGCACCGTATGGTACATTTTGTTGCAGTTGAAGAACCTGTATTGACACATTATCAGCCAAGGTCCATAGTTTGCATTACAGCAGGGCATTTTCCTAAATAGATATATTTAACATAGGTACATTCATACATACGTATCTTTGTTCGTGTGATACCCAAAGTTTTGAAATTTTTATTTTTATTCACTTTTATTATATTCACTTTTATTATAAATAATCACTTTTATTATAAAATTGTAACAAAGGCTGGAGTGTTTTGATCACTCTGGAAAGATGAAGTTCAGTATAAACACAACTTTGGAAGTCATTCAGAGGTTGTGGCAATATCTTTTTTTTCTAAATAGATTTTCTTTCATTAAGGGTACCATGGACTCTTAAAGGGATCTTGTGACAAGCACACTACAAATGCTACCTAGGGACCAGAGAGGGAATCTTTTCCATACTGAAGACTGAAGTTGTCCTTCCTTTCTTTGCCCTTATGTCTTGCAATGGAGCATAGCCCCAGTGGTGATGGGGAGGGGGTCTGGAAACAGTGTCTTACATGTGATGAGACATCTTGAAGCAACTGCTATTTGCTTGTATTCTGGTTCCCTGCTCATGTTATGGAAAGCTTTGTAAACTGGTATTGGCTAATATTGTGTGTCAGAAAATTTTTCGTTAATTCCTAATCTAGGACCAACTGATACTGACTCTGTGGTCATCACGTAGGAGGTCCTCAAGTCTAATTAACTCGGGTGGACCTGACAAAAATGGTTTTAGGAACTTTCCAAGGGAGGGCCAGCCCTGAAGTATTATAGGATCTGAGTCTCCGGTATAGACTGAATATTGGTCCCCCACCCCCACCCCCCACTCCCTGCACCATGTGTGGAAATGTTAATGTCCAGTGTGACGGTGTTAGTAAATGGGGCCTTTGGGAGGTGATTAGGCCATTGGTGTGGAGCCCTTATGAAAGGGATTAGTGCCCTTATATAAGGAGACCTCAGAGCTCTCTTGCCCAGTCTTGTATGTGACAACACAGCAGGAAACTAGCCATCTGCAAACCAGAAAACAGATCCTCACCAGACACCAAATGTACTGGTGCTTTGACCCTGGACTTCCCAGCCTCTAGAATCTCGAAGCAATAAATGTTTATTGTTAATGCCACCAGTCCATGGCATTTTTGTTACAACAGTCCCCCCAAACTAAGACTTTCTGCCTGCACAAACAACCAGTATGTCTAGATCAAATTTCTATTTTTCAAACCTCAAACTGCAACCTTCACCAAGAACATATATAACTTCTCTTGTGCTCAGCGGATGTCTTATAAATGGGACACAATGTACACTAGAGATTAAGCAAACAGGTTTGGAGTCACATACATCTGGGCTTTAATCAGAGCTCTTCTTCTATTAACCGTGCAACCTGTAGAACTGCTGGAAACACTCTGGTTCTCAGTTTAGCCGTAGAATGATTTCTACTTGGTAGATTATAATGTAAATAAGTTACTTGTAGGTTAAATCACAGAATGAATATCACCCTGCATAGTTAATACTAAAAAGTGGGTATTCCATAAAAGGTTATTTTCCCTTTATTCCGTCTTTTAGGTTATTCGTTTATGTTTTAATAGTTATAGTGCAATGAAAGGGATCTCTAAGGGCAGTGCACTTCTGAACATTTCTATATCATATCTACAAGATGTAAATAATGATAATATAAAATGGCTCAATATGATATCATGAGGGGATGTCTTGCTATCTTAATATTACTACTGCAATTACCTCAGTCATTTAAAAACTGAACACAGTAAATTCCATAGGGCCTTTATTTTAGGACAGATTTCAAGATAGATTGCTCTTCCAGAATGAATGGGGTGATTTTACTGCCTTTCATACAATTTCAACAATCAATATGAAGCACTATAATTTTTCAAACTGTACGTATTTGCTCTTGATGGTATTTTCAAAAATTTCCAAGTTGCCTTTCTATATATTCAGAACACGATTTGATTTCTGATATGAGATGTAAATTCTTCCATTTTGGCCCCCAGGATACTGAAAATTGACAGGTATGACAAGCTGTGTTGCCAGAGACTTGGTGAGTTTAAATGAAAGAACAAAGTTATTTTTTGGCCAGTTGCCATTATGCTCCATCATTATAACTGAATTAATCCCCCAAAAGGGACATAGTTTTGATTTTGCATGGAAAAAGCTTTAGAAGTCAATAACTTTGTACATAGCACTTCTTTCCATTTCATCTGTGTTCTTTTAAAAAAATTATTATGGAAATTTTAAACATAAAAAATAGAAAGAACAGTATAATGAATCCCCATGTACCATCATCAAGCGTCAACAAGTATCATCCTACTATCTCATTTTATTTCTCTCCTCTACTTTTTTTCTTCCTGGGATACTTTAAGCAAATCCTAGATATTATGTCTCATATCATTTTAACCATAAATACTTGAGTAATTTGTCTCTAATACCTAAGGACTTTAAAAAACAATCAGTGCCATTATCATGAACTAACAAAATTAAAAACTATTTACGTCCTCTAATGTCCAGTATGTGTTTATATGTATTTTTAAATATATTCTCAGAAAGAGAGAGAGAGAGAGACATAGAGAGAGTGAGTGAGTGGGAGAGGGGCAGAGAGAGAGAGAGAGAGAGAGAGAGAGAGAATCCCAAGCAGGCTCAGCGCTGTCAGCACAGAGCACTACTTGGGGCTTGATCTCATGAACTGTGAGATCATGACCTGAGCCAAAATCAGAGTCAGATGCTTAACTGACTGAGCCATCCAGGCACCCCTGTGTTTATATTTTTCATATTGTCCCCCAATAGTCTGTTTTAGTGTTTTGGCCAAATAGATATCAAAACAAGTTTTATACACTGTATTTGGTGTCTATCTTATAAGCCTCATAAACTATAAGCCCTCCTTCTTTTAATTTTAATTTTTAAATTAAGTTAAAAATTTTTTTTCTATCTTCAAATTGTCTCTTCCTGTAGAAAGTAAGTTAAAATATCTTCTAAGGATTATTTTTTTCCATAAGAAGTATGTAATTAATTGGAACACACAGATCTTAGGTATGTTTCTGTAAGATAAGACTAATTCATTTATTCAAAAAGTATTTTTGGGTGCTTACTATGTGCCAGGTCGTGTGCAGTGTAACTGGGATAGAATGTTGAATGAAAAAGATGTAATTAATGCTCTTCTAAAGTTAAATGTTTAGTAGGAAAGAAAGACATGGAATCAGACAGTTAATATGCAGTGTGCAATAGAAGTGCAGGGCACTATGGGAGCAAATGAAGGAGAACCTGACCCAGTCTAGGAGTGGAGAGTGTTTACACTGAATTGTGTCTCCCTAAATTAGTCTGTTGAAGCCCTAACCTCCAATAT
This sequence comes from Felis catus, assembly GCF_018350175.1. Lineage (NCBI taxonomy): Eukaryota > Metazoa > Chordata > Mammalia > Carnivora > Felidae > Felis > Felis catus. The sequence goes on from NC_058375.1 coordinate 66,031,536, forward strand.
GACTGTAATTGGAGATAGAGCTTTTAAGGATGTAAGACCAAATAAGATCAAAGGTTGGGTCCCTAATCTACAGACTGGTGTTTTTACAAGAAGAGGAAGAGAGACCAGAGCTCACTCTTTCTCTGTGAGCAAAGAGAAGGTCATGAGAGGACACAGCAGGAAGATACCATCTACACACCGAGGGGAGAATCCTCACTAGAAGCGAACCCTGCTGGCACCTTCTTTGTGGACCTCCGCCTTCCAGAACTGTGAGAAAATGAATTGCTGTTGTTTAAGCCACCCAGTGTGTGATATTTTGTTATGGAAGCTTGAGCAAACTAACACAAGGAGTAATAGTTGGAAAGAAGCAAGGGTAGTCCTTTCTTACCTCTTAAGCCTGAAGTACATGAGAATTCCCCAATTCATTCATCAGCAATACTGATTATGAATCTACTGTACCAAGGGCTAGGCTAGGATGCGTGTTGGTGGAACAAATCACACACATATCCTGCCCTCATGGGGTGTATAATCTGATGGGCCATGTAGGCCTTAAAGCAGATATCAGCTATAAGTTCATCATTATAGATTATGTTGAATGCAGTGAAGGAGAAGGGCAGAGTCCTAGGAGATAAATAACGGGCTGCTGTGTGGGTGGGAAGGGACATGCGAGGGGGATAAGGAGTATTCACAAAGGTGAAGGAACGCCTCCAAGAGGAAGGGGCATTTAAAATAGAGCATGAAAAATGAGTGGGGATTCAGGGAAGGTTCAGAGAAGGAGTATTTTAAGCCCAAGGACAGAATCAGCTTTGATTCATTTGGGAAACAGAGACAGAACCTGCGTGGGGAGTGTAACAAGAGAGCCAAGAGCTGTGAGGTGATGCTGGAGAGGAGGGAGGACCCAGACCCTGCAAGGCCCAGGGAGTCATACCTCCACTATGATACACTACTACAGTGAGTGATTCTGAGTGGTGGAAAGCAGGAAACACCTGTCTAATGGAGGAATTAAGAAAATCACTCGGGCTGCTAAGGGGAGAATGATGTCTAAGACGCACAAGAAAGTACAAGATTTTAGGACTGAAAGGAGAGGGGAGGGTAAATGCCTAGAGGAGCTCACATCTTGGCAGAAACTGGAGATAAAAGATTCGTGTCTTATTCGTCATCTTCTTTAGCACATGGCAATATCTGCTCTCAAGCAGCTAGAACATCGCTAGAGAAAACCCACTCCATCCTGACTGGTCCCACTCTATGTTTATGATTATTACCTCAAGGCAGCCTTTAGAGTTTCCTGTAAATTCAATGGGGTTTACATCTTCTTGGATCAGGGATCAGCAAACTATTTCCTGTGAGCCAAGTCAGCTCTGTCTGATTTAGAAAATAACATTTTATTTATTTATTTCATGGTTGAAACACAGCCACACTTACTTGGTTATGTATTGTCTGTGGCTGCATTTGCACTACAACACAGACATTGAGTAGCTGTGATGGAGACTGTATCATTTACAAAATCTACAATATTTAATATCTGCCTCTTTGCAACAAAAATTTGATGCTCTCTGCCTTAGATGGCTATTACATACATTCTCCTCTGTCCACAAAGTTTTAACCCTCTTTCCCCCTCTTTTCTCTCAGCCGAAAGCCTGCCTTTATATTTCAAAAAGAGAGTAGAGAAATGCACAGGAAAATGCCACATTCTTCCAACACCAAATATCTATCTTCCTTCAGCCACTATCCAGTTTCCCTGTTTTCTGTTCTCTTTTGATCTTGTTGAACTTGATGAGAATTTGAAAGAGTTATCTACATTTACGATATGTTTCTACTCTTCCATTTTGTAACTATGTATTCTAATAAGAATATTCTTGTCAAGGCCAGTAATAACTTCTTTGTTAGCCAATTTGTTGGTCAATTCCAACATGCCTTGTAAATAGCACTTGACAAAATTGTCATTTCCTCTCTCTTGAAGCCTCAAAATCTGTTGATTATTCTCTTACTTCACTGTCTTCTGAATTTCTTTGTCCTTTCCCAGGATTTATTTTTCTTCCCATCTTCTAGACATCATTGCCCCAAGACTTATTTCTCTCTCCTCCCCTGTATATACACACAATGTTAGTGATCTTTTCCACTCTCTAGCAGGAAATGCTATCTCTGTATTGATGATTTTTTTTAAATGTTTATTTATTTTTGACAGAGAGAGAGAGACAGAGCATGAGCAAGGGAGGGTCAGAGAGAGAGGGAGACACAGAATCTGAAGCAGGCTCCAGGCTCCAAGCTGTCAGCACAGAGCCTGACATGGGGCTTGAACTCACAGATGGCGAGATCATGACCTGAGTTGAAGTCGGACGCTCAAACGACTGAGCCACCCAGGCGCCCCTGTATTGATGATTATTATATTCACTTCTTTGAATTCCAGATTTATATTTCTCTGTCTAGTCAGCATATTTTACTTTATTTTATTTTATTTTATTTTATTTTAATTTTATTTATTTTATTAATTTTTTTTTTGAGAGAGAGGATGCAAATGAGTGAGGGGCAGAGAGAAAGAGAGAGAGAGAGAGAGAGAGAGAGAGAGAGAGAGAGATTGAGAAGTGGGCTCACCTAAAACAGGGTTCATGTTTTACGTGAAGTAGGGCATGAGCTCACCCGAAGTGGGGCTCAAGCTCACCTGATGGTGGTCTCGAGCTCACCCAATGTGGAACCCAAACTCATGAACTGTGAGATCATGACCTGAGCCGAAGTCAGATGTTTAATGACTGAGTCACCCAGGTGCCCTGTCTCCCTGACATTTTAAATTAAATTTTTCCAAATACATTTTTAATTTCCTCCTAAAATCTACAGCTCCTTATTTAAAATTTTTAATGTTTATTTATTTTTGACAGAGAGAGAGAGACAGAGCATGAGTGGGGGAGGGGCAGAGAGAGAGGGAGCACACAATCTGAAGCAAGCTCTAGGCTCTGAGCTGTCAGCACAAAGCCAGACGTGGGGCTCGAACTCATGGAGTGCGAGATCATGGCCTGAGCCAAAGTCAGACGCTCAACCAACTGAGCCACCCAGGCACTCCTCTATAGCTCCTTATATTGGTGACAGGCATCTCCAATCTTCTGGTTGCTTGGACTAAAAGCTGTATTTTATTTTTTGCCAGAGAGGGGAGGGGTTCTCTTTTCCTCTTATATCTTAAACTCAATCCATTAAAGTACCCTAAAATTTTGTTCAAAATGTATCTGGTATTCAGCCACTTCTTTTTTTTTTTTTAATTTTTTTTTCAACGTTTATTTATTTTTGGGACAGAGAGAGACAGAGCATGAACGGGGGAGGGGAGAGAGAGAGGGAGACACAGAATCGGAAACAGCCTCCAGGCTCTGAGCCATCAGCCCAGAGCCTGACGCCTGGCTCGAACTCACGGACCGCGAGATCGTGACCTGGCTGAAGTCGGACGCTTAACCGACTGCGCCACCCAGGCGCCCCCAACCACTTCTTGATATATCTACTTCTATCACTTTATGCCAGCCAACATTATCTCTTACCTGGATTGTTAAGATACCCTCTGAGATGGTCTCCTCTGCTACCAACCTTGTCTGTCTGTCATCTATTCTCCACACAGCTGCCAAAATGATACAAGTATTTAAATACTCAAAACTCTCCAGAGACTCCTTGGGCACCCATATAAACAACAAATCCTTCCCTTGTAAACGACAGGAAACAAATGGCATATTCAAGTTCACCAATTTTCTAGATAATCAAGTGTCTGTTTACAAAGATACGGGCAAAGTGAAAGAGGAACTTCAAGGTATAGTGGGCATAGTGTGGGACCATGGGATCAGCGACAGCAGATGCCATTGCCACCCCTGGGTCTGAAGGGCTGATGGAAGAAAATGATTACTGGAGCCCAGTGATGGAGGACTACTTGTCAGGAACTGTGGCATCAGCTTAGGGGCAAAGCCAACCGGAGGCAACTAAACACAGTGAGCTGAAAGACTGCGCACCTTACCTTTACTCCACTTCCTCCTCTAATTTCTTCTTCATACATTTTGCTGGCCAAATCCAATCAAAAGGCAAAGGGCAAGCATCCCATTGATGTAGTCCTTAAAAGGGCACAGATGAAGGTGTAGAGAGTGAAGAATAAATCCAAGGGACAAATAGAAGGTATCCGATTTATAAAGTCCAATGAAGTTGTCCTGGAGTTGCCCTACCCTTGTCTACCTATTTTTCTTCTAATTCTACCTAACAGTTGTTTCCTTGTGAACCCTGGCCTGCTTCCTTTTTCCCATTAAAAAGTACACTTCTACTTGGAGCCCCTTGCTTTGGTTCCCTCCTCTGTTTGGCACTCTTTTCTCTTCCATTTCCTGCTTTAAGGTCATTCCCGCAGAGAAAATTTCCCTGAGCAGCCTCTATAAAAATACAACACACCCATACTCACTATTGCCCTACCTAGATTTTTTTTCAATAGTTTTACCTCCCAACATGTTGTATTTGGTTTGGCTCTCCCCTACTCCCACCCGCTGAAATGCAAGCATCTTGAATAAAGGACTATGTCTAATTTATTCATTGCCAAATTCTCATATTTAAAGGTACTTGATAAACAGTAACTACAGTTGATTCTCATGATTCAGGGTAATTATGTCCTGTACAGTTATTATGAATACGAATTAGTGAATACTGAGCCAGAGGAGGAGGAGGAGTTACAGGGTTATGTTTCTGACAGCCTCTGGTCACATGATATTTGTCTTTCCCTGACTGACTAATTTCGCTTAACATAATACCCTCTAGTTCGATGCACGTAGTTGCTAATGGCAAGATTTCATTCTTTTTGATTGCCGAGTAATACTCCATTGTATGTACACACACACACACACACACACACATATATATATATATATATATATATATATACACATACATATATACCACATCTTCTTTATCCATTCATCCATTTGGGATCTTTCCATACTTTGGCTATCGTTGATAGTGCTGCTATAAACATTGGGGTGCATGTGCCCCTTTGAAGCAGCATACCTGTATCCCTTGGATAAATAATTAGTAGTGCAATTGCTGGGTCATAGGGTAGTTCTATTTTTAATTTTTTGGGGAACTCCATACTGTTTTCCAGAGTGTCTGCACCAGTTTGCATTCCCACCAGCAGTGCAAAAGAGATTCTCTTTCTCCTCATCCTTGTGTGACTGTCCTTTGTAAAGAGTATTTAGGATTGGTAGAGGGGTAAAAAGTCTTTTACTTTTAATTTGACATTTTTAAGGATTTTAAATTTACTAACTGTATGTATATTTTAATACCTAAAAGCCATAAACCCAAATGGTGTCCTCAAATATAATAAGTGAAAAATGTATTCTATATTGACTTAATTTTTAAGATTATAATTATGTGAGTGAGATTAGGGAATTTACATAGTTGTAGAGAGAGTTTTGGAATGGCACATACAAAGATTAAAAAATACATTTAAATAAAAAATCTTAATGTGACAAATTTCTAGACTAATTTATAGAAATATAAATAGGTGAGGAAATCGTATTAACATGCCTTTGTGAGGAAATTGCTGGACACTCTAAGTAGCTGATGATGGAATTTTTTTTTTTTTGCTGATGATGGAATTTAATATAGATATTGGTGGGAAAATATTTAATTTGTATTTAATTTTTGAGGAAAAACTTAAATATATACAACACTTATTGTGGCTACAACTGATGTTCACATTCAGAGTAGTGCAAATTCCATTGATTCAGCATTGATACTTCACCTCAATCTGTCACTGACATCAACCAGACCTAGTGCTGCTACCAGGAAATAGGATATTTAGTAATTCTTTACCAGTTATAAATAGAGTATTGTCAGAAAAAACACAATACCATTGGAAAATGGTAAAAAAAAATCGGAGATTGCACAGTTGTACAATGGTATTGACACAATTTTTGTTGAGAACTGTAGGTGAATATCAACTAACCTGTTGGGAAAATAGACCCTTTTGACCCTGATAAATTGGAAGAGGATTTTAAGTGGCCTTTGAGGTTATGAGTAGTTTCACTGTGAACTCATTGAACAATTTCGGTTCATTTTATAGTCATGATGTAAGAGAAGTTAAAGCAATACAAATGAAGGAGAATATTATTCTGAGAGGTAATCTCCAAAGACCCAAACTTGGTCTGACCTATTTGATGTGGAGGACTTAAGGCTGATATAGAAATATTGAACCCTTAAACTTTGGACACTTACCTTCAAAGATTTATTGAAGGATTTATCCTTATAGATATATATCTGTACAGAGATATAGGAGAGATATGAAACATATTCTTTTCATAAGAACTATGAATCTGCTATCTGCCATATGTACCCAAGTCAAGTAATGGTTTTATGATAAAGAGATTGAGAGGGCTATTTTCATACACTTGTCCACAGAATTTATAGTGATGATATATTCTCGTGTAAGATTGGAAACATTAATATTAGTGTGCAATTAGAATATAATTCTCCTTGTTGAACATATTTGTAGAATGCATCCTTGAAATACAAAACCAGGAAATTATATTAAATATGTTAAATATCAAGTAGCACTGACTGTTTGCTTTTGTCTTTGTTTTCTGCATATGATAGGAGTTGATTAACTAATCTAGGTTATATGGTTTTGGTACAATTGAATTGATATTGGAATGAACTTTTGTGCATTCAAAATTATGCTCTATCTCCTTGAGCACAAAGCAGAAGAGACCCCTCAAGTCCAGGGTTGGCTTGAGCTGAGAATTATCTGGCAAAAGTGTGCAATGGAATTTAGGCTACTAAATACAACAAAACAAACAAGAAACTCCCCACAAAAACCAGTCTTAGTTACATTCTGCATGAGTTGGCAAAATATATGATGAAATTTATTATTTCTTCAAAGCTTGAAAAAGTTATAGAAAGAAGGTAACTTCAGCTTTCAAATTGGATATATTTTCTTACCCTAATGGGACTGGATTTTGGATCTGGGCTGGTGATTTCTACTATCCTTATTTACATCCTAGGATTTCCAAGCATTTTTGTGGCAGTCCACTAGAAATATCCTTTCATATTTAGAACTACAAATCGTCTCTTTCTGGAGGTTAAGTTCTGATAAATAAAATTCCACTCTAGAATTACAAGCATGTTCAATTCTATTTAATGAAATATGAGGAATAGGTTTAAATAATGGATGTGCTTTTGTTTCCCTGAAGAACATGCAAATGTGAAAGCCATACTTATATTAAAATGCCTAAATACTCTACACTGTAGATTCAATTATGAAAACACTATTATCATATATACTAATATAATGAGATCTAATAATTAATTGAGGTAAAATAGTGCCTTCTCTAATGCAATTTTGGTTCCATGAACACCCCTGAAAAGTAGATAATATTGCAATGAGGTAAGATTTAAAAGAATCACTTTCCACCACACTGCAATGTCATTTGTTTTTTTGTAATACATCTATTTTGTGAATTCTGTCTTCCTTTAATTGATATTCTCCATTTTAAGGAGAAAATCAAAATACCTTCTTATTTGATGATTATTAATACTATGAAGAATTTCTTAAAGATCTATTAGTTTTTCATATAAGATTCTGAAACTTTTGTGTTTATAAATGTTCCCCAAACCAATTGTCTGTCTCTAATGTGTTATCCATCATGTACTTCCCGGGAAACTGATGATAACAAATTAAAATTTATTTACAGACCCTAGAGAAGAAAAAAAAAAGAAATAAAACAGACTACCTTATTTTAATATGAACTTTACTGTAAATTCACTTTAAAAATAAATACTCAAATAATCATTTTGGGAACTTAACTGTAATAATTTTAGAGTCAATACAGATCTACAATTGCGAGGAAATCAGATGTTATTTTTCTTTAGCCAAATCATTTCCATTGTTATCTGACTACTAAATATATCTATAATATTTGTAGTTTTAAACAAATTTTCAGTCACAGTAATCTGATATTGCAATTGTTAGTATATCTTAAAGACTAAAAAGGTAAGACAATTATACTTTTATTCTAATAGTGGTTTTATGTAAATTTAGATTGTTTAATAATCTAGCAAAAGATGGAGGCATCATTGAAATGACAACAAAATTTGTTTAGATCATTTCCAGCCTACAGACTAATGTGATACTCCCAGAAATCCTGGGGGGTGTAATAGGTAATAAACACAGTAGCACATATCAACACTTGGCTTTCTTCCAAGCTCTATGCCAAGACTTCACCTGTTTTATCTCATTAATTCTTTCAACAATATGGTGAATATTATACCCAATGCACAGACGTTGAGACTGAGGCACATGGAAGCTAACAAATCTGATTAAGCTTACACAAGTTAATAAATGGCAAAGCAATAAAAATGAAAGGCACAATGTCGGTCTCCACTTGAAAGATGAAGAAACTGACCTGCAGAAGGCATTATTTGGGCAAATGCTCTCAACAAGAGGGCATCAGATCACAATGGCAGACATCGGTCACACTTCAGACACAAGGATAGAGGTTTCCAACTCCAAATCTTACACAGTTTCGATTGCACTACACCATATTGGTCTTAAAATAAATGTATGTTTTGACTCTCATAAATTAGACATTTCACAGGAAATTGCAATTAATGTTGACATAAATTAAAGTAATATTATTTTTTCTTTATTCTCTCTACGTACACATGAAAATTTAGAGTAGCTATAAATCAGTTTGCATCCTCCAGTAAATTAAAACTACAATTTATGGAGTGTCTCCAATGACTACACATACTTCTGAGTGCTTTGCATATATTATCTCATTTAACAGCCACAGAAAATCTATGAAGAAGATACAAATACTACTCATTTTGGATGAAGAGATGTAAACACATATTTGAAAAACTAACAAACATCCAATAAATTATAGACACGTATTTGAAACTCAGCTTTCTTTCTAACTCAAATCCAACTCCTAACTACTATTCTGTGAAGACTATAAAGCATACCACAAAATCACAGAGTTTAAATAACTTGAAATCAAAAGTGTCAACTTTTACTTTTAAAAATCACATAGTTTCAAAATATATAATATTGCTGAGAACTTAAGAAGTGTCGGTTATTTAAATTCTCACACCAATGTAAATTCTGCCGTTTTGTTCCATTTTTAGGAAAGACAAATGAATTTTTAAACTTAAACTCACCCCAAAAATTCTTAGATCATGTATGTTCTGTTTATTTTCTTTACTTAACTCAAGCACAAATATTTGTCAAAGGTTTGTTCCATGGGGCATTAAGTTTCCCAGTATTGTGGGTTGCATATATGTGAGAACCCTGAGTAGATAGAAATGAAAAATGCATTTTATTTTATTATTTTTAAAAATGTTTTTATTTATTATAATTTGAGAGAGAGAGAGAAAGAGAGAAGGGCAGAGAGAGTGGGAGAGAGAATCCCATGCAGGCTCCCGGGGCTGGAATCCACGAAACATGAGATCATGACCTGAGCTGAAGTCAGATGCTTAACCTACTGAGCCACCCAGGTGCCGCTAAAATATGTATTTTATTTTAGATTCACATATCTTTAGCCTTTTTCAATTTGCATTTAAAAATGCAATATTTAACACAAATGAGGCACAGGTTTTAATATAATAAAATATACATATTACAGAGGAAATTAGAAGTGTCTGTCTCTTTAGCCAGTGATATTGATGAACCCCCAAGATCTTCCCATACAAACATACGACAGTAAACTAGACAGTGTGTTATTTGCAAGGCTGGCAGTAGCATCAACAGCCTTATTGACTCAGTGAAAATACTAACAATATGTGCCAGTCAGACTGCTAAGCCTTAATCTTTATTAGAAGACTAAGTGAAACATGCTTTTCTAGTTCCTCTTACAGAAGGTAATGAGGCCAGGAATGTTTATTATCTTGCCCCAAATCATACAGCTAGCAGGAGCAGAGTATGGGATTTAATAGAAAATATTTAATTTTACCTTATCTACAAGACTCAGTTCTTAAACAGCTTTAGTGTTGATACAGGTAGTGAGATATGTGAATAAGGCTGCCACAAATACTTTCTCTCTGAGCTGCAACACCTACTCCAGATCAGTGCATGGTTAACTCCCAATTATTTGTGTTGAAGAAATGGAAAAATAAATGTAATTGCACTGAATATATCATAAGAGTTATTCTGATCAAGCCCTTATTTTCTATTTCTGTAAGCCTGAAACTTCATTTTTTACTACAAGCCCCACCCCTCCCCACCCCCCCTTATCGAAGGGGCTATGTTCCAAGGCTCCCACTGGGGTCACTTGAAGTGTTCCATTTGTAGGATTTGTGTTTACAATTCCACCACATTAGAGATCTTGGCTTCCAGGGATACAGTGAGAATTCTACTTAACTTGAAGCTGAAGCTACCCCTGGCTGGTCACTTTGAGTTTTTCATGTCAGTAGTTATATGGACAGAAAAATAAATATTAGTGCAAGCAATCAACTGATCACCATAAGAAGGTTGGGATGTTGTTACACAATGGGGGTAGGGTAAGTGTATCTAGTTTCCTCAGGATTCTTGGTGCTTCCATTCCCAATAATAGTGGCAAATGGGCAAATTGCAGCAACAATGGCCCAGCAAGGACAATATAACTAAGGGTCCTTTAGTTCTCCCCCTGAGCTAAAGGTCTGTACCATCATACTGGGCAGATATCCAAGACTAGCTTGGCTGAAAGAGTGGGAGGTAGAGAGAGAGATGGTGACTCAAGGTCTCAAGGTCCGTGGCAACAGTGGGGTTGGTAGCATGTTTCTCTAAACCTCTGCCCTTAAGGTTCTGCAAAGACTGTGGCTGGCTTCTGCCTCAAAGGAAACTATGACTTATCAAATCTGTATCACCACTCTCTGGAAGAATCAAGGTCATCATTTTCTCACAAAATTAGAGCCCCCATCATGTATTTTGGAACCAATTATAATGGAGGCTACATGTTTATCTGGGGGGCAAGTATTCAACCAACACTTGGGGAGAATAAGTGAATAAATTCTTCTTCCTTTCTCCCCAAAGATGTTCTGATCTGGTAGGAACTTTATATGCCTTCCAGGAAAATGTTCTCCAAGATTGATTCATTGCTGCCCTTAGCAGCCATCTCAGTAAATGTGGGGTTTTATAATGTGTCATTTTGACTAAGCTCAACAACATTGCCCAAAATTCCCTTCCTGTATGATTTACATATATGTTACATATATTTTATTATCTATACATCTGTGTATCTATCTATCATCTATCTATTTATCTATCTATTCTATTCTATCAATTACTGAGTCAGAGGTGTTAAAATTCTCAACTATAATTATGACTTTATTTCACTTCTTCAGTTCTATGAGATTCTGTTTTATCTATTGTAAAACCATTTTTAGGCATATATACATTTATAATTGCTATATCTTTATAATAAGTTGATTTTTTTACTGTTAACAATTCTTATATGTGTGTAGTCATATCATGTTGTGGCTTTAATTTCTATTTTTCTAATTACTAATGGTGTTGACCATCTTCTCATGTGTCTTTCTGCCATCTGTATGTCCTCTTATTTTTTATTTTTTATTTTTTTAAAATTTTTTTTCAACGTTTTTTATTTATTTTTGGGACAGAGAGAGACAAAGCATGAACAGGGTAGGGGCAGAGAGAGAGGGAGACACAGAATTGGAAACAAGCTCCAGGCTCCGAGCCATCAGCCCAGAGCCTGACACGGGGCTCGAACTCACGGACCGCGAGATCGTGACCTGGCTGAAGTCGGACGCTTAACCGACTGCGCCACCCAGGCGCCCCTGTCCTCTTATTTTTTAATGTTTATTTATTTATTTAAGGAGAGAGAGAGGCAGAAAGAGAGGGAGAGAGAATCCCAAGCAAGCTCTGCACTGTCAGCTCAAAGCCTGACTTGGGACTCGATTTCACAGACCAAGATCATGACCTGAGCCAAAATCAAGAGTCAGATGTTTAACCAACTGAGCCACCCAGGTGCCCTGTCATCTGTATGTCCTTTTTGATGACATGTCTGTCATGTCTTTTATACATTTTCTTTTTTTTTTAAGTTTATTTACTTATTTTTAGAGATAGAGAGAGTGAGAGGGGCAGAAAGACAGGGAGAGAGAGAGAAGATCCCAAGCAGGCTCCTTACTGTCAGTGCAGAACCCTACCCGATGGGGGGCTTGAACCCATGAACTGTGAGATCATGACCTGAGCCAAAACCAAGAGCTGGACACTTAACCCACTGAACCACCCAGGTACCCTTGAACATTTTCTAATTTGATTGTTTGTTTTTAGTCCAATGCGAGTCTTAATGTATGCATTGTGATTCTCCCTGTAATATAGCAAGATATGCAGTCTTGTGAGAAACTATTACAAGACTGTTGCTCATCCATCTCTCTCTACTTTGTGGGAGGCTCCAGGTGTAGTGGGAGACTCCTGGAAGGCAGCTCTCATTCACCTCTTTGGTTACGGTGAGGTATGAGACTTCCCACCAACTCCTCTGCTTAGGATGCAGGTATAAGCTGTAACATCACGACTTAACTGCAGTCGGGAGATGGCTCATCCACATCAGAGCAATGTACTAATTGTGCTGTCATTTGATCCCCTAAGTCCTGTGTCATTCTGTGGGATTAGGGTCACAGGCATCGGAACCCATGCTGATACTGCTTTTGCTTTTCTTTGTGTTAGTAATAAGCTGTCTAAATCCATTTAGATTCATTGTCTTTTACTGACTGAATCTATAGAAATGTGGCAAGCCAAACTAGTAGCTGCCATGACGCTGCTACTCAGGAACTGCTTGACCACTTGACAATATTCATTAACCTTCTACCCAAACACCATCTCTTTTACCTATAATTACATTTGCTTAACTGATCTCCCTGCCAATAATCTTGCTTTCTGCAGATCTCTGTCTTACATTGAAACTAGAGTAGCTTTTCTAAATGCAAATCTAATACTATTCTCCAACTTAGAATCTTCTAACTGCTAGATAGAGTGACACATTTTACCATGTATTTTAGCCAGTTCAGGCTGCTATGACATAATACCATAGACTAGGTGGCTTATAAACAAGAGAAATCGATTTTTTACAGATTTGGAAGCTGGGAAGTTCAAGATTAAGAATAAGCAGAATTGGCGCCTTGTGAGAGCTCACTTCCTACTTTTAGTCTTCTTGCTGTGTCCTCAGATGGCAGAAGAAGTGAAAGAGCTCTCCATGGTCTTATTTATAAGGGCACTAATGTCTCTCATAACTTAACCACCTTCCAAAGGCCCTACCTGCTAATATAATTATACTGGAAATTAAGATCACAACATATGAGTTTTGGGGGGACATATCCAGTCCAGAGCACTGTGGTTTACAATGACTTCCATGATTTGCCCCTGGACTACCTCTGCCCCTCATATCTTGACACTCTCCCTCCTTTTTTTTATTTTAAAGAAAGAAATCATGAGCAGGGAAGAGGGGCAGAAGAAGGGAAGGAGAGAGAGAGAGAGAGAGAGAGAGAGAGAGAGAGATTCTTTTTTTTAAAATTTTTTTTTTTTTTTCAACGTTTATTTATTTTTGGGACAGAGAGAGACAGAGCATGAACGGGGGAGGGGCAGAGAGAGAGGGAGACACAGAATCGGAAACAGGCTCCAGGCTCTGAGCCATCAGCCCAGAGCCCGACGCGGGGCTCGAACTCACGAACCGCGAGATCGTGACCTGGCTGAAGTCGGACGCTTAACCGACTGCGCCACCCAGGCGCCCCTAGAGAGAGAGAGATTCTTAAGCAGGCTCCCAACATGGAGCTTGATCCCACAACCCTGTGATCATGACCTGAGCCAAAATCAAGAGTCAGACACTCAACCAACTGAGCCACCCAGGCACCCCAACACCCAACACTCTCCCTCTCATAGTATAAGTTGTAGTAGAATTAAATATATTCTCTTTTTGTTTTTGAGGCTAGCTACATGTGCTAAATTTTAGGCATTGGAAATATTTAGTCCTTACTAACTCTAAGCACAAAATATGGCAGCAAGAAATGAAGCTGAATAGAAAAGCAGAACAATGTTGGATTTATTTGGAATACTTCAGTCTTGCCTTATTTCTCTGACTTAACAAGATGAGTGTATATCTTTAAAATATACTAGCAATCCATGATTTGCATGCAACATATACCACACTCACCATGTATTGATGGCCTATAGGAGACTCCAAGACCAGAGCTACATTTTATTCCCCTTTTCCTAAATTTCCAGGAAAACAATGCCTTGTTAATTCCTTCAGTCTTATAAAAGCTCAAAGGTGATTACAGGGAACTGATTTGAGACATCTTTGAGTGAGTGGTATAGTATGCGCAACATTATGTAAGTGGATTTAGGATTAATTAAGGTCCTATTTGTCTAACATTTTGCTTTAGTATTAGAAAATCCAGCACATGACTCCTGTTGATATGGGTCAGCATAAAACTCCAGACCACAAAAAAGGTGGCTTTTTCATCTTTGACACTATACTCGCTGCCCTTTTCATCTTTGTCAAACTCTGAGAAAGTAAGCAGTCCTTTGTAAATACTGTCTAAACTTTTAATATGTGATACCCAGAAACAAAAACAAAAATGCGTATCAGTCACTCCCCCCAGTAGACTGTTCCTCAGTATGGAACCCAAGAATAATGTTCCATAGAAGGACAAAAGATCTTGAGGGGAGATGTTTAGAGGAAGATGGTATTTTAACACTTGGGAGGAAAAATATGATTCTTCTCCATAGTAGTAAGGAAAGCTGACATTTGCGAATTGCCCATTTTAATACTTTTAATGTGCGTCTGGTACTTGGCAGTATTGGTAGCAGTAAAAATAAGAGTGGGCAGAGCCTAAGTGTCTAAGAATGAATGTAGGATGTTTTGAATTGCAAAATGCCCGAGAAATACATTTTAATTCTCACTTTAGAAATACTGCGTTCACGTTGGTGTTATTTGTTGCAAACATATTCTCTTTAGGTAATAGAGTTATGTTAATGGCTGTTGAAATTCAGCTGATATTCCTGGGTACTCCTCTTACTGTATTCATGACAATGAATTATGGTCTAGTGATACCGCTTTCATATGTTGTTGAGGGATAAAATGGGATTAGGAAAATTGCTCCCAGCCATCATAGTAAATTTTCACCAGAACAAGTAGGCAGCTATGGTAGGTGACATTGGCATTTACTTTAACTTCCAAACACATTATTAGAATGGAAATGACTTTATATCCTATCCCCAAATATATGTTCTGTTTTAGTATCCTTTGTTGCTGAGATATGTTTCCTAAGATTAGTATATTCTATGTCAGTATATGCAGTTCAAACAAAATCAATACTTGTGATATTTTCTATTTTGATATTTGATGACATTGGCACATACTCAAAGACTTATTCGTGAAGTGGCTAGTATTTAAATTGTCATTGTATGAGGATAAAGGTGACATAAAATTTTTAATCGTTATACTTAACTTTGCATAGTCTCTTCAGATTCCATATTTTTTTTTCAAATCTTCCAAACCACTCAGTAATAGAAATTGTAGCTAAAAGTGACAGTTGACATTGTAAAAAAATAATTACATGAATTTAATACAAGGAAATTCAAGGAAATACAAGGAAACCTGGCTCAACTCAGTATAAAATGTGGTGTTAATTCCATGCATGTATTTTATCCATTTAACTTTTGAAAAAATATTTTTAGGAAAAGCGTATTGCTGATCATCATGTCAGAACCCAAAATGTAACAGTAATCACTGACTTGGAGTTTGTATTTTAACATAAATGTCTTGTCGACAGTGAATGTTGCTGATTGCAATCTGCCGTAAGGTTCATCAACTCAGGCTGTTCTCTTAGTTGCTTCTTTTAGAGGACGCTGCTCAATAATTGTACTTCATGGTAAAGATAATTTTAACTTGAGGTCAGGTTTCAATGTCAAAGGGCAAAAATATAGCCTCGAATCAAATGAACCATACTCACATTCTACAGAATTTTCTCTTGCAATATTATAATACTTTCCAAAAAAAATATTTTTTACTATTATGGAAGTATGGGAATATGTGAGTTTTTATTTCTCTCACAGTAATTTTGGATTAAAACTTTGATGTGGGAAGCCAGGAGATTGAGATGTTAGTTCTGACTTTGGCACTTTGAAGTTTATTACCTTGGCCAAATCATATTAATACTTCCAGACCTTAGTTTTCCTATTTATAGTGTGAAGGAGTTGGATAAGATCATCAATAAGATTTATTTAGTTCTCAAATATTATAGTTATGTAACAAAGAGCTTGCTTATGTAGGAAATTAATTTAAAAAATTGTACCACAAAATTTGTTATTACTTGTCATGTGATTTTAAAGTGAGATCTTGGGGTGCCTGGGTGGCTCAGTTGGTAAAGCGTCTGACTTTGGCTCAGGTCATGATCTCAAGGCTTGTGGGTTTTAACCCTGCGTCAGGCTCTGTGCTGACAGCTCAGAGCCTGGAGCCTGCTTCAGATTCTGTGTCTTTGTCTCTGTCTGCCCCTCCCCCACTCATGCTTTTTCTCTCTCTCTCTCTCTCTCTCTCTCTCTCTCTCTCTCTCATAAATAAATAAATAAATAAATAAATAAAAACATTAAAACAAATTTAAAGTGAAAGCTTTTAAAAATTTTGTTCATGGGGGCGCCTGGGTGGCGCAGTCGGTTACGCGTCCGACTTCAGCCAGGTCACGATCTCGCAGTCCGTGGGTTCGAGCCCCACGTGGGGCTCTGGGCTGATGGCTCAGAGCCTGGAGCCTGTTTCGGATTCTGTGTCTCCCTCTCTCTCTGCCCCTCCCCCGTTCATGCTCTGTCTCTCTCTGTCCCAAAAATAAATAAAAACAAACAAAAAAAAACGTTGAAAAATTTTGTTGATGTAATGAAAACAAAGCTACTTTCTTAAAATTTAACTACAATTACCCTGTATGTTATATTTTTGTTAAAGAATAATAAAACATTACTTTTTCTGTAAAAGTATATTTTAATGAGAAATATATAATGGGTTTTTTTTTCTGAAGGACTAGATAAGTCACAAAGATTTACTTTTTTGTATGGTGTGTTTTATTTTTATATCTAGAATTAATATTTTGTAAAACTTAATAATATCTTGAAATAAGGACAATACATAAGTCAGCAGTTGCATATGTTATTAGACTTGATTGTGTAGAATATGATGCTTATTTTTGTCATCTGCAGGTCATTGTGACACATAATAAAGATGACACTAGGTCAGAAGAGAGATAAGCAGTTTTATACCCAAAGAAATCTTTGTGCTAAATCAAACCTTTTTGTGCCAACTAAAATAGAGAGCTTGATTTTATTCTGAAAAATGTAAAATCATTTAATCATCTCAAAGTAAAATGTCTTTAGAAGTAAAAGTATTCTGTAATCTGATAATTATAAAAATGCCAATCACTGGTTAAGTATTCTTTCACTCATGTGACATTGAATTTGTGTGTTTTGTTATTTTTGTTCAATTTTGTTCACATTTTTTGCTTCAAGCAGCGTTCAATGGAGCGATGATTTCAATGACCTCAACTGTCTATATGGCAAAGCAATCTGCTTCTGCCTTTATACACATTGAATTAGGGTCAGGAGAGAGTCTCTCTCTGGGTCTATGACAGATTATATCCACCTACGTACAGTCCTAGAAGGGACATTATCAACTGCAAAGAAACCTATGTAATCCCCTAACACAGCATTCCAGTCAGTCATTGACATATTAACTACAATGGGTTAAGTTGAATGAGCTTATCTCAAGGTAAGTCTAAATGCTTTTCAGAAATTATTAAATCATATTTTTGATGACTATTAATCATTTAAAGATTGGAAGCAATTTCTAATTAGTAAGCCTCAGAAGAAATACATTTGAAAAGCCAAAATTAACTTCTTCTAATGACCTTTTAAATCAGATTATATTAGAATAGCAATTTAGTAAATCACATGCCTCTTAATTATAAATGAAGATTTGAGATAAAAAGGTAGAATAAAAAATGTTGATGTTATAGAGAGCGTCATATTGGGAAAATACTGTTTCACATCCTGATCATCTCTAATCTTGGTTTTGGGACTCAGACTGTCCCCTCTTAAATCATTTGAAATCAAGGAATCTGAGAAAGAACCACATTATATATTAGAAACCTCAGCTTCCAGCTTTATGATTGACTGGATATTCTAAAAACGAAGAGACAAATAAACACCCTTTCCTCCTCCAATACAGCTTGATCCTGGGTAAATATTAACATGCTTGTATTTACATGAGTGATTGAAATTGTAAAGAAGTAAAAAATATTACCAGGGATCTCCAAATAGGAATAGTTTGCTGAAACCAAACAAGTGAGCATTTAGTAAGTAAAATCTAGGAGATGTTCCTAACAGCAAATGTTATGTATCTGATAGATCTTAAACGTAAATGATATAGCATGTAGGAAATTAGACATTATTGTTAGGCCACCAAATTAGAAACAAATGAATAGCACACTCCTACAATTAATCTGGAGTAATATAAAAGAGCTACACGTTAGTGAAAAGATAGGTTACCAAAAATTTTCTGAGCAGCTGAGGAAACATATAAAATCACTGGTCTATCCTATCTCAAAAAAGTGAAAGTTATGATATAAAAATAATGATAATCATCAAAATGATAGTCTTATTTGATCATTTGCAAACATTGTGCTTCTCTTCGGTAACTCTGGATTTCAAACTCTTACAACTCATGTCAAATGCGTGTCAAAACAAGAAATTAACTTAAATTGGTCCCAATTGAGCAGTTCTTCTAATGACCTGTAAGTTCTCTCAGGAGCAAACAGATCCAGGAAAATTTCAGGATTCCAACAGATTATATTCTGTAAAAGTTAATTCAAATTAAAAAACACTGAATACTTCAGGGATGCTTAAATGACTGACTCTTCATTTTGGCCCCAGTCATGGTCTCGTGGTTTGTGGGGTTGAGCCCTGTGTAGGGCTCTGTGCTGACAGCATGAAGCCTCCTTGGGATTCTTGCTCTCCTTCTCTCTGTGCCCCTCCCCAACTCACGCTCCTCTCAAAAAATAAATAAAAAATAAAAAATACTGAGTACTTCAGAAAAGAAGCCATTATGTTTGAGATTCGGCAGAAATAACACAATAGATAAAGATATCCAAGAACTTCAGATATTGGAATTAACAGATTTAGAATGTAATTATGTGCTAATTGTTTTTTTAAATCTTTTAATGTTTATTTTTGAAAGAGAGAGAGAGACAGAAAGGGTGTGAGTGGGGGAGGGGCAGAGAGGGAGAGGGACACAGAATCTGAAGCAGGCTCCAAGCTCTGAGCTGTCAGCACAGAGCCTGATGCAGGGCTCGAACTCATGAACCAAGAGATCATGACCTGAGCCAAAGTTGGACGCTTAACCAACTGGGCCACTCAGGCGCCCCTATGCTTTTTAAGAAAGCATACGTTTTTTAAGAAAGAGGGCGTAAAGACAGCAATGTACAAGAAGTTACCATAAAGTACCAGAAAGATCTGATTTTAATGAAAGAGAATTGAAAATGAAAAAAATAATAAATTTAAAGTGAATAGAAGATGAAGCAGCAGGTTAAATAAATATGTAGAGAAAATTAATGAACCAGAAGAGATATTAAGAAATTATTTTGTCTCTAGCAGAGAGAAAAGAAGATGTGTAATATGAATGAAAGGTAAAAGATATGTAGGATAGATGGAGATGGTCCAACATTGATATGATTAGAGTTCTAGAAATAAAGAGTAAAATGACTAAGAATTAATGTTAGAAGAGATCATTGTTGGTAATTTTTCAGAAATTTACATGATTTTATATGACACAAAAGTCATTATGAATACTAATAGGATACATGAAAAGAGGGGAAATACTTTGATACTTGATTCTTCGTAGTGAAACAGCTATATCATGCTCAAACACGAACAAAAAAAAACTACACCAAATAGTTTTAAAAAGCCACAAATTATATTTTTATGAGCCAGAGTTGTATTGACAATTGATATTTCAAGAGTAATACTGTAATCTAGACAATAATGGATAGTATCTTCAAAGTGGGAAGAGAATTTCTATACCCAGCAAAGACTATTTTTTATGAGTGAGGGAAAAAAAAAAGAAATTTGCCACGGAACAAAATGGAGTTTATTAAAAGAACTCACAAATTATGTATGCATCTCAGGAAAAAAGAAAATGATTCTAGAAGAATGTCTGAGATGTAAGAAAAAATGGCTAGAAAATAAACTGGTAAACATGTTTGTAAATATACATACATACCAGTTGTATAAAATAATTATATGTATAATTTGGGGAAATAAAAGCAAAATACCACATTAATTGGGGCATAAAAACCACTCAGAGTTCTTGGTATTTGAAAGGAGAGTTAACATACCAATTATATTTAGAGTTTCTTTATGTTAGGTACTCATGATACAATTGTAAGTTTGACTCGTAAAAGAATAAAAATTATAAAATAGCACCCAAGCATGTAGATTTAAAGAATAATAAGAAAAATTAACAAGTGAAAATCCTTGAAAAACTCCTCCAAAAAAGGCAACAAAGAAAAATAACACATATAAAATCAGAATAATAGAAAGTTTAAAATAAAATAATGTAGACAAAGTCTAATATGTCAGTAATCAAATGTATGCAGACTGAATGTTCTCTGTATGAGACAGAAATTGTCAGGTATAGTTTTCAAAACCCAGCTGTAGCTATAGGTTCTTTATAAGCAGTAAACCAAAAATACAAGGCACCAAGTGTTGAATGTGAAAGGATGGAAGGAGTTATATAAGATGGATACGAGAAATAGCATAGATGTTATGAAGAGAGGAAAACAATAGACTTTAAGATAAGAATGTTATTTGAGACCAAAGGAATTTCATACAACGATCACAGGTTTAATTCACCAGGAAGATGTAGCAATTCTAACTTGTAGATAGAAGCAAATCTATCTAATAGATGAAGCAAAAATTTATTAAACCAAGTGGAATTTGAAGAACATGCTTAACCAATGTTACTTCATAATAGATCTTTTCCTGAAGCCAACAATCAAAGAATACAAATCCTTCTCAAATACTCATGAAATATGTATACCGTTTGTCTTAAAGAATGCTAGACCATTAAAAGATCTCAACAATTTTTAATAAATTGATATCATACAGATAATAAACTGGCCATGATTATATAACATTAGAAATAAGTGAGAATTAATTTGATTGTGGTAATCGTTTCACATTATATACATATATCAAACCATCATGTTGTATGCCTTAAATATATACAAGTTGTTATTTGCTAATTATACATCAATAGACGTTGAAAAAAATAAAATGCAAAAAAAACTCCTCCCAAAACAAATTAGAAATGTTATAAAATGATAATGAATAAAATATCTTTCTATGTTAGAAAATTAAAAAAACATAATTAAATAATTGACTGTATGAAAAAAATAAAAATGGACATTAAATAAAAAATAGGGGTGCCTGGATGGCTCAGTTGATTGAGCATCCAACTTGATTTCTGCTCATGTCATGATCCCAGGGTCATGAGATCAAGGCCCATGTTGGGCTCTGTGCTGAGCATGGAGCCTGCTTGAGATTCTCTTTCTCATCCTCTCTCTCTGCCCCTTTCCTATGCTCTCTGTCTCAAAAAATAAAAATAAAAATAAATAAATAAATAAATAAATAAATAATTATGTTTCCTGCACGGTAGCAAAATATTGCATGTTAACACTGGGTAGCTGCAACCAAATTGATTAAATACAATTGTATAGCCTTTAATACTTAGAAAACAAAGAAGCTTGAAAATAAATGGGCTCAGCATCCAACTTTAGTTAGAAAAACTGTGTTAGAAAGACAAATCTAATAAATACATGAGTAGAAATTAATAGACTATGAAAGTAACATACAAAATAAAGAAAAAACAACTAAGCTAAGACAATGATTATTAAAATACCTATAAAGCATCATCCCTTTTACAGGGTTGAGTGACAACAACAAAAAAAAGAGAATGAAAATACAAAAACATCAAGAATTTAAATGGCAGCATAACTAAGGATATCATAGAGATTGAAAAGATAGAATATTATAAACAAATGTATGCCAGTATGTCTGAAACATATGGAATGGGAAAACTTCCTAGGAAAGTGACTTACCAAACCAATTCAGAAAGAAATAGGAACACTGAATAATCCTACAGGCATTAAATACATTGAATCAATTAACAATCTCCATAAAGATAATACCACTAAATGTTACTCACAGATGGTTTTACAAGCAAATCCTATCACTTATATGGGAGAAATCTGTCTCATCTTGAACAAACTATTTACAGAATAAAAACAGTAGGAATGTACCCCAGCTTAATTTATGAAGCTACTATAATCTTGATTCAAAAATAAGAAATAGGACAATGGTATTCATGAAACAGGTGAAATCATTAAAAAATAGTCAAATAGAATGCAGCTGTATATAAAACATATATTACATCATGACCTAAAAAGCATGTCTGATTTAATATTATGCATTCTGTGTAATTTTCTCATTAAAAGATTACAAGATAAAAATCCTATGGTCTTGTGTATAGCGTAAAACAAAATTCAACGTGCATTTATGATGAAAAAATCTAACAAATTAGGGCCAGTTGGGTGAACAATCAAGAAGCCAAGGCCCTATGTTTATCATATTTGGCTGGGGGTATGGAAATTACATATACAAATCCATGTTCTCTTAGAAAGGGCATTTGAGACTTCAATGCCTTTCATCTGGCATATTTTAGTATGTGCTTTGGTAGTTACCAGGTTATATAAGATTAACTTTTTAAAAACATTTTTTCTTAACACATAACATGCATTCAGAAAAGTTAAAAATATTAGGTATAGAGTTTGATACATTTCACAAAAACCATGAAGTGAGCACTGCCCAAATAAGATTAAGAATATACAAACACCACAGAAGTCTCATTCAATCCCTTAACTATACTTGGACTCCTGTCCACTCCAAGTGTAATCACTCTCCTGACTTCTGACTTCTATCATCATAGATATCAGGATTTACTGATCTGTTTTGCTTATGAAAAACAATATTGGATATCTTTTCACTATTGTAGTAACTTGCATATCTTTATTTTTTTCCGTTTAAGTTTTTTTTCTGTTTTTTTTTTTTAAATTGTGGGAAGAACATTTAACATATCTATCTCCTTACTAATTTTTAGGTGCACAATACAGTACTATTAATTATAGGCACTGTGTTATACAGTACATCTCTAGAATTTATACATCTTGCATAACTGAAACCTGATACCTACTGAACAACATCTCCCCATTTCCCCCTTAACCCAGTGCCTGGCAATCACTATTCTACTGTCTGCTTCCAGGGTTAACTATTTTAGGTTCCTCATATAGGTGGAATCATGCAGTATTTGTCCTTCTGTGACTGGTGTATTTTGCTTAGCAAAATATCCTCCAGGTTCATCCATGTGGTTGCAGATGACAGTATTTTCTTTTTTTAAAAATTTTTAAATGTTTATTTTTGAGAGAAAAAGAGGGGGAGAGCAAGAGTGAGCATGAGTGGGGGAAGGGACACAGAGACAGAGGGAGACGCAGAATCTGAAGAGCTCCAGGCTCTGAGCTGGCAGCACAGAGACCCACATGGGGTTGGAACCCAGGAACTGTGAGATCATGACTTGAGCTGAAGTCGGATGCTTAACTGACTGAGCCACCCAGGTGCCCCTTAAAGGCTAGATAATATTCCATTTTGTGTACAACCACATTTTCTTTATCCATTTATCCATCGCTGGAAAATTAGATTATTTCCATATCTCAACTATTGTGGATAATGCTGCATTGAACACAGAAGTGCAGTTCTCCAAGATCTCATTTCAATTCTTTTGGATATACACCCAGAAGTGGGATTGCTGGATCACATGGCAGTTCTATTTTTAATTCCTTGAGGGACTTTGTGTTTTCAATAAAGGCACCATTTTACCTTCCCATCAGCAGTATATGAGGGTGTTCTAATTTCCCTATATCCTAGGCAACACTTCTTCTTTTTCTTTTTCTGATAATAGTCATCCACATGTGAAGAGATATTCATTGTGGTTTTAATTTGCATTTTCCTGATGATTGGTAATGATGAACATCATTTCTTACACCTGTTGTCAAGTTGTGTTTTTTCTCTGCATCTCACACATTTTGATAAGTTGTATTTTCATTTTTAATTACTTCAAAATATTCTTTATTGTAATCTCTATTTCTTTCTTTTAGCCCATCTGTTATTTAGAAGCGTGTTGTATAATCTCTATATATTTTTGGATTTTTCAGCTATCTTTCTGTTTCTGATTTCTAGTTTAATCCCATTGTGTCCTGAGAGCTGATATTGTAGGATTTATATCCTTTAAAATTTTTTAATGTGTGGTTAATGTCCCAGATTGTGCTCTATCTTGGTTAATGTTCTATATGAGCTTAAGAAGAATGTGTATTCTGCTGTCATTGGATGGAGTAGCGTATAGATGTCCATTTTATCCAACTAATTGATGGTGTTGTTAAATTCAGCTATGTCTTTGGGGATTTTCTGTCCCCTGGATTTGTCTATTTCGGTTTGGAGAGGAATACTGAAGTCTGCAACTACAATAGTGGATTAATCTATTTCTCTTTGTGTTTCTATTCATTTTTGTCTCACATATTTTGATGCTCTGTTGTTTTGTGTGTGTGTACATATATATATATATATATATATATATATATATATGATAAGGATTGTTATATCTTCTTGGAGAATTAACCCCTCTATCATTGTGTAATGGCCCTCTTTATCTCTGGTAACTTTTCTCTGTTCTGAGGTCTACTTTGTCCGAAAGTAATATAGCCATTGTTGTGCTGTTGTTTTTAAGTGTCAGCATGGTATATCTTTCCCCATCCACTTTCTTTTAAACTATCTGTGTCTATATTTAACATGGGTTTCTCATAGACAACATATGATTGGGTAGTGTTTTTTAATGCACTCTGAATTTCAGTTTTTTAATTGGTGCATGTAGAACATTATTGATATGGTTAGATTAATGTCTACCGTATTAGTTCCAGTTTTCTATTTGTTGTCCTTGTTTCTTGTTCCTATTTTTGTGATTCACCCTTTCCCTGATTTTTGTTGCTTTATGTGGTCATTTTATATGATTTCATTTTCTCTACTTTCTTAGCATATAAATTATATTTCTTTTTATGTATGCTTTTAGTGGCTGTCCTAGAATTTGCATACATTTACAACTAATCCACATCTATTTTCAAGTAACACTCTTGCTTCACAGGTAGTGTGAGTACATTATAATGAAAATAATCCTAATGCTTTACTGTTGTCCCTTTGTTGTCTTTCACTTTGCTTATTCATAAGCATGCATAGACAGATGGGTGCACATGCACCCACACACAAACGTAATCAGAGACATTGTTGCTATTACTATTTCGAATAAACTTATCTGTTAGATCAATTATGATTCAGGAAAATAAAAGTTTTTATTTTATCTTCGTTTATTCCTTCTTCTATGCCCTTTTCTTTATGCATATCTGAATTTTTGATCTATATAATTTTCCTTTTCTCTATAGAGCTTTTAAATTTCTTACAACAGCTACTAACTACAAATTCCCCCATTTTTTGTTTGAGAACAACTTTATTTCTCCTTCACTTTTCAAAGTTAATTTCATAGTGTACAGAATTCCAGGTTAGTGCTTTTTTTTTTTTCTCTTAACACTTCAAGTATTTCCACTGTCTTCTTGCTTGCATGGTTTCTGAGAAGTAAGATGTCATTCTGATCTTTGCACCTCTATAGGTAAGGTTTTATCCTTTGGCATTTTGTAGAAGTTTTTTCAGTATTGCCTATTGATGTCTCAACTTTAAGGATGCAATTTGCCCTGTGCTCTCAGTTCTCTTACAGATCTGGGAAGCATTGTTGATTTTATAGTTCATCAGATGTTTTAGGATGGAGTGGCAACTTCCAAGCTTTGCAACTTCCAAGCTTTTTATACGCTAGACTGGAAACCGGAAGTCCCGGCTTGGTTGTCTTAGATCTGGGTTTAATTAAAGGAACTTGACACTCATGGAAAGCATATAATTCTTCTCTGGAATTAAATTACTTGTTTTCCTTCACATATGTAAGGCTGTTTTGCTTAGAAGAAGTTGTGGACATGGGAGGCATCCAAAAAACCATAGTCTCCTCTCCTAGAAGTTTCACATGCACATTTGATCCTCATATCAATGAGATTAGTTAGGACCTGAATTTTCTTTATTTTGCAAAAGAAGACATCGAAAGATTGGTTTGGGCAATGTCATACAACATTATTTATTTGACTTGAATGTCACCAATTTCTAGGCAACAACTATATTTTACTTATCTTGATAACCTCAGTGCCTAGAAAGTTCCTGGCACATAATTGGTGTGTAGTTAACAATTGACGAACAACTGAGTAAACAAAGAAACAAATACAAAATTAGAACTCAGACTGCTAGACTTTTGCTCATTCCATCATAGCAAGGGGCTTTTAAATTTAAAAATATTTTGAAACTTTATGTCCTTGTCATTAGTATTTGCTACCATATTCCCAAAAGATACTCCTGGGGGATAGACAGTGCAGAAACGCAATGGCATCAAATTTTAAATTGCTTTGTAGCTGAATACTATGCATAGAGGTCATGCCCTAATTTTATTATTTTGTAAAAAAGCTTGTACTTCTTCAATAAACATTTTTATCTCCACGGCTTACATTAAATTCCCTTTTAACTTCAACGCTTTCTCTTACTGAGTGTTCACTTCCCGACTCATTTAAACTTATATGCAGCCGTGACACAGATGCTACATTGATATCTTGCTGGTTAAATGGACCAAAAAGGCATACTTATTAGTTGGTAAATATGATTATTTTTCATTTTAAATTTCCACAAAGGCATATGAAGTAGTAAAGAAATGTGCTGTATGTACTATGTAAATTTCCATGGAGATGCAGTAAACTGAGTTCTGCAAATCTGAGCTCTATTTTATTTTGGGTCTGTTTCTAGTGCCAGTCAAAATGACAACTGCAAACTCATTCATGAACTTGATCTGAGGAGAAGAGAAATCCATGCAGATGATTTAAGTAAAGGAAGAGTAGAGAAAATCAAATTTACAGAAACTAGGTATTACTGTCCATTATAGTTGCTAAAACTACTGGCTTCCCAGAGAAGGGACAGAAGGAGCTCCCACGTGTTGGCTAATAATTTGGAAGAATGTAACATGAGATTAGAAAAGGAAAGTTTAAGGTCCGTATAACAAATGTGTGTGAGTTGGAGTGGCACAGTTTCTTAGTCAGAATCAAACAAACAAAAAAACCCTGAATAGAAGCTTTAATGGAACACCTTAAACTTTTGGAAAATTAGTCTGTCAAGTTTCATAATATGAATTAGGTAAAAGTTTTTGCTTGCCTCAGGGAGAAAGAGAGCTATTGGTTTTAACTAATGAGATTTCGTGGAAATAGATGAATTCAAAAAAGAATAATTGCTCTAATATTTTTACCCTTTTTAATGGCCAGGATCAAGAAAATTGCCTATCCATGTATACATGTTTCTCAGTGTAGTACTTAAAAAAAGGTAGAATACTAGTAAAAGACTGCACTTTGAAACATATGTATTCATTTCTAAAGTACAATGTTGGAACCCAGTGGGGGAATGAGTCAATATATGTTGGAGTGAGGGAGCAGGAAGAGAAAGGCGAAAGAGTATGAGGCTAAGAAAAAAATGAAACGAGATAGAAAAATGGGAGACATTATTATAGTAGCCCTGAAGTTGCTAGTTCATATATTACTGATTTTTAGGTTTAAAGTTTATTAACACTTAAGATCTCCAAAAAAATATAAGCAACACTGTATCGAGTACCCACATACTTACCAACTAGCTCAAGAAAAATGCTTGATACAGTTAAATCTCTTTTACCAATCTTTCATGGGCACAGCCAATCTCTCCTCTAGAAGGGTCCTAACGTTCTTATTTAGCACTGTCATGAATTTCTTTATAGTTTTCTATATATGCATATATCCCTAAGTCATACATCATGTTGTCTTAAATATTTAAATCTTTATATAATTGGTTTTGATGTGTAATTTCATTTTCTTCATTCAACATAGGGTTTGTGAGGTTTATTTATATTCATTCTTTTCACCTATCACATGATTATACCAACATTTATTTATTCATTCTCCTGCTATAAACATTTAAATGGTTTTTATTTCTTTTACTTTTTATAATGTTATTTTATACATTTTCCCAAGTGCTTGTACCAATTCCCAATCCCACCAACAATGTATAAATATTCCTGATACTTCTCTACTTCTCCAACATTTGATAATAAGCAACTCTTAAAATTTTTGCCAACTCAATTATTATGAAATGGTATTTCATGATGACCCTAATCTATTTTTTTTCTTAATTACTAATAAAGTAGAGCATCATTTCATCTGTTTATTAGCCTCTCTTGTGAATTGCCTTTGCATGCTTGTTTTTTATGGTTTTTAGGAGTTAAAATATATGTTATAGTTATCTGTATAGTATACTATACATAAATATACATGAATATAAAAATTAAAATTTTTTCCAATTTTCAGGCTCTTTTTCCACTTCTGTAATGTGTTTTAATGAAAATAATTTTACATTTTATCTCAGTCAACTTACAAATAAACTCATCACCCAGATTCTCATCCCTCTTAGATTCTGTATAACCTATTGGGACCTATAGTCTTCGATCTATAATCTTTTTGCTCTCTCTCCTCCTTTTTGTCTTACATATAGACTTCATGGTCTTGCTTTTTATCATGCAAGTTGAAAAATCTGTACTATAAATGAATCCAGCTCTTTGTACTCAACATTTACACTGGGACTCCTGTCTATAGTGGAGGAAAAAAAGCACACAGCCGTGATGGCTGCCTCACTGGAACTCACAATCCTGTCACTCTGTTGCTTTCATAGGTAACTATTTCCTGATTTCTTCTAGAATTTAAAACTCTCTTAGCCATCTTCACTCTCAGTTTATGTCCTTGCTTATTTCACTGAAGAAAGAGGAACAATTGGAATAAAGATGCTTCACATGTCCTCCACCACAACACCCAGGAAACTTCAACTGTGTCCACAGTCCCTAAGTCATTCCTATAACTAAACTGTGCTCTTATCTAAAGTTAAACCTTCATTGGATCCCCCCACCCACATTTTTTTATGCTTAAATATCTTTCCAGCATGTATCTCATTTTTCTTTTGTGCATCATCAGTTTTACCTCTTTATTGGATCTTGACTGTCATCATACAGATAAGAAATACTTTTTCATATACTTGAGAACTAAATCTCTCTGGACTCTACTTCCTCTCTAAGTAGCATCTCCCAGCACGCCATTTCTCATCCCCGTTATATAACTAAGCTACTAAGAAAAGTTGTGTGTATTTACTTCTCCAATTCTCTGCTTTTATTCTCCCGTTTTAAGGTTTTTATTTAGAAAAATTCAAACATACACAAACAGGATAATGAAATCTTATATAACCTATCACCCAGATTTAACAATTATTTGCCATACTATCTACATGCTCCCTTATTTCTTTTCTTTTTAGCTGAAGTATATAAAAGCATATTATTGTACTTCTCTAGTCATTTCACCATAATGACTGTTGCCAAGGTCAACTATGACCTTTATATTGCTAAGTCCAATGGTCAATTCTCAGTTCCCCTCGTATTTGGCTTATTATCATTTTATAAAGTTGGTCACTTGTCTTGTTTAAACATTTTTTTCACATGCCTTCCAGTGTATTCTGCTTCTCTGGTTTTCCTCTTGTTACACTGGACAGTCCTCGTCAGTTCATTTTCTGGGCTCTTTATAAATGGAGGCCTTGAGATTTAATTAATTAATTAATTTTATATGTAAAGAGTGCACAGAAGTGGGGAAGAGGGGCAAAGGGAGAGAGGGAAAGAATCTTAAGAATTTTAAGCCCCAATGTGGGGCTTGATCCCATGACCCTGGGACCATGACCTGAGCCAAAATCAAGAGGCAGAGCCACCCTTAACTGACTGAGCCACCCTATTGCCTCAGAGAGAGAGAATCTTAAACAGGCTCCATGTTCAAAGTGAAGCACGACGCAAAGTTCCATTCCACAAACCGTAAGATCATGATCTGAGCTGAAATCAAGAGTCAGACACTCAACTGACGGAGGCACCGAGGTGTCCCTATAGGTGCAGTTTTCAAACAACATTTGCTCACTTGATGGCTTTATGTCAAATTTTGGTAATTCTGGAAATATTTCAAATTTTTTATTGTTATTATATTTGTTGTAGTGATATGTGATCACTAATCTTTGATGTGACTATTGTGATTGTCTTGGGGAGCTGCAAACCAGGCCCATATAAGATGGCAAACTTATTTAATAATGTTGTGTGTATTCTGACTGTTCCACTGATAAGTTGTTCCCTCATCTCCCTCTCCTTGGGCCTTTCTATTCACTGAGACACAATAATATTGAATGAAGTTAGGCCAATTAATACCTCTACGAGGGCCTCTAATTGTTCAAGTGAAAGGAAGAGTTGCATGTCTCTCATTTTAAATCAAAAGCTAGAAATGATTAAACTTAATGAAGAAGCATGTCAAAAGTTGAGACAGGTTGAAAGCTAGTCCTCTTGCACCAGTTAGCTAAGTTTAAATGCAAAAGAAAAGTTCTTAAAGGAAGTTGTAAATGCTACTTTAGTGAACACATAAGTGATAAGAAAGCAAAACAGTCTTATTGCTGATATGGAGAAAAGTTTAGTGATCTAGATACGAGATCAAACCAGCTGCAACATACCCTCAAGCCAAAGCTTAATCCGGAGAAAGGATTTAACCCTCTTAAATTTTATGAAGGCTCAGAGAGGTGAGGAAGTCACAGAAGAAAAGTTTGAAGCTAGCAGAGGTTGGTTCATGAATTTTAAGGAAAGAAGTCATTTCCATACATACGAGTGCAAGGTGAAGCAGCAAGTGCTGAGGTAGAAGCTTCAGCAAGTGGTCCAGAAGATCTAGCTAGGATCACTAAGGAAGGTGGCTATGCTAAACAACATATTTTCAAGGAAGATCAAACAGTCTTAAACTGGAAGAAGATGCCATTTAGGGCTTTCATAGCTAGAGAAGAAAAGTCAATGCCTGGCTTCAAAGCTGTATAGGATAGGCTGTCTTGTTAGGAGCTAATACAGCTGGTGAGTTTAAGCTGAAGCCAATGCTTATGACCATTATAAAAATCCTAGTGTCATTAAGACTTAGGCTAAATCCACTCTGCCTGTGACCTATAAGTGGAACACTAAAGCCTGGCTGACAACACATCTGTTTACAATATGGTTTACTGAATAATTTAAGCCCACTCTTGAGACTTGCTGGTCAGGGAAAAGTTTCTTTTTAAAATATTACTGCTCATTGACAATGCACCTGGCCACCCAAGAGCTCTGCTGGAGATGTAAAACAAGATTAATGTTGTTTTTGTGCCTACTAACACAGCATGTACTCTGTAGCCTATGGATCAAGGAGTAATCTTGAATTTCAAGTCTCATTACTTAAGAAATACATTTCATAAAACTATTGCTGCCACAGATAGTGATTCCTCTGATGGATCTGACAAAGTGAGTTGAAAATCTTTTCGAAAGGAGTCACCATTCTAGATGCCATTAAAAACATTCATGATTCATGGGGAGAGGTCAAAATATCAACATTAACAGGAGTTTGGAAGAAGTTGATTCCAGCTCTCATGGATGACTTTGAGGGGTTGAAGGCTTTAGTGGAGGAAGTAACAGCAGAGGTAGTGAAAACAGCAAGAGAACTAGAATTAGAAGTGGACCCTGAAGATGTGACTGAATGGCTGCAATCTCCTAACAGACTTTAACGGATGAGGAGTGTGGTTTCTTATGGATGAGCAAAGAAAGTGATTTCTTGAGATGGAAACTACTCCTGGTGAAGATGCTGTGAAGATTGTTGAAATGACAACAGAGGATTTAGACTATTACATAAACTTAGCTGATAGAGCAGTGGCAGACTGCGAATATTGACTCCAACTCTGAAAGAAGTTCTACTGTGGGTAAAATGCTATTAAATAGCATTGCATGCTACAGAGAAATCATTTACGAAAGGAAAAGTCAATTAATGTGGCAAACTTGATTATTGTCTTATTTTAAGAAATTGCCAGCCTTCAACTGGATGTTGCTACCCCACACTGACCAGTCGGCAGCCGTTGGCATCTAGGCAAGACCCTCCTCCAACAAAAAAAAAAAAAAAAAAAAAGCTCAGATGATGGTTGGCACATTTTAGCAAAAAAAAAAATTATCTAATTGATGGATGTACATTGTTATTTTAGACATAATGTCATTTCCATAGTATAGTGGAAACATAACTTTTATATGCACTAGGAAACCAAAAAATTAATATGATTCACTTTATTTAGGTGTTTTGGAACCAAATGTGCAATATCAAGGTATGCTTATAAAAGCCAAAGTCTTTCAAGGCTTATAAGGTGAGCATACATTTATCCTCCGAACCAGAACACTTTAAGGAGTGAAGGACAATAAAACTGATTAAGGTGATATGATTTTGAAATATGCTCTTATGAATGGACAAATTAGATTAATTATATTTGTAGATATGAAATAATTATATTCAAGAAATACTTTCAAAACTAAAATTTTCTCCCTAATCAGTGGTTGTTAAAGCAACATTTAAAAACAAAATATTGGGGTGCCTCAGTGGTTCAGTCAGTTGAGCGTCCGACTCTTGATTTCAGCTCCGATCATGATCCCAGGGTTGTGGGATCAACCCCCATGTCAGGCTCTCTGCTGAGTGTGGAGCCTGCTTAAGATGATCTCTCTCCCTCTCCTTCTGCCCTTCTCCCCCACTCGTTCTCTCTCTTACTCTCTCTCTCTCTCTCTCTCTCTCTCAAGAATAACTAAAAACATGATATCTTACTTTATTGTTATAATGCAAATAATTATTCTTGTACATTTTCAACACTTTAGTCATGGCTTGGCTTTTTTTTTTTTTTATATACAAAAAGATTTATTTAAAAAAAACCAGTAAGACACTAGTACATCATGATACTGTTACACTGGGCTTTTAACACAAGACTTGCTCTACAATACCGGGGGGGGGGGGGCATAAAACACAAATTGATTCTGAAGCATAGCAATTAAGAAATATAACAATGAAAGCAAATTTCTTTTAATGAGAACTCAGAATTAAACTTCAGAGGGACCCAATGTCATACTTCCATCTCTAATACTGTCATTGGCATTTTTAAGTACAAAAATCTACCATGGCTTTATTTTATTTTTAAAATATTTTTCCAAATATTCTTTGAAAGTGCATATATAGTTAACTTGAATGTGATGATACTTTTAATGTGTTCTTGTTTGCAAACTGTCAATAATTTCGAACTGCCAAAATCTTTAGACCTGAAATTTTGGAAGGGGCTCCATTTGTTGAATACTTCAAATATTTTTAATGTCTTGTTTTGGAAAAAAAGAAAAAAAATGAACATCTGGAAGACTTTTTAAAATAATTTTTAGAAGTTTTTTATTTTAATGTTTATTTATTTTTGAGAGACAGAGAGAGCGAGAGGGAAAGGGACAGAGAGAGAGGGAGACACAGAGTCCAAAGCAGGCTCCAGGCTCTGAGCTGTTAGCACAGAGCGTGATGAGAGGCTCGAACCCAGGAACTACAAGATCATGACCTGAGCCAGAGTTGAACGGTTAACCAATCGAGCCATCCAAGCACTCCATCTGGAGAATTTTTTAAAAAATGTTCAATACTATTATAGGACACAGTTTTATTGATGAAGCAGTTGTTTGAAGAGTCAAACATTTCCAAAATATTATTGATGTGGGCAACAAAACAATCTTACGTAGTGTCATGTAGAAATATCTACATCTACCAATATTTTTATATATAGCATTTAACATTAACTTAATCATAAAAGTTTTGTGGTAAGTTAATCTATATGCATAAATGTATGTTTATATATTTGATAATTATAGCTCCTGCTTTTATTTTCAGAACGTTGCTGTTTGTTTGAATGCAAATAAAAATTGTATGTGCACTATACCCAATTTAAGAATATTTCTCAATAGATATTTTCAACTTGGGAAGAACATTGTTACAATAATGCTGCTCTTTAACATTTGTATTTGTTTCATCACTGCAGTGCTAAACTTTCTAACTGAATTAACAACAAGAAAAAGGTTTTACAAGAATGCCATTTAAAACTTGAAATAATCAACTTTGAATAGCTTTATTTTCACCACTTGAATTATATGAACAATTCAAATCATTATTGGAGTTAACATTTTTTGAAGCATCAGATAGCACAGATATGAAACTGGAATCTTGTTGGTGAAATTCTTATGCAGCCATCATTTCTCTCTTCATTTGTACACAAGAGAAGTAAAAAATTTACAAGAAACTTGTGATTTAAAGAAAAGCCACACTTAACCGAGTGACATGTAAATGACTATTCTGCAGTTACAAGCGCGAAATCATCATCTTGTATGTAGTCTTCTTAAGAAAAGAAAAACACTAATGTTGCACATCATTTACCTATTTTGTTAGTTTCCAGAGTATAATTAAGTGAATTTGGAAAAATTAAGAACTTAAAAAGATTTTGAAAAAAATAAAGGAAGGTTAGAGGCTGATGGAGAAGGTCTATAATTTTATGAACATTGACTTACAGATTTGAACATAATACCTCAATATATCTGTGTTGTTTGAGATCTTGAATGTTGGAATATGGTGATGATGGACAAAAGTCATAGTCGCAGACCAAGAAAATCTCACAGCCAAATGCAATGAGTTGTTGTGAATGGGCAGGGCCAAGGCTTAGGTATGTTCATAGATGATGTTAGGCAGTAGCCTTCTTTGAACAACTTGTCTCGTAAAGCTGGGAAGCACTTTCCACTGTATGGACCTGGGGATTTACATGAAAGGCCAAAGAAGTCTTCTGGAATGGAGCATAAGAAATTATTATAACCCTGACCCCTTTGGCCCTAATGAAGTTTAGCATAAAGAGAAAAAAAAGTCCCATTTACTAAGGTTAATGTAGACAATGCTAAATATTGGAAAGAATAAAAGAAGGCTCTAACAGAACCCAGTCTGAAGAGAGAAAGAGTGTGGACTTGTGGCAGGACAACAGCAGTTGCTGGCCTGTTGGGGAGGCCGGCGGAGCTGGTGTGAGGCACAGAGAATAGTTGATTTAGGAGCCCATTCAGATTCAGCGTATTTTCTGAGAAATGAAAAGGTGTGAAGTGAAAGTTCTGTGCCACTAAAGAGGGTACAACTGCAGGCCCAGGTAGCTTTGTTGTGGTGAGCCTCTGATTACATGTAATGAGGACAACACATCCTTCTCTGACCTATGAATCTACAGAGACGAGATATTTTACTCGGAGTATCGCTGGCAGTTTTAGACGGTTATCAAGGACTCTAAATATCTGGCTCCACTGTTAGCAATGACAGCCCACTGGGGGTAGCAGACTCTAAGGCTGGAGGCAACTGGAACCACTTGGGGGAGTGTGGGGCACCATCCGTTGTGGAGTTCAGCTTTCAGTGATGCCGCTGGCACAGGGGGAGCTCTGACAAGGACTGATTTATGGACAGAGTATAAGAATCTCTAGGGATTTTTGTAAATATTTATGTGGAGAGTGAATTCTGGGAAAAATAAAAATGACCAGAAGTAAAGGTATAGTATTCAAGATACTATAATCTAAGTATATCTATAAATGGCCTCTCACTTTTGCCATAAGGTTAGTGAGGCATGAGGAGGCTCTCAGTGACAAAAGAACTCATATTAAGGTAGGTCCAAGGGGACCAGTAGCTGAGAAGTTGGAGATAAACTTCTTCTGTTGGAAGTATGGCTCTATTATTTACTAGTTTGTGAATTAGAAGGTAGATTAATCTCTCTATACCTCAGTTCCTTTAATCTGTAAAAGGGAGCACAGGGGTGCCTGGGTGGCTCAGTCAATTGAGCGTCAGGCTTGGGCTCAAGTCATGATCCCGAGGTTCAAGGGTTTGAGCCCAACAGGCTTATTTTGGTCAGCACAGAGCAGAGCCAGCTTCAGATCCTCTGTCCCCCTTTCTCTCTGCCTCTCTTCTGCTCGAGCTCTCTCTCAAAAATAAATAAACCTTTAAAGAAAAGGGGGGAGCACAATAGTGCCTACTTCATTGAGTTGTTGTGAGTTTCAGGGTCCTAGATTATTAAGTACTTAAAGCAAAGCCAGGCCCATAGTGCATGCTATATATGTGTTTAGATAAGAGTCAACCAAGGAAATGGAAGAGAACAAGGAGAGATGTGTTTTTTTTTTAAATAAAAAAGGTGAGAGGCTGAGTATTTTAGCATTTCAGGGACACCATCCATCGACTCTGTAACACTGATTGAACACCTTCTGTGTGTCAGACAAGATTGCCTACCTGCAGCCCTAAACCAGTAAGTTCCAGGAATAGGTGAACCAATCAGAGAGGGATATTGCCATCTGTTGCCCTCGATTATCGGGAAGAATTGCCATTGAACATCTTCTTGGATCGATGGCCAGCCTGAATGTTTTCTACCAAGGCAAAAACAGGCAGTCCTCTAGCCTAAGGGGTGGTCCTAAGAGTTGTTTCCCAGGCTCTCCTCTGAGGGTGCTTAGGGCATTGCTAGACATTGAGAAGCAGCAGTGTAGTGATATGTGAAACTGACTATGGCACCAGACGGGTCAGGGTGGTTGTATTAAATAGACACATGTATAAAGCCTAATAATAGGCATATTGTGGGCTCCTGTTATTAGGATGTTACATTTCTTAAATTATCCTCCTCTGCTGGTTCTGTTAGAAATTCAGCATTGGTCAAATACAGAGCACCATTAACAGGGCTTTGGGGATGCAGCAAAGCATAATGGCTCAGCATTCAGGCTCTGGAGACCTACTCCTTGCATTCAAATCCCAGCTCCTCCACTTAGGAGCCCTGTGACAATGGGCAAAGTCCATGCT
Source organism: Felis catus (assembly GCF_018350175.1). Taxonomy (NCBI): domain Eukaryota; kingdom Metazoa; phylum Chordata; class Mammalia; order Carnivora; family Felidae; genus Felis; species Felis catus. Next base: position 66,068,502 of record NC_058375.1, read on the forward strand.
TCAGGCTCTTCATATGTAGTGAACTTCATAAGCAGTTCTAGCTTCACAGGTTTGTTGTGAAGATTCAATGAGTTAATACATGTGAAACCCCAGAAACATTACCTGTGGCACAATAAATGACCTTAATAGAAGTATTAAACTTAAATGCTACTATTAATATAATAGCACAACAAAACACCAGGAAAATAATAGTATCAGGAAAAATTTCACAGAAGATGTATCAAAAGAGTGACAAAGTCAGATTAGCATTTTCTGTAAAAGCTTTGATAGCAGAGTCCTGTCTCTACTGATCATCACTACCAGTGGCTCCAGTGGGACCATATGCAGGAAAAGGCCGGAGTAAGGACTGTGGTAGTGGCAGTAATGAAAGTGAAAGCAAGAAGCTCATGAAGGCTCCTCTAAATATAGGAGATTCTGATTTGGGGGCAGCGGGCTCCTTTAAAAACCTACCACCCAGTGAGTCTGAAATCCAGTCTTACAATGTCTCAGTTGATCTGCTGGCTTTGCTTGCTAAGGTCTCCTGCCTCATTTCCACTCGGCTCACCAACACCCCTCTGAACTCTGCCTTTTCTTTTCCTCAAATATTCCCCATTCTAAACTCATTCTAGCCCCAGACTTTTGAACTTGAGATTGCCTTTCCCTGCTGGCTCCTGCTTACTCAGGCCAGGATTCTCTGAGCACCTACTGAGAAGTTCTGGGCTGACCCTGGGCACTTTCAATCTCACCACCTTGCTTGCTTGTCTTCTCTGTATTTATCACTGTGAAAATTATCTCGTTTATTTGCTTACTTGTGTAGTGAAAGCATGGATTTTTGTCCCAACCATTATTTTTCTTCTGTCTCTAGAACAGTGCATGGCATACAGTAGGAGATCAATAACTGTTTGTTATGGATGAAAAATATTCTGGCCGTTCAGCAGAAGAGGGTTGGAATTTATAGGTGAACTATCTTCAGTGCCTGCAGCTGAATGGGGCTGACAAAGTCAGGCACAGACATTTTCAGGTCTTTTCACCTCTACGATGACGTTTTCTGTCTATGCATGAGGCTGTTTGGTTCATCTTAAAAGGTGAGGACAAGCCTGCAATCCTCCAGGTATAGTTCCGAATGAACGTGGCCAGGTTTATGTCTATCTTTTCTCTGCTTTCCGTTTACATTTAAAAATACAGAAGGAAAACAACATTACTTAAGTAGGTGAATGAAAAACATAAGAATTTGGGACCCGTCTCTCAGTTTTATATGGATTTTTAGCATTTTGTTAATGTAGTATTTCAAATTCATGGATAACAGATTGGCTATTCAACAAATGATGCTGAGAAAGCCAGTTAGCCTTTGGGGGAAAAGTGTAATGAAAATCCATACCTCACTGAAATCAATTTCAGATAGAGCAATGCATGTAATATTAAAAAGTAAAATTTTGACAACAGTTGAAGAAAATAGAAGTGACTATTTTAGAATGTTTGATAGAGGACAACTTTTCTGTGCAGGACATCAGGCCAGAAGCTATAAAGGAAGTGGTTGGCAGAATTGCCTAGAAAAACACTAAAAGTTTCTGTAGGAAACAATAGGTCCTGTATACAAAATTAAGAGGCATTTGCAAACTGGAAAAACATGCTGACCTTAATGCATTTAGAGATATATTCACAAATGCGCGCGCATGCACACACACACACACACACACACACACACACACACATTTCAGTAAGAAGACACCTAACCTTTGTGAAGTGGCTGGTGCTGGTGGCCCCTCATTTCCTCTCTTCCCTCTCATTTCCTCTTTTCCAGCATAGTCAAGTTCTCGCTACTGAGGCTGAATTATCCCCAGAAGCATGCTTTGAAGGGTCTCTGCAGTTAGACCAAGAGCATGTGACTCAGTCATGCTCAGTGGGATCTGAGTTGAGGTCTGCTGAGCCTCCTAGGAAAGGCTCTTCCCTCTAAAAGAGGCTCAGAATAAAAAATACCCCTTTTCTTTTTAACACTAGGCATTATTGTGTACCTGGACACAGCATTTTTCCCCGTTTGAGGGATGAGTCAAAAGTTTCAAGCCTAAAGACCAAGCTCATATGCTAAGGAATTCCATTCCGTAATTAATTTGAGAAATCATGTTAAAGGTGGAACATGATTTAGTACTTTATCATTCTTTTAAAGGTCCCTATCGTTTTTCTTTTCTAACCTAGAAGTTAAGGCAGGTTACACATCTGTCAATAGTCTTTGAAGTTGTTTTGTTCTTTTTTTAAAACGTGACCATGTCACATATTTGAATTAACTACCATTTAGAAGGCTAAGCAAGTAAGTCTACCATTTGTGGATCTGCTGCCGACCAGCCTGTACCCTGTGTACAGTTGACAGTCTCAGAGTTTTCTAACAGGCGAGCTGCATGGTATGCAGTGTTTCGGGCACTGGGAATCCCTGTCAACCAGGCCAAATGGTGAAATAAATGCTCATTGTCTTCAATGAGATTGTTGTAGCTAACTTCATACATGTCTGATCCCTGTCTTAATCAGTTAAAGATCCTATGGCCGGCTCCTCCGGCCCATCTGTGCTCTGATGTTCCTTTTTCTCTACCACACTGCACTACTTTGTCCTTGGGCTGCCTTCCTGTACCTACTACACCATTCGCGACATCCTCTGGAGTTGCTCCTCCATAATTGGCAAACCCACTGTATCCTCAGTGGAAATCTCCATGTTTTCTCCTTCATCTGGTCTTCACTGATAACTACCTCCTTCCACATACACCACTTCTGCCTTCTCCAGTCCACTTCTCTTACCCAACATAACTCATGGCCAGGAATTAGGCTTTGGTGACCCCCTTTATCTCCCTTATCACCTCCCGCACGTTACTCTTACACTGTCCTATAAATAACACTAATTATTTTCCTCAAGCCAGCGTGTTGAGGACTGTATTGCCTACTTTACTGTCATCACCCCATCACCCCATAATCCCATATATATATCTTCAACACTCACAGGGTGAATCCTCCAGTGTCCTGCTTCTCAGTGTGTTGACTCTTCAACTCCATGACTCTCTTTTTCTCTACTTTAACAGTCTACTGTAATGGGCATTCCTAACATCATATCATCACCTCCAATTTCTTTTCCCTTAAAATCAGTAATTCACCATGTCCTCCTATATGTTCAGCTTATTTTTATTCAACTATCACTTTTTTAGCTCTTCAGTCCTATTTCTATCCTGTATTCATTCCTAGCCATTCATGCCTTTGTTTGTCAACAGCTACTTTTCATGCCTCATCATTCGGGTTAAATTTCATGATTCACCACTTCAACAGCACTCTTGCCAATTATCTTATACTTTTTTTTTTTGTTTTTTATCACTTTCATTCAGAACTATTCAGTGTTTTCCTGTTTTCACTTAATTAGCCATTAGCTGCTTCTAGGTTTATGCCCTTTCCCTTTTCCCCTCCCTAAAGTTTATTATCCACATTCTCCACATATCCTAAATGTTTTCATTTCCTTCCATCTAATTTATTCAATAATTTAGTCCTGTCAGTATTCTGATCTCATCTTTTCACCAAAATAATACATGTTACAACCACAAATGATCTCTGTCTTCCTTAATTCTTCAGGCAATCATTAGTATTTATTTGAGCTTTCATCAGGCTACTGTGTTTCTGACTCACCCATCTTAAAGTAATTCTCTTCTCTTGGTTTCCATGTCAAAGTATGCTTTTTACTTCATTTTTCTCAGACCTCTGTTCTCTTTCTGTGTGTGGGGGGGTTCATTCTTCTCTACTCACCCAACAAACATTGACATTGCCAAGGGTCAATGCTGCTGACAAGGATTGCAACTGCTAGTTGATATCTTCCTTGGACGTGGTAAAGGCACCTCAAACCAAATATGTCTAAAACAGAACAAATGATGTCTACTCATCTCCCCTAGAAAACAAACAAAATAAGCACAACACAGGTTCTCTTTCCAGTGACACCACCATTTGTCATTTGTACGAATTAGAAATCCTCCAAGTCTTCTCTTAAAAAAAATAAATATTTTAAAAAAATTGAAAAAGGGGCACCTGAGGGGCTCAGTCTATTGGGCGTCCGACTTGGGCTCAGCTCATGATCTCACTGGTGGTGGGTTCAAACCCCACATTGGGCTCTGTGCTGACAGCTCAGAGCCTGGAGCCTGCTTCGGATTCTCTATCTCCCTCTCTTTCTTCCCCTTCCCCACTCTGTCTCTTAAATAAATAAATAAATAAATAAATATTAAAAAAAAAAAGAAATCCCCCAAGTCCTGTGCACAAGGAAGCCCTATCAGTTTCATCTTCCACACAACCTAGAATAATATCATTTGTTTCCAGGAATGTAATTCTGATGTCACAACCAACTCTTTTCTATCTTGCAACCATCCCAGCCAGCACATTTTCCACATAAGCTCAATTAGATAAACTCTCTGTTTAAAACAATGGCTTTGTCTCACTCTCATGAAAAATATTTTAAGTGGCCTATAGTTATGTTGTATGTCTATCTGATATCTCCTTTTCAGTCTCATTGTATACCTGTCTTCCCAAAGAAAGAGTAGTCCAGATTAACTCAAAGACTTGGCCTGAGAAAATTCTAGAATGGTGTTGACATTTCCTGAGAGAAGAATGTACAAGAAGTGGGGGCTATTATTATTAATTTTGTTGTTATTGTTTGTAGTGGTGGAAAAGTCAGGAGTTATTATTTTTGGAATAACTATGAAACATCAAAATGGAGATGTTAAGTTGGCAATTTGATAGAGGATTTGGGAAATTAAGACAGAAAAATGGCACTGGATATGTTAATTATGGAGTCATTTTATGAAATTACCTCTGAAGTGAATATAAATAGAGAAGAGGCTCAGAGACTGAGCTCTCAAGCAGAGAAACAGAAGTCTGGATGAAGGGAAGGGCCTAGCAGAGGAGAAAAAGAAATAATGGTCAGTGAGGTAGGAGAAAAACAAAAGTGGTGGTGTCTCAGAAGCTAAGTGAAGAGAGTGGGTAACTATACCAGAAGATCCTGATTCCAGTAAGTTGAAGACTGGGTTTTACAATATGTGGGTAATTAGTGATCTCCAGAAATGCAGTCTCAGGGGGAAGGGTGGCATCTTGACTAGATGGCTTCAAGAAAAGTGAGAGATGAGGAAGTGAAATCAACAAGTAATGAATTTCCACAAAAGGAGATGTGCCTGACTTTGTTCACAATAAGACATAGTAGGCTCTCAGAAAACATTTGTTGAGGAAATGAATTAGGTGGATAAAATAAGTGAAAGGAAAGTCATGAAAAAAATCATATACATGTGTTCCGTTGTTTCTAATTAATAACTTAAGTCATATCTTTGAATTCCAGTTTTTCTTATATAGCAATACATAGCATCTTAAAAAAAATGTTTTAACGTTTATTTATTTTTGAGAGAGAGACAGAGTGTGAGTGGGGGAGGGGGAGAGTGAGAGAAAGAATCCGAGGCAGGCTCCAGGCTCTGAGCTGTCAGCATGGAGCCTGATGTGGGACTCGAACCCACGAACGATGAGATCATGACCTGAGCTGAAGTTGGATGCTTAACCAACTGAGCCACCCAGTCACCCCTAATATCTTTTTTTTTACTTATAAAGGAAACTGACTTTTCATTTTGGCTTACAGTTATATGAATTTTAAGACATGTATGGTTTCCACCATTATCAGGATACAGAACAGTTGCGTCATCTCAAAAAACTCCATCATGCTATCGCTTTATAGTCACACCCTCTCTTCATCCCTTTTCATTGGCAACCACTGATATGTTCTCCATTACTGTAGTTTTGTCTGTTAATGTCTTATAAATGGAATAATTTGGTATGTAACTCTTTAACACTGACTTCTCTCACTGAGTCTTTGAGAATTGTCTGAATTATCATGTGTAATAATAGTTCATATTTATGGTTGTGCAGTATTCTATTATATGGATGTACCATTCATCAGTTGAAGAACACTGGGGTTATTTCCAGATTTTGATTTGTTAATTAGAAGATAGACTTTTTGTGTGACTTCTATAGTGTTAAATTTCATATGTTATCACTAAGAAATACCATTATAGGAAAGGATAATTTAAGGAAGGTTTTTATTTTTTATAACTATTTTATAAAGTTGCATAAAATGACATTTTTTTCCTGTTACAAGAAAGGCTATTTTAAATTCTGTTAGTTTCAATATGACTATAATTAACAATTTGTGACATTGTAGGCACAAAATGCTCTTGAGGTTAAGATAGTTTTTTAAGGCCGATATATAGAGAAAGCTATAAATATTCTGCATTACAGATGATATCTAAAATATGTTTCTCTACTTACTTTCAAAGCTTGTAAGTCTTTTTTGGATGAGTACATATGTATTTCTTTTCAGATAGAAAAAAATTGTTTCAACAGCTTGTGTTTAGAGCCCTGAAAGCAGTGGGTTATTTCTTCATGAATCTTCCGTCTTTTTGTAGTCGTAATAACCTCTTGTTTAATTGTATTTCATGCACATTAAAAAATGCTAAGCATAGGGGCGCCTGGGTGGCGCAGTCGGTTAAGCGTCCGACTTCAGCCAGGTCACGATCTCGCGGTCCTTAGGTTCGAGCCCCGCGTCAGGCTCTGGGCTGATGGCTCGGAGCCTGGAGCCTGTTTCCGATTCTGTGTCTCCCTCTCTCTCTGCCCCTCCCCCGTTCATGCTCTGTCTCTCTCTGTCCCAAAAATAAATAAACGTTAAAAAAAAATTAAAAAAAATGCTAAGCATAAGTTATTTAAACATAAATGAAATCCAATATGTTATAGAAAAAAAATTTTAACGGTCAAGACATTACTAGGGATAGAATGCTCGTGGGATATAGCAAACTAGAGTGGAAACTAATCATTCACTGAACTCAATATAATATGCCATTGTGATTTTGTTCACAAGCCGATATGGAGATAAATGTGAGGACCTACGTAGGAGCCTCACATTTCCAATTCTTTCCAGAAATGACTATGAGAGAGCTGGAGAGATATGCTATAGCTAGAAGACATGGGAGGGATGCAGAGATGGAATTCAGACAGTATTATTTAGGCTCTGTATATTAATATGCCTTCACTTGTACCCATTGAATCATAAGGCTGGGCAAAAACACATAACTGCACTCTCTCACCCACAACAGAGATGTGTGATGCATAGGGATGTATGATGTAGACACACCTTTTGGGGGTTAACCAACTGTTCTTATCTTCTCTTAAAACAGTTTGAGTTGGTGATGGCTTGAAGCCCATCCCCTTGTTCTTTATCCGTATCATTTGAAGACAGGCCAATCTGTTTTCATGAGGTGCATTAATGGAAGTATAATCCATTTTAATGCACGGCTAAAGCACATCAAGAAAAGCACATCCCCACATTCCTGTGTGTGGAGTAAAAGCTGCTCAGGGCTACCATGTCCTCAGGATGTATGTGTGGAACCACCATTAGTATTTAATAGAAGCTGGGCATGTGCATCAAGAAGATAATATTATAGTTCCTGAGAATTGGAAAGAGCTATATAATATTAGGGTTTTCTTGTGGAATAGACATAAAAATGATTGAAATCCTGGTTTAAGAAAAAAAATGTATTCACTTTAACTGCCTTCTTTGGTGGTATTTATAGAAACAACCTTTATTCTTCTCCAACAGTTTTCCTGTGGAAAAAATAAATGATCTCAATACAATGCAATGTAATATATAAACCCGGTGCCTGCAGTTGTCCTGTGTAACATTCAAGTACAAATAGCCATTTGGCTGGAATTTGAAAGGGCTAAGGTGGACTACTTAAAAATTTGCTTTCAATTGAGAACAAATTAAAAGATTCTTTTGGTGCGTCTTTATGCGTATGTTTGTGCGTATAGGTATGAAATGATTCCATGGCACATTAAGAGATGGAGGTAAAGCAATCAATGATCAAATTCAAATAAAGAGTGTTTTTTTTTTTTTCCCTAAGTGTCGATTTACTCCAAGAGACCGTCTTTTCAAGGTTGTTGGCTTAAAAATCTATAACACATGTTTAAGCCTTTCTTCTTAAATTTCCTCTTTCTGGTCCTCACAAGATAAAAATAATTAATTTTTTAAAAAAACTTCCTAATAAACCTGTGATTGATTAAAATGGGGAGATCTAAAAAATTCTAATTATCTTCCCACAATTATCACTAAGCTTAGTGTGATGAGGCTTCGTGGCCACCATTACATTTAAAAAAAATTTTTTTTAACGTTTATTTATTATTGAGAGACAGAGAGACACAGAATGTGAAGAGGGGAGGGGCAGAGAGAGGGGGACGCACAGAATCCGAAGCAGGCTCCAGGCTCTGAGCTGTCAGCACAGAGCCCGATGCGGGGCTCAAACTCACAAACCGTGAGATCATGGCCTGAGCCGAAGTTGGTCGCCTAACCAACTGAGCCACCCAGGCGGCCCTCCATTACATTTTTTAAATCTACTGTCCCAGATCCTCACATTCAAGTTCAATAAGCACTTCTTGTTTGAAGTAGAACTGTATGTCCAATAGACTGTTTCCTTAAATAAGATCTCTAAAAAAGAATGTTTTCCTCTTTTTCCCTCTAAGGAGGTAGTGGGTGTGGGGCCTGGGCTGGGAGGCCTTATAAGCTATAATGTCCCATTGCCTAACTGCTTATTGGAGAGTTCATAACAACCGAGAAGGCACAACCTTTCAGAAGTCATGTCTTTAAGAGACCCCATGCACTTTGTTAGAAGCTGTGTTGTGAAATTCAGACTTGCTTTTACTAAGGATTGTGTCTTTGCATTTTATTCTACACTGAGTTCAGGGTAATTAAATTTTTAAAATTCAATGTTCTTTCCAAACACCATATGTGCTGTTTTGATTGTGTTTCTGTGAGGGCATTTCATTTTTTAAAAAGTCAATCCTATCATTATTTAAGTCTTTCTAAATTTTACAACTCCCCATTACTTATATTTGAGCTCTTTTTAGTAAACTCTAAGTGAATGACTTTGTTTATTTATATTTCCATGATTTTTGAGGTAATTCATCCTGAGTATTTATTATATTGCCATGTATACACAATAAACGAAAGTGTTTTTTCATTACCTCAAGATTTTCTAGAAAACATGTCCATCAGTGGGGTGCCTGACTCAGTACATACAGCATGCGACTCTTGATCACGTGGTCATCAGTTTGAGCCCCATATTGGGTGTAGAGCCTACTTAAAAAAATGTGCTTATCAAAAAATAAGCTAAATTCTAACAAAAAAGAAAAAAAAACACATTTGCTTCAGTCTCAGCTCTATTTATTCTTTCTATGGTTGATCCCTTCCTTTTTTTTTTCTCTTTATCCTTACTTAGAAACAAACAAAAATCTTCCTTTTTCTTTGACCAGGTCTCCTTTTCTTTCTTGTTGTTCTTCATTTTTTAAAATCTTTTTCTCCCCCTTTGCGAATATTAGTGGATTTTTTCAGGTAATCGCTTCTTGGGTTGGAAAATGCAGGTTCATTCAGTTCCTGAATCTCTTGCTTTTAATAAAGATTTCTCCAGCAGGTGGCACTAAAACACTGTAAAAAGATAGAGTCACAACTACATTTTAGTCACCTGGAAAAAAATATCTGATGGGTCATGAGGTTGTTACGTGTAAAGAAGGTATGTTTGCAAACAATAAACATTTTGCACTTGAAAAATCTTAGCACTGCATACATCTAAACTACTACCCATAGTTTAGTCAGACCTCTTCTGTACAAAAGAAATCAATATGTTTATAGATATAGTAGGAGTTTGCATGAATATGTTTATCTCTGTTGGGGAGAAGGAATTGAGACAATTTTTGCCTCCACAGAGTTTGCTAAGTGTTGTATAAAATATTATGTGAAATCTGCATAAAATCAGAATTAAAAATGTATTTATTAGTATCCATATGGTTATGTTCCCATTTTGACACAAGGGAATTGGTACACATACTCTAACGCCTATTAGTGTTAATGGGAATTATATGTGTAAATCCCTAAGTCCCAGTGCACTGAGATGAAAATCTCCATAAGGATTTTAAAATCATATTTGTATTGCTTTTGCTTATGAAGAAACTAAAAGTACGGTAGTTGTTCTTGTATCTTTAAACTTAGTAGGGAGAAGTTGCACCTGAAACAACAGACCTTGAAGTGTTATTTATTCCAGTTAAACATTCAGTTTTAGTGTGATGATCAATTCAGAGCCAAAAACTGGAGAGGTTTCTCAGATTGCCAACCCTGAGTTCTGGAATGTAGCCATCCCCAAAGAGCTACCACAGCTGTTCCCATAGTAGCAGAGAGGTTGCTCCTGGGTCTAGCTTCCAAGAAGAAATATCTTCCTTTTGATGCCAGTTCAAGCACATTAAAAACAGGATAGCTTTCTTCTCCCTTCCAACCTTTATCTCGGCAGTATTTCCGCCTCCCCCAATAGGGTCGCACAGTCTCCTGGGCACCTGTTGTTCCTGGGATCTTTGGAACAACATCTGAATTTGAAGCTGCTCCCCAGTGACCCTGTAGAAGTAGGTTCTTTCCAGAATACCTCGGGCCCAGTCAATGGGAGTAAATGTCAGCTGCACCATGGCAACCAGCTCTTCATGATTGACAGTTCTGGTTTGGCGCTTAACCAGGAAAGTGAAGAGAAGGTTTTGACAGCTGGGAGATCTTCTGCCCTACAGATCTAGAAGATTCTTGTGCCAAGAAAGAAACCCTTCCATGCGGGAATGCAAGGAGCCAGCCAGTCTTCTTCTCAGCTGACTGTCTTTCCCAGCTCTGCTTTTTTGAGCTTCACCCTGCCTGGATGACTACTAAGTCTGATACCTTGAAGAGTCTGTGTGGCCTCCATCCAGCTGCATTCTGCGCCTCCCCTGGTCCCAAAGGCTTTCTGGCCCTAGTTAAAAGCCCTCCTGTTCTTGCAAATATACTTCCAGGAGCCGGAGACTTCAGTTTTCTGTCACTGGATAAGTTGATTAGCCAATATTTATTGAGTATCAACAACGTGGCCAGCACTATTTTACGCCAATTATATGAGGGATAGGGGAAAAGACTTCCATTCTTTTTCAATTTTCTCAACCCTCTTGATTCTGATGAACCAGCTCTGAAGTAAAATAGCCTTCTCTTTTCTTTCCTTTCCTTCTTCTAGGTTGGCGATGTCTACCATTTCTGTCTCTGCTTGCTGTATTTGCCGAGGTGATCGCTGTCACATATTTATCTGACCTCCTGTATCTAATGAGCGGGTTTTTAAATGCATGATTGGAGACAGTGTATATGATAGATAGAGAATTCCCCCTCTGGTTTGAGGAAAAGATGAGAAAGAGTCTTTTATGTTAGCCTGGAAATTCACTCTCCTTTTTATCTTGTCGGATTTTAATTCCTAAAGCAAAAGCAAGAGAAAAAAAATTTCTTTTCCATTTCATGCTCAAGACAGACTGGAGAAGTGCGACACCAGCACCATGTGGTTAGTAATGATCTGCTTCACTGATAGAGCAAATTGGTTGTTGACAATGGCTGACTGCAACTGACACTGCCTAATAAGGGAAAGAGGCATTTTATTGATTATAAGACAAAAGTGCCCAAACTGGGTTTTGTCCCCTTAAATTTTATGGCCTATAAGATGGAGACCTTGTACCTTTTAAATTTGAATGTAGTCTGATATCACAACTACTTTTACTATCATTCTATTCATGATCTCTAAAAGGGTAAACATATTTATTCGCAGGAAAAAAATTCCTACTCTTTAGCAGGTATGTTGCTGTGGAATACTTGCATACACTCTCATGCAGAGAAAAATTTAAAGCGAAAGATAAATGTTTAAGGGGAGTTCTGAGGTCATTGCTAAAAATTTTTGATTTGAAGTCATTACTCCAAGTTGAATATGGCAATATTTCTTTAGCACAGGATTCTCAACCCATATCTCATTTACCATATTTAAATCTTTAATCCTCTAACACCAATTCAAATAACAGTCCACTTGCTAGCTTCCAGCTTCAGGTCACTATTCAAAGAGAAGTGACAGGCAGTGAAATCAGAAAGGCTTAGTGGCAGGTAGGTAACGGATGTCAAAGAAAGCCCGCATGACTCATCAACAACCAGAACTTATAAATTATCTATTAAACAAATATTATCTGAGCACTGTGCAAGGCAATGGGGGCAGTGACCGAAATAATCACCATTTTCAAAAATTGTCACTGTTCCCAAGGGACCCATGGTCCGGCAACAGAGGTTGATAGCGAGGAAACTACAACACCGAATAACCGCCATAAAGCTAGTAATTCTAAATGTCACATACCTGCTAAGCACGTAATATATACCGTCTTGCTAATCTTCACAACCACCTCATGAAATGTATATTATTATCTCCATTGTGTCAATGAGGCAGTGAGGGCTTAGAAGGATTAGGTTACATGGCTAAAATGTACCTCATTAAGTGACAAAGACATCTCTCGAACCCGGGATTGTCAAGCTTTGGAGACAGGTCTCTCTGCACACGTTGCTATTCCTTCTCTTGGGAATGAAATGATCAAGTCAAACTTTCTGCCAGGAACACTGAGGCAAACAGGTACACAGAGAAGGCATTTTTGGGGACTGGGGACTACGTTTTCTTGGCACATTTCATTAGCTAATTTAAAAAGAAGTGTTGGAGTGTTGCTAGGTAGTTTATATTTTATTCCATTTGAAGTTGGAAAACTACCTTGCTTCAAAGCTTTGTTTTTGTATATATTCTTTGTGGGGTGGATCACATTGTAGGCAATTTGGAGAAAATGTTTATAGTTGTACAGGCTGAGAATCTGGTCCTTCCCCAACACATATTTTAATGTATAGCAAAACACAGCCACAATATAGTCCTGCTGTTCATGAAGCAAAGCTTGATTCTGGGACATAAACACGAGTGTAACTATAGAAGACATGAGTTAATCCTTACAGTTCTTAGTGTTTGTAAAGCTTTGGTAAGAGCCTCGTGTTTAGCACTGACCAAAGAAATTTAAATAGATATGTAGAACCTGGAGAGAATCCAGGGGAGAGAGTAGGAATGATGTTAAAATTCCTCATGTAAAGAAAGTTGCCTTGTGTAAAGAAAATAATTCAGTTCAGCAAACACTCACGTGCAAGATGTCCCTGTGGGAAAGCTACAGCCCAAGCAGGCTGGGCCCACATCTGTTTTTTAAATTAATATTCCCATAGTTCTTCGCCCAGTTCTGGGTACATAGTAGCACCTCAGTTCTTATGTGATGAATTAGAGCCTTGGAATTCAGTAGGGATGCAAAAATAAAGGCAGGTCTGCAATCCACGGAACAAGAGGTAAACAATACAGTACATGCACGGATAAAGAGGGAAGAAAAGGATTCATTCTGGCTGGATTATCATCGAAGGCTTCACGGAGCAGTCTAGTGTTTGAGATGGGCTATGGACGATGGGGAAACTTGCACAAGATGAAGAGAATGTACATTTGTGGATATGGGGTCAGTCTGAAGACAGTTTACGCTGACCTTGGAATGCAGAATGGAAGAGCTGCGCTCTGAAGTTCATGGGGGAAACTGAAACAGAGAAAACGAGACTGGAAATTAGGTGGATTTCAGGTTACAGAGGCTGGAACATCATGTTAGGAATTTTGTGCTTTATTCTTTAGGTAGTGGAGAAGATGAGCACGACAATCGAGCTATGGTAATACCACGTTTTATAGTGAGTAAATACGCAATTTACAAACACTATCTTACTTAATCCTCAAAATCAAGCTGAGGCTTAGAGACTTGAAGTAATATTCCCAAAGTCACATATGTGGCTAATAGCATATCTGTCTGAATCAAGATCTATCTGACTCCAGAGCCAGGCTATTAACCATTATACTAAACTGCTTTGTTATCACAAGCTTTTGGAGGAGGAAGTGGTGTGATTGGAACCATGTCATCAGTGTAAAGAATGCAGTGGAAATAATGAAACCAGTAGGATGATGGCAAGAGTCTAAGCAAAGTGTAATTTAAAGCCTAGCTCTAGGAATGACAGTGGAAGAGAATTTAGGGGGCACATACTATGTGATATTTACTACTCATGAAGTTTCTTATTTAGTTCTAAGAATCTATTACGTAGATACCATTATTCTCTCTATATTTTGGTAAGGATCTGAGCTAGGATTTTGTAAGAGAGCTTGGCTGATGATTTCTTAGGTAAATAAGATAGGATATGAGTCTAGGCAATTGTCCCCTAGTGACAACATTTTTATACATCATGTTACCCCTTTCATCATGTTTTCTGGTCGGAAAAGCTGACATAATGGTTCTGCAACATTGGTTGAAGAGGGAGTCGGTTCCTTGAATATATGTTCAGAGATTATTATCTTTAAAAATATTTTTAGGAAGACTTGGAACTTTCAGAAGCAAACATTGGGAAGTTTCATGTAACACTTGTGAGAAATGTCAAAGCTAGTGTGGTAGGCAGAATAATGCCCCTCTTCTCCAAAGATGTCCATGTCATAATCCTCAGAATGAGCAAATATGCCATCTTATAATCAAAGGATTTTGCAGGTGGCTCAGTCGGTTAAACATCCTACTTCAGTTTAAGTCATGATCTCGTGGTTGTCGAGCCCTGCGTCAGGCTCTGTGCTGACAGCTGGGTGTTTGGACCCTGCTGCGGATTCTGTGTCTCCCTCTCTCTTTGCCCCTCCCCCACTCATGCACACGCTCCTTCTCTCTGTCTTCTCTCAAAAATAAATAAACATTACAAAAATATAAAAATCTTGAGATAGGAGATTTTCCTGGATTTTCTGAATGTGCTCAAGGTAATAACAAGTGATTCTATAAGGAAAAGAAAGAAGGTGAGGTCTTAGAGGTCTTAGAGTCAGAGAAAGACAAGAATATGTTGGATTGTCAGCTTCCAATGTGGAGGAAGGGGTAGTGAGCCAAGAAAGCAGGTGGCCTCTCTTAGCTGGAAAAGGCAGGGAAACCAATTCTCCCCCAGACCATACGGAAGGAATGCAGCCCTGTCCAGCTGTTTTAAACTGCTGACTCTAGAGCTGCAAGGTAATACATTTCTGTTGTTTGAAGTCACTACTTTTGCGGTAACTTATTATAGCAGCGATAGGAAACTGATACAGCAGTAAGGGCGTACGTGGGATTTATCTAAAGCAGCTTCATAGCTGGGGGACTGGTGAGGGTGTTTGGAAAGGGAAGGTAAAGCGAAATGAGAAGGACTCAGATACTGAGCTCAGGACGATTATAAGTTGTCCTCAGGAGGAACTCAAGGTAAGAGGACACAGTCAATGACAAATAGAAAATAGGCAGCTGTACAGGAGAAGAGCTAGAAGTCGGATGTGGGACGGTTACAGGTCTGCTGTGAGCTTGGTGCTGCTCTCTCTGGAAGAAATGGTGAAATTGATTCATATGCCAATCACAGCAATAGAAACTTAAGAAAAATAGGGCATACATATATGGAGCTTTGGCCCAGCCAGTTCAGTAATGATACAACAACAATATTTTATTATTGATAGTTTACCATATACTGGGTACTGTTCCAAGGAGTTTACATTTGTTAATATTTTTAAACATTGCAACAACCCACTAAGGCATGCACTATTATTAGCTTAGTTTTGTAAGTGAGGAAATGATTTGTGACAGCAGAATTTTAAGTGGAAAAGCTAAGAATCCAGGCAGTCTGCCACAGAGTCTATATTCCTAACCCCAATGTGATAAATATTTAAGAGAAATAGAAAAGAATAAGACCATTGTAAATGGGATCGATTCTTTGATTTCTCTTTCTGTTGCTTCATTATTGGTGTATAGGAACGCAACCAGAGGGTATTATGCTAAGCGAAATTAGTCAGCGAGAGAAAGACAAATATCATATGACTTCACTCGTATGAGAATTTTAAGACACAGAACAGATGAACACAAGGGAAGGGAAGCAAAAATAATATAAAAACAGGGATGGAGACAAAACATAAGAGACTCTTAAACATGGAGAACAGAGGGTTATGGGAAGAGTTGTGGGAGGGGGGATGGGCTAAATGGGTAAGGGGCATTAAGGTATCTACTCCTGAAATCACTGTTGCACTATATGCTAACTTGGATGTAAATTAAAAAAAAATTAAATAAAAATACCCAAAAAAAAAAAACCCCAAAGAATAAGACCATTGTAAGTTCAATTCTGTTAGTCCGTTTAGTAGATATACAACCTTGGAGATTTTTAATTGTTTTGCACTTTTTTCCCCTTGTTTTTAAAATAAGTGCAATGATAGCAGTACCTATTTCATATGGCTGCTAGGAGGTTCACTATACCAGACCCAATTGGTTGCAGAGAGTAGAAACCCAGCTCGGGCAAGCTTAAACCACCCTCGCTTCCCATTGAATAGGAAAGGTGGACATATTGGAAGTGTTCTGAGGTGGTTCTGAGATGGAAAGAGGATCAGGGACTCTCAGAAAGGAGAGAAACGAAACTCTCTGTGTGGATCCCAGCAATTCCAATGACATCAAAGCTTTTTTTCCTGCTTGTGTCTCCTCCTTACCTCTCTCTGCATGGGCAATTTGTCTCTCTCCTACAGAAGAATGCTTTCTTCCATTCTGTGAGGAACATGAGATTTTGGACTTCTCAGGCTCTTCCCAGTCACCTTCAAGAGCACAGGCCCTAGATTTGGCCCATGGATATTTCTCAGATCTTCTTTCCTTCCACTCTTCTGGTTCCCCCAGCCAGCGATACTAAGTTTCCTTTTGTCCCTTGAAACTGCCAAGCATGCTACCATTGCAAGTCCTCTACAACAACAATAGATAACACTCAATTGTAGAGTATTTATTATGTTCAGGTACTGTGCTGTGCACTTTATGTAGAGAGTAATTCATTGAATACTCCGTATCAAACTTCTGAAGGAGATACAATGTTATCCCCATTATACAGATGAAAGAAATGAATTCACTGAAAAGTGTTTTACTCAATGTCACACAGTCAGTAGCACAGTCAGATTCAAGCCCGGGAAACTTGGCTTCCGAGTCTGTGTGTTTACATTTTCATTTTTACTTCCTTTAGGATGCAGTTCAAATACTACCACCTCAAAGACCTGACCATCCTATCATCTAAAATAATGCTTTTGGTACTCTCTTTTTTCCATGCTTTATTTTCTTCTAAGCATTTTAGCAGTACTTGGGCATTATATTATATATTTGTTGGTTGTTATCCGTATGCTCCATAGTCACATAAGTTCAATGAGAACAGTCTTTTTTTTTTATTTTTTTTTTATTTTAAATGATTTCTAGTTAACCTACAGTGTTATATTAACTTCAGGTGTACAATATAGTGATTCAAAATTCTATACATCACCCGGTACCCATCACGACGAGTGCAGTTCTTAATCTCTGTCACCTATTTTATCCATCTCCTCACCCAGAAGAAAGTCTTGATCTGTTTGCTTGGCCACCTGACACATAGAAACATTCAAATATTGATTGGATGAATTGAATGAATGAGTTATTGTGTGCTTACTATATGCCAAACACTATTCTAGATATTTGGAATGCATCAAAAATCCTTACTTTTGAGCAATTCACATTAGATGGGAACTTGGGGGAGAGAAAACAAATTAATTATAAAAGTACATTTTTTCGTAGTTTGAAGGTGACAGAGTCTATGAAATGGGAAACAAGAGATTGGGAATGGTACTGAGGAAAGCCATTGCTAATTCTACACAAAGGTTTAAAGGTAACGGAGTAAACCATACGGGAGAGCATTTCTGGCAGAGAATATAGCCAGTGCAAAGGCCCTCAGGCTGGAGTTTGATTGAAAGTTGTCCATGATGCGGCCAAATTGAGTGAGGAAGAAATCAGAGTGAGGAGTTGAGGTGAAGGAGATAAGAGGCAGGGGAGAAAGAAAGGGGCCAGTTGACCAAGAGACTTGAGACTGACTGTCAGTACTTGAAAAGAACTGATACAGTTTTGCTGAATGAATAAATAAATGAGTGATTATTAAAGAAAGGAAAAACTATAACATGCTGGCTCTACTTTAAAAAAAAATCCTTGAGGGTGCCTGGGTGGCTCAGTTAAGCGACCAACTTTGGCTCAGGTCATGATCTCATGGTTGGTGAGTTCAAGCCCCGTGTCAGGCTCTGTGCTGACAGCTCAGAGCCTGGAGCCTGCTTTGGATTCTGTGTCTCCCTCTCTCTCTATCCCTCCCCCACTTGCCCTCTCTCTCTCTCTCTCTCTCTCTCTCTGTCTTTCAAAAAATAAATAAGTGTTAAAAAATATCCTTGGAATACCTGAGCCACTCACTTTGGCCTTGGGTCTGTTTCTTTCTTTCTTTTTTAAAGGTTTACTTATTTATTTTGAGAGAGAGAGTGAGAGCATGCATGTGTGTGGGAGGGGCAAAGAGAGCTGGAGAGAGAGAATCCCAAGCAGGCTCCTCATTGTCAACACAGAGGCTGATGCAGGGCTTGATCCTACAAACTGTGACATCATGACCTGAGCTAAAATCAAGAGTCATATGCCTAGCCAACTGAGTCACTCAGGCGCCCCACCCTGTGTCTATTTTTGAATAAACTCCATGACCATGACTAGGAACGGAAGTAGCAAGGTTAGCTCACATTTGGTCAGTTGCCCACTTCTCAGAAAAGAAAAATGAAAACAAAAGTACTTTTTGGATAGAAAGGTGAATTAATATGAGAAAGTGGTGATTCAGTTTAAAGACATTTACTTAGATTGGAGGAAAAAGAAAGTTCCCCAGAAAGTCAGAGTGGGATCCTAGATATTAGCTGGGGAATAATCTCACAAACAGTAAATTTTAATTAAATTGAAATGTTCTTTTATCTCTTTTGGTCATTGAGAACCATTCTGTTTGCACTTGCGGTATCAACTTTAGATTATCTTTCATTAAATCTACTGTTCCAGGCACTGGGGACATAAAATTAATTGACCAAGATGTGCCCTCAAGAAGCTCACAGTCTAGCGATACAAAATGTAAACAAATCACATTAATATGATGTGCTCCCTGACATAATGGAGAATGCACTGCCTGCTATGGGGACATGCTGGATGGAGCACTTACCTTATAATTTTCACAGATCAGAGTGTCACAAAGTGTCCTCCATGGGCTGCCTGCATCAGAATCACCTGGGGAGTCCTTATTAAAATGCAGATCCCTGGGCCCATCCCAGACTGATGGAATCAGAATCTCTAGGGATAGAGCTTAGGAATCTGTTTTTATAACAAGCCTCCTAATGACTCTTACCCACACTAAAATTTAGGAATGATTGCCATATATTCTTTCTTTCCTCCCATGCTGCCTGGTAACAGTGCTGAGCACAAAACCAGCTGCAACAAGCTGGTTTACAGCTTCACAGAGTCACAGGGGAATTTGCATGGTAGTCATTCTGCCACAAGGCGCACAGATCTGAAAATTCAGAACTGAAAATAGAACAGCACAGGCCCCCAAGCTACGCTTCAGATTTGTAAGCCAATGCTGTGGTTGCTTGTATTTAGAAACTAAATATTACTGTGGGTGATAGGCTTCATTATTTTTTTATTGTCCATTGTGACTTAATTATTTTTAAAAACACTAGGCTTTTGAGAAAGTCATTCTTTGACCACTGATAAGCCAACTGTAGTTTTCCTCAGGGTCAAATAGACATAGTTATCCAAGTTAACCTGATTGCCTGATTGGGGGCCTGGTAGTTCAACCAAACTGTTCTTTACATTGAAAAAGAAAGAAAGAAAGAAAGAAAGAAAGAAAGAAAGAAAGAAAGAAAGAAAGAAAGAAAAAAGAAAGAAAAAAGAAAGAAAGAAGAAAGAAAGAAAGAAAGAAAGAAAGAAAGAAAGAAAGAAAGAAAGAAAGAAGAGGAAGGAAGGAAGGAAGGAAGGAAGGAAGGAAGGAAGGAAGGGAGAAAGAAACTCTCTTTTTCTGTTTAACTCTCTTCTGTTAAAATTTTGGATGTAGGTGTCATTTATTGTCCTTACAAAGAATTTATTTGTTATCTATGAGTTCAATTAGGGAATCAGTCCTGATGATGTTCAACTCAGTAATCCAGACCTCTTGAGCTTTGTTTCTCAGGATCACACAATAGTGTCTCTTTTTTTCAACATTCATTTCCATTATTGTAGTCTATGGCTCTTATATTCCCAAATCTAGCTTGCTTCAATATATTCCTTGTGGTTCCCTTTGCTTGTCTTTTACCTAGCTGTAAGATTCAGCAGTACTGCCTAATAAATATGCCCTAATGTATCACTTTCATAATGCCAGTGTATTACTTAGGGTTATTATTTTTTTTTTTTTTCAATTCTTGCAATGAAAGAACAGAGTTTTTCTCTTTATTTGGTATCTTTATTTGGTGTGGTTTTTACGTAATACTTTGTTGTCTAGTTGGCTTCTGTGGGTCAGTATTGGCCTTGCAGTGGGGTTTGTGGGTATTTGGACCATATATTACTGTGCTTGTGTGGTATAGTGCTCAGTCCAGTTCTAGACATGTAGCACTCAAGTAACCATTGTATAGACAGCGTGAAACAGTGTAAGCAATTGGTAAACAGGAAATTACCCAAATTACTGCCACAAGGGTGATGATCAGCAATACTATCCAGAAAGTATCATGTTAATTCGTCAGCAGGAAAGTTATTTTCAGTATGAATCCCCATCAATGAGAATGATTCTTTTTACTAAAGAAAGAGGATTTTTTCCCCTCCTTCATCAATGCACCTCAAAAAGGTCAATCTTGATTTGTAAAAGCACAAAAACTAGAAAGAAAGTCCCCGGAATGAAGTAGAGGATTTAATTCTAGTGCCAGATGCTGTGGGGGTGAGGTTACTATTGGGCATACAGAAAAGTTACAGTGGATCTATGACATGAGTAAGTAAAGAGAAACCCAGATTCAATTGATTCAAAAATTCAAAAATTTTCTTTTGGTCTTCATTTCCAAGGTTTCTTACCAGTTCTTAAGTGAGCAAATTAACATCATAACTTATGTTGTAGTATCCAAAGTTGCTTTATTAATGTGTACCTGGGATATCTGTATGAGAATTTCTGTCCTTCTATATTCCTTCTCATATAAACCATTTTGATTGAAAGTTATTTCTTGTTAAAGATTTTCTTTCAAGTATTCTTAATCATAGGTGACAGAACTAGGTAAACTTTACTCAGATCAGAAGGACTTTTCAGCATAGGTGTTGGAAATTCAATTTAAATCACTGTGAGCACAAAAGGGAGCTTATTGGGTTGTATAAACTGGAAATCAAGGGTAGATCTAGTTTCATGCACATTAGAATCTAGGACTCTAATGATGTTATCAAGCTTTTCTCTTCATCCCTCGACTCTGCTTCTAACTATGTATCAGTTTGAATTTTTTATACTCCAAATGAGCTTTTCACATGCGGTTAGCTAAGGAGGCTACCAGAGGGCACAATTATCTGTTTCTAGCTTAATAACACTAGAGGAAATAGATATTCTCTCTCTAACCTTTGTCTTCAGAAAAGACTGATTGGTCCTGCAAGACATTCAGTTCCTAAGAACTAATTACAAAGGCACTGGGTTTTATGATTAGTCAGGTTGGCTGTGTCCCTCCCCTCTCACTTCCAGTAGCCAGGGTATGCTGGGCCCCACATGTAACAGCACTGTACGATTACACGAATTCTTAGACCAAAAAAAAAAGCTATGTTGGCCATTCAAACTATGTCTACAATTATGATCTGATAGTGGAGATTAGGCTGTCCGTATTGGGAACACTGAGGGAAGCAGGACGCACCCTGACAAAATTTATTTTTGCCTTATGGTACTTTGTAAGACGGTATGGTGTAAAGATGGCTACAACAAATCTTCTATCTCATGTATTTTCTTCAGTGTGATCTTACCACATCCTAATCAAGAAATGTCGTCTAACTCCTTCCTGCTGCCACCTAAGTCCGGACTGTCAGCCATAGAATGTGAAAGAACTGATGCTGCAGAGGCTTCTGGAGCCAGGCTAGAAGGCTTGCAGCCTCTGCCATCATCTCTTGGAAAGCTTGTGCTTGGAACATTCCCTCCTGGAACCCAGAATCCACACTGTGAGAAGCCCAAGTCACACGGTTTGGCCACAAGTACATGTTCTGATCGACAGAGCTAGCTAAGCCAAGCCTTTGAGTGATGCCAGCCCAAACACCACCCATGTGAATGAAATAACGGTCTTGGAAGTGTCTGCATCACTGCCAGCCCTTTCCGCTGCTGGTCATTTGTGTCCCTCTCAGCCGAGACTCCAGACAAGAGTCTGGAGAAGGTAAATGACACCATTGTGTCCCGGTAAATTTGTGAGCCTCCAAATCAGTGAGCCTAATAAAAAAGCAGTTGTTTTATACCATTAAGTTTGGGTTGGATTGTTCTGAAGCAACAGATAAGAAGAGCATATTTCATGTTTTAAGTGCCTAGCATGGGTTTTGGCAGAGGACAGAGAATGTATTTCCCTCTGGACATCTGAAACACAATTATTCCAGATGAGAAACATATATTCTGAAAATAGCATTATCAGAGAGGAATTTACAGATAGTAGAAGAGACAATCAGATATATTATTTTAAAAGGGTGAGATCTGAATTTTGTGATCATAATTCAGTGAAGGATATTAATTATTGGAGAGAAATGTAAAATAAAATCCAGGATAGGGCAATCAGTGATCAGCACCTACTTGGGAGAACAATGAGATGCTGACTTGATTGAAATGTGTGGATGGGAGTAGAGATGAACTTCAAAACAGGATAATTTATTGGGGTCTTAAATGCTCTGCTAAGAAGTTTAGATTTAGATAAAGACTAATAGGAGAGTGTGAAAATGCATTCTATTTGAAAGTTATATACCAAATATGGTAAAAGAGATTGCTGTAACCATGTTTAAATGACATAGAGTGAGGAGTAAGAGAAGCAGTAAAGGTAACAATTTCATCATGCAGTGAGTGACAAGAGTCTGCAAAAAATATGAGCATTGAATACATGTAGAAATGGTGGAAGAAAATAGGATTATTGTGTGGCTGATTGTAATTGGAGGTTAATCATAAATTCTTGCTTCCTATAGACAATTAATCTCCACAGTAATTCTAGAGTCTGGCTACAGTTGGTGGTAGGGAGCAACTGGGGAAAAAAGCTACTTTTAAGGGAATTTTAAGCGTAAGTGGTTATATGGAGATGTAGTTTTCAAAAATAGCAGAGGAAACAAAAATGTTCTCACTTGACATATTTGTGATCTTAGGTTTTTCACACCAGTCTTATCAATTGTGGTTCCCAAACCAGACTAACAGAATATGTTGCACTTGATAGACTGTAGTTTTGGTTTAGGATTTTGAAATCTCTCCACTAGCTATGGGATCTAGAGCAAGTAACATTCTTAGAACTTAGGTTTAACATTGGGAAACTACTAGTTGACTACTTCATTGATTTCGTGGGAGAATTAGATAAATACATAGATGTGAAATGTTTTTGCACACTAACAGGTGGTATACAGTTAGGATTCTTAAGATGAACCTATTTTAGGAGGACTCACAAGAATAAATTAGAATATTTCAGTTATATCAAAGAGTACATTATAGAGATAAAATCCCTGAGAGATATACAAACTAGGGTGGTGTCCTGGATTCTATGTGGTGCTATCAAGAAGGGTGGGTTGGGTGGCTCATTCGGTTAAGCATCCTACTCTTGGTTTGGACTCAGGTCATGATCTCATGGTTTGTGAGATTGAGCCCTGCATCAGCTCATGCTGACAGCATGGAGGTTACTTGGGCTTCTTTCTCTCTCCCTCTCCCTCTCTCTCGTTGCCCTTCCCCTGCTCATGCTCTCTCTTTCTCTCTCAAAGTAAATAATTAAACATTAAAAAAAAAAGAAGGGTGGATCAGCCCAGACTGAAGGTTGGGGAACACGACTGGATGTTGGATTAGACTTGACCCATTTTATGGGACAAGGAGCCAGAAATGGGTGCAGAAGTAACAAAGCATAGGTATCAAAAGGTAAGAAATGAGGAATCAAATAAGGTCAGTCAGAGAAACAGATTTAGATAGACTGAACGACGTCATAAAGATATCATTGGGTATCAGTAGGAGAGCCAGAGACACTGGTATGACCAGTTTGTTCTATTCATTGGTCCTCTTGGTGTGGGGCTTTCCCCCAAGGGGTTAATGGGGATTTTCTCATATGTGTGTACTTTGTTATGACCTGTATCCTCTTCATTCTTAACAGTTATCAAAACTGGTGTACCTGAAAGTTTGAGTAAAAGAATTCCTGTTCATGTCTCGAGCTTAAACTCTGAGAGGTAAGGAATGTAAAAGCTCTTGTCCTATTTGGCTCAGGCTCAGCATCATTGACAGAACACTTCAATTATGAGGGCAGGTGATACCATAGGCACCATATATAAAGTCTCTGCTTTGTGTCATGAATCCCAAAGCTGCTACTATAGTTTCCTTTATCCCTTTTACAGTCCTGTTGCCTCAGAAGTCACTCTACCACCTTGCTGTCTTCTTTGGATTATTCATTTTACCAGCTTGGGTCTTCACCCTTCTTTTGAGCCTAGAGAATGTCCATCGTCTTTTGATTCCATGCCTCCCACAGCCACAGGCCGCCCTTGCTCCACTCAAATATTTTAATTTGGTTCCTGTTGTCAGGGTCAAAACCTTGAAGAGATTAGTCAGCTATGGCAATTACATATACTGGTAGGTAGGCGTTAATGTGGTCAGTTATATTTCAGGTCAAATGCTGAGGTTATCTCCTGTTTCCATATGTTATTTGAGTGATGGAGAAGAATTTTATCATTACCAAGTAGTGCTGTGTATCTGAAATAAACAGAGATTGGACGGTGGGTACAGTTTACAAATAAAAAATGTAAGACATATCTTTTCCACTTGCAAATATTTTTTCACTTTCTGGCATAGGATTTCAATTACATTTCAAGGTAAAATTGAAGGAAAGATTCATTGAATTAAAAAAAGTCTTTTCTATTTCAGAATAAAAATCCTATATTTACATAAAAATTGTGCAAATAGTACAGAGTTCCTACGTAACCCCAAACCCAGTACATTTGTCACACCCAATGAATAAGTACGGATACATTATTATTACATGAAGTCTAAAACCTAAATAGGTTTTTTGAGTTTTCATCTAATGTCCCTTTTCTGTTTCAGAATTCCACTGAGGACACCATGCTACATTTAGTCTTAGTCTTTTTAGGCTTTTTGTGATAATTTCTCAGATTTTCCATGTTTTGGATGCCTTTGATAGTTTTGAAGAGTACTGGTCAGGATTTTTGTAGAATGTCATTCAATTGGAATGTGTTTAGGTTTTTCTCTTTATGATACTGGGATTATGGGCTTTGAAGAAGACAATCACAGAGATAAATTACCATTCTTACTGCATCAAGATTAGAATCTAGCAACATGACTTATCACTGTAGATGTTGACCTAGATCACCTGACTGAGGTAGTGTTTATCAGGTTTCTCCACTTTCTTTTTTCCTTTTTTCCATAATGTAATCTTTGGAAGGAAGTTTCTATGCACATTCCACAATTAATATGTGGGGAGTTAAGTTCCAACTACTGTAGTGGTCATATGTATGTGAATTTTTTTGAATTATATTGCATGGAAGATTTGTTTACTCTCTTCTATTTAATCTTCTTTGATATCAATATGAACTCGTGGGTATCTATTTTATACTTTGGGCTATAATTTAATACTTTATTTAATAAACTTCATTTTAGAGAAGTTTCAGGTGCCAAACAAAATTGAGTGGAAGATGCAGAAAGTTTCATACACCTTCTGCCCGTACACATGCACAGCCTCTCCCCCATCAACATCACACACCAGCGTGTTATATGTGTTACCATAAATGAACCTAAATTGACAGATTATCACCAAAAGTCCATACTTTACATTAATGTTCACTTCTGGTGTTGTACATGCTATGAGTTTTGACAACTGTATTAGAACATGTACTCACCATTATGATATCATACAGAATTACTTCACTGACCTAATAGTTCTCTCCACTTTACCTACTCATCGCTCTCTCCTGCTAATCCCTGTCAACCACTGATCTTTTTACTGCCTCCATAGTTTTGCTTTTGCCAGAATGTCATATAGTTGGAATCAAACAGTATGAGACCCCATCGGATTTTTTTTTCACTTTAATAATGTGTGTCTAAATTCTCTCGTGTGTTTTCACACATTGACAGCTTAATTCTCTTTAGTGCTGAATAATACTTCATTGTTTGTATGGCACCACAGTTTATTTATCCATTCACCTACTGAAGAATGTCTCGGTTGTTTGGCAATTATGAATATAGCTTCTATAAACATCTGTGTGCAACTTTTTGGTGGATAGAAGTTTTCAGCTCCTTTGAGCGAATGCCAAGAAGTGTGATTGCTGGATCATTTGGTAGGCACGTTTAGTTTTGCAAGAAACTGCCAAACTGTCTTCTGAAGTGGTTCTACTATTTTGCATTCTCACAGCAATGGATGAGAGTTGCTGTGGCTGCACATCCTTGCATGCATTTGGTGTTGTAGTGTTCAGGATTTTGGCCATTCTAATAGTGATATGTTGTTTTAACTTGCATTTCCTTAATGACACATGCTGCTGAGCTTTTTCCATATGCTTATTTGCCATATGTATCATCTTTTGGTAAGGTGTCTGTTTAGGCCTTTTGCCCATTTTTATATCAGGTCGTTTTACATCAGGTCCTTATTGTTGAGTTGTACGAGTATTTTTAATTCTTTGGGTAACAGTCCTCTATCAGATACGCCTTTTGCAGATAATTTCTGCCAGACTGTGGCTTGTCTTTTTATTCTCTTGATAGTGTCTTTCACATAATAAGATTTTAAAATTTTAAAATTTTAATGAAGTTCAACTTATCAATTATTTCTTTCATAGATTATGCTTTTGGTATTGAGTTTAAAAGTCATTGCCACACTCAGGGCCCCCTAGATTTTCTCCTACTTTATCATCCAGGAGTTTTATGGATTAGCACCTCACATTTAGGTCTTTGTTCCATTTTAGAATAATTTTTGTGAAGAGTGTAAGCTCTGTGTTTAGATTTATTTATTTATTTATTTATTTACATATGGGCATGCAGTTGTTATAGAACCATTTTTGAAAAGACTGACTCTTTCTCCAATGTGTTGTCCTTACTCATTCATCAAAGATCAGTTGTGTTCTTGCTCTTACCAATGGGAACTCTTTCCATTGACCAAGTATCCCCCTTTGACATATTGCCATCATTTCAATTTTTTTTTTTTTTTAGCACTTCCTTACCTTCTGGCACTACAAGATACTCCAGGCTCATTTTATATATTTCCTGCCCCACTCCTAGAACAGCTATTTATTCAAGACTGTGCTTCTTTTTATTGTAGAGTGGTATTTGAAACCAAGATCTGACTATGAGATATGCTCATTGTTCTTAGGTATCGTTGTTATAGTTTACATGAAACTATCTGTATCTGAGTATGATATCTCCAACCCTAATGCACCACATATATCATTCTAGCCTTCTCCCCTTGCCTAACTGTGACTTCTCACTCCAAAAGTGAGAAACTTGGCTACAACCATCCATCTTACTATTACTTAATTTTTCAATTCTGGTAGACATATATAATGACTTCAGAATTATTAACCCATACCTCTACAGAAACCAACATATATAGGATACGATGTTATACACATTTCTTTTTTTCCACTTTAGTTTTACAGATTCTACTCACTTTCAAAATTCCTTTACGTGGCACCCTTTGCCCTCATCTTCTTTCACCTTCTTTTATACATTTGTAATAGAGTTATATTCTTTCATGGCATTTTGCATTACATCACGGAATCCCTCAACTTTCTAAATGATTTTTTTTAATATGCATGTGTTAATGTTCACTCTTTGTGCTATAGATGTCTATGGATTTGGACAACTGCATAATATCATGTATCCACTTTTATAGGATCATACATAACAATTTTACTGCATGAAAAGTAATCAATTTTTCCCCTCTCCATAGACCCACCTGTCACTTCTCCCTGGCAACTACTGGTCTGTTTATTGTCTTTAAAGTTTTGACCTTTCCATGTCATTTCTGTGGAATTATACAATATGTAGACTTTTCAGTCTGGCTTCTTCTACTTAGTAACTAATATGTATTCAAGGTGCGTCCATATCTTTGCATGGCTTCATAGCACATTACTTTTAATCACCAAATAGCATTCCATTGTATGGATATCTCACAGTTTGCTATCCGTTCACCTATTGAAGACCAACTTGGTTCTTTACAGTTTTTAGTAACAATCAACAAATCTTCTATAATATTTATGGGCAGGTTTATGTTGACATTAATTTTCAAATGAATTGGATGAATATCTAGGCACACAATTACTGGATCATATGGTAAACTATGTTTAGCTTATAAGAACTGCCAAACTGTGTCCTAGAGTGGTGGCCTAGCATTCCTACCAGCAATGAATGAGAGTTCCTGTTGCTCTGCATTCTTGCCAGAGACAGATATTGTCAGTTTTTTGGATGCTAGCCATTTGAATCAGCATGTAATGCTATCTCATTGTTGCTTTAATTTGCATTTACTTAATGCCAAATGATGTTGAGTATCTTTTCCTAGGCCCATTTGCCATATGTATAACTTCTTTGGTTAAATGTCCAGGTCTTTTGCCCATTTTTAAATTGTGTTCGGCTTTTATTGTGGAGTTTTAGAGTTCTTTGTATGTTTTGGATACAAATACTTTATCAGATGTGTGATCTGCAAATATTTTCTCCCAGTGCATAGCTTGTCTTTTTATTTTCTTAACAGTTCTTTGCAGCTCAAAAGTGTTTAGTTTTTTTAAAAAAGTCCAATTTATTATTTTTTTCTTTCATGGTTGTGCTTGTTGTATCTAAAAGCTCATCACCAAATTCAAGGTTACATAGATTCCCACTCCCACCCTGTTTCCTTCCAAAGATGTTATAGTTTAAAATGTTATATTCGGGTCTATGATCCACTCTCAGTTATCTCTTTGTGTAAGATGTAAAGTCTGTTTCTAGTTTTTGTTTTTCTTTTAATACAGATACCCAATTGTTCTGGCACCATTTATTGAAAATACTATTCTTTCTCTAGTGAATTACCTTTGTATCTTTGTCAAAAATCAGTTGACTATATTTGTATGAGCCTGTTTTTGGAAATTAGCCAAATATACAGTCAGAGAACACAGTCCCCACAAGACTACTCTCATTTCGGACACCAGCCATAAGGTCAGGGGTTCCCTAGGATTACCCTCACTTGAGACCAGTTGGCCACTGTTATTGCTAGTCTTATGTGTCAATTAAGCGAGGCTATAGTGCCCAGATACTTATTCAAACACTAGTATGGATGTTGCTGTAAGAATATTTTGTAGATATTGTTGACATCTGCAATCAATTTACTTTAAGGAAAAGTAATTACCCTCTATAATGTAGATGAGTCTAATCCAATCAGTTGAACCCCTTAAGAGTAAACACTGAGGTTCCCCAGGAAAAGAATTCTGCCTCAAGACTGCAACATCAACTCTTGTGTGAGTTTCCAAACTGCCAGTCTGCCCTACAAATTTTGGACTTGCCAGCCACTATGAAATTTCATAAGCCAATTTCTTATAAAAAAATTCTTTCTCTCTTTATGGTTAGTCAGGGTTCCCAAGAGAATCAGGGTTTATGTATATAATATAGCTACTCTATATGATACAACTACAAATTCAAGGGGTCCCCTTGATCACTCACACGTTTGATAAACCACTAGAACAACTAATCCAGGAACGCACTATACTTAGGATCCAAGTTTTTATTACAGTGAAAAAATACACATTAAAATCAGCCAAAGGAAGAGATGCATGGGGCAGAGTCCAGGAAGGGTCCAAATGTGGAACTTCTGGTTGTCCTCTCCCATGGAATCATAGGCGACTTTACCTTCTTTTGGCCACAGTGTGAGGCAATGCATACAGAGGATTGCCAGAAAGGGAAACTTACGAAAGCCTTGGGTGTACAGAGTCTTTACCTGGGCCTGACTTTATACTTCCTGTACAGCTGACCTTTGGTCTCCAGCCCCTCCTAGAGATTGAGCTAATGCCATTAGTCCCTAGTTCCTCAGGGGTTCAGAACCAATATGGTGTGACTCAAAGCTTCTGTTAGAAATCACACCGTTGGCTGTCTGGTGGCCAAAGTCTCTGAGCCAACAAAGGCACTCCTATCAGGCAGGACATTTCAGAGATCTGGAGATAACCTTCCAGAAATTGAAGGCTAAAGCTCGTACCTCTCTTCGAGCAAAGTTTATTCTTCATTACAGATCACGTAACAGAAGAAAAAATAAGGATTTTAGATATCATGAAACAGAATTTATATATGCATGGTAGTGACAGTATTTACCAGTGCTGAAAGAATACACACTCTGAGATTTTTAAAGAGCTTACAAATTTTCCTTGTCTACGTTGATTATAAGTTATAATATGTTTCAGTATTTTGTAACACAAACTTTTTAATAAGAAAGGTGCTTCATATGGTCAATTTTTATATTTGGACATTTTAGTTGTTGAAGTCTTTCTATATTATCGCATGCCAGTCTTTATAGGCTGTTGTTTAGCTCTAACATTGTACGAAAGAGAATAGCCCCACAGGTGGTCTTTCCCTCATGGGTGTGTTCTTCCAAGGGTCATACTCCTTTAAAGTTAGCTTAACATTTCTTGCTTATAAAATGATATTTTTTGTGTGTTTTGGTTTTTCAGTGATTGGGTTATTACACAAAGCTCTCTTCATTGGTTTTCATTAGCTTACAGTACTTTCGAAATGCCACCTCTTGAAAACAAATTTAACTAAAAGCAAAATAGCTGTATCTTCATTTCAAGCATATTTTGTGCCTGTAGTGCCACCAAAAGGCAATGGCCACCTACTTGGGGATACAGCTTATTAGAGACAGAATGCTAAAGGAAGACAGGCTAATTTTTGGTGGTGGCTATTCTCCCTTTAACAATGAAAGGCATAAGCTATGGTTAAGGCCACACGATGACGTGTGCGGTGTTCAGAGACTGTGTTGCTTGGGTGGTTTCAGAGAAAAACACTTTCTGAATGTAGGATTTTTCACTCTCCCCCTATTATCTCAGGCTGCCCCTGCTGGGTCTATAGGATGATTATGTCTGATTCAGTAGTCTGTAATACTCTCATCTCACTTGGAAGTGTTGCATACAAATCATCCATTAAAAGGGCAGACTAGAAGATAACACTGAATGCGGTTTTAAGATTCGGTAGATGCCTTTTCAATTTTGTGTAGCTTCAGGGGAGGCATCCCTGCAAACTGCTTTCATTTAAAGCTTCTTTCATTTCCTCACTAATTCATAAATTCATTTTCCATTAAACACAACTTCATTATTTCCCTTTTCCTTTTGTGCCTTGTCATAGTGAAGCAAGGACCTGAAAGTTCTTTATTTTCACGGGCAGCACACACTTCATTTTTGAATCAGTCATTTTGTCTTGAAAAAGTTCCTCAACTAGATCTAGGCTAGATGAAATCTAGTGTTAGCAGACCATCTGTTTTAGGTCCTAACCTTTTGACTCAGGTTGTCATGGAATAAGAAAACATGACATAGTTGAAGTTTGGGGTTACTAAATATATCACACTTTGAAATAGATTTCTTATATTTATAAATGTTTCTTTCTAATTTTTTTGTATTAAATGTTTGTCTTCCCTTATCTCTGGTCAGAAATATTATTCTGTAAATGGCGTCTACTGCCTAGAGCATTGAATTAACTAACATTAGGTCATTCACATTAATTTAGAAAATGTTACCTTGTCACTAATCTTACAACGGTTTGATTTAAAATAATATATTATGGGTAACATAAGATAATTTATATGCCATTTTATAAAAAGTAAATATTTTCATCTTAATTTTAGAATTGTAGTTTTTTTAAGAACTAATTTTTTGCAAATATGTTCTAAACTTGAAACTATTTTGAAAGGTATCAAGCAAGTGACAGAAAGCCATTTATAGATTTTTACACTGACTTCAGATTTAAAATTTTTTTTAATGTTTATTTTTGACAGAGAGAGAGAGAGAGAGAGAGAGGATGAGTGGGGGAGGGGCAGAGAGAGAGGGAGACACAGAATCCGAAGCAGGCTCCAGGCTCTGAGCTGTAAGCACAGAGGCCGACACGGGGCTCGAACCCACAGACCGCGAGATCATGACCTGAGCCGAAGTCGGACGCTCAACCGACTGAGCCACCCAGGCGCCCCGACTTCAGATTTTATACTATAACCCGGAATTTAGTATTAGGATTACTTTATAAAAGTTCACCTTGCTTGATATTTGCCTGTATACTGACCAGTGAGGATTTTAACTAAACTATTCTCAGGGTGCTACATATATGGTACAACTCTGGGCTTTCAATCACCCAATCATTTATGTTCTCTGGTTATATGCCCGTGGTTTGCCTCTTTATAAACTCCTGAGTACTCTTATGTTGTTAATTTTACAAAGAATGCCGACTATATTCTTGGATTGATTGAATGAAAAGAGACATTATTTCATACATAACAGGTGCTTAGAGTTTACTCTCAAATAGAGTACTACTCAGTATTTCTGAATGTGATAGAGTCAATAACTGTGGATGAATGACGGTAGAAGGATATGAAAACTGTATTGTATCATATAAGCACCCTCTAGTCCATGTTCTGTGCAGTTTCCCAAATCTTAATTGGTTATCCTGAGTTTAAAAAAGTATGGAAAGGCTATATTAGACTAACATCAACATTTTGGTTTGTGTGAGTGTGTGTGTTTAAAAAACAACAGTACTTCTCAAAACATTTTCTATATTAAAAGAATTGACAGACTGATGCCCAGGGTCAGTGGCAGAATTGGATAATGGTCTGGGCAAACTACACGAGTTTTTCAAAAATGTTCACTTGTGGAAGACCTTTATTATCTTATTTTTTCAAATAAGGCCCTATTACCATTAATCAGAATACTGGTGTTCAGAATACTAGGCTATAGTATGGGAAATACTGATACAGACCTGGATTTTTGAATCTACGTTTGGATTAAGATACGATAGCAAACAATAGTTACCTGGGTCATATTACTTGGAACTTTTATAGCTTTACTGCTTTTACTGAATTGTTCTTTAGTGTGATTTCATTGGCCTACGCTCAAGGACACTTGAGGAAAACAGTCCTATGAAATTCATTGCTTGGTCTAATGTAAGAATATTATGATATATAGATATTAACAAGAATATAAAACTTACGACAGATTGTATTTTCCTAAAATGACCTCAATAATATTTTCCATTTCCATATACTCTTATGCAGTGTGACCTTGCCACTCCGCCATTAAAACATGGATCTCTTTCTTCAACCCCTTATATATGGGTGGGCTTTGCAACTGGCAACTTTGGCAGAAGTCAACTGTATGACTTCAGAGGTTAGGTGATAAGAAGCCTTTCAGTCTCTACCAGGGTCTCTTGGAATGCTTGCTTTGGGATGCTTCCTCAAGGACCCGAGAACCCATGTTGTGTAAAACCCAAATGATGTGGAGAGACCACTAATGGATGCTTGGCTGGCAGCCCCTTTGGAGATGGTAGTGGACAGTTGTATAAGACGGCTGTAGCCCCGGAGAGCATCAGTCTGCAGCTTCACGAGATCCTGGGTGGGAGCTGCCTCATTGAGCCCCATCAACCAACAGAAATGTGAGAAACAGTAATAAATCCTTTTTTTTTTAAGGCACGTTTTAGAGTGGTGTTGTTATATGGCAAGGGATTATAGGACAGAACTTGAATGAATAAAGCACTCATGTTTAAAGTTCTTACCTCCATTTTATGACTGTAACTTTGTTTTTCCTTTGACACAACTCTAGTATGTGTTTCACATTTATACCATCTAGCTTCTATTTTATCCATCTTTGTAAAGTGCCTTAAATTCATTTTGTAAGAGGTTTCAATGGACATAATTCTTCGTGTATAAAATTCACATCATGTCCAAGTCAAAATTATATATATTAATCTACTTACCTTTTTGAATTTTATAAAGAAAATAGAAGCATGCTAAGAAACAACACTGTGCTCATAGTCTCAAGGAAATTGAGATTTGGTGAGCAAAAGAGAGCTTTGTATTCAACTTGTCTCTACAAGTAGAAAACATGTTTGGCTATGTATTTCACTTATTCAAGCTCTGCATGCAAATCTACTTGGTAAAAAAAAAAATCACACAATACTAAACATGTCTTATGCTTTAGCACATAGAAGAATAAAAACTATGTTTCTGACCTCTGAGGCTCTGTTTATCAGAACAATGAGGTACGCAGAAGGGGGTGACAGATAAAACAAAATGTCTGAATCCCTAAATTACTGATAGAATTCTTAATTCCTTTATGTCAAAATTTTCAAAATCTGGTTTACTAAATATGGAAACTAGAAATCACCTTTATGTAAAAACAAATACATCTTATTTTTTCAGGAAACAATAATGAATAATATGTAAAAACAAATGCATCTTACCTATGACTAACAGACATTTATTAAAGAACATTTCTCCTTTCCCACTGAAAATTCCTGTATTATTGTTTTTCTCAAGTATTAAAATAGCTCATTTGCTTTTGCCTCTAAAGAAATCAAGACTGTGTTTTAAGGAACATGGTTTCTATGGTTTTACGCTCAGCAAGAGCAAACGAAATGACTACAAAAGTGTCCCGAACAGAGAACACGAAGTATCCAAATAATGCCAAAATTTTTTCTCTCTCATCTGGAGGGATATATGGAAAGCTGAGAATACCAAATTAGCTTTGCTTATGTGCACTGTTTAAAGAGATTATACTTTTCAAGTTCACGTAAATGGTAATAGTATTTATATTTAAGTAAAAATATATTGATGTACCTTTGCACAGGAAAGCTATTTTTTTTTTCGTTTTATTGTATTTTTGGGACAGAGAGAGACAGAGCATGAACGGGGGAGGGGCAGAGAGAGAGAGGGAGACACAGAATCGGAAACAGGCTCCAGGCTCTGAGCCATCAGCCCAGAGCCCGACGCGGGTCTCAAACTCACGGACCGCGAGATCGTGACCTGGCTGAAGTCGGTCGCTTAACCGACTGCGCCACCCAGGCGCCCCAGGAAAGCTATTTTAATCCAACTGAAGGACATTAGCCCCAGAGGGGCAGAGATTTTACATGTAGAGAGCAGTGTGAGTCCTGGGCTGCACCCCTACTTCAAAGATATGGCTCAATAACAATAAGCCTCAGAAATTCTCTCGGCCATCCTACCAGCTTCACAGAGCATGGCAGTGAAATTCGAGGTTGGAGGTTTTGAATGGGGCAGGGTGGGAGTTGAGAAGGCAAATAAGGAGGTGGTAGAAACTAGAGACAGTAACTTTATCATTACCGATTTTTATTTTTACTGTTTCCTTGCTGTTTCAGATGTAACTGGCTGATCAATCAGTACTGTAGAAATCCTCACGCTGAACAAGAGATTTATGTGTATTTTTTATTAGTTGGGTTTTGCCAGTGAATTCTACCACACACCTAGAACCGCTGCTGGCACCTAGTAGGTGCGCAATCAAGAGCTGTTTACCCAGGTTATAATACTAATAGCTAATCCTTCAATGTCACTTGCTATATGCCAAACACTGTAGTCATTATCTTCCATATATCAAGCGATACAATTCTCACAACGGCGTTATAAGACAGGTACTGTCCTTATCTCCATTTCTGAGATGAAAAACTAAAACACATGGCTGTAACTTGCCCAAGATCCTATGTCACCAGAGGTAGAAATAGAACTCTAGCCCTGGCAACCAGCCCGTGGAGTCTGGTGCCAGTATCGGCGACACTGCCGTGCCTCTCTGCACGTTAAGTCCTGGGACGTGAAGGTGGCTGTTTACTTACGCATTCCTTTAGTGGAATCTGAGAAATTGATCTGAGTGGGAAGATCAAATTGGGGAGCACTGAGGTGGCTCTGCAGAGGAGACGGGTGGCACTTGAGGAACAAGAAACAGTGTTGTTTTGTATAATTACCGTCCCCACTCAGGTCGCATAAGGTCCGGCAGAAAAGCCTCCTACAATAAGATTGACTGAAAGATGTAGTTGTCATGATCGCCGAGCAGGCTGAAGTGACAGAGTGAATGACCTCGCTGGAACAGTGCCGCTCTCCAGGAGCCAGGATGCACAGAAAACCCGAAGAATTTTAGGGTAATTTGAACAATATTTTCAGGGATGGCAGCACAGGTTTCTTTCTTCGCAGCAGGCAGCAGCAGGCAGGGAGTCCTTTTTAGGGCTCTGTTCTTATCACCTAAAACTTCCAAAGCTTAACTGACTGCCAGGATAATTAGCCCCCCTGCATCCTGGAGGTTCTTTTAGATCCACTTCCGATACATTAACGAAAAGAAAGAAAATAATCATTTTCAGGTTGAACAGCCTGGCCCTTGGATTCTGATATATGGCAAATTGCAGCCCAACAGGAAACGAAACCACGTTTCTTTAGGACAATTTTGAAAGAAACCTATTATTTTTTCCCTTATGTTTGAGTGCGTAAAATGGTAATATACATTATAGATTTTAGTATTTACGATGCCTCCAAATGGGGGGTTGGAATCAGAATCACGGCACATTGGTACCGGAATAGATCGACTGCCGCCAAACCAACCCTCTCATTTTATATTAATCACAACCACCACACGCACCTGTGGTGCGTCACGTCTGAATGAAACACCAAGTAGAATGTCCCGTACTTTCAGATTGCCTACTGATCTTAACGCTTGCTCAAGCCTTCAGTCTAGGGTAAATGATTCAAATCCTTTTCGCTTATAATGCTCAAGGAGATTTGTGGATCTCAAATCCATGGTATGGTTTCACTGAATACTTACAAGAAATAACAAGGAACCTCTACATCAAAGAAAGGGTTACAGTGTTTTGTCTTATCAACACAAGCCCACATCTATCAGAGGAAAAAAGATGGCTGTTGGCATTTGGTATTTTCGTCAACAAAACCAAGGCATACGGCATAGAGAACATTACTTCTGAAAGATACCAAAGTCTTCTAATGTATTACTGTATTAATCCAAATTGCACATCAGCTATACAATTTATGGTCCATCCTCAATACTGAATATTATTTAGTCACCCAAAAAGAGTGAGCTATACCTGTTAACTTCCCAAGTGAGAAAAACAGGTAGATGTTTTTATAATGTAATCTCATATTAATGATTTGAATATGATGATATAAACAGGAAGAACAATATGGAAGAATATGTAACAGGTAATTAAAGTGAATTGCCTAGCTGAGGGTGTGAGTGGGGATGAGAGATAGAAATAAATGTGCAAGGAAGTGGCAATCAAGCAAAGAGAAAAGAAGAAAAACATTTCACCTTAAAACGTGGGCTGTGTGCATTTCAAATTGCACATGCATATAGAAAAGACATATCAAAATGCCATGTTAAAAAAGCATGTCGTCACCCAAGAGAACATAATTATAAACAGGAATACAGTCCTCATACTATATGAGTTTATGGCCATGGAATGGTGGACCTTCCTATCCAAGAATATGAGCAAGTTCCTGAGTTCACACGAGGGAGCAGAACGAGCTGGGCTTTCAGTTTGAACATGAACTTTGCAAGTTCCCAGCTCTGTGATATCAAGTACTGTTCACATTGAAAAATGAAGATAGAATTGCATATGTTACTGTGAAAATTAAATGAGATCATGCAATGCAATAATTGAAAACTGTAGCAAGTTTTGGGGAGAAATAATTTTTTCCTCCTTTAAATGCCTTTTCTAAGTGATTTCTCTCCTAGCTGTCTTTTAAAACCTAGAAGTTTTAAGTTTGAACACTGCATGACAATTTCACAATGACTCCTATCAAGTATTATGTTATCTTGTACACTCTCTATGTGGTATAGCTGTAGTAGATTGGGGAAATCGACAAGGACCAAATTGATCAAAGAGGCTTCGTGGAGGGAGATTTTGAATGACGTGTGGAATTCTCATGGGAGTAGACATTCCAGGTAAAGTAAAAACCTGAACAAGGGTACTCTTTCTGGAACCATAATTTGTGTTTTCTTCAAAGATTTCATGTTGGAGAAATTAGAGAATGATGTTGGTAATGCAGAGTTATTGTCTAACTTTAGGGAAGTGGCATTGAATTGAAAGGGACTAAAGAGATGATGTTATCAAATTATTAAGTACTCTTTGTTGGTTATGTCTAGCATGCAGATTGTGGAGTACTTGCTGATAGATTTTTTTAAAACACTTTTCCTAATTGTTATATTGTGTATAGATACATTTATATAAATATATTTCTATTGTGTGTAAATATATTTATATACAGTGTAATCAGTCAAGCAACATTTTTTTTTTTTTTACAATTGGGACATTATTATATCCAGTTAATAGCAAATTTTCATGGGGAATTTATCTTATACTTCTTTGGTGTCCATTCTTCTCATTGTTTGAAGCCAACCTTAAAGTATCAAATTCTTTGACTGAATCCTATAATCTTGTCTCATCCCCGTATATTTATCAAGTAAAGAAGAGTTTGTAAATTAATATGACAAAACTTGTGATGAGTTTTAGAGGTTGAGGAAATTGAATCTAAAATCCTAATATTTACCTCACTCACCATCAAACAAGGAAGTGAGTGTTACATGAGGAATAACAGCCAAATGGAAAATAAATGACTACTTTATTAGCAGTTTGGCAAGCTCCTTACAAATCCCCAAAGAAGATCTTTCCTGGAAAAACTGAGGTAAAGCCATATTCTGAGCTCACGTCTACACTGGTAGCCTAATCCTTCTGCCTGCTGTACCTCACCAATTTGAGATTGCTGGGCCGTATCTTCCCCTGAACACTCTAACAGAGACAAGCATCGAAGGCTTTACCTGAGAAAGCCAGTTCGCTGAATGGGCTTCCAGTGTGGAATACCTAAAGCAAAAGGCCAGACTATTCAGAGGGTCCAGACTCTCTTATATCAGTCATATGATCACAAGGCAGCAGAGGGCAGTAACACTGATTCATGAAGCAAAAAGGAGAAAAGGTTCCTGTCCTCAATGGAGAACAAAAGTAGGCACAATGAATGTCCTGAGTTTGGCCTAAACAATTGCAATACAATGTAATGAATATTAAAATAGGATAAGTACTAGAGAAAGTGCTGACACAAAAGTGGAAGTGATTAATTCCTCGCATGAATCCAGGAAGGCTTCATAGACAAGATACGTTCAAGATACATGTAAAGATACATTAGGGATAAATAATGTTTGTCAGAGTAATGATGTTCACAAGGAGGAGATTCTAGGAATTGGGAATTTGGTAACACATGGTAAGTTTTGGGAAAAAGAAACAGTTTGGTGTGACTAAAGAAATTTTCAGAGGGAAAAAAGTAAAAACGGAAAGGTCTGAAATCTTATTGTTGGAGGAGGTCATCAAGAGACTTGACATTTGGTTGACCTGCAAGCTGGACATGGGCACTTGGAGGCTCCTCACCCCTTCACTGTCCTTGGAATGTACATCCTGCTTGTCTTCAGTGCTCTAAGAAGATACCCCAACAATGCAGTCTTGAGATTGGAATGTGGCATTGAAACCATCTGGATGGTATATGTGACGGTCTCTATATAAACTTTTTTTTAACTTTTTTTTTAATGTTTATTTTTGAGACAGAGAGAGACAGAGCATGAATAGAGAGAGAGAGACACAGAATCTGAAACAGGCTCCAGGCTCTGAGCTGTCAGCACAGAGCCAGACGCGAGGCTCGAAGAGCCAGCACAGAGCCAGACGCGAGATCATGACCTGAGCCGAAGTCGGCTGCTTAACCGACTGAGCCACCCAGGCGCCACTCTATATAAACTTTTAAGATTTGATGGGTGGGTGTAAAGATCTACTTATTTGTGGCAACCTAAGACAAATCCCATAAGACAAGTTTTCTTGCTTATTGAACTTGCCTTCTATCAATCTGGAGTGGCCTGCCTCTTTCTTCAGTCTCACCCTGTCCTCTACATATGGGGGCTGTTTCAGAAGCCACCCAGGAGGCTCCTAAGGAGGTTTGAACAATATGCTAAAGAATACAAGCTTTATCCAATGATATCTAAGGGAGGGTTGATAAAAACAAGACACTAGAGTCAAGGTTTGTCCTAATGATATGAATAGTTGGTTATCTCTAAAGATGTTATATGTATTTCCATAATATTCCCTATGGTAGCTATAACAAATTATAAAAATTATCAATAAACTTGTGACAAATTTTCAACAAACTTGGTGGCTTAAAACAATATACATTTATTATCTTACAGTTCTGGAGGTTAGAAGTCCAAAATAGGTCAGCCTGGGCTAAAATAAAGGTATCAGCACATCTACTTCCTTTTAGAGGCTCTAGGGAAGAATCTGTTTCCTTGTCTTTTTCAGCTTCTAGAGGCTGTGAAGTTTCCTTCATTTATAGACTTCAGAAGTCTTCAAAGCCAGCAACGGCTGGTCAAACCATCTCGGGCTGTGTCACTCTCTCGTGCTCTCCTTTCTCCCTTTCTCATTCACAAGGACACTTGTGGTGACATTGGGCCCACCTAGATAATCCAGGATGATGTCCCCATGTCAAGGTCAGCTGATGAGCGATCTTAATTCTTCTCCCCATGTAACCTAACATAGTGGCCACAGATTCTGAAGATTAGGGTGTGAGAGTATTGGGAGAGCTATTATTCTGCCTGCCATACATCATTCGTATGTATTGATTGAACAGATTAGTTTTTCAATATCACATGCTTATAACCCTGTTCTATAATGACAATGGTAATAATAGGTCACAGGCTTAGCATATAAGAGATCAGAAGATATAATGAAAATTTATCATGGATTCTCTAAAAATGTGTAGGGACATATTGGCAGGTAGCTCATCTTTCTTAAGAAAATGACTCAGCAAACAGTAGCTGTATTCATTTAGATAACATTTTATTTGTTAGAGCAAGTTTTGACAGACTTCATTTTAAAAGCTGGAGAAATTAAAATCACAACATTTAGTGTGTTGGCATACTTCTACAGGCAGGTGCAGACAATTACATATTTTTGAAATAAAATCCCTGCTTCCACATTTTAATGAGAAGATTTGAGGATAGATAGAAACCATACATTTAAGCAGATATGCTTTAATAGATAGTAGAAAACTGTCAGAAAATATATCCACTGTGAACATTTCTACAGTTCTCAGTGATTCCTTTGTTATAAATAACATTTTTAAATGTGTACTTTTCTGAACAGAAAAAAATGGCAATTCACTTTCTGAATACTTTCATATTTACAATGCCCTTTTAAAAATAGTAAGTTAAAAGGGAATATTGTCATGTGAACTATAATATTTCCAAAATTAAAAGAAATAAAGAACTCAAATATACTAGCCTAATGGGATCCAATATTATTCACTACACTGAAAGGTTATAGAAGAGAATACTTCAATTTTTAAATACACTATTTTTACATTTACAGCCATGAAAAATATTATAGTTTGACACATTTATGTATTTCTGATTAAAGATTTGAAGTTATAATCTATGAAATTAGTATGGAAACAGCACATGCCTCCTTATGATGTTAACCCAAAAACCAGAACATAATTGCCTGCCTTTTCATTTGTAAAGTTTTGTGGGGTTTTTTCGAATATTAGGAAAGAAAATAAATATAGAAAAGGTCTAAGTTGTTTTAGTATAAATTTAAGTTCAGAAAAATTCATGCAATGGTAAGAAGTGTTTATTCAATTATTTCAGCTATAATTTCTCATTTAGTTTACAAAAAAACAAGTTTACTCAAAATGCATCTCATTGTTATAATAGCCATTTCCTTTTTACTGCTTTACATTCTGCCCCTTCATTCTCTCATATTCCACTTTCTGTAACAGAGCTCATTACTAAGGTGATAGGGGACTAGTTTCAAAGGCAACATGAGTCACAAAAATATCAATCCAGTGGTTTCCTTCAGGACATTCATATATTTCTCGTGTTAGAAAGAAAGTCTTTCCTTGGGCGCAGTGATATCACTCCTGAGAAACCAATTACTTTTCAAATATTTGCAATACCATTTTGACATAACTAACTATGTCATGTGGGAAAGCAAACTATAGCTATATGGTACATAATTATGGTATCTTATCTACAGTTTCTACACTGTAAACAGAAAAATGGATTTAAAATACTTATCTAGTAATTAATAATTAGATCATTGATTCAAGTCATTTTTGTACATTGGCCATCCACAGCTTGGTTTTCTTATGTAGAGCAAAAATTATCCACAGTTCTCTATTTTTACCTTAAACATCCAAAACAACAAGGGACGTTTTTGAACAATCTATAATATTCTTCTTGGATCTAAAAAGAAGAAAAAAAAGAAATGTTAAACATAATTGCAATGGTCACATCAAATTATTTTCAAATCACATTAAATTGTTATATTTCGTTTTCTAAGGTATGATTTTCTCATTATCTGTCAGAATATGCTTAAATTAATATAAGCTATGTTTGCATTCCTAAGAGCAAGTTTTTTTTAAAGCATATTTCCATACGAACAGATAGATGTTCCAATTATTTTGATACTAAAATGTACTGCATTAGGCAATAAAGACAGCACAAATCCATGAGAATAAGAATTTTTATCAATTTGGTAGCCGATGCTACATGAATATGCTATAGGGTTGACCGCAATTATAATAAAAGAAACTGCTTACTTTTCTAGATAAGACACACAGGAATAAGAAGATGAACATCCCCTGGAAAGCATTGCTGACGGTGAAGAGGTAAGCTGTTACCACTGATGCGTGCACGACATGGAGAACCCCGAAGATCCAGGTGGTGCCGAGAAGGAACAGGAGAGCAAGGGCTCCTCTGGCACAAGACCTGTAACACATTTGAAATGTTTCAGTTAAGAAAATGACATAAACTCAACACATCCCTAAACTCCTCAAATTATGTGGGAAATGGCTTTTTGGTACAATTAAGAAATCTTCTGCAAAGACCAATAAGGATTTTGAAACTGATACATCATGCTAGTTACGTGGGACAGCCTTTAGGGTATGTTACTGCACCATGACAGGGATGCACTTCCAAAATGAAGGCAACGCTATTAAAATATGGTATTTTCCAAGGAATTTCCTTAACCTTTAAAAAAAAAATTTAAAGTTTACTTATTTTAGAGAGAGAGAGAGAAAGGGAAGGGGAGGGGCAGAGAGAGAAGAAGACACAGAATGTGTAGCAGGCTCCAGGCTCTGAGCTGTCAGCACAGAGCCCGAGGCAGGGCTCGAACTCAAGAACTGTGAGATCATGACCTGAGCTGAAGTTGGCCACTTAACCGACAGAGCCACCCAAGCGTCCTGGAATTCCCTTAATCTTAAAATATTTTTATCTAGTATACTGCAGTGTATGTGCTTTGATTTCAAATCAAATGTTGTAATAATTCCTGAAGTTAAGACATCTATCTGTTAGGGAGCATTTTCCCTAAGAAACCTTGCAAAGTATACCAGGTGGACTTGGGTGAGTACATGTGCATGACATCAAAGGAAGGTTCTGCTTTCCTTTCAGGTTTAGTAAAGAAGAAAGCATAAAATATAAAACTAGATTCTTTTTTCTGCTGTTACAATACAGTTGCCTCAAAATAAATTCAAGTCAGAATACCGCTTTCTTAAAAATTAAAAAAAAATACATGCACATACTCTTACATATTTTCAACTTACTGCCTATGACTTCTGGTAAAACAACATTCAATCCTGCTCACTGAGGACATTGCTTTGAAAATGAGGCAACTAATGATTATTTTCTTATTCATTCTTTGTCCAATCATTCTCTCCTGCAGAAGATGTTTTAGCAGTATACCTCAGAAAATGAGTCATTTTCAACTTTATTAAAACCAGCACACTACATGAAGCTATGAATGGTGAGGAGTAAAAGAAAGTAATCGATCAAACGTTTGCTAAATCCTAACTATAAATCTTGTGTAAGGTATTGAAACTACAGGAGTGTTTCCAAGCAACACAAACGTTAGTCGTTTCTAATGTTCCCTATAGTACACTTCAGTTTTTCCTGAACAAACCATTTTCGAGGTCTCAATAAATCAGTTTTAAAGAGAGGGTTGAAGGAAAAATCATGGCAGCATGCAAACTAGGAGTCACAAGAAAGAAACACAGTTACTAAGCTCTGAGGAATGTTTTCCAAAGAAAATCGCTAAGGCCAATTTTTGCCTTAAAACACAGCCATCATCTTTTCTTTCAAAGGGGATTATGTTAGAAAAGATGGCTTTACTTACCATTTAATCTGTGGTGATTATAGCCTTATTAAACATATTTAAAATGCTATTTGACAATAAGTTTTTTTAATATGGCAGAAGAAAGTTATAAAAAAAATAAAAAAAAAAGCCTTTCCAAGAGTTATTTGTGCCTTAAGGTACTCAATCTTTTAACTACTAAAGAAATAGAGTGAAAGAGACATTTACCTTATGTTCTCATAGCAACTAACTTCTGGTTTCAACCCTGCAGTGTGACGAAAAACTTTGTATATGATAAATCCAAAAGCCAAGAGATTAACCTGAGAAAATAAATGAATTTCAAAGAAAAGACCGTTTTCATAGTAAATTAGATACATATAAAGGGAATAAATAAATAGTAAAGATTTCAAATAAGATGGAAACTAGAAAATCTTAGAACTTTTATGTATATTACAAAGTACAAGCCCTCTGGTAGAAACAGATCTGGGGTTGATCTTTATAATATCACTGAAAATTGTTGGTACAAATGGTAATACAATTTGCCAGACTGTATTAAAAACAACCTGTTCAAGAAACTTCTT
This sequence comes from Felis catus, assembly GCF_018350175.1. NCBI lineage: Eukaryota > Metazoa > Chordata > Mammalia > Carnivora > Felidae > Felis > Felis catus. The sequence continues at coordinate 66,113,172 of NC_058375.1, forward strand.
CAGATGTATGATCACATCTACAGATTGATGATTATCAGCTGCTGCCAATAATAAGATTAATATGCACATTAAGTAAAATTTTGGTTTGAAAAACTTTGTGAACATTTGAGAAATCAAATTTTTCTTCATTCAATTGTGTGCTGTTTCTTCGATGAGAAGTGTTAGTGATAATTCTGTCAGCTTTTAAAAATTTAAACTGGAAAAAGAGATCAGAGGGATTAGAAAACCCAACAAAACACCTTCAAACACCTAGAAAATGTTTGAATGTACTTTCTTTTGTATGGTTCATCTAGCAGTGTCGCCTAATATTTATGCTGAAATTTCCTTCCCTTAGATTTAACCTCAGAATCTTTCAAAATATCAATCAATGAAAGAAATGTTTCTGAAGGCATATACATTTTATTAAAAAGCATTTATCATTCTATTATTTATATTTCCTATTATGGGCTAAGTAGAATACACACAATTTTTACTCCTTTTAAAGTGACTGCTTATGAAAAGTTTCCTCTTTCCCGTATTTTTGGAAACCTTTAGGTCATATTTGTGGTCCCAGAAGACTAAATTAAGGGTACCTTTTAGTGTATGTCCACTTTAATATGAGAATACTAACAATTAAAAATATTAAATATTATAAAAATAATTTATAGCTTAATCATTTATTGAATACATTTTATTAATCCAAACATTTTTTCAAAAGCCATTTTGTAAAAATAGCAAAATGCAGTATTTTAATCTAATTCTTATACTAGTATTTCAAGAGGTTATAGCTATGGAAAAAATTGGCTTTTTTCCCCTATATTCTAAGAAGTTTTGTATAACTTCTCAAAATTTACTAATTACTATTATAAATAGCAGTATGAAATAATGGGTCAGATAATTTCATATAGTCACTTCTCCATGGAGAAGTCCTTGAGAGAAAATCTTAGAGGAATGAGGGTCTATTCTGTTCTTTCTGCTTCCAAATGTCTATTACTTCTAATTATATGATTAATTAATTCTAATTACAATAATTCTTTGATACAAAGAAAAGAATTCAGCAACTGTAGAGGGGGAGAGAAAGCATATTAAAATTGATTGAATTGATAGTTTCACCCTATCTTAGCTCAAATAACTAACTGAAATGATAATTTAATAATATTTAAGTTTGTAAGGAGACTATACTTATGAAGGAGGGATGCATCTTATTTTCTAGGGTTTTATAGCTATAGCTTCTTTAAGTAAATTTGGAAACAACTGTATTTAATTCTATAATTATATGCATATATTTTTAAATAATAAAAAGTATTATAATTCGGCTAGTATAAATAATATATGTCAAACCACTGTTGGTTTGAGTATTTTCGAAGAATTTTTATGAAGTATTTATATTGAATATGTCATCTCAGCAAAGAGTTGTGAGATAGCTTTAACAAAAAAATTGTTTTCTAGTTGCATGCATTTTCCATGTGACTAATTTATAATATTAACTAAAGTTTCTTAAACTGTTTTCAATAAAACAGGCTTGAAAAATAGTTGCTCATACTGCTATGTCTTCTCAGAAGTACGTATATATTTGAAATGTTGTTCCACATCATTTTATAAGTATGTAAACTTATTCCCTATGGGTGATCCAGTTCTGGAAAGTACATTTTTGTGTCCAATAGGGAGAATGTTTACATACTTATAAAAACCAGGTGTTGCTGGACAAGCAGGAGACTAATTCTTATTCCATAATTTTATACTTTCCCAATTGTAAGAGAACACAGATTAAAATATATTTATCAAATGGTGTTACAGTTTTACGTAATGAATAAAATCACAAACATGTTGATTATATTATCCACATTCATTGGTACTAATTCAAATATATGAAGCTTTTTACATGTATTCTAAACATTTTATAAAGGGCTCAAGTCTCTGGGATAGTGGTGAGAGGTGGGTATATTAATGAACAAAACAGACATTGTCCTTTGTTCTCATAAATGTATTAAGACAATTCTATAGTATATTATCACATAAATACTTATAAATCTACAAACTGGGATAAATGCTATCAAGTGACGAATTTGGGTTATTAGGAGAGACAAAACGAGGGTGGATTAAGATAAAGGTTCAGGAAGTACTTCTTTTAGGATTTAGTATTTAAACCAAGACTTAATAAGTTATAATGCATTAGCAGATCAAAGAACCCATGAGGCTTGAGAGAGTTGAGGATATGGTATACGCTGAAGGAATTAGCAAAGGGGACTGGGGTGTAGTAAATAAAGGGAAGGGTAGTATGAAAAGAGGTGAGTGAAGTAGACAAGGCTGAATATTACTTAGATTTTATGTTAAATGCGAAGGATTTTAATTTATTATTCCACTTCCCTTAAAAGAACACTTTTAAGCCTTTTCCTTAAGAAACTTACAGTATAATGGAAGAGATGACCAGTCAATCGATAGGTACAACACTATTCAGTAAGTGCCCAGTGACTGTTTGCATAGTAGTGTGAAAGAACACAGGTAATGGCACACTAACAAATGATTTCTAAGCCAATCTTGAATGACCAGTGAAGCCAAAGGAGGCAACGCAGAGAAAATAAGAGATTACTCAGTGTCTCAGTCATCAGATCTATCTATGCACACTCATTTCCTGGGTTATCAGACCCAGTGGCTCAAAATATTATCCTTTTTTTGTTAATGTTTATTTATTTTGAAGGAGACAGAGTGTGAGTGGGGCAGGAGGCAGAGAGAGAGAGAGAGGGAGGGAGAGAACCCCAAGCAGGCTCTGTGCTGTCAGAGCCTGACGTGGGGCTCTGTCTCATGGTTAGTGAGATCATGACCTGAGCCGAGATCAAAAGTTGGATGCTTGACTCACTGAGCCACCCAGGTGCCCCTCAAAATATTATCCTTAACGTCCTACCCAACTGCTTCAGTAGGTCTAGTAGGCATCAGGAGTTGAACATGTCAAAAACCAAGCTGCCTTTCTTCCCCCAAAGAACCTAGTTTTGCTTCAATCTCCTCACCTCAAAAAAAAAAAAAAAAGTTACCTCATCCTTCTAGAAGATCAGGCTTCTTCATCAGCAAACCCTTCTCCTCTACCTTTACAACATATTCGGAATATGACTACCACTTACTGTCTTTGCAGTGCCTCTCCTGGGAGAGGCCACACTGTGCCTCATCTGGACTATTGCAAAAGCCCCTAATTGGTCTCCCAGCTTCTGTCTTCGCCTTCTATTCTCACGTTACAGCAGTCAGACTGATCCCTTTAAAATGTTAAGTCAGACCATGTCTCTATTTAGAATCTTCTGATGGCTTCTCATCTCACTCAGAGTTAGATCTAAGGAGTTCACAATGGCCTCTAGATTTGTCTCACTATACCTCTTCTCTCACGTCCTACATCTCTATCCTTTGATCTCGTCACTACATTCACATTGGATTCTCTGTGCTTCCTCCAGCCCACCAGCGTACCCTAGGGTGGTTGTATTTGCCGGGCTTTCAGGAATTGCCAGAGGCAAATTCCTTCACCACTCCTGTTTAAATGCCACCTTGTTACATACTGCCTCCCAGTGTATGTTTATTGAAAACTGAAACCCAAATGATAAAATCAGGCTTGAGTTCAATTCGATGGCAGTGTAAACCGTGACAGTATTCTCTACTGTTCTGGACAATGAAAATTCTGTATGCAAACACGTTCTTCCCTTGCCTTAGTCATTAGAGCACTGACAAAATTCTTGACCAAACTTCAGTGAGCCTCCTCTGAGCTCTCTTCTCAACTAGGCCTCAGCATTTGGCTTCAGTGTCCACCTTTGCAGAGTTCAGTTTTATCAAGAATCCTGCTAAGTCAGCTTAGAGAGAATCCTACCACCCCTGATATCTGGTCACTCTCAATATCTAATTAAATTCCTCACCACCCCCAACCTTGGTATCTGATCACACTGGCCTGCCTTTTAGCAAGAGTCCTGTTAAGTAAATTTAGCAAGAATTCTCCCTACCTTTGCTATCTGCTCTTAGTAATTTCCCACGCATCTCCTTTCCCCAACACACAACCTGATCCTTGGCTATAAATCTCCAGCTATATTTATTGTATTCAGAATTGAGCTGACTCTTTCTCCCCTATTGCAATAGTTTTGACACCTATCACAGTAGTCCTGAAAAAGTCTTCCTTACCAAATATAAGAATAGTTTTTTTCCTTAACAAAACTCAGAGACAAATCCACCATCATATTATAATATTCAGCAAATTTGGGGTAACGAAAAACTTACATTTGCTGCTTTTACACTGCCTGCATTCTCTCTTAATCCATAAATATATAAGCTATTTTAGATCCATGTTTAAATAGAGTGAAAAAACCATAACTAAAGAATCAGTATCACCCAAAGGCACATGACTTTATTTACTTAGAGGTGGAAATTAAGTTGAAACTCTGCATTCTACATGGCAAGGAAAAATATTTTCAGGAGGGAATGTTTTATGAAATAAGTACAAATAGTCTGAGAAGATAAAAACAAAAGCCCAAACCAAGATTATATAGAATTAAAAGTTATTTCTGATCATGAGGAATAGTTTGCAATTATTCGAGAAGTAACAACTTTGAGGCTAGATAAATAACTGCATTTTAGGTTAAATAATTGGAAAGGTACTACTAGCACTGTGTTTATGGGCAATTCTGGCTCCATGATAACAGACTCGAATACTCGAGCGATTCTCTAAAATACAAGAAACATCATTAATATGAACCTTAATTAAGAAAATGGTGCCTTTCAGGGGCGCCTGGGTGGCGCAGTCGGTTAAGCGTCCGACTTCAGCCAGGTCACGATCTCGCGGTCCGTGAGTTCGAGCCCCGCATCAGGCTCTGGGCTGATGGCTCAGAGTCTGGAGCTTGTTTCCAATTCTGTGTCTCCCTCTCTCTCTGCCCCTCCCCCGTTCATGCTCTGTCTCTCTCTGTCCCAAAAATAAATAAACGTTGAAAAAAAAATTAAAAAAAAAAAGAAAGAAAATGGTGCCTTTCAAATGATTCACACTCTTGATCATTAATGTTTACCAATGTGTGCTGATTTTATCAGCTGTGGTTCCCTTTTTATTTATCACTAAATATGAGTTCCACGAAAGCACAGGGGCTAATTAATGACCTACAATTGAACAGAGTCATTCATTATCCTTTTTGTTTCAATTAAAAAAAAAAACAGTTTTAGCTTGTCAATTAGGAGTCCTTAATACTTTTCTGGGAATAATAAGCAAGACAAGCACGTTAGGTGGCAAACAAGAACTCTGGAATTCATTGCCGCACTTGAGAATATAGAGAGAATGAAAATAGCTGCGAAAAAAAAAATCACTCAAAATCATGAAAACTTAACCCTTGAGAGAAAGCAGTATTTTAAATTTAAAGTCATTCCCCTAGCTTCATCTTAATATTTATCTATACGGAGATCTATTTCTTACCTTCGTTGATATATGCAGTGGCTTCAAAGCCCGGCACACATGCTCTGATGTTTGATGGAGTGCATTAAAAATGTTTAAGTACCTTATTTTTTTTTAAACAAAAAATTTACATAGATAAGCTGGGGAGAGAGCATGAGCTAATTCTGAAAGATTTAGACCTACAGGTACATTCAACCCAAGGGCTTCAAATTCAAACTTCAAAATGAAGCATCCCAATCAGTCATTTTTCTTTTCTTAGTCTTTTTCTCAATAATTGATGAAGCCATCTATATGCTGATGTCAGATCTCACCAAAAAGAATGAGAAAATTTCTCTTACAGCACTTTTAGACCTATGCTTTAATTTTTCATATACATCAAATGGAATCTGGTTCATTTAAGAATGTGTCATGATTACAACTGCTATGTCCTTTCAAATAGTTTTATTACCTTTAAATTAACTGGCCTAGTTAATCTGCTTCTGCCATGGACAAAGGGTGGGTTTCTACTAGCCTACCGAGAGGGCACTAAAAGCAAAAACAAAACTCACAAAAAACAATGACTCATTTTCAGTCCCTAGATCACTGGGGCTCAGTAGTTTGCAGTTGAAGCTTTAAAATGAGAAGATATCATCTCTTAACTAAAACCAAATTTACTAGCTACACTGGAATCAAGTAGTCGGAGTTTTGTCTTCATTCTGATTTTATTTCTTAATTGGAATCACCCCTTACTTACTTACTATGCTAATTACAGAGTATCAGAAAAAATTAGAATATGTGATAAGCAAAAAATGTACCCCTCTTCCGAGAAAATGGGCACAGTTAATGTCTGGAACCTGTGAATACAGCAGAAAGGATTGTGCAGATAGAATAAAGTTATGGGCTTTAAGTTATCCTGAATTATCCTGTTGGTTCCAATGTAAGCACGTGAGCCCTTAGAAATGAAAGAGGAAGGCAGAAGGGATTTAGCAGCGAGGTGCTACGGAAGAGAGGAAGAGAGGCAGGAGAGAGGAGGCAGAAGTGGAGGTCAGAGAAAACTGAAGACAAAGGAGGTCGTCAGTCAGGAAATGTGGGAGGCCCCTACCAATTGAGACTGACCTCTGTCCCACAGCCAGCAAAGAAATCAATTGCATGAAACTGAATCTGGCCAACAACCCGAAGAAGCATGGAAACAAATTCTTCCCCCAGAGCCTCTAGAATGGCTGAGGCCTTAATTTTAGCCCGAGTGGGACTCTCAGCAGAAGAAACAGCTGAGCCATGCTGTACCCAGACTTTTGACCTCCAGAACTGTGAAACAGTAGATTTGTTGTTTTGCCACTAAATTTGTGGTAATTTGTTTTGACAGCAACAGAAATCTATGCAAGGTAAAAGACATGTAAATATAAAATATAAATTACATATATATATATATGAAATACCCTGGAAATACTGTGTTTCCTATATTTTAAATAAAAATTTAAAATCCAGTTTAAAAAATACGAACTTATCAATAACTCGTATTTATTATTGATGTTCTAGATATGTGATGAATAATCAATTAGACAAAAACTTATTTGTGGATTCTGTTTCTACGTTTCTTAGAAGATCAACACAAATTATAACTAGTACACAATTTCCTTTTCAGTAAGTCAGAAATACAGTTTATACCTTCAAGTCCCTGTCACATTTTCTTCTGTATAACACACACTTTGATAAGCCCTTCTCATAGGGTTGTCTCATTAGTAAATAAAAGGACAAGATGCCTGTTAAATTTGAATTGCAGTTAGATGACAAAAACTTTTTTAGTATAAGTATCTCCCATACAATATTTGGGGCATGCTTAAAAAATAACTTGTTGTTTATCTGAAATTCCAATTAATTGGGCACCCTGTGTTTTGTACGGCCACCACAACTCCATAGCTTTAAAATTATTTTCACATCTGATCTTTTTTGTAACCTGACGACACTAGCTTCTTAGTAGAAACCCCCAAGGACATCACCCTCTCCACATATGACAGCTTGAAAAGAGATCTCAAAGGAAGAGGGGGTAAATTTTCAGATGCTGCAACTGTTGTGGAACCAGAACATGTGTGTATGTGCGGAGACTGATAAAATATATAGTATACAGTGGACGAAAGCACATACAAAAGGTTTGAGCCCAGTAAAGAACACACCCTGGCCAGGCAGAACTTCCCATTAGAAATCCCTTGATGTACACGGTGACAGTTATGCTGAGAAGTGATGGATTAGGCTGACACCTGTTAACAAACTTGTGTTAAGGAAATAATGGCTAGAAATAAATTTTCTAAAGCTTAGATGTAAAATTGCATTAGTACGAATTTAGTGAAAACTTGGGGCGCCTGGGTGGCTCAGTTGGTTATGCATCTGACTTCGGCCTAGGTCATGATCTTGTGGTTCATGAGTTTGAGCCCTGTGTTAGGCTCTGTGCTGACAGCTCAGAGCCTGGATCCTGCTTCAGATTCTATGTCTTCCTCTCTCTCCCTCTGCCCCTCCCCTGCTTGTTCTCTCTCTCTCTCTCTCTCAAAAATAAATAAACATTAAAAAAATTCAAATTTGGTGAAAACTCACAGAAATTATGATGGTACAGTATTTGAAACAGTTGAAGCAATCTGAAAACATACTAAACACTTTTAAACAGGTTCTAAGTATTATAAGAGGAGAGTATCCTTCACAGAACATCTGAGATATTAACAGTATTCATGGTATAAACACCCTGAGGTTTATTCTTTAGAAGATAGCAATGCTCTCCCACCAAGCATGGGCTGCTGGGATTTACAATTGGGTGAACAGTTGTTCTGGGATAAAAAGCATTTTGCAGGTAGTTATAAATTGCTGTAACATTGAAACTTGGGTCCATAATAAAAACAATATTTATGAGCATTTTCTGTGTGCTAGACATTATTGCTAGTGCTATTTTTAATTCATTTCACCCTCACACCAACTTTTATGGGGGTAATTCTTAATATTCTTAATATTATCACTATCATTACATTTATTTCACAATTAGGGCAACAGAGGCACAGAGAGGTTAAATAATGTGCCCAAGGTGACACAAGTAGGAAGTACCAGGGCAAAGATTCGTACCTAGTAGACAGGGTAGGGAAGATAATGCCCTTAAGCTCTTTACAAAACTACCAAACCACAGATGAAGGGCCAGTAAAGAAAAATTAAATTGGCACTGAAAATTTCACAAACTTAAATGTTTAGACATTTATTGTATTAGCTGCTAATAGTTACTTAATTTTAAAAATGGTCAAAAGTAGAAGAGTGAAACAGCAATGAGTAGTGACATGGTCAGCTGTCTGGCATTAGTATTCATTGAACTTAGTCAAGACATCAGTGGTGAAGGTCTTGTAAACATGAGTAGGATTTAGTGCGTTATGCCAGTGATCCCCTAGTGGAGACGCCTGTCTTCACTCTTCTCTGTGATCAAAGAATCTAGGAATGTGATAGTCTTCAAATGTGGTCCATGTTGGTGGTCAAGTAGAATGCCTTAAAATAATCTACTGGGACATAGGAGAAACACATTAGAATTGCCGTTGATACTTTTCCAAGGAAAATAAAGGTTTATTATTATTATTTTTTAATGTTTATTATTTTTGAAAGAGAGAGTAGGGGAGGGACAGAGAGAGAGAGACAGAGAATCTGAAGCAGGCTCCAGGCTCTGAGCTGTCAGCACAGAGCCCGATCCCACGAACCCTGAGATCATGACTTGAGCCGAAGTCAGATGCTTAACCAACTGAGCCACTTAGGCTCCCCAGGATTTACTATTTAAAATATATATGACACTCATGCTCTCAAACCATTCAGCAAGATGAGTGTTTGTTCCTAAATGTAGAGAGATTTGCCCCTGTTGTTATGTAGTTATGTAGTTTTAACAAAGTAACATGAATATGTTTTTAAACATTATGTAGTTTTAACAAAGTAACACGAACAAAGTAAAAAATTAGGACCTAAAGTGTCTCCAAGTATACTGTGGGTTAAAATTAATCCTGATAAAAAATATACACATGGGACAATGACAGAACTGACTATTTTTCTACTTATATGGTAAGTTGCTATCCAAGCTCTAAGTCCATGTAAGTCAACCAAATTAAAATACATAAATGTATTTATGTATTTGATTTGATAAAATGTCATTTAAAAATTCAAATTATTAAGAGGGCTATTTGAAATATGCATTTAGATCCACAATTTTCAATCATATTTAAAGTAATAATCAATTCAACACATAATTTCTCTAAAGTCAATAATACATGTTTAGCAGTTTCTTAATGTTTTCTACTTCAAGTTTTAAAAAGTCATGCACCATTGGAAAACAGCTTTGCTCTCCATGATGAGGTACGTTAATTGAAATAATATCTGGAAAATAATATGGCACAAACTTAAATGCATTCATTTATACATTTAAATACACATTCCTTTTAGTAATATTATTTCAAAGTGCAATTAGAAAGCATTACTGAAGATGTGAAGAAATGAATGTTAGAACAGAGCACTCAGTGTGATCTATTGGCTGTACATTCACACAAAAGTACAGATTTAATGTCTCTTGGTGAAGTATCAGTTCTGATAACCATTAAAACCAAGTGTTAAACTGAACTTAGATCTACACTTTTGGATTGCTGTATTAAAAGTGTAATCAATATTCCATTTAAAAATCTAAAAATATTTTAGTGAGAATTATTAAATTGAAGCATTGTTATCTTCAAAATTTTGAATTTATATTTTCAGAATGTGTAATAATATATATTGTATATATCATATAATGTGACAGATCATATTAGGCAACTACTAAGTATATACAATTTTTTAAGATGTTAACTATTTATTAAGATACATATATTTTACTGATGGGCTCTTGAGTTGAAAAATTTGGAGATCATTACCTTACATATAATTTGACAGTATGAAAAGAACAACAGATGTGGAGCACCTGGGTGGCTCAATTGGTTAAGCGTTGGACCCTTGATTTCAGCTCACATCATGATCTCAAGGTTTGTGGGATCAAGCCCCACGCTGGGCTCTGCGCTGACAGTGTTGAACCTGCTTGGGATTCTCTCTTTCCCTCTCTCTGCCCCACACTCACTTGCATGCTCTCTGACTCAAAATAAATAAATAAACACTTAAAAAAAGTAACAGAAGCAACTTCAAAATAAATAGGATAAATGGACTCAGAGCCACATTTCATGGGTTTGAGTTTTAGTGCTGATACTTATTTACTGGTCAATTTATTTAACTCTTTGCATTTCATTTTGTCCTATGTAAAATATGGATAATATTACTATTTATCATAAATGGTTATGTATAGTAAGTTAAATAATATAAAGTACTTAGAATAGTGCTCAATATATAAATTCTCAAGGAACATCAATTATTCTCACTAATGGCAATTATGTTTATATAGAAATGTGTTCTTCCAAATTATCTCAGCATTTGATGTGCCCAATGATAAATATAACATATTTACTCCACACTTGGATAAGAATTGTTTTGTGATATAGTCTCACTGGACCTATAAAAATCACCTTATATCAGACTTATACCTTTCAGTCTTTATTTTGGGCAATATGACCTCAATAGAAAACAGATGATCTTTTTCCACTTTCAGGACTTTCCCCTAAAATAATGTTAGCAAAATAAATACTTCAACAATATGTAGTATAATTCAACAATAAGTCAAACATTTATTGTTCATATAAGCAATTTCTTATTTTTTGTTGAAACTCCTCCAGGGTAGAACTGAAGTTTCCAGGTCAAAAATCTGGGTATCTTCAAAGGTTTATAGAAAAGGTAGGAGTAATTCAAAAGGCAATCTATAGATAAAATTACCAGATAACTTAAATATAAGAAACATATTCTTCATGAACCCAATATTATATTCTGGGATATTTTATGGGAGAGGATAGCTATCTTTTCTTAAATCACTCAAGTGTAGAATAGAGGTCAGGAATTTTTTTCTGCAAAGGGACAGGTTATAAATAGCTTAAGTTTTGAGGACCATATGGTTTCTCTTACAAACACTGAACTTTGCCATGCCATTAAAGCAGACTTAGACAACACACAAACAAGTGAATGTGTCTCAGTAAAAAATAAATTAAATAAATAAATAAATAAATAAATAAATTTATAACTTTATAACAACAGACTGTGGACTGTGGCCATTGCTGACTCCTGGTCTAGAATTCGGGATCCATAAGGGTAAGGACTTTTCTCTATTTTATTCACTGACATATTCCCTAGGCCTAGAACTATGTCTGGTATATAAAAGATGCTCAATAAACATTTGCTGAATGAATAAAAGGATGAAGGATGGAATACCTAAATCTCACTTACCCTTTATGATCCATGTGAAGAAGCATTCAACCATTAATTTGATTAAACATTTAAAAAATTTGTTTTGTTTCACATCATGCAGATTTTGACAAAACAATATCTTATTAGAAATCTATTGTCCATAAATAGATATAGCAATAGAAACTGAGGGATATATTATACATTATTAAAATGTAATGACCCTCAAGGAATAATTTTGCATAGAGAAATGATGAAGTTGCACCTCCTTTATTTTATGTGTGGATACCTTGGAGTATATGCAATATTTTGCCTCTAACAGAAAGGGCAGACCCTTGGATTTTATGATGTATATTCATTATTCACAGTCTTGGGCACGTAAGTCACAACAACAGTCTTAATCACAAGTAGGAAGCATATGGCCTCATTCGGAAGATATCTTCCCACATCCCCTCAAGTAATTGCTGAATAATTGCTCCATTTTATTATGGCTAAAAATCCTTTTTTTTAGTGTTTATTTTTCATAGAGAAAGCATGATCGGGGGAGGAGCAGAGACAGATCTGAAGCAGTCTCCACGCTCCAAGCTGACAGCACAGAGCCCGACGTGGGGCTCAAACTCACAAACCACAAGATCATGACCTGAGCCGAAGTTGGACCCTTAACCAACTGAGCCACCCAAGGCACTCCTAAAAATCCCATCTTGATATACAATCATCTTAGACATTAAAAAATTCACACTCTGTATTTTTAACATGTTTCCATTAGGAATATTTCAATAGCCGAACTTGTTTTCAGCGTTTGAAAGAGTAATTTACTGTCTTCAAAATGGAATCAAAAGGTGGAGAGAAATGTATAATGTACTAGAAATGTATAAACATGAAGAATAAAGTGATTCCGTGGGTGTAAGTGAATTCCATGGGCTTATTTTTGTAGCTGGTTTCAACTGTAGATGGTTATGAGCCGTAGCAAGATATTAGAAAAGTAACAAAAGCAAATGAGAAAAACTATATGTGAAGAACATTTATAACAGTTCCATTTAATGTGACAATGAAAACCCGGTGATGAAATCTCCCTTGTTAAGATATAAGCAAGGAAATAATTTCCTTATGTATACTTACTGTGGAAAAAGAAGATCGAGGTTAGTAAAAAAAAAAAAAGTGTGTGTTTACACACACATACACACACAATACACACACACACAAACTTAATATTTATATACACACACCACACACACACACATAAACTTATATATAGATCATTTGACTGTAACTTATATTTAAAATATCTTACCCAATTAAATTCAAAGATGTATCTGATGTTATTGCCAATTTTAAAGGTAAAAATAGAAGAGTCATAAGAATGTCTCCTAAATTATTAAAAATTTTCCTTTTTTAACTTTTGAAGGGTGCTTTTATTCTTTTAATTTCATTTCTTTTCTTATAGTAACTCTGTATATAGAATTGGCACCAAAATCTTCATGTCAATGTTAGAAATCCAGGGCACAGAAAGAACCCACGTTGTATACTTTTTACCAGTTGGCTTCTGAAAATCTGTCACATTATTTGGCCAGGACCTCACTTTATTCAGCTAAACATAAAATGCCAATGTTAGAATTCTGAGTGAAAGCATACCCTAAATAGAGAGATCAATGCAGACAGATACATATAACAGTCATTTCTAAGGAGAAAAGAAATGAAGGAAAAGTGATGTGCTCTAAGGAATGCTTCAGGTATTATCTCTTTGGAGAAGTCCTCTCAAAATAATCCCATTTCTGCGGTGGTGATGATTTCTTTAAATTTCCTTTTAGGGGAAAGGAGTGAACATTTTTGACTAAATACTGTGCTTGCTGCATCATTTATTTATTTACCCAGCATTATTGCCTGAGTGATAACTATCTGGTAAACCTCAAGGATAATACAGTGAGAGAAAATCCATAAAGCTGCTTTACCCTCAAAGAGTGTATGGTCTCCTGGAGGAAACATATGAATCAATTACTAATCAGTTATTCACACTAATACATAGGTAATTATAAATTAAGGAAAACAATTTTTTAAAAAGTGAGTTTCTGTGAAGTCATATAACACAAAAAAGTACACTACGGATCAATGAGTCAGGAAGTACTTTCCTCAGAAAGTGTTTTTCGAGTTGATATCTGAAAGACAAACAGGAATTACCTAGATGAAGGGATGGCGGGAGGGAAGCAACAGGGAGCCATTTTAGTCTAGAGGTGCTGAGATGGGAAGGTACGAAGCACTGCTCAGAAAATGTAAAGGAGGCAGTGTGATTAAAAGACAAAATCCCATGGGAGGGTCATGTGGCTGACAGGGGCCAGAACATGCAGTGCCCCCAAAGTAAAGTGTCCACTTTATGCCTGTTAGCTGGGCACGGTATTTTTAACCCGTTGCCCAGTGTTCTGTTCAGATTAGCATTTGTCCGAGTTTTTTTGTTTACATCTTATTAAAATAAGCCCAGTATGTTTGGTAATCTCCACTTCTACCCTGTCATGTCTCTTGGGGCACTGGGTGAGAGTCACATCTGCAGTGACCATTCTGACTTTCACATGTGCTCAAACATGGAAGATAACCAGTAATATCCCACCTCCCTCTCCAGACTCTGTCCAGATATAGCATAAACAGCCCCTTCTGCTCAAATAGGCTCAGACATGAGTGGTTCGGACAGCTTTCTCTTTGTCATCAGGGTGTAGTGGAAGGTTTCAAAATGGCCATCATTGTCAGTCACACAGTGCTCTATTCAAAACCACTGTTGTTGTGTCAAAAAATTACTTTTGAAAATAGATTTTTGATTGGAGCTGTTTTATGGGTCCATCAATAAAATGAACCCAATCTGAATGATTTTTCGTTATCTACTTTCACTAAAAGTGAACCTAAAAAGGTACAGATTTTGGTGATAAGTAAGTGAATATGGTTACCCTTACTGTAGGCTTTGTTAAAGATTTTAGATTTGACTCCAAGAGCAATAAAGCCAAGAAAGAGGTAAACAAGGGGTGGAAAGATGTTCAGCTTTGCCTTTCCAAAATATTACCTCAAGTACACTAATGTGTGTTGTCTTAGAATTGTTTATACATGTCAACCTGATACACTTTTTTTATTTAAAAAAATTTTAATGTTCATTTATTTTTGAGAGAGAGAGAGAGAGAGTGCGAGCAGGGGAGGGGAAGAGAGAGAGGGAGACACAGAATCTGAAGCAAGCTCCAGGCTCTGAGCTGTCAGCACAGAGCCCAACATGGAGCTCGACCCACAAACCGCGAGTTCACCACCTGAGCCAAAGTTGGATGCCTAACTGCTTAACTGATTGAGCCACCCAGGCACCCCAACCTGATGCACTTTTTGAAAGCAACTGTCTCCATTTACATCCCCTTAGTTTTTCTAGCACAACCTCACCTGGGGATTTAATACTTGATAAAGTTTTGACCTATTCTGAAATATTCAAAGTGTCGTACCTATTTTTTCCCAGGTTTTTTCTTTTCATACTACCTGTACTTTTATTTTGATTTGATACTACCTATATTGGTAGAGTGATATTAGTTAAATAAAATCATAATAATTTTTTAAAGAACCCCAAAGGCTTTTTTTTATAAAAAAAATAAATCTTCTAACTAAAAATATGAAATTAAGGACAATTAAAAATGGGTGAAGCATTAAACTCACCTTTTAGCTTCTTCTCGATGACAGAAAATGGAAAAAGGAATTTGAGCAATTAGATGTCAAACAGGGCATTGGAAATTACTTATTGATGAATATGAATTAATGAAACAGTAAATCTCTATACTATCTGTATTCCACATACTGATCTGCAGTCTGATATAGTCAGGATGTTAGGTAGGGTATTTTGGTTAGTTGTTGGATATTCTTGGCAAGATTTAGATAAAACAAAACAAAATGAGGGAAGAGATATTTATAAGGGCCAAGATTTCCCTCATTTTCAACAATATGGAAAATAATTTATTTTGACACCTTCACCAGCAAAATAAAGAATTGAAATTTTGTGAATAACTTTCTGAAACTCTGTAGCTGCTAGATCTTTCACAACTCAACCCTAAGACAGTTTGCCAGAATCTGGAAGAGAGAACAAGATCTTCTTGGACCTAACAAAAATCTGCAACCTTCGGAAGGGAAGGACATGCGGTAGTGAAAAGGTGCAGAACATGAATCTGGAAAACATGAGCTTGTCTCTACCACTCAGTAGCTGGGTAATCCTGAGTAAATTGCCTAAGCTTGCTAAACCTTAGTTCTCACTTATTTAAAGTACAGACAAAATGGTGCCTGTTACCCAAATAAGTGTGAATTAAGCTCTAATGACTAAAGGCTGTGCCCTAACAGTGAACAACTTGGGGTCTCTTTTTGATCAGATGTCATTGGGAGGCATGCTTTCTTCATCAGAAGGAATTTTAAATGTTCCTTTCTTGGAAAAATCTGAAACTAGACATGACAGCATTTACATATGAGAAACAGAAATCAAGACACAGCCACACAGATAGTCCATGGTCTCAGAATGAGTCATTTGTATTTTGCAGAGAATAATGAAGGAGATGGAGCGTTATAATAAATACTTACAGGAAAGATTAAATATTTTCTCATGTGTGGAATAAGATTTCTGCAAATGCTCATAAAGATTGATTGAAAGAAGGGCTCATTTTTGTTGCAGACCAACCAACAATGTTGGCAAGGACATTGTATTATGCTCAGAGTTAGATCAGAGGTACAACAATGATCAGAACAAGTACTGAACTTTTGGCCAAGTTTAAGTGAGTAGAAGCTTTTATCTGTTGTAGAAGGTTTTATCTGTTGCCCACATAAGAATGTATGTAATTTGCTTTAGTATAACCAGTTCTCAAGGAATTGGTATACTTGAAAAAGTTATAAATAGCAGAACCCCCATAGGGATTTATAAATAAGTCAAGGTTATAGTTAATAGATTTAGTGAAAATCTAGTAACACGTTATCTCTTACTAAATGCTATTACTATTTACATTTTGTTGTACTACCAAAGCTTTTTGTGAGGATTAACTGAGGTGTTAAAAGGGTTTTGTAAAGATTAAAAGACTATACAAATGTGAAGTGAATAATAATTCTAATGATACCTTGCTTTACCAACTCACTTTCACTAGATCATGATGTAACATCCCTCACTGTAAAGCTATATTTATAAAACAAAATACCAGTGATGAGCTTCACCTTGGCCAGTGTTTTCTAATTGGGCTTGAGAGACCCAAGGGATATTTTTTCCAGTATTCTTTTTGGATCTCTAATTTCTATAAAGTTATTCAATTTTTATGAAACTTTGTTAGTACAAATCCCAAGGAGATTATCTGAGAAGGTACGAATATAACTTCCACGTATGAGAATGCATTGAAAACTACAAATGTATTATTTATGTTAAGTATTTTTTTAAAACTCCACTTTTTCTTTTTTAAACTCTAGCTATTATTGTTCCAAGAAGGTTGGAATAATACAAAAGAAAGTAACAAAATGTTACAGGCACTGAAATGCTTATTAATATGTAATATGAAGAAAAGGTTAGAATTGTAAAATGCCTTGAACCACAGAGGTCACTAAAAGATGCATCTAACAAACACGATGGTATTAAATTAAAAGATGTAATGAAAATGTCTGTGTTGTTATCCATAACATGTAAAATATACAATGGCTAGTGTTTCCAGTATAGCTTCAGCGGGGTTATCTAGAGGACATTGCCCAAGTTACGATTTTAATTCTTTTTTTTTTTTTTAATATTTTTGTTGTTTAAAGAAAGCTGCCAAACGCACTCCTATAGAAGACGCTTAATGTCCAAGTCTAGACTAGTGGTTCCTAATGGAGAGGATCAGGGATATCATTCCCCCTGGGATGTTTGGCTGTACTGGAGCCATTTTTGGTTGTCATGTCCAGGCAGCTGTGGTAGCAGTGCTATTGGCATCTGGTGAGTAGAAGCCAGAGATGCTGCTACGCTTCCTATAATGCAGAGGATAGGTCTTCCCACAAGATCTGGTCCAAAGTGTCAGCAGTGCCATTGTTGCAGAACCCCGGTCTATCATAATCCTTCCCTTGGGTTTATATATTCCAGGGTAGCTGTATAGACACTATAGTAAATAGTAATATCTAGTGTTGGCAAAAATGTCAGAAAAGGGACATCCTCAAATATTGTTGGTATAAGTATCTACTGAAGTAAATATTTTGGAGACCATTCGTAAATTTAAAACATTGTGTTTTGTTGCATTTCTACTCCTAAGAAGCATTTCTTAACAATTTTATGCAATGGATGTATGCAACTATATTGGAACAAGAATTCCCTGTGCATGCAGTATTATTTATAATAAGAAAATATTAGGTACAAATTAGATGTTCATCAATAAGTGGTAAAATTAATTAGAGCATAATATACACAATATGTAATGATAAAATGGGAGAATTGCATATCATAACAAAGAAAGATGAATATGACGTATTGTGGGTTATAAACGATTCAGGGTTTTTTATTTGTAATCAATTTTTTTGCTTAAGTTTGTATAAATGTGTATGTGAAATGTGTGTGCACATATACACGCACATACCAAAGGTCTGGAAGGAAGCAGAGCAAATATTAAGAAAAAGAGTGGTTACGAAAAATATTGAGTGTGGGATAAAATATCCACTTTTTACTTTATATTGTTTTATAATATTTGCATTTCTTTGAAGATTGGGCAGTCTGTGAAATTAAAAAATGTAATATGAATAGCTCACACAATAATAAACATACATGGACATTGTCTCTTGTGTAAGGGTTATGTGAGGAATTCACTTTTGAGGAGGTTTTAATAGGCATTTCCTGGTGAAAGGGAATTAAGAGATTGCAGACATAGAACAATTAGAGGAGGCCACCACAAAGAACTGAGTGGAAATCTGGGCAAACCTAAAAGGAAGGGGCTAGGAGTAGTAATATAGAAACACTCAATTATAAGGGTTGTGATTTAAATTCAAATGGAAGCTCCCATTTTTAAAAGAAAATGCCTTATTTGGACATAGCTTAATTAGTATTTGCCTCAATCAAGCAAATTCTATTCTTCAATGCCGAACATGTCTATGGGAAACTTCAATTTCTACTTAAAAGTTAAATTATTTTCACCAACTCTTTTTTTATATTTGTGTATTTGAATCTAATCGCTTGTGCAGTTTTAGTTGAAAGGATTCAGCATTAAAGATTAAAAATATTGAAGAAAGAAATGAATTATGGAAATTATCTTCAGTTTGCAGCTTGCTTTACAAAGATTTAGAAGCCTCTTTCTTGTACAGCTCCATCTTTCAAAAGCATGGCTAGGGCTTTTTATGTATAGTTACAATCTTAACATTTTAAATGTAGCGATTCCTAGATAGAATCCGAGGGGTCACTGGTTTATACTTCCAATTTCTAAGAGATCCTTAATATTAATGAGTCAACACCTGAGGAAATACTTTCATTTGATCAATGCAGAAAATGTTGCTCCTCAAATACCTAAATCGTTAACACTTATCAGAGGAGATTAAAAGCTTGAGTATTCTTTTGAAGCAACATACCTGGGGGTAGAAAAAGCCACCAATGCTGATTCGAATTCAGTTCTTACTCATTTACATATTGTTTTAAAGGCATTTTACATTATAATCCCAAACCTGACTTGCTTCAGGTTTCATTCATAAAAACAAGCAAACATCATTTGCAGGACCTAGTCCCTCCTCTAAAGAAGAAATGCAAGAATTCCATGTATGAATGAAAAGTACTGCCATTGTTCTACAGAGATGTCTACTCCGGAGTGCAAGTCCTCCCAGATTTGTTTAGAGTAAGTCACGAAATTAATCATATAACTCGTTTAAAAGGCGAAGCATAACAGAATCAACACTAATTTATCTATTTACATTTGAAGTTTCGCTTACATTTTGTCTTTATCCTGTCTTTTTATTCTATGAAATTTTTATTGCTTTTAAGATATTTTACACTTTGTTTCAATTTCAGTTAAACTTTGTCTGGCAGAGTGTTCTAGAGACTTTTAGCACATTCCAAAAAGTAACAGGCACGTATGTTAAATCTTATCTTGCCATAATTAAATGCTGCCACATCTTCACCAATATTTTAAAAATTAGGATTTATGCTTAAATACACACACACACACACACACACATATGTATATATACGTATACACACAAATACACAGTATTGGCCAAACATACCTTTCCTTGCATACATTTTTTTTTTTTACTGTGCAAACCATGGCTTTAAAATTAGTTTTTATTTTCTAATACAAAATGTATAAATAAGAGAGCCAAAAATTATCCTCCAAATTATTGTGCATTTTCGCATTTTAAGTTTAAAGAATGGATGCCTTTCCTAAAACATTTCTTTTTGCTTTACCATAGCCTTATTGTATAGGGTGGGCACTGATACCTTCATTTTAGGCGTTGGGCATCCAGGACACAGAGCAGTCACGCAGCTTTAGAAGGATCTCAGGTTTCTTCCTGCCCCATTTATTACTGTGGTCTTTATTAATGGATTAATTGAAATATACAGATAATTATTAAGGACTTACTAAATACTTCTATATTCTGGGTGGCCAAAAGAGCCTGTTTGATAGTCTAGGGTTTATATAGAAAATGCAATGTGAGTGTTGCTCTGTAAAGAGTGATTGTAATTTACTGACCGGAGGCGGCCCCTAAGGTTGTGCAACAAAATGACACTGATTATTGAGCAACATATGGTCAGCAAATCAAGAAACTCATAGCTCTGTTTGGGAATTTGGATGTAGGGGATGGGTAGCATAATGCATAAGGAAAATTACTGTGTGCAACAAAACAGAGCATTAAAAGTACCATAGAGAGTTTGAATAAAAATTCTATGGTATATATGTTGGAGAGAGAGATTGGTTGCAAATCTGGAAAGGTTTCCATCACGTCCTGTGTTAATTAATGATAAGATTTCATGCAGAACTGCAAGGTGGTAGGATTATTGGAGTGCAAAGGAACAAGAAAATATCCAAGAATATCTAACAAGGATGAAGTTTTTGAGGGAGTTGTTTTGTGGGAATATGCAGTGTGAAAACAGGCTGGAAATAGGCAGGATTCAGCTAAATTACTGAGAACTTCACATTCCAGCTTCTAGAATTTGGGCGATAGACAAAGGGAAATATCAGCCCTGGAATCAAGAAAGCAGGCCATGGGTTCAACTTCATGAATGTGAGTTTCAGCTCAGGTGCTTACTAGCTGTTAAGCAAGTTGTGTAATCACTTTATGTCTCAATTTCTCCAACTTCAAAATAAAATACATACATACAGTCATATTTGAGTTGTTTGAAGGATTAGATTAAATGTGGTAAAGCATGGAGAATGATTAGGTTAATATCAGGAATAAAATGAGGTTTATCATCAATGTTATTTTTTTTTAATAGTTGCTATTGTTTTAGCTGAGTTGGGGGCAGTTTATTATGGAAAGGCTAAAATGAAATTGATAATGGCAGCAGAAATGTAGGTTGATAAGGCAACTGCAAGAGAGGCAAGATAAAATGGAAAGGTAGTTTCTAGTTTCAAGTTTTCGTATCAATATTTATTTGTAGACTTAGAGCCTTGAGCCAATCACTTAACATTTCGAATCAAATCCTATTTTTTGTTAGTTATAACATGGGATAGATGATAACAATGTGAGTGATTTAAGGAGATTGAGTATTAGCTATGAATGATAGTGTTTAATAAACTGTAAATTAAAAAAATTCCCATTATTAATACTAGAATCTTAGGAAGGGATAGCAATAGTTTGATTCTGAAAGTAGAGGAGAAATGGATAAGTTTATGGAGGAAAATCTGATACATAATTAATGGCATCCAGACTAGGAAGTGATGAAGCCGTGAAATGACAATAATCGAATATTCTTAGTAACAGCCAGATGATAATAATTTTGTTATTTCTGGCATTGTCTTATACACAGTGATGGCCATTTGTCTGTGTTCTTTGTTTACCTTCAAAGGAAATCTGGCAGATTTATGGGGCCTCTTGTTAGAAACTTAAATTCACATTAAAAATCTGGTGTATGTAAAGCAGAATTTGCTTCTTTCCCCTTCTACAAACAATTTCATTCATTCAATGAAGATTTGTTGAATGATTACCTTGGCCCGTATTAATCTCGCCCACATCTTATCTGTCATTTCTATTTTATTATATATTGTTCTTTGTCATTTGTTTTGTCTTGCTTTATCCTCATTGATACTGTAGTGAGCAGGGGATAATTCTTATATTTCCTCTTCTCCCCTCATGCCCATACCACCTAATTAACATGGAGAACTTAACTGTATGGCTTGCATCCTTACCTACCAGAATATACCCAAACATAGGATAATGACTTTCCATTCAGTACATCAATGTAGATGAGTGGGCAGCATAGTTGCTTCTCTCATGCTGTCCCTTCATTGATAAAGCTCAATTCCTCTGCTTCATGACATCACTTTGGTTTAGTTTAGTTTTTATTATTGCTGGTAATCTTGGCTTATGTGATGGCCACCACTTAGAGGTATATGTGATTTTCTTAGTGTTTATAGTATTTCCTTTCCATTTTGGCCCCTTCTATTCTTCAGAGAAGGGCAGTCATGCCACCATTTAACCTCACCTTTCTTCACCCCATTCTCTGAGTTGTGCATAACTTCACTTTGACCTGGCAACCTTCTAGGCAACCCTACAACTTTTGTCCACTTCTCTAAGTTTCCTGTGTTTATAGAAGAGCTGATGTTGTGTATGTTCTTTCATCATTTTATTCCTAGGCATGCTATATAATGATCCCTTCCATCCCTGATGTCAAAGGATACTCTGGTAAACATGCAGCTTGCAAGAAACTCTGAAAAAAGCAGGTCTAGTCTCTATGTTCAGATTTGGCCCAAAGTCAGGGGACATATGTCAAGCTCTCATAGATACTGGATCATTTTTTTAAAATATTTACTTATTTTTGGTAGACAAAGAGACAGAATGCAAGCAGGGGCGGGGCAGAGAGAGAGGGAGACACAGAATCTGAAGCAGGCTCCAGGCTCTGAGCTGTCAGCACAGAGCCTAACGGGGGGGCTTGAACCCACGAAGCGCGTGGTTTCAACGACCTGGGCCAAAGTTGGACGCTTAACCGACTGAGCCACCCAGGCTTGCCAATACTGGATCATTATACTCTGCTCTTATATATCAAGGAGACATGAAAATCCAGTCATGCTGGCATTCAATCTGGAATCAGAATGATAATTTTATTCTTACTATATTTCTTTTTCTTTTAATTATTTTTTTAATGATTATTTTTGAGAAGAGAGAGACAGAGCATGAGCTGGGGAGGAGAGAGAAAGAGGGAGACACAGAATCCAAAACAGGCTCCAGGCTCTGGGCTGTCAGCACAGAGGCAGACGCGGGGCTTGAACTCACAGACAGTGAGATCATGACCTGAGCCAAAGTTGGATGCCTAACTGACAGCCACCCAGGCGCCCCTATTCTTACTATATTTCTGATTCTATTCTGCAAACCTTTTGCAGTACTCATCCACAACTTGTCTTCAAAATATAGGGGAGCACTTAACGTTTTTTTATTGGCAGCGAAAAGAAAAGCTTTTCAAAAAGAACATTGCACTCCTGCAAAGGCCAAGGACTCCCAGTTCTAAGACACTACCCCTGAGGCCCCCATCTCCAGTCCTCTTACTAGGCTACAGCTGGTCCTACTGTCTCTTTAACAGACCCATGGGAAGTGTCAGGCCCAAACTGTTAGGGCCTCTTTTTTCAGATGTTTGGTTCCCAATATTTCTTTTCCTTCATCTCTGAACTAGAGATGCATACTATTCTGGGATGACAGGATGTGTTTCACTTAACAGTGTGTCATAGAGCAGAATAATAACAATTACAACAACATATAGCTGAATATAAAATTATAACAAACAATAACAACAAAGATAATAATAAGCCAGTGTTAGCCAGAAAAACCGGGAATAACAACAATAAATGAGTTCACTTCAATCTGATAATTATTTAAGGAATTTCTGCTGCTTTTAAAGATACTGAAGAAGATAAACATTATTCAGTTTTAGAATAAAACTGAGGTGCCTCATCTATTTCTTAAGTAGCCTGACCGTCTGGTTAAATGGAATGATTATCATACTGAAACTATGGAAGATAAATTGGTTCATTAATTCCAGCCTAGGACAGTGTGACGTTATTCATTTAGGCATCTAGGAAAGTTTGTAGGACTCATTTTTAGATAAGCCCATCTAAAGTCTGTGGACTTTACTATAAGATAATCCAAAGTTATCTTTTCCCTTACATGAGCAAAAGTAAAAAAAAAAACAACACAATTTCAGGGAACACCTTCCATTTCTTCCTTAAGAGCAGAATCCTCCTATTTTTCTTGTTTTCACTATAATTTCTAGCTCACTACTTCTTATCTTAATTATAAGAATTACTGATCCAAAAAACTTTCACTTGTACAAAACAGTACCAGAGATGGCCCATTCTGTAGAGAGGGAATCAGTAAAATCAGAATATACAGGGAGTGTGTTTATACAAAATACTCCTATCAGGGCAATGCACAAAAATACAGGAAAGGAACAACATGCAGTCTATCTTCTCATGTGGGTTGAAAATTTTGGAATTACAATAAACTACGAAATTATTTTAGCTGAAATCTAGCTAATGATTTCTTGTTATATTACTAGATTCACTGTGAAAATTAGAAATAATTTTCTGTGATGATTAGGAAATACCGCCTCTGAATGCACTCTGTTTCCCCAACACCATTAAAAAATAAACCCTGATGAAACTCTCTGCTTTACATTTCAACTCTTTCACCCTGTAGCAGCTTCCTTACAACCATAAAAACACAAGGGGAAAGAGTGAGAGAAAAAAACAATTCAAAAAGGATGGCTAGCTTATGGTCAAAACACAGGTGACAGAGTTGTCCAAAATACTGTTACAGCTTCTCCATTGACAATTCACTCCATTCTAGAGCCTTGTCAGCCCTCCCAGATTCATTGACCGACTATTATATTCAGAATGGCTCAGAAAACTTAACAGCACTTAGAAATGCTCTTGAGATATCTAAAAATGTCTTTATTTAGAAAGGAAAACATAACACCCGCCAAATTTGTAGGTTTGAAAAACCACTTCCAATAAGAATTAAAAGGCCCTCTTCCTCACTGAAATGGGACTATCAATATATGACTTGTCTGTTCATGAAAAATAGTGGGTTCTTGTCTCTGATGTCGCAATTTAGTTTAAAATCACTTTCTTGATGACAGGGTACATACAGATGATGAAACTATAAAGATGACAGTCTAATCTTCAGAGATCACTGATCATTGATAAAAGATTAAATAACGTAAACATCTGAAACGCCAGATTACCAGCTGGTCGGCAAACTCTCAATATTGAAGTGTGCTGAGACATTACTGATAAGTGAAAAATGCTTTTCCTGTATGTTATGCAGAAATATATCCTCCTCCAGGAGAGGCAGATGAGTTTTAGTACCTCTGAATTTAATGTGTATACATGTATTTTTTCTCAATAAAGATGCAATATGTGTAAAATGTTAAAAAATGATATACTGTAAAGTGCTCAAAATTATTGTTTTCCCTCAGAGTAATGCCTGATTGCTGAGAATTTTGATCATCACTGTTTGGAATTTGAACCAATTTTAAATATACGTACAAGAATGATTAGACATGCTGGTCCTATAAAACTCCAAATAAAGTTGTTTTCTGTGCTAAGCCAACATCTGAAAAGTAAATAATAAATCTATAAATATGTTTGTATGTACTTCACAAAGCAACATTTTCAATGATACACAAGCATATTCAGAATTGCATTTCAAATACTTACGAGATCATCTTAACTTACACTTTAGTGGTGCCATAATATCTATATCCTAGTGATGCTGAAAATCCAACTACCACAGCTGGGCTGAGATAGCCAAAGATATAAAAATTCTTGTGCAAAAATCCCTTGTTGTAGATGACACCCACAACAATGAGATAGAGGTGTATGCCTTCAATGCACATCCATGCAAAGGCAGCTAAAAAGAAATAATGCAGCAGCCCAGCAATGATTGAACAGAAGAGCTAGAAACCAAAGAAAGAAAGGAACCATAAGCAGGGTTTGCTTTAACATTAGCATAACATAACATCCTGACTTTCTCCGTAAATTATGCCACTTGATACAATGCTTGCTCATATTAAAATACCCTCATCAAGTGCCAGTTTTTTAAGATGTACCACTTCCAGGTGGGCTTCTTCAATGTGAAGCACCAGTTGTGAAGCAATCCCATGACAGAACTAAGTGACTGGTCTCGTCCAGAGAGAGTTACAGTTTTATACATTTACATTATGGGATCGGTTGTGGATTCGTCACAGGTAAAACGTGATCTCTGTGTTATGATTTAAGTTGATTTCTGTTTTGGAGATGCCTTTACCCTCCTCAATTTTATTCATGCTCAAAGAATGAAAATTATTGCTAATACCATGCTAAATGAAATATAATAAATATCTTGATTATCGTGACATTAACTTTACAAAATGGACAATGGATAATATATTTTACAAAAAGAATTCATTATGGAAGCACTGTAAGCTGTAAGATTATCAGGTAAGTTCAAGATGGATTTCAGTTAAATATTACTTATTAGTATTTACTTCACAAATAGAATTGGAGTTAGGCTTAGAAGAAATAATATAAAAAGAAGTAGTTACACACTTCTGTATTAATAGAACTAACAGTATCTATTGCTGGAAAAGGAATATAATTCAAATTGGAGGATAGTGGGTGGTATATAAAATTGGCAGGTGTTGGGAGCACCACTGCAAAACAACAACAACAAAAACAGTTATGAAGTTTATAGTCTAGTGTATACTATTTAAGATAGATGTTTGGTGGTATCTACTTCCGAAGAAAACCTTGATATCTAGGGGTTAGTGTCAATACTTGAAAGATTTCTACAAGGATGGCAATGTAGAGACAATTGAATGTTTTGTGGCCATGAGAATGCACTTCTCCAATCTCCTGCAGGGAGGGCAATTGACCTAGAGCTCCAGCAGCTGCACTAGGAAAGACATTGCCCTGTTCATGTTTCCCATAGGCTGCTTCTACTAAGACCTTCCTCTTCTTGAGACACAGATTTGACTCAAGGTCTTCTCAAAGGACTCCTTGACAACCGTGCTGAACTTTCCTGAAAAGTGCACTGCTGTGTCAAACACTTCCACCTACTTGTCCTTCCTTCCTTCTTTCCTTTACACATGTTCCCATGCAGATACTCACTTGCGTCTTGGTCTGATGACTCTCCAGTCTCTCTCTTCCCATTATCTCTCAGCCATTCTGCCTAATTAATTTACTGCATGTTTAATCCCACTTTAATGCCTGCTCCTAGGAGGACTCAGACTAATACAATATAGAAACTGGTAAGGCCCTAGATCAATAATGTTGGGGAAGAGGTTGTTAGGAAAGTGTAATGACTAGGTGGAGCCTATTTGTCATAACTCAACCTATGAACCCAGCTCCTTTTATGTTAAGATAAACTTTTAATTTCCAATTCTCGCTCTGTCCCTTCTGCCTTTGTTTAATGCCCAGGTAAAAACAGAGCAAAACAAACAAACCAAAAAACAAACCAAAAGGTTATTTCTTCAGTTTGTAGCAAAGTTTTCACTTGTCCCAATGGTTCATTCTAACTAGGGACACTGTGCATAATGAAATCCACAGGCAGGTTTTAGTTATGTTAACATTAGCAAACTTAGAAAACACTTAGGAACAAAATATATACTATGTTTGCTCATTAAGCTCTTAATTACAATTCATGATTTTATGACATGTATATTTAGGGAAAAAATTAGAAAATAAAAATAGATTGAGAGAGATCTACATACCTTATTAGTATTTGTATTGATCCCAACCAGAAAAACAAGTTCAGCAAGGAATAGGTTACAGCAGAGATTTTTGTGAATTGTCGTTCTGGTGCTTTGAATTTCACTGAAGAACCAGAAGGTAAAAATGCATATGGCAAGGCAAATCAGTGAAATAATTATTCCTAGTTGAGTGATCCTTGTAAGAATATTATAATCTTTAATACCCTAAGGGAAAATAATAATAAAGCTGTTAAGAGAATAACTCAGTAACTTGTCAAAGGAACTACAACATATAATGAACTTTCTTTTTGGTGTAACATTAATCAAAATGTTCATAAAATGTAAAAATACAAATGTGCATTTAGATGAGAAAAATTTTGTACCTTTGAAAATGCTCAATATTCAGAGAAATATGATATAAATCATGTAGCACTTTAAAAGTTCTGTAATTAGTGATTTTTTTCTGGGCACAGTGTATATTAGTACATGGTTTAACAATGTTATCGTCATCAGTTTCATGATATTAGAAAGGCAATTCATTATTGTAATGTGAAAATGGTTAATTAAAACAGATTTATCAATGGTAATAACAAGTCTTATTTCTATGCAGCAATTCATCTAAAACACATTAAACAAAGGTATCGGAAATACTGAATATATAGAACATCAAAATAGTAAAGCTGAAAGACTTTGAAATGAGAAAAGTTGGTTTTATTCTAGCCAGATGAATATTTATATTTTATATACAGAGTAGAGGCTTCTTTTCTCATTTAACATTCAGGAAAAAAAAGTCTTTATAACTGACATGGTGAGGTAGGTCTATTTGGCCACTTTATATATTTGATGGATTCTCGATAGACATAGAAACTAACCTGATATTTAATGATAATTATGATACAGAGATATAAAATAAGAAATTATATAATGTAAAAGAAAGATATTAATGATATGAAATACATAGCATGAAGCTATTCACTGTAGAGAGATTTTCATGTTTAAAAATCTTGTAGGCTTCTACATTATTAAAACGTTGCATTAGTTATAAATATCCTAATACTTATTGACCAGATGTCAAATATTTTTACCTAATTTGTACTCGGTAAAAATAAACTTTCGAGACAAAAGCAAAGGCCTTTTAAACACCGTGATACATTTAAATATGTAAATAGTTTTTTTTATGTCTTTCTTATTTATTTATTTATTTATTTATTTATTTATTTATTTATTTATATAATTTATTGTCAAATTGGCTAACATGCAGTGTGTAAAGTGTGCTCTTGGTTTTTGGGGGTAGATTCCGTGGTTCATTGCTTACATACAACACCTAGTGCTCATCCCAACAAGTGCCCTCCTCAAAGCCCATCACCCATTTTCCCCTCTCCCTGACACCCCATCAAAAGCAACATAAGAGTCAATGGAGAGATATTTAACATACAGTCTACTAGCTATTATAGACTGGATAAGTCCTAGACTTTTTTAGGTTATGGTAGGTAAGAAAGCAAAGATTAAAAAAAGATAATGTTGGGGCTTTATCAATTAACTAAATATGATATTTACACTCAAAGAAACACAAAAAATCAATTCTCTTTCCTGAAATAACCAAGAAAAAAGAAGGAAATAGGCAGGTTTATAAATATGAATTGGAAAGTATCTTACAATGGAAGGACCAGAAGACATCAAAATTGCAAAATGTGTCAGGTGGTTACAGCGGCATGAGGTATGGGTCTCATTTGAGTATGTCAGCTCACAACCCACTGAAGACCAGCTGCCATTCATGGTGTCAGGTGAGTAGTTCCAAAATGCACACTGACTCCTATACTTATCTGTGGTCTGAAAAAGAGACATTTTACTGATGGAAAAAAGAGAAAAAATTATACATCTAGTATCACATTTGTCATATTTAATATACCATTTTGTATGTCGATATAATTAACACCTTGCCTAAAAGTAAAGTATAAAATCAATGCTAATAAATGAATGCCATTGTTATGTGGAAGGATTGAAGTTACTTCAACAGTGCTACATTTTATCAATTCCTGTGTCACAAAAGTTGTTGTGAGAATTACTTATTATCCAAAGGGATCATTTAGAATAGTGCATGACACATAATTATCATGCAATCTTTATTTAATAAAAGTGTATTGGGTATATACTAGATATTAGTCACTGACCCAAGTACTAAAAATAAAGTATTGAACAAAACAGTAAAAGTATTTGTGTTGTTGATTTTATATTCTCATGAGATGAGAAATGATTAAATAAGAAAAATAAACCAAACAAAGGAAAAAAAAAAGTAGTTGAGGTTGGTCTGAGGAGGTCTTAGGAGATGATGTTAAAGCAAATACCTCAATGAAGTTAGAGAGAGTAAACCCCGAAGACTTGGGAACACAGGGTTCCAGCTGGAATGGAAAATGAAAAAACTCTGAGTTAAGACTGAATAGGAATCTTCCAGAAGCATCTAGATGACAGGGTAGTTAGGGTATAGTGAATGAGATAAGGATCAGTTGAAGACAAGATCAGAGATAGGGTCTGATCACATAGACTACAGGATGGTTGTTTAGTAAATAGAGTTTTCTTTACCATGTACTTATATTAAGTAAGCATAACATAATACTATTATGACAACTACTTTTAATATTCCTTTGAGGTAATGGAGAAGTGTATACTAATTGGTGAAATTGCAAATAAATTCTCAGGGAATCAGGAAACTGAAGCTGTTATATAGGAGATAGCTTCTATTTTTTTTTTTTAGGGAAAAGATAGGATCCAAATTTTATTCTAAGAAAGAGGGAAACCACGAATTAGTGAATGGGTTGTGCAAAGAAAGTGATAAAATTTCATAGTGGTCATTAATTTGAATGGATAAAAAATTTGAACACAGAGGAAGATTAAGGACAATCAATTTTCCCATTGGTTTTGGTGAAGAATTTTTATTTAAATGTGTGTTGTATTTTATTTTGTCATTGTATCAGAGATTGGTGAACTGAGTTGTCCTTGGCATCTCTTCAGCTGCCAAAACATTCTACTAGTAAAAACTGCAGAAAAACCATCAGACTATGTGAAAGAACAATGTTTTGTTTCTAGTGTCTAAAGGTCATTTAGCATCTGAAAATATCTAAGTTTCGTTTCCATTCTTAAAACATTTCACATCTTCTTTTGCACTAAACATAATGCCTACCAATGTTTAGGTTTGAGCTACTATTTTCTTGTATTTTCTATACATTTAGTTTCTTTCTACATTAGATGTCTTTACTTATAGTGACACATTTGTATTGTATGTAAGCATATATGTTCTTTTATTATATGCAAATACAACTGTCTAGCTTCAAGACTCTTCAAATGGAGCATTAAAGGTACCTTATTCAGGTACTAGGACTGAAATTCTATTGAAAGTCCAAGAAACCATCAGCTGTAAAAAAGCAGTGAGTAATCTATAATCTTTAGTTTTCCTCATTCATTTTTAGGTATATAAAAAAAACTATTTAGTTCTTTCTAATGTTTATTATAGTAGAATTTTAATTTTTTGGAGCTTCAAAAAGATTTAGAATAACAATTAAAGAGCAAAGTGGTCTCAGCTAATTTCTTTATGAAATATTGTAAACTTCTCTGTGATTTTATTGTAATCAGCATCTAAATCCCTGCAGCAATTATTATTTCAAATGGCAATTATTAATCAAACATCTCTGTCATTGCACAAATGACATTTATCTCTTTGATACGTTTTTTATAACTCATTCATAAAAGGTACAGACACTTCCAAAGTGAATGATGTAATTAAAAATAAAAATAAAATATAGCTTAATTTCAGAGAATCGAATGTGTAAAATTCCTTGATATTTATTACAAAGTTTAGAGAGCACTGAAAGTAAAAACCTATTTTATAGAAAAATGAGTTGAAATTACTTTACTCTTTTATTTCAATTTTTAAACTGAAGAATTCACATATAATTAAAGTGACACAACAAAAACGCTCACTTCGAATGTTTCACAATCATAACCAGAAGTCACCAGAAAAACAGCTTACCTTTATGTGACTTAAGGTAAATGTTATTTTTTCAAGTTCATACAGTGTGGGTGGGTTCGAGCTAATAGAGACTGAAATCACTGAAGAAACAACTCTTTCTTCCTCTTCAGAATTATCATAACTTTGAGGTTCCAATAAGAAGTTGTCAGATGATGAAAACAAGGGACCAATACTCTTATAATATAAAAATGTAACTGCAACATTGCCTATCAATCAAATAAGTGGATTTAGTGAAATTCTTATAAATATATACATATATATATATTTAAGCTCTCAAACATAAAAATTTAACAGTCAAAATGTTTACTCTAAGGCAGTCGTACAAATACCTAGACACCAATACATTGGTCATAATAAGTCCATGTCTATATAATCAAATCATATTAAGACATACTCTCTGACCTCTATGATTCTGAAACTGATCATGGACTATAACATCCCCTTTGCACAAGCTATATTTAGGAGAAAAACAGTCCTAAATAAATGTATATCCAACTCCTAAGAACAAAGATGTGAGATGCATTCACTTAAAAGGTAAATTTTTTTTTTTATCTTTGCTATGCAAATATAGGAATTAGACAGTGGAAAAAAGTTATCACTGATTTAAGAGTATTCAGGAACTTTAGAATTAAACAAGTTGTCACATGCCACTGAGTTCCACCTCATGCCCTCTGAAATGTTTCCTATTTAATATTGATGACATACAGTTATGCAGTCTCAAGGCAGGAAATTTATTGCCTTGCCAGGCAGCCATTTATCTGTGCCCCTTGACACTCTCCAAATGCATAGGAGACCCGCATATAACCCAGTACTAAAAATGTAACCTTATCAGTACAGATTATCATGTGACTATCTTCCCTTTAGCTTAGACAGTGCACCTATATTAATGGATCTCACATTGTCTTGGTTTTTGAAGCAGCTCATTATTACTGATATTAAGTGTGTGAACAACTCAAAATCTAGATCTATTATCTTTTCAAAATTCCTCTTGCCACTTAGATCATACACCTCCTCTATTTGTTGCACAGAATTATGGATACTAAATTTAGAACTTTGCATTCTGAATTTACTCTTGGAATCAAAAGTTCTGGTTTCAGTCATGGCTCCTACTTGTGTGGCTGTGGATGAACTGTTTTGAACTTCAGCTTCCTCACTTATAAAATGATGATAGTAATACTCACCCTAGCTACTTGCTAGGCTAAGGTGGAGACAAATCAAATGACACATGAGGCTTCTGTAAAATTTAACACACTATAGTAATATGATTATTGTTATATTTATTAACTAGGAACATTATGTTTTGGCTTTAGATTACTGGACAACTTACAAAGAACTCTGTATTTGTTCCCTCAAATTTGTGACACCAGCAAATAATGTGACAGGCATCAATCAATCAAAACCATAAATACAAATGTTGATTACATCGCCCAAAAACCCAAAGAACTGTGCACTCTAGCTGCCATCTTGGATCCCCATGTATGTGCACCTAATCTCAGTCGGTCTTCCCGAGATGCCCGAGTGTCAACCCTAGACCCCCATGCTGTGCCATTTCCACTCCAACAAGATGAAAGAAAGTATCATGAACCAGGAGACACTCGCCAAACTGTCCAGCTGTGCACTGGGAGAGGAACTGCTTGCTTAAAGAAGGTGGTTCACAGAAGGGCAACAGCAGATGATAAAACACTTCAGTTCTGCTTAAAGAAGTTAGGGGTAAACAATGCCTCTGGTACTGAAGAAGTGAAAATGTTCACAAACCAAGGAACAGTGATCCACTTTAACAAGCCTAAAGTTCAGGCATCGCTGGCAGCAAACACTTTCACCATATCACAGGCCACAATGAGATGAAGCAGCTGACAGAAATCTAACCCAGTGTGTTAAACCAACTTGGTGCAGACAGTCTGACTAGTTTAAGAAGACTGGCTGAAGCTCTGCCCACACAGTCTGTGGCTGGAGAAGTACCATTTGCTACTGGAGAGGATGAGGAGGAGAATGAATTTCCAGATCTTGTGGAGAACTTTCATGAAGCTTCCAAGAATGAAGCAAACTGAACTGAGCCAACTTCTGAAGAAGATAAAACTTGAAGAAGTTATTAGGAGCTGACTTCTCAATCTTTTTTCTTTAAGTTTATTTTTATTTATTTTGGGAGAGAGCAAGTTGGGAAGGGGCAGAGAGAGAGGGAGACAGAATCCCAAGCAGGCTCTGTGCTGACACAGCCTAATGTGGGGCTCAGACTCACAAACCTCGAGATTATGACCTGAGCCAAAATCAAGTCAGAGGCTTAACCGACTGAGCCACCCGGGTGCCCTGGGAGCTATTTTATATTATGACTGCTTTTTAAAATTTTGTTCACGGATCTGATAAAATCTAGATCTCTAATATATTTAAGCCTGAGCCCCTTGGATACCACAACTATTTTCAGTGTTTGTTTATACACAATTCACTCTTTGCAGCTAATGAAGCTGAAGAAGCCTGGGAATAGAGTTTGAAACAAGGTTAATTAAAAAAAAAACAAAACCAAAAAACAAAGAACCGTGATACAAACCTGAGTCCTTCCACATCACAAAATCACATTAATGAATAATATTTTTGGATATTGCTATGGGTATGTGAGCTAGACATTGCCAAAGTATATCATGATTCATGTTTTCTATCTTATCTAAAAAGGTATCACAAGAGAAGAAACATTGCTAAGAGGTTGCTGAAATCTACGTGTATTAGGTAAGAGTATTTTCTTGAACTGTCAGCTTAACGAAACTTAGATGAAAGAAAGAAATGAAGTAGTCTCACATGGTTGGGCTAGTGACATCATGAGGACTCCGAGTGATGGCAACTAGTCCAGCCTTTGCTGTAGACCGACCAGGGCCTGAAGCAGGATCTGAAAACCTCTGAGGTCAACTCGACCCTGTCTGGTGGATGACCCTTTCATGTTGCAGTGACTTCTCAGAAGTTGCAGTAGGAGGTGGTCCAAACCCAAATGAAGCCCCGAAAAGGTAAGATGGGTTTTTAAAGTCTGTTAATCACTCCTTTCCTTTCTCAAGGAAAATATTTAACATTAATTTTTGACTTTGGGTAAAATGTGATTCTTGCTGCATAGAATGCTTCCAAATCCCTTGTTACCTCTGTTCTGAGTACTGTTTCAGTATCTGTCCATTCTTCTCATCTGGACCTCTTCTAATTCTTAGAGATTTCACACTAAATCTCGGCCTGTTCTAGCTTTTAAGTCCTTTATCAGGTATGTACCTTCATTCAGTAAATGAGGAGTTTATTTACTAATGACAGGAACTAAAATTCAGCCTATAAAAAAGATTAAAAATCTACCTGTTTCTCCATAAACCTTCCTTATTTTCCTATGAATGACACTATGCAGATTTTAACTTGAAGCCTGTGTTTTACTAATGGGTTTTTATCGGTAAATGAATCATCACATGTAGACATCATAAAGCAGGTTTTATCAGTTTGTTAGACTTGCCCTTATTTTTAAGACACAGCCCTTAAGGAGATCAAATTTTCTCCTCATGTTTTGTTGAGAGCTGATATTATGGTCTCTTTCAAGTGTCAGAGTTTGCATGTGTGATCTTCAAATATAACAAAGCTATCATACATTCAGACAGGATCTCTTCGAGATATTAATTCCATGACAATTTCATCATGTGTCGCTATAATAAGTATTGTCAATGGCTTTATTCTCAACTTTTAAACATTACTCAAATTGTTTTTGAAATTTCAACAGTTAACACAGTCTTTGGATTTGCTCCTAAAAATTATATGTGTGCTTGGTGAATTAGAATATGATGTAATAGGGTAAGAGCCTTGCGTTCAATGGTAGCATGGCCCAGTTATTTTTTCTTTGTTTTGTGACCTTCCGTGTCTTACTATTGTATAAAAATGACAAGAAAAAAAAAGAGGATAATATCAACAGATTAGGAAAAAATCCCATATTAGTGTCATACAAATTTTTTTAAAAGATATTCTTCTGAGAATGAATGTGCAGAATGTTAAAAAAATAAAGACACATCCATTTATGAAATGATGTCTATAAAAAAACCATGTGTGTTATTAAATATGCTTTTCATTTATATTTGTGACCACCCACATATTCTTTGAGAAGCTATTATAATTCATGTCTTTTCTAGGTACTATATTTTGACCTATATGAAAACAAAAACAAATCTTCTATTGGCAGAGATTTTTTTTTTTTTCCTAAGTGCCTTGCATTAAGAGAGCAGATAAATGGTTAAAATAGCTGCTTGCTTGCCTTTGGTTAGGTGACAAAGATAAGCTGGTCAGGGTTGATTTCTTTGTTAACTTCCTCCCTACTAGTACTGGTTCTGTATTGTTTGTTGATGTGCATGGAGACAAATCCATTAACTTCATTGTGCCTTTGCTCTAGTAACCATAAAATGAGGAAATTAAGTTAGATAATCATCAAGTCACCTGCTGGTACTGGCATTTTCTGATTCCATTTCCTAAGAAAGCCTGCCAGTTGAAAAGTTTACTGTACAAAGACCAAGAAATGACAAGTGGGAAAGAAATCCAAGCCTAAACAATAACTTTCTGTCTTTCTGAACATTATTTGTCTTCCTCACACACTCACAAATTCAGTCTCCCAATGAGGAATATGAAGGATTGCTGAAGAAGAAATATTAAAAGAATTCTATGCAAATTATAGCACCTATGACTGATGAGAAACAAGGAATGAAATGACAGTTCCTTTATATATTTCATTAGAATTTCAACAATATCAGACAGTTTCAGAGATTGGGCATAACACAAGATGGATATAGATACTGGCAGCTAAAATTCTCACCACGTATTTATATCAGAATGAAAATCTCAAGTACAAATACAGAAGTTCTGTATAGAAACATCAAATATTTTCTATAAGAAATCACATGGGTATATATGATATAATCAAAGGCATGGTAAGTATTTATTGCAAATCACTGACATTGAATACAAGACTATCAAAGTCTTACCATATGAATCATATGCAGCTTTTCTCTTTGGAAATATCTTTATATAATCTCCATCCACATTCATATGGGGATGAATATATTTCATGTGATTTGAATCAAAACAGAAAGCTTTGAGAGCTGAAACAACATCATGAAAATCATAAATTCTCTGAAATTAGTTTAATCAGTGTATTCATTTAGTTAGGAACATTGTTATCCATCATTATTGTATTTCAACTTTTTTATGGTAGGTAGAATGAACACATTCTGAACATGCCTGGACCTTGTAGTTTATATCTAAAAATCTAACTCAAGTTTTAACTTTCTAATTTCACCATAGCACTCATGGTTTAATTTAATCTTTATTGAATTAAATGAAAGACAAAATATGTATGTACACCAGGGAGCTATAAACTATAATTACTAAATCAAAGATAAGCAACCACAATGGTATAGAGGACGGTATCTATAATTTACTATATGGAGAGTGATTGAGTTAAATTCTCGAGTGATAATTTCTTTACCTGGGGTAGTTCACCTTTTTTATGCAAGAACATCACAGAAATGCAAGGCTCCTATATATTAGTCATAAAGCTTGCTACTTTAATTTTGAGTAAGTGGTAAGTCATGATATAAAAGAGTGATTTTTGCTTACCTGCTGTTGCACAGCAAGATGTCTCCCAGACAATACAATATAGATGAATGCAATGATTATCAGAAAATATACTTTGTTTCCTCAGAACAACTTTATAGGCATCTTCAATTTGATTCAAGATTCTGAATGTTCTAAGTACGAGATTTCATGAAGGAGGAAATGTTCTAGTTTGCTATGCTGATTGTTTCATATCAGAAAATCTGTCTAGAACTGTCTTTGGTCAAGGTAGACCCTAAGAAGTCCTGAGATGACTAACTCAAAATGACAAAGGAGTATTGTACTCTGAGCATTTAAATGCTAAATAGCTCAGGAATAGGATAAGGTGCAGAAGGTACGAAGGAGGCAATGGTTAGGTACCCATCCTTTTGATTCATACTTCATTCATAATACTCTTGCAATGTGCATTGCCATTAGCTTCTGCATTGATCAAACAGCTGCCAATTCAATTAGCAGTATTTTATTTTTTTATAATTTCTTTTAAGGTTTATTTATTTTTGAGACAGAGTGAGACAGAGCATGAATGGGGGAGGGTCAGAGAGAGAGGGAGACACAGAATCTGAAACAGGCTCCAGGCTCTGAGCTGTCAGCCCAGAGCCCAACGCGGGCCTCGAACTCACGGACCGCGAGATCATGACCTGAGCCAAAGTCGGCCGCTTAACCGACTGAGCCACCCAGGCGCCCCCAATCAGCAGTATTTTAAATACATTCCCTTTTTTAGAATGGCTTGTTTGGGAAACACTATTGTTTTGAAATTGACCTTGGCTTCTTACCTATATCACTTGAATTAGTATCGAACTGAGTGGTCTTTTGGAAGTTCTGAGCTATCCTTAAGGTAGCCTGTTCAGTAGCATGCATCAATTTTGTAAGATGAGTTCTTCTACGATTCGTAGGTAACTTGTCCCAAACGATAAATGTGTCCTTTTGAACAAAATTATTCACAGTTTTTACAAATTCCTGTTAGAAAAAAAATAGTGTGTCTTTTAAAAAAATGTTGGAATCTTACATGAATCACAGATGTAAGGGAAAGTTTAAAGCTCAGTTATATTGAGTTAAAGCTCAATATACTTACAGTAAGAGTTGAATTAGAAGGAGTGTCCTTGGTTGAATTAGTGCTATTCATGTCACCCAGTAATGGGGATGATTCAGCTAATATTTCTATATATGTAATTATATCCATCGGTGAAAGATCTTTCACAGAATTTCTATAGACTTCTTGTAGTAGAGCCACAGGTTCTTTTATGTGTCTAATCTGTACAAAAATGAGTCCAGAGAAAAGAAACCAAATTAGAGTAGTACTGGAGCTTTTCAAGAATGGCAAATTTATTCTAAGTTTATTTTTCTTGTGCTATGTATTAGTAAGTTATCAGACTACACCTAAACCATAACATGCAGCACTAAAATTTGAAACTATTTACAAAGGGTGACCAAATAAAAAGCACAGAAATTACTTTAGAAAAGAAACTGCATGCTTGAATTAATAACCTTTAAACATTAGCTTTTAAAAGTTCTGATAAATTATAACTTAATTTGAATTAGATTTTAATCAACCCAAGAAAATTCTTTACAATGTGATATATTGGAAATTTGCTTTTAGTTGATTGTTAATCATGTTGAGAGTCACACTTTCAATCACATGACAATAATTTTGTGAATGTCCTACTTTATTTACTCTTTGAAATATTTCCTTTGAAGTACAAAACCTAGTTGCATTCATTATGTCTTCTTAGAATGTGGGAATGGGCCTGGGGTCAAAGTGTGTTTTTACTATTTTATTCATCAACTTTTTTTGTATGTTAAAAATTTTTTTCCAGTATACTAATAGTGAAAAAGTAATATATGTTAAATATCTAAAAGTCTTCAATGCTTTGGGGATTTTCGAATTGCTCCTATGACTCAAACAAATTATTTAAATCTCTATACGTAAATACAAGAAGATCAACTGGTTGTTACTTTTTTTTAAATGTTTATTTATTTGATAGAGAGTGCTAGTGCAGGGAAGGGAAAGAGAGAGGGACAGAGAGAGCCCCAAGCAGGCTCCACACTGTCCACATGGATCCTGATACGGGATTTGATCTCACGAACCGTGAGATCATGACCTGAGCTGAAATCAAGAGTTGGATGCTTAACTGACTGAGCCACCCAGGTGCCCCTGATTGTTAATCTTTTTTACATGTGATGCAGGAAGGATTTTAACTGGAACCAAAATGTCAAAATATGATAAGTTCTTAATACAACTAGTTTACTTACTTTTGTTAACATCTTATCAATATTTGCAGCAATACAGGCATTATCTAGATGGCAGTCTGCACTCACATTTTCTGTAGAAGAAAAAAGAGTATATAGTAAATGTTTAAAAATACTTTTTTCCTAAGATGACTATATTGATTCTAATAACTTTGCTCCCTTATTTAAATATTAAAAACACATTCTTAACACTTGAGTTTTGTTTTCATTTTTTGTTTTTTCATTAACATTTATTTACTTTTCATTATTTAAAGAATCTTACTCATAATAAAATACAGTGTTTATTTTCATTGCATTCATTTATTTTTCCTTATTTATTTCTATCTATTCTTTATTTTTACTCAATAAAATACACAATATTTTATGGCAAAATGGAAGACTGTAGTCACCCTACAGAACAAAGTATGTTAACTACGTGAAACATATGGTGTACCTCTTCCATTAAAAAAAGCAATAGCTTTTCTTATTTCATTTTATAGACAATAAAGGAATACTGGAATATTTCTTAGAAGATGCAGTTCTTTGTATACTTCACTACTGTACAGTATTATATTTTATACAGTTCTTCGATAATACATAAAATTTCATCGTATAATTTACCTTGGCAGTAAGTGCCATCATTAGGCGTGAACTGAGATTTTCCTGTGGATGTCTGATAACCTTCCTTGCAGGAGCAATTATACCCACCGTCCACGTTTTCACATACTGCATGATCACCACAGGCAGCTGGTGCACTGCACTCATCTATATCTGGAAATATTTAAAAAATTAAATTTTTATTTAGTACTTACACAGTTGCTACCTTGCTGATACAATATTAGGTATGGTTAATGGTTTCATATCAAATTTTACAGGAAAGCAATGAAAATCCCATCATTTGCAGAATGACAGAGCAAAGAGCCGCATATCATTTTTTTAAACCCTGATTTGGCCAATCCATTTTGAAAGTGTATTAAAAACCTCCTTTCGTGGAACAACCAAACTCTTGAATTATTTTCTGAAAAGAATGAGTCATCCCCAAAGCCATTAAATGAATTTCTATCATTGACAATTTTAACATTGTCCTAATTTAATAAAGAACCAATTTTTAAAATACATCAAAACTTCTTTGTTTTCTAGTATTATGCTAAACTCAGTTTAGGGTAATCTGGAGGATAAAAAAGAATAGCCCACTTTTTCCCCAAAGCTTCTTGTTTGCAAGTAAGTTATCCTAAAAATTAGCAGAATGTGTGATGTGACTCCTTTAAAATTTTACCACAACTTATTTATTAATTTTGTCCAAGTTATATTTTACTATGATTCTTAATACACAGTCATCATAGATAAAGTAACAAATTGTGCAGAATTAAGTCTTAGATTTTCAGTAGCCATATATCAAAGTCACAATAAAAATGTTAGGTTTTAAGCTCACATAATTTATATTCTTAATTTAAAATTTTACATACTGCAGTGAAATATGTCTTGAAGTTATAAATGCAGTATAAATACTCTGCCAGTAGGCAGAGTTCCAATAGGGAATGCTTCCAAGGAACTGAAGAGTCCAAATCATTACCTTAAACTAATGCAAAGATTTTTGAGTTCTCAGCCTGGCTCTGACATCTTAGAGATACTCTGTGTTAGATTAATGAATAAGCCTGTAATCTTAAGTATAAAATTTGATTAAAAAAAAACTAATAGAGTGCCACAATACTGTTTGTCATAAAAAAAAGGGGGGGTAGTAATCACAGTCCAATTTAAAAAGCCATCTAGCTAGTTATCTTAAAAGTAGCTGATCCTAACTTCTCACTTCCAAAATGTAATGAAGGGACAGGATACCATTAAAAATTGAACCACCCAAAACTGGAACTGACAGTAAGCCTCCCAGCAGCTCTTGAAGAAACTTCCATTAGCCAGAAAGGCAATGGTCTTAGAATTAAGACAATTCACAGGCCTGAAAGAAAAAAAAGATGAGAAACTCCTAATTCTTCTGTCAAGTCTGTATATTCATAATCTGTATGACCCAGGAATTCAAGTATACTACCTTTAAAGAAACAGGAATATCGTCCTGGTACCCTCAAGCTCTTCCTCTCATTTCTGCATATGTGTGTTTAAAGACTGCCGCTCTACACACACACACACATACACACACACACACACACACACACACACACACACACACACAAAGACAGAAAATAAAGTAGGAGATGAGCAAAAGCAGGTTGACTCTTAAGATTTAGTGAACCATCCACTAAAGGATTCCAGGTTAGGGTAAGGAAAAGAAGCCAGGTGGAAGTGCAGACTAGCATTATTTTTAATGACATCAATGAAGTGAAAAAAATATGTATAAGAAAACTAAAGAGTAGTTCTTTCTGGATCATGGCTGAAGAAGTAGCATGTACTGTATCCAAATAGGATAACACCCCAATGAAGATGTGACAGACCCATGTGATATCATAGATAGAATCATTTATTTCATGAATAAGAAACTTAGGTTCTCTGAATGCCCATGTTATATATTTTTATTTTATTTTATGTTTTTAATTTTTTTAATGTTTACTTACTTTCAAGAGAGACAGAGAGACAGAGAGAGAGACAGAGAGATAGTGTGAGCAGGGGAGGGGCAGAGAGAGAGAAGGAGACGAATCCGAAGCAAGCTCCAGGCTCTGAACTGTCAGCACAGAGCCAGAAGTGGGACTCTGACTCACAAGCCATGAGATCATGACCTGAGCTGAAGTCAAACACTTAACCGACTGAGCCACCCAGGCACCCCATGCCCATGTTTCATATTTTTAGATGACTTATATGGCTAACAGGAAATGAGGTATTGATTTCTCTTAATTTTAAAATTATTTAAAGGTGCAACTCTTCTTGGCAACTTTGTCCCAAACCCAATGTCTAAGCAACATGGAAATCTTTGCAAACTCAATTTCCACCCTCTCCTGTGCATTTTGGACACAGGTATATATAACGTTGGTGTTTGTAACTGACGGTGTTTCAGTTTTTCCTTGTGCATCCTCCATGCCTGTGGTGCTTCTTGGGGTCTCCACTCTAGTTCAAGCCTTTCTACCACCACTCACTTTGCTAGTTATCATCCCAGAATGTCAGCCTTGGATCATGTAGGGTATTTCAAGCTCTAAGTTCACCAAGTGACAAAATAGTAATCAAAAATAATAAGGAGGTAGTAGCTTAGGAGACCAGCATTCAAGATTAACATTATGAAAATTTTCATATTCTGACTCCAAATGTTATACAAGAATATTAATTAACCTACCAAAGTAATCCTTTAAAAATCTTAATCATCCCATTAAAGGACTGTTTTCCAAATTATTTATACTTTTCTTGCTTATACTTTTTGTTTTTATAACTTATTTACTCAAATGTGTAAGTGCAGTTGGCTGAATTTGATATCCTTCTCACTCTGTGCCTTGGTAGTAGAGTTTATTGGATCTAACCTAATAATGGAGTGTGTGACAACTGGCTATGTACCAGACTAGTCAAAAAGCTTCTACTAGTGTCAGGATATCCCTCTACGCCCCTTGCTACCTAGTAATGTAGAGAGAATCATCAGATATTGAGAGTATGCCATGCCCAAATAAGATGCAACTGGTTTACCAAAATGAACGTGATATTTTGCAGTAAGACCTACACTAACTTCTCTAGCATTCTCTTGCAGGGCCTCATTAGCTGAGATCTAATCAAATCACTATGCGTCCTTCTTACAGGTAAAGGCCCTGCAGAGGATCTTAACTCAAATTCTAGCTGTAATACTCATTAGTTTTGTGACTTTGGGTAATACCCTAAAAAATACCCTTTACTTCAAAAGAGTTCTTTTTTAAAACAAATGAGGAAATGGACACGAAGGTGTTTTGAACTAGTGCCCAAGATATAATAGGCCCAGGGATTCTATTCAGACTGCATGTTTTCTTAATAGCAGGAGCCCTGTGAATATGTAAGTTTGGAGAAAACAGATTGATAATGAGTGTCTCATTAGACTGCCATGTCTTGGTACTCCCCAGAGATGTAAAAGAGGAAAAGAACCCCCACCTCAGCTTAATAAAAGTTAAATTGCTACTCTGGAATTATTTCAGTCAGGCTAGAATTGGCATACCATATTTAATAACTGATCCACTTTTTCTACCACCAACCTCACACTGGGCTTAATACTAATAAGGTGATTTTGCCAAACGTAAGCACATCATAACAATCGTTTGCTTGGTTTGCACATCAAAAAATTCACTTGGTGCTTTTTCATTAGTGAGGTTATGCTTGTTTTTCATGTCTACAATGAGCCAACCCAACAGTGTTTTATCATAATCTTCTTTCAAAACATGATCATATGATTGTTTTGATTCTTACAATTTTCATCAATAACTGATTTGTCTAACGTTTAACTCACACACGGCGAAGAAAAGATAAAATGTTCAATTACTGAAAGTAATTTGTGAAGACAAAACTGGATGTTAATATTATCCAAAGCCATAAAAAAATCTGAAATTATCAGCATACCCAAGGCAATGCGACATAAAAATTACAAGCTTGGTCTTAAGCACTTAGTAAATGTGAAGCTTTTAGGTTCTACTCATTTGGCCTTGGGAGAACCACTTTCCTATTGGATGCCTCTTTTTTCCCATTTGTGAAATGCAAGTCTGGAACCAGGTCTCTTGGGAGGAAGCTAGGTATCTGAAATTCTGCTTTACTGTAATTACAGGGGAAGGCAAATACATAGGACGCTAAATCTGCCTCAAATCCTTTTGCAACAAAATGACCTTACCTGTGGCCAATAGTATTTGAATATAGACTAAAGGCAAAGAATTTTGCTTGGGTCTTTTCTTGCCCTGAATTGGAGTTTTTCATTATTTATTTTTAGAGATTCCTAATGACTATAATTACCAGGCATGTCAAATTTAAGGATCAGGTAAACTTTCAAATCAGAGGCAACATAGTACAAGGTGATACACTAATGTAAAAGGAAACAGAATTATAGTTCTCTGTTCAAATTCTCCTGAAGATTATCATAGTGCACAATGAAAATTACTATGGGACTAGAGAAAAAAAAAGATACAACTGTTCTACTTCTCAAAAAAGCTTAATCCTTAAGGACAACAAAATTGGTGAGAAATAACAATGTTCCAGAGAACGAGTTTTTCAGTGAATAATCCATCAAATGAAACAGGTAGAAACTGAAGGACTCAATATTGGGTACTGGGTTTTAATATAGTTCTTGTGTTTACTGATTGCTTAAAATAGCTAAAAAGGGAATTAGCCAAAACTTAGGGGCATTCTATAGTATCTCAGTAATAAATGAGCGTTGGGAGAAAGAGTCATAAATTACAAATATGTTATACCTCCATGAAACGTTGGCATTCAATCATCTTTGTGTGTATATGTTTTCTCTGTGTCTGTGATTCAATTTTTTTCTAATATAGGAATTCTCTACTTGTAAGAAACACAAACAGACAGAGAAATACAGTGTTTTGTGAATTGAAGCATATTAAAAGTAAAAATGATCAGATGAAAAGACAGATGTCTTCCAGAGACAAGAGGGAATGGAG
This sequence comes from Felis catus, assembly GCF_018350175.1. Lineage (NCBI taxonomy): Eukaryota > Metazoa > Chordata > Mammalia > Carnivora > Felidae > Felis > Felis catus. The sequence goes on from NC_058375.1 coordinate 66,158,105, forward strand.
AACATAGTTAAAATTAAGTGATTAAGATGTTGTGAGTTATATTTCTTCACTAACTGGAAGGTTTCTAGTAAAGCTTACAGAGCTACGTAATTAGAACTTAACTACCAAAGCTAAAACACACATGTGCATAACATTCTAAGAAGACAAGCAACAAGAGCAGAGGTTTGAGAATATCAAATGATGAGGTATTACAAGTTTTCTGGGGAGCTTCATAGACTATATCCTGAATATACTGTATAGCTATATTCCAATAAAATTTTTTGCTGCAAACACTAAAAGTGACGTTATCGTTCAATTGTCTCATATTTTAAGTCTTTTATGCCCTTGCAAAACTTGATCCTCTGCACTTGCAAGATTCACATCAATGCATAAGATGTGGATGGCCACCTGCTTTAGCCTCCTGTAGCTTTCCGGATACAAGACTGTGATTCTAATCCTCCTTTTACCTAAACATGTGAATCAGAAGTAGCCCTCATTTACCTTAGAGATCAAATGAGGAGAACAAACTCTTTTCTGTTTATATAGCGGAGTAAATGTTATGAACCACAGGTACATGAGACAGGATAATTTCTTTGATGGAGACATTTCACTAATGAAGTTTCTTTGAACACTGTCTCCTAACTTCTCATGTGTTAATAAGAACATAGCTAGACTTCTCCTTAGCTCACTAAGGAGAATCTCAGTAGGGAACTAAGCAAACTTTAGTGTGATGTGGATTAGCTTGGGTATCTCTCTTTTAGCTAACTGTGTAAAGTGAAAGCAGCACATTACCTTGGCCACGTTGCATATAGAGTCATGAGTTCTAATAAAATACCTTCTCTTGGCCATGTGATTTCACTCTCAGGGTCTCAGTTCATGTATTCATTTTGCAGATTAGTATCAACCATAATTAATTATACTAGTTGTTGGTAAATTGGACAGTGTTGTATAAACCGTGATTAAGATGATTTACAACTTACTTTCAAAGTTAAAAGTCTTTGGCCCCAGAGAATTTGCCCTTGAAAATTGTTCAACTTTTTGAATTTCCGAAGCAATCTTTTTTTTCTCAGACTTTAATCCAAATTCTATAGGATTTGATATATCAAATGCATGACCAAATTACAACAGAAGGACATTAAAAAAAAACTTCTAGATACTCTCTTCAGACTCAGAATAATATTTCACTTAGGGATTTAATTGAAATTATTATCATCATTCCAGAAAACATTTTAGTAAACCTGAAATGATTTTCTAAATAGGACTCAAGTGTTCAGAAAAACTTAATGCAGATCTTAAGTGTAACTACCTTTCAGCTGACTGAAAAGCTACTAAAAGCAGTAGAACAATTCTTTTATTTATTTATTTTTAAAAAATGTTTATTTATTTATTTTGAGAGAGACAGAAAGCGAGAGCAGAGGAGGGGCAGAGAAAGGGAGAGAATCCCAAGCCGGCTGCATACTGTCAGCATAGAGCCCGATCCGACAACCATGAGACCTGAGCTGAAATCAAGACTCGGATGCTTAACTGACTGAGCCACCCAGCGCCCCTAGAACAAGTCTTTTAGAACTAATGCCTTTCTGAACATTTTCTGAGAAAATGTAGAGCCCATCTCAGAGTGCATATTTATAAAAGCATCAATATCTTGCCATGCAAATCATAGTTTTCTTGAATTAACATATTATTCTCAAGTGTAAATATTTATCCTGTGGTTTGCCACCACACTAGATTTCATACTTTCATGATTTTTTTTTCTTATGAACTGCTTGATTTTCTCCCCTGATTTTTTTTCTTACATCCTTAGGTAAATATTCCATAGTAACTGATTAAACAGTGTTAGAAGACTAAAAGAATTAATGAAATTTCTAAAAGTACTGCACATCTAGGGTACGCTCAAAGACTGGCAGAATTTGGTTCAAATATTATTTAATCTCTGGAGGTAATAAGCAATAAGTGAGAGGTCCCAATTTTAAGTTAGGTAGTCAAACTTACCTATGCAGAGGGTTCCATCATTTGTGATAAACCTGTCCTGGTTACTGCTGGATCTGAAACCAGGTGCACACATACAGTAGTAACTTCCCTCTGTGTTAGTGCAGTTGGCATTTTCACCACAGGACTGGGTCAAATTTCCACACTCATTATCATCTGTGGACATATCAATTTAAAACATTATTTTTATATAATTGAAACTGATTTCTAATATTTCCTACCAGGATTTGGGAATTGTGACTGTTAAACAGTATAAGGTAATGCGATGTCAATTTCTAGGAAAAATTAATGGTCCGATCGACATTCCACCCTGTGTTATTCTTATTTACAGTGGGAAGCCTTCTTTGTTGTTGCAAAGCAAAATAGAATCTCTTATTTCTGAAATACAGAACATAGTTATCGGATGTATACGGGGACATTTTCCAGATTTTATATGAAATTTAATTATAATAATGTCAATACATATATACTCATTTGTAAATTTATAATTCTCTTTATAATTAGTCAAAAGCATATCGTAAGTTAAAAAATCAGAGATTACAAATTGGCATGTTGTAATCATGTACCATTTATCTTTATTACTTATTCCCTAGAAAAATTTCACATTACTAGGTTTCTTCACTTATTCATTAATATTTTTTATTCATTACTATGTGCATTTTATTGTCCTATAGAAGAGTACACAAATACAAAAAAATTATATCATGGTCCAAGGTTTTGCCTAAAATATTGTAATACAATTTATCAGAAAATATATAGGTTCATAAGCCCTTTGTAAAAATTAGAAAGCAAATTGATATAATCTGTCAAGTAAATAAAACCAAAAGTACGTGCTTTTCCATAGTGATCATGAGGGGCTGGAGGAGACAGAAAATATTTTCAGGTGGCACTAAATCTTGCTGTAGGTTGAATTATGTCTCGCAAAAAGATATGTTCAAGTCTTAACCCTGTGTCTTGTTGACTATGACTTTATAAACAGGGCATTTGCAGATGTAATCAAGTTGAGGTTATACTGAGTTAGGTGGACCCTAATCCAGTGACTGGTATCCTTAAAATAAATTAATGGGAAATGTGGACATGAAGACACAGAAGAGAAAGCTATGTGAAAACAGAGGAAGAGCTTGAAGTGAATGTAGGTTAGACAAGTATTGGGTAGAGAGCAGGAAGGTCACTAACAGGAAGGCAGAATGTTGGGCAAAGATGCAAGCAGAAGGTCATTGAAACATTTCTGAAGGTACAGGGAAGCCTAATTGGGGAACACAGAGAAAAATCATGAGGGAATTGTAAAAACTAAGTTGGAAAAATGCCTTTGATTTTTACCCCCCGTTTCTATCAAACCAAATTTAATTTCTCTTTAAAGAATGAATTGTTTAACATTTAATTCACACACAGGCTATTGCAGACATCTAGTGATGACTAAGAGTTGGAGAATTTTCCAACTGTTTTATAAATATGAATTCACTGAATCCTTACATAAGCTCTAGGAAGTAGCTGCCATTGTTATGCTAACTGCTGAAGAAAATAAGGACTAGAGAGAAAAGTAACTTGCCAACATCACACAGCTATTTAGTTGCAAAGCCAGGTAGTTTGGTTCCAAAGCCTGTTCTCTTAACTGTTGCATCCTGCTGCCTCTATGAGAATTATTTAAAAATGCCAAAATGTATAATAAGAATTCATCAAATGAATTATGGGTCTGTTTTGCAAGATGGAAAGATATCGAGGTAGTGATTTCAGAAGGAAAATGGAAACTTTATTCAAATTCTATTATTTAAAGTTTATTTATTTTGAGAGAGAGAGAGAGAGAGAGAGAGAGAGAGAGAGAGAGAGAGAAAGCAGGGGAGGGGCAGAGAGAGATGGAAAGAGAGAATCCCAAGCAGGCTCCACATTGCCAGTGTGTAGCTGGGCGTGGGGCTCAAAGTCACAAACAGTGAGATCATGACCAGGGCTGAGATCAAGCATCGGAGGCTTAACTGAATGAACCACCCAGGCGCCCCTGCATTTCATCTTTAACTTACATTTTATTTCCATTTCCTCATTTTCAAACATTAAGAATATAAGTATAGAAGTTAACATATGGCAGACAACTAAAGATGAATTCCTCTCTTTTTTCAAAAATGACTACTATGGACAGGTCAGGTAAGATTCGCAAATCCCATTTATATGCTTTGTCATTTTGAATTATTATATTAATTATAATAGACTAACTGCTATAAATGTATCCAAACATGTAACGGCTCAGTATAATAGAAAGATTATTGACTGCTCTAGACAGACACCACGGTTAGTGTTCAGGTAATTTTTCCACAATCAATGGTTCAGGGACACAGGGTGTTCTGTGTAATGTAATGACTCCACCACCGCAGAGGCCTTCCAAACTTTCTGTATTGATCCAGGTAGGGAGCTAGGGTTGAACAGAGCATAAGAGAGTCATGGGTCATGTCTGTAAAAGTCATCTATCACTCAAACTCATGAACCTGAGACTGATCTGAGCCAAGATCAAGAGTTGGACACTTAACTGGCTGAGGCACCCACGTGCCCCCATATTATGGAACTATTAAAAGATGTTATGGAAAGAGAAGGAAATAATGTCATTGATGTCTTTTCAACTCCCACCTAACTGCAGGGCAGTTTCCTACCTTGTAGTTTTCAGGAGAACACCTTTTTTATGATTTATTTTTTATTTTATAGAGACAGAGTATAGTGTGAGTGGAGGAGAGAGGCAGAAGGAGAGAGAGGCAGACAGACAGAGAAAGAGAGAATCTAAGCAGGCTCCACACTCAGTGCAGAGCCCGAGGTGGGACTTGATCTCACAACCCTGAGATCATGACCTGAGCTGAAATGAAGTTGGAAGCTTAACTGACTGAGGCACCCAGGGGCCTCCAGGGGAAGACCTTATAAAACAGGGTTGTATGACTAACATTACTGCCATTCACTGAAGGCTCCCAACAAACCAGGGCACCATACTAAACACATCATATACATTATCTGACACACATTTTTAATCCTCACATAAACCTTATGATGCAGACATTATTCCTATTTTACAAACAAAACTGAAATATAAAAAGTTGGATTACCTTGCCCAAAGGCACACAAACAATAAGTGGCAAAGTCTGATTCAAGCCTGGACCATTCTGAATGTTGAAATGATCTCATCTTTCTTAAATACATTATAAAAAGAGTTCATAGTGGTAACAAGCTCCCATTTATTGAGTGTTTATTGTGTGTTAGTCACTGTGATAGAAAGATTACTGTAAAATGGAAAATACATTGTGACTAACTCAGAAGATTGTCAAGAGGATTAAAGAAATTGATGTTCAGACAATGCTTAGAGTATAGCCTAGCATGTTTTAAGCAGTATATACAGGCTGCTAATGTCTTTATTATTTGAAAAATAATACTCCTACCATTTTAATTGCTAGAAATTTGTTTGCACTCTGCTTAAGATTCTTAACAGCTACTTGGCCATTAGCATGTAATGTCATCCCTTCTCTGTGTAGAGGGAGCTTCCAAACTGTGGGAACCAGGTTAAATCACTTATCCTTACCCATCTATAACAATAAAGATATTTGTAGGGGCACCTGGGTGGCTCAGTCAGTTGAGCATCTGACTTTTTATTTCAGTTCAGGTCATGATCTCACGGGTTGTGAGTTTAAGCCCTGCACTGGACTCTGCCCTGACAGTGAGGAGCCTGCTTAAGATTCTCTCTCTCTTTCCCTCTCTGCCTCTCTCTCTCCATCTCGCACAGACTCTGTCTCTCAAAAATAAATAAATAATTTACAAAAAGAGAATCTCTAAGTTCTCAAAATTAGTTTTCCCATAATTCAGTTTCTAAAATTTCAGTAATTTAATGCTGCTCATTACAATTCTTTGGAAGAACGCTGAGAAGAAAGAAAGAAAAGAAAAATCATTTGTAACTCCATTACACAAAGATAACCACTCATCCCTTGAGGCATTTTTATTTGAAACATAATTCGGATGCAAAATATCTAGTTTTGTATATGGCTTTACACGGTACCATTATATTAACATTTTCCCCCTAGGAATTACATGTTATTTAAGTTAGCTGAAATATCAACAAGATGGTGTTATTTCATTTTATGATGTGGAAATATACAATTTCCTTAAAAAAAAAAAGATCTCTGTGAACAGACTTTTGATTATTTGAGATCTGATCTTGACTGTTAACGATGAGGTCCAAAGCTCAACAAATATAAGATCTTAATGCCTAGTAGGATGTCCTACAATTCAGATCTATTTCATGGTAAGACTTGTAGGACTCTGTGTTAGACTCCTTTCCTAGGCCCAAGGGAGGCCTGTTCCTAAAACAAAGGAAGCACTTTGGAGTGTCTTTTGCTTTGAGCACACCCCTAAATTTCTACAATGGGCATACTACCATTTCAACTGCTTAAAAAAAATCAGTTCAAGTGAAAAACCAGTCAGCCTTCGAGAAGCAAGAACATTGTCTCTAATATCTAGAGCAGGGCTAGGCCAGGCCTTGCACCTAGATTTGTGTGTGTGTGTGTGTGTGTGTGTGTGTGTATTTGGATCAGGCCTCTTTCTACCTTACCTTAACAGACACCTCTCTCTAATCCCTTGTTCACTGAAAGCTGTAAACCCCAGCATAATACCTGATTTATTCTTGTATAAATAGGAGAGAGCAGCAAGAGAAGAGTTTTGAACTCCCCTGAGAGGCCAACAACTCAGAGATAGATAAGAACAAAGATTGAGCTCTCAAAACTCTATACTCTATAGGCCAGGTAGGTGACTCCACCAAGTGTCAGATAACAGAAGGCAGTATGGCTTGTGATACTGGGAAGTACATACTTTACCTAAAGGATTAACATTTTTAAAAATTCAAAAAGCATTTTAAAACACTTAGTTCATGTGTAGCGTTTGGCTAGACATTTGTCAACCCTTAGGTAAAGCATATGGAGGCTGGAGGAGTTGAGAAAAATTGCTGAGAATCTGACAGTAAAGTCAGAGAAATTTTGAATGGCTTTATATAAAGTGGGCTGAAGAGTTAATACTTTATTAACAAGTATGTATTTAATTATTAATTTACTCTGTAAACAGAGATATCTTACACAACTCTAATGACAATATGTACATATACGCTCACAGAGCAAGCATTTGTTTATGTACACATACAAAAAGCCTAGTTTATTAAAATTAACTGAGAGTAGCTCACAGATTGAACACAATCATCTAAATCACGTAAAAGAAAAATATCTCATAACACTAGGTTTGATTCAATCATTTAGTTACTCAAATATTTATGGAGTTTCCTAGTTCCCAAATGTGAATATGGTCTATACTGGGAAATAAGTAAAAATTAATCAAAAAGTCAGGATATGTGCCCTGCTGTCAGAGTTCACATTCTAAAGCAAGTTAACACAGGAGCATATAATTGAGTTCTTATTAAAATAAAAGTTTCAATTTTTATCTCAAAATTTGACTCCTTTTACAGCATACTGGGAGAAGTTTATATTAACTTTAAAAGAAATTGTGCTCTCAGATCAGTTATTGGTAATATAGAGAACGATGAAGATTTTATCCCTTGTGGCCTATAGCTGAAAAATGATATGCAAAAATACAGAGAAAAAGGACTCACTAGGTCTGAGGTATTGGTAAGAGTCCAAGAAAATGAGACACTATATCAACTGATTATGTTTCTAAAAGTAAATTAAACATGGCAATATGTTATTGGAACTCAACACATTTTTAAAAGTCTTGCGTGACATTATGAATAGGCAGAAAAAAAGAGATTAACAATGAGTTTTGTGTCTCTCTCTACTGTGTGGGTTTTGAGCACTTGACCTTTTAGCTTTCTTATCAAGAATTGGGAAATAAAAGTATTTTGTTATCTCTCGCCCAATCTTCTGGACTGGATATACAATAAGGACTAATTCCCTAATGGTCCCAGTCAAATCTTGTTTCGTAAAATAGCACTTATCTGGAAGTAACCTCCTCACTTCCCCCAAGATAGTGGAGATAGGCAAGAAATTATCTTTGTGAAGTAATATACAAATGTGAAGTATTTAAATAGCCTTAAGCTTTCCAGTGTCCAGCTTCATAATAATTAATTCTCAAGGAGAAAGTTTCTTTGGGTGGATATCATATAGGAAAACAGAAGGCTGCTTCTTCTGTGCTCTTATTTCCATTGTTCAAATCAACTTACCAGTTATGCTACCCACTCTCTGGAACTCTATACTGAATCCTTTGTGTGGCATAACAAAATAAATATTTAGATTAGAGTATTACTTGAAAAGTTCACTGTAACACCATTAAGTGGGAAATACAATTTTTAGAAGTTATAAAAACTGTTAAGGAGAAATAGTAACATTTTTTCGGCCAAAATTTTCAGTGGTTCATGTCTAACACACTGAGTTGAGCACTCCACGCACAAAGGAGTGCTCATAGCCTGTTACATAACGGGATCCACGGCTACTGGAGAGAAGATGTACAAAGGCCCAAATTATTAGAATGTAGTGTGTGTAACAAATACGAGAGGTAACTCAGGGGAATGGTTTCTTGGGCAAATTTTTAGGATAGAAGGGTGAAGGTTATTTGTAGGGAAGGTTTAGAAGAGGAGGGGATGCTGGAAACGGCAATGAAGTATAAGAATTTAGACAAACTAGGGTGCCTGGGTGGCTCAGTTGATCTGACTTCAGCTCAGGTCATGATCTCACGGTACATGAGTTCGAGCCCCACACTGGACTCGCTGCTGTCAGCACAGAGCCTGTTTCGATCCTCTGTCCCTTTCTCTCTCTGCCCCTCCCCACTCATTCTCTGTCTCTCTCTCTCTCTCTCTCTCAAAACTAAAAAACAAAACTTAAAAAAAAAGAATTTAAATGAAAGGAACCCCCAATAATCCTTTCAAAGGAAAGAGCTTCCCCAAATGTCTGGAGGCCTGCAGGAACAGCATACTTTATAGGAGAGCTAAATTGTTGAACACTGGGTATGAGGGTAGAGATGAAGAGCAAGAAACTGTGCAGGTAGGCGTGGCCTGAACTGAGAAAACACTTGCTAAGAATTTGGGACTATACTCAGTGGGTAAGAAAATAGCCATCATCAGGTTTCTGTAGTAGAGAAATCAGATTAGATTTGAATTTCAAAACAGTTTTGGAAATATAAGGAAAAATAGCTAAGATCCAAGTAGACCCAACAGAACACTACAAGACATGAAGACCTAACTTAGGGGCACCTGAGTGGCTCAGTTGGTTAAACGTATGACTCTTGGTTTTGGCTTAGGTCACGATCCCGCAGTTCATGAGATTGAATCCCATATCAAGCTCTGCACTGACAGCATGGAACCGGCTTGGGATTCTCTCTTTCTCTCTCCTTCCACCCCTCTCCTGCTCATGCTTTCTTTCCCTCTCTCACAATAAATGAATAAACTTAAAAATTAAAAAAAAAATTGTATCAGCTGGATAATGGTTACATGTGGTTCTTTATATTATTATTATTATTTTTACTTTTGTGTGTTTGGATTTTTCGTAATAAAATAATTTTCAAAACATTGATGAGGATTGGAGACTAATAGGACATGAGTTAATTGGAGATAGAGGAAGTAGGGATGACTCCCAGGTTCCAAATTGGAGGAATTTCACTGATAAACTGATCCACTTACCAGGACAGGGGGAAGCAGAGGAGGAGCTTCCTTAGGGGCTAAGGAGAGAGTTTGCTTTTGGACAAGGAAAGACTGAGGTGCCTTTAGGACATTTAGAAAGGAGTATTAACAGTTGAGCAGTCAACTATATAGCCATAGATTGTTTAATCGCCAGGTAAAACACAAGGCTTCCTCCTCTTCCAGGGGATGCATCAGAATCAAGAGCCTGGCATTTACTCAGCTCTAGTGCAAGAAACAAGCCTGCTGTCTTTGTACTTCTCTTTGGGTAGGCCCGCTCTCCTGACTCAACCTGCTTTGATCTCCATGGTTTTCATGAGTGTTGCTGTCACCTTACTGCACTCTTGTTTTTCCTTTTGTTGTTGCTGTTGTTTCTTATATGTTTTTACTTGGGTTTGATCTTCCTACCAACTGAGTGATACAGCCGAGAGGTTAGGATGTGAGAGTAGAGGACAAGGACCAAGGAAGCCTTTTAATTTATATTTGTTCCCAGTGCTGGCCAGAAAAAACTTTGGGGTTCCACATGGTTCAATCCAGCTTACCCGAAAACCACACAGGAATTTAAAATAATACACAGATGCATATGCCAGAAAAATCCTCTTTTAGCATATTTTTGGGCAACTTGTTCCTGTGGTTCATGGTTAGCTACTCATTTTGTTACCATGGGCTTACATTAAAAATTAGATCAGCATGATTTATATCTTAATAATCTGAAAGAAGAGAGGAAACATTTCTCATGCATCCTGCTGGATGGCTCATTTTATTTAATTGTTACAATAACACAATGATCGCTATTATTTCTATTTTATGTATGATGAAACTAAACCCCTGATGGGCTAAATCATGCAGTTTAGAAAGAAAATCTGTTGTAAACAGTTTTTATACTGAAGACTACCTGGCTCTACCTTACATCTCTTCAGTGTAGAGTGATGGATACTTTGTCATAAAGTGTTCTTCTTTTTTTTTTTTTAATTTTTTAAATTTATTTTTTATGTTTATTCATTTTTGAAAGACAGAGAGAGACAGAGCACAAGCAGGGGTGGGGTGGAGAGAGAGGGGGGCACAGAATCTGAAGCACGCTCCAGGCTCTGAGCTGTCAGCACAGAGCCCGACGCGGGGCTTGAACTCGCCAACCGCGAGGTGGTGACCTGAGCCGAAGTCGGATGCTCAACGGACTGAGCCACCCAGGCAACCCATAAAGTGTTCTTCCAAACAAGGCACAATTAATGGGCATCTAATTCTCCAAACTCAAGAGTGCTGTGGAGTATCCAGGTAATGACACATTTTTGGCAACAAACCACATAATTGTATTACTTTCCGTATAATGAAGTTTTACTGGGTTTATAAGACACTGGCTTTCTAGCAGTTGAGCATGATTTTAGTTTCTATTCCATTTTTTAATCCATTGATCTCAGTCAGGAAAAAAATAATTAAAAAAGAAAAAATATTGTTCTCTTTTCCAAGCACTTGAGATATTGGCGGGACTCAAATGGATTCTAACAATGTGAAAGCCACAGAACCTTAAGAGCGCATCACTCTTACACACATTTTCCCTCTGGTCATGATCTCCAGTATTGTTCCGTAAATTTGAACACTAAAATGACTATAACTATTATGTGATTCCTTGTGAAACAGGGCCTCTATGTCAACGGTGAAGCAATGGGAGAGAGGTTTTTTTTGTGTTTTGTTTTTTGTTTTGTTTTTTTCTCTTTTCTATTTCTCCCCATGGCAGGCTGCCGGGCTTGTGTGTGTCCAGTGGCATTGGCAATTAATACTCTTCTCATCCCAATGCTCTAATGAACTGAGAAAAATCATCATTATCAGCCTCCTCAATTAGGGACTGTCTTTGGTTTGTACTTATCTTGGGAATATTAAGGTTTGAAGCAACAAGTATAATTTCAAGGTTTTTGAAAGGAAAAGTATGCCTTCGAATACGGATCGGGAATTTTGCCAAGGATATGCATCCTCCTTCCAATGTATAGAATGGTTTTGGTTGCTGTTTTTGCATTTACTTATTTTCTGAAGGAAATGTAGCACTTACGAAAATGTTCCCATTTTATGCTATGATCATTTTTTGGCCCTTTGTCAGAGCTATTAAAACACACATTTTAGAGCAAATAAGCAAAACCAAGTCTAAGCAGAGTAGGCAAACAGAAAGAAAACAAGCCATCTTATTTCTCTAGACACTGGAAACCACTTCTCTTGCTCATTGGCCGCAGAGGGTGGGATAAAAATCCTCATACATTTATTTCAGATTATGAATCAATGATTCTAATTTTTTTTCATTCTGTTGTATCTATTAACTATAATAGTAAAGATGAACAATACTCGTATAATCTTTCTGGTACTTAAGTGATGGTTATGAAATACGTTTTGAGAAACTAGTTTTATTGATTTTTGTTTCTAATCATTAAAGTAATACATATTCAAGGGGAAAATCAAATCAATGATAGAGAGAAAAATCTTACAAGCTCTCAGTGACGAAAAAAGTCACCAGTTAACAAAGGAAAAATGATTAGAATAGTATCAGATCCTCACCAACATAACTGAGAGACAGTGGGGTAGCATGTGTCAGTTACTGGGATAAAATAACTGATCCTATTGTTCTCTCTTAAGCAGCTAAAGAAATCTTTCGCTCATGGGAGTGCAAAGCATTTGCAGAAATGCATGGATTCAGATATTAGATCACCCACCCATGTACTCTGTGTCAAGTAAACTTTCAACATAGTGTTCTAATCAAATAGTAATGTATTTTGTATACAGGCCTCAATACAGAGGAAGATTAGACTGAGGTATAATAATGGTGGACAATCAACCTTACAATATATAAATGCAATAGGATGATGACTGTATGATTATGAATGTGTAAATTAAGAGATAATTAGGGTTCTTATATTTACTGAAATGAAAAACTAATAATACTAGGGACATAATAGGGTTCATAGAGTTGATATTACTTTGATCAAGGTGAGAATAGGGTACAGTGGGCAAGTAAAACACACTACAGAAAAGAAATGTGGTTACCTAATTTTAGTGAAGCACAAAAATATGGATTTGATGATGAGTACCAGGAATAGGTGTAGAGCAGCAAGAATTTCCTGTCCTGACAAAATTTATTTTTGTCATCCACCTGTACATAGTATAATGATGATATGCTGCCTTCCATAACTTGTGATTGTAACTGTGACCTCAATATTTACCACATTTAGGCGTGACAAATGGTACTGACATGAGAAAACTATCAGTTTTGTCTGTATTTTTTTCTTTTCTTTTTCTTTTTTTTAGTTAAACTAAGATTTTGCTTGTCCTGTGTCTGAGTAATATTCTTTCCTGATGCCTACATTGATGATCCCAACTTCACCTATTCTTGTACATTTTATTATCCATTCCTACATATATGACTGTATTAATAGCTGAGAAAGAAGTGGCAAAAAACTCAAAACTTATTTCTCTACCAGCCAATAGGTGCATCTTGATGTTGGACTGGTTGATATTAAAAAATAGTATTTGTTTAATGCTCAAACCTAACTTATTTTTTAATTTTTGGTAGGTCAAAGCCTAACACTCATTTTTTAAATCCCTTGATCATATATAGGGCCCTGAGAGCAAAGCATGTGCAGAATTGCAGGCTATCTGCAATAAACATTTAATGCATCCCTAAAATGCCTCAGTTAGCAGCCCTTTGTCCTTCTCAGAGATTACATTCACTCTGTGTTTTCATCTTTTACCCCTGGGGACACTCCTACTTTTTTTTTCCCTCCACGCTTGATCTCTCTGCATTTTAATTCAATAGCTACTAGATATTCCTAAAGTCTCCCAACAATTCCCTAAATTAACTATGGAAACTTTAAATTTATTACCTTCCTCTTCAAAGATGACAGCCATTTTGCCTCCCTCAAGTTCTTTTTATCTACACCATTATTTCACAAGTCCTTGTGCAGAACCATGTTGAAGATATTGTTGATTCTTTCTCTCCCTGTCTTGTCCATCCAAGCATAAACTTTATCTTGACAATGTCAGAATGACACCTTTTTCTTTAGATATTTGCCATAAATCATATCAAACATTCTTCAAAAATTATACTAAAATGTCATTTATGTATTTTTGCTTTAAAACTAATATATCTATACATATATATACAGGTGTGTGTAAATTAACATACATAGTTTTTATTTGTTGAAAGAAAAGAATACAGAAATTTAATTTCAATGATTTTTTTCCATCTTTTTGGTGACATATCCTTGCAAATCTCACAGATGTCTCAATGTGTACAAAATAAAGTACAATAGTGGTGAGGGCATATTTAAAAATCTATGGCCACATAAAACTAATCAAATAGCAAATTTTGGTTAATGCAAAATATGGTACTAATCTACTTGAGAAAAGTTGCCACAGAAGCTTACCATCCCTTAAGAAAACTTGACATGCAAAACTATGGTATACAGAAAAGCTTGTCTCATATTTTATGAATATTAAAATAAGATTCCCATATTTTGCTATTATAAGTTGATGAATTCTCTACAAATAGGTCCTTCATTTTAAGCTGTGAGATTATCAAGGAAAAAGACCATAAATTATCGATATTTGTATATTTGGGCATTTGTATATATTTGGTACATAAGAGATACACAACAAATGCTTGTTCAATGAGGAGATCACAATATGGAATCTTCTTGTTTGCACCCATACCTGAGCATGTCACACACCTTTTATTGTCAAACTGTTTAAAAATTTTAATGTCTATTTATTTTTGACAGAGAGAGAGAGAGAGAGAGAGAGAGTAAGCAGGGGAGGGGCAGAGAGAGAGGGAGACACAGAAGCTGAAGCTGGCTCCAGCCTCTGAGCTGTCAGCACAGATCCCGACGTGGGGCTTGAACTGGTGAGCTACGAGATCATGACCTGAGCTGAAGTTGGACACTCAACCTATTGAGCCACCCAGGTGCCCCTATTGACAAACTGTTTAAAACTTGGTATGGTGCTTGTAAGAGGTATAAATCATACTAGTGTTCAAACCACAACAGAGGCTGCTCAGTGGACAATTTCCTTCATATTTCCTCCGTATTTCCTTTGCCCTAACCCCACTCTGCTCCTTTGTGTACCTGTCCTTCCTACCTGATCCCAAATTCCTCTGATCCTGCCTATTTAGGAGTAGGCTCACTTCCAGAGTGCTGCCAAGATTATCTTTCTTTGCCTTCTGAAGTTTCTTTAGCAAGAGAGAACCCTCTAATTGGATTTGGATATTTGAGATCTACTTTGGGACTGTGAAAAATAAATCTTGTATTCATAGTTTTCATATCATCAGGATTAAATATGACATTGGTTTAAATTTAAATTAAATATGACATCTGCTTTAATCATACAGCATATCACAAAACTATTATTTTATCATTTATGTCTGGCTGGTCTCAAATCATCGGTCACTTGACTGTTTTATGGGATCTCTTCATAAGAAAAAATAAAAATAAATTTACACATAATAAAATCACCGCCCCAAGAAATAATTAAAGCATTTAAAGAAACGCTGTTTTATGGGGCATATAATAAACATACGGACATTTCTTCAATTCTCAGAAGAGTTCCTTGACTTAAAACTTGTTGCTATTCAAAAAAAGGTGTGAGTAATTTATAGCTATTTAAATTGAAAATGATACTAGGTGTAATCAAATATCACGCTTCTAGCCCTAAAATAATTGCCTTAAGGGTCAGTTAGAAATTGCTTTCCTCCATAAGTTTTGTAGCCTCATACCATTGGTTAGGTACACTGAGCAGTAAGATGATTTAGCTAATAGTACCGACTCTGGGAAAAGACCTGATGCCTTATTTTCTGGACCAGTGATCTGACCCAATATGGAATGGTGAAACTGATTATATAACTTGAGATACGAATACTTAAGAGCAAGGGAGACTGATTCAAAAACTTTGTCCAACTTGAAAATGAATGTTCAAGATCAGAGTGATCCTGATATTACTGTATAATGTACATTTCCTTATCACTCTAGTGCTTTTCTAGCTCAGAGTATGCAGTTACCGCATTTTTTTTATGTTTAATAGCATCCTTTTATGACAAGCCACTGAAGTCTTAGAGGTTTCTCATTTTTATTTCAGACACTATTTCTGATCAAAGTACAAAGCAGAAAAGGTTGCAACAATAACCTTAGAATTAAGTTGTTTACATGCCCGTATATGATGCAAAAGTAAGTGAAAACAGCAAGGACATTCTAGGCAGTTTGGATTAGGCTGCATTCCTGCTATCTACTTAAAATGTTTTCATGTTTATTTTTCCCCAGCACTATTGTTAGCAGTGTCATTTTAAAACCTAATAAAATTCTTCCATTTAAGCCCCTTTTTCCCCCCTAAAATGTTTCATCAATCATAGTAAAACTGTGTTCTGTCATGGGATAATTGCAAATTGGCAAGCCAAAAAGGGCATCTACATGTCCTCGTCCCCCTTATCTCTATACTGGGCAGGAATGACAGCCAATTTATTAGTTGAGATATAGTTAAACTCATCAAATAAAATACTGTTTTCTGCCTCTGTGATGTTTTCTGTTACAGTATCAAAGTTGTTTCTTTCAAAGCCCATTTACAGATGGCTGTGATAGCAGTTAGTTATGCCTAATGACTTTGTTGTGCAGACTTATTGAAAATGAGAACATCTTGGTTCTGGCTAAACGACTCATACTAGATATTCTGGTAGCAGAAGGACATATAATCAGAATAGAATTCTGCTTATTGTTGTGTTAAAAAATTTTACAAAAGCTTTGAGTCGAGAAGATAAGCCCCAGTCCTGGATTTATTTACAAACAGTTGTGTTATTTCAGGCAAGTCACTTAGTTCTATTTTGTCTGTGTTTTTTTCATCCACAAAGTGCTGATATTAATAATATACTGTCTAAATTTCTGCAGAAAGGTTCTCAGCAATAAATAAGATGGTGAATATAACTGTACTTAAATAAATAAAACTTTGAAGCTATTTTATTCCTAAGTATTTTAATCTTTAAAATAGGAATTCGCCTACTCATAATATAAAAA
Organism: Felis catus; assembly: GCF_018350175.1. NCBI lineage: Eukaryota > Metazoa > Chordata > Mammalia > Carnivora > Felidae > Felis > Felis catus. The sequence continues at coordinate 66,174,731 of NC_058375.1, forward strand.
TATAATTGCTGCTTATGATTACTTAGTCCAGAGTTCTGAAAAAATCCAAGTATATATTTGGAGAGATTCCTGTTTTAATGTGAAATCTATAATTGTTGAATTTTTAAAATCTTTATAACCAGGGGTGCCTGGGTGGCTCAGTAGGTTAAGTGTCCGACTTCAGCTCAGGTCATGATCTTGCAGTTGTGGGTTCCAGCCCTGCACGGGCTTTGTGCTGGCAGCTCAGAGCCTGGGGCCTGCTTTGGATTCTGTGTCTTCCTCTCTCTCTGCCCCTCCCCCACCTGCTCTCTCCCCAAAATAAATAAATATTTAAAACAAAATCTTTGTAACCATCACAGTTAACTATGATTCAAAAAGCCATAATCTGTATAATACTTTGTTATAAAAATAAAACATAAGTGAAAAATTAACTGAGGACTCAATTTTAACTGTGCTAGAAAAGGAATATCTCCTTTGGAGCACTAACTCCTTGTACTTGCTTGTTTATAGCAGGCAAACCTTGCAGGCTGACATAAAAATATAAATAATACGGACTAACATGCCAACATTTCAGCTTTTATAGTACTCCCAGAGATACCTAAACAATCAGTGTTAATTTAAGGGGAAAAAAATGGAACATTTCCTTATCTCATGTCCCAACAATTTTGTAGCAAACAGTAAAATGATTTTCCAAGATCAAGTATAACTAGAATCTTCTTTTAAATAACGTACTAAGGCACCTGGGTGGCTCAGTCGGCTAAGCATCTGACAGTTGGTTTCAGCTCAGGTCATGATCTCAGGGCTCATGAGTTTGAACCCTGCATTAGGTTCTGTGCTGATGGCGTGGAGCAAAGCCTGCTTCAGATCCTCTGTCTCCTTCTCTCCCTTACCTTGTTCTCACGCTCTCTCTCAGCCTCTCAAAAATAAACATTTAAAAAATATATTAAAAAAATAAATAACCTACTCCAAAGACCAATAGCTGGAAAGAACAAGAGATTATAAGTATTAAAACTACTGGACCCATTTACATCTATCTTTTTTTTTTTTTTTTTTTAATTTTAGAGTGAGAGTATGTGTGAGTGGGAGAGAGGCAGGGGCGGGGGGGAAGAAAAAGATGGAGAATCTTAAGCAGGCTCCATGGTCAGAGTAGAGCCTGATGTGGGGCTCGATCTCACCACCATGAGATCATGATCTGAGCCAAAATCAAGAGTCAGATGCTTAACCGACTGAGCCACCCAGATGCCCCTATCTATCTCTTATAAGAAGAAGAAAGTAATTGCTAACGTTTACTGAACATTTATTATGTGCTAGGCAGTCACATTACTGTGTCATTTAAATACTAAAACAAAACTCTGAAGTAATATTGCCCCATTTTATGGATGAAAACACTGAAGGCACAGAGATGTTAGCACACAGCAGGACAGAGCATTAGACTGTCAGAGCTGGGTTTTAAATCTGACAGCTGAGCTGATGCTGTAAAATATTAAGCAAGACTTATATCATCTCCAATGAACATGGTGACAAAAGAACTATTTTCCAATGAAAAAGGAAAGTTTATTTTGTCTTGACAGTAATGACAGCATAGAACGCCCCCCACCAAAAAAACAAAAAAACAAAAAAAAGAAAGAAAAAAAGAAAAAAAAAACAGTAATTTGAATCCTGGTTGAAAAGAACCATCATGAAATTGGGAAAAACACATATTGAAGAGTCACATAGGTCAAACTTTGAATCTTATATGACATGTCCAAAGTTTAATTTCCCCACCAGCAAAATGGAATCAAGGAAGTCCACTGGAGGGTTATTGTGAAGATTAAGAATCCATTAAAGAGGAGAGAGGGAAGAACAGGTGGAATAAAGAGGATTTCCAGGGCAGTAAAAATGGTCTGTATGATTCTATACTGGTGGATACATTTCATTATACATTTTTCCAAACCTGCAGAATATACCCCAACAGTGAACCCTACTGTAAACTGTGGTCTTTAGGTGATAATGTGTCCAGATAAGTTTATCAGTTGTAACAAATGTACCACTCTAGTGGGGATGTTGTTGATAATGGAGAAGGCTGTGCAAAGTGTTGGCTTAGGGGGTGTATGGACAATTCTATACCTTCCTCTCAATTTGCTATGAACCTAAAATTGCTTTAAAAAATAAAGACAAAAAGAAAAAAAACATTAAATATCTTCAGGTAGTACTTGGCACACTGGAGGTGTTATACAAATATTAAGAATAATAAAACATACTAACTTTTGATTTTTTAATGTTTTTTATTTATTTTTCAGACAGGGAGAGAGCATGAGCAAGAGAGGGGCAGAGAGAGAGGGAGACACAGAATCAGAAGCAGGCCCCAGGCTTTGAGCTGTCAGCACAGAGCCCAATGCAGGGCTCGAACTCAAGGACTGTGAGTTCATGACCTGAGACGAAGTCAGACACTCAACCGACTAAGCCACCCAGGCGCCCCAAAACATACTAACTTTTGAATAAATACGAAGGAATGAAAACAATTACTTTTAACCCACTGCTTAGGTTATGTAAAGCCCATATTTATCTTTTTTTTTTTATGTAAAGCCCATATTTATCATCATACTGTATGGTCTCTTTTATGTAAAGCTCATATTTATCATCATACTGTATGGTCATGATGAAAAAGTTTGAATTTTCTATCAGTATGAATTTTAGATTTAATATTTATAGTCAAATCTTCATTAAGACAGGAAATAAAAACTTATAAATTATTGCCTAATTTTAAAAGTAGAATTAATAGATTTAACTATAGATTTTATTGACTTCCAAGTTTTCTGGTGTAGCAAATTTAGAACAAATGGAAATTACAAATATGTTAAAAAGAATAAAGTCTAACACATGAGGAACTTACATTAAAAAAAAAGCTTCATTCCTATAGCAAAGCTTTATAATTTAAGGACTGTATAATTTCACATTAGTACATTGATATGAGTTTGTTAAATTAGAAAGGGAACACGCTGGAAATAAAATTTATTATTTAGAAGATGAAGAGAAGGGTGGTGGCTATTTGGTTTTACAAATATAACTGCTTACTGCCAAAACTTTCTCAAATTCTGCACAACAGTTCTGTTTTCTAATTAATTTCTCGAATTGTAAGACCTTTCACATAGTTTCATGGCCAAAATACATCTGCACATGTTTCCCCTCAAATGTTTTTTATACCACAGCGATACTCCATCTGTTGTCGCCGCCTTGCCTGTGCGGCACCAAAAGTGTGGGAAGTCTGCTTGGGAAATAAGATTGCCAGTGGACCCTGCTCCCACCGGGTGGGGGCCTCTCAGCTATGAACATCAGACTGGATTCAGTTGCAAAGCACATATTTCTGTGGTTTTAAAGGAAGCCAGACAGGTGGCACCCTTAGGTTGTTAGCATTTGCATTTTCTCTCAAATATCAAGTTCTCTCCACTTTATTCCAGATTTAGTTTCTTCTTCTTCTTCTTCTTTTTTTTTCCCCTTTGAGTTAGTTTCAAAGCATTTTTAAAAACAAGTTCCTGGTTTTGGTTCAGATTTTAAGAGTTAAACCAAGAACTTTTGTTATCCATTTTATATCTTTAAAATGAGTTTAGTTTTGCTTCATGTAACAGAGCAAATATCTAGTAACTCGTTTTCGTATTCACGTAAGCATTATACATAAGCTATGTATATATAGAGATTACCTTCAGTTATAAGGAAACAAAGGATTCTGAGTGACTCTTCTGATTATAATTAAAGATATTATTTAAAGGGGCCCCTGGGTGGCTCAGTCAGTTAAGCATCTGACTTCGGCTTAGGTCATGATCTCACAGTTTGTGGGTTTGAGCCCTGCATCAGGCTCTGTGCTGACATTTCAGAGTTTTGACCCTGCTTCAGATGTCTGTGTCTCCCTCTCTCTCTCTGCCCCTCCCCTGTGCGTGCTCTGTCTCTCCCTCTGCCTCAAAAATAAATAGACATTAAAAAATTAAAAAAATATTATTTAAAAATACTCACATAAACATTTATGGTTTTAAAGGTATTCGTATTGGAGAACCTGGGTAGCCTAGGAGGTTGAGCATCCCACTTTGGCTCAGGTCATGATCTTATGGCTCTGCTTGTGGGGCTGAGCCCTTGGTCCGGCTCTGTGCTGACAGCTCAGAGCCTGGAGCCTGCTTCGGATTCTGTGTCTCCCTCTCTCTCTGCCCCTCTCCCACTCATGCACTGTCTCTCTCTCTCTCTCTCTTTCTCTCTCTCTCTCTTTCTCAAATACAAATAAACATTTAAAAACTTTAATAAAAAATAAAAAAAGACATTCCTATGACTATACTTAAAGTTTCAAATAAGGTATATTTTATGAGCAAGTACAATATATTGTACTTGAATATAATGTATATTTGAATAAAATGTAACATATATCAATTTCTCCTAAGTGATGTGGGATGTATCATGCATGGCAATAGTTCAGTGACAACAAAAATAAGAAGGAAGTCTATTTATATAATGTTAATTTAAACACATAAAACACATTTTTTCAATGAGTTTTGCCACCTAAAATCTTTACAATAAATTGACCAAGTTATTATGTTTCTCCACTTATAAACTGTGCTAAAATATCCATTATTGCTACAGGGTTTTTGTTTCATGTTGTTTGCTCATTTGTATTCATATTCTATAGTTTTCCTCTTCAAAACTCTAAGAAGAGTTTTGACTAGTTTAACAAATTGTTTGGAGCAACTGAGGAAATCTTTGGGTATTCATGAACATTAACTTCGATTTCATTATTGGATTATTGAGCCTTTTGTGATAATCTTTAAAGAAAAGTATATTCTCTTTTCTTTGCTTGATCAGTATACTGAACACACACACACACACACACACACACACACACATACACACCCATTTCTTTCAAGCACCCCTTACTAGAGTGCACAACCACAGACCTTCTCCCCCTAATATTCTCTCAAATATATACACAAACACAAGTATCTTTATTATATTCTAGTCATCTTTACTGAAAAGTATTCTACTGGATTTCTAATTTGGCAGCAATTCGTCTGATTTTAAATTATTATTTAATAATAACCTATAAAATTACAGGGAAAATCAAAACCCTTTGTTATAGCTTCTGTGGATACAGGTGAATTTTAGTGCCTATTAATTTTAGATTTATTTTCTTCTACTTTTTCAGGTATTTACTGGCAAGTTATTCATGCCATTCGGCTTTAAAATTTTTTTATAGTGTCTCTTTTAAACATTTTAGGAGGTAAAAAATAAAAAGAATGGAAATACATCCATGATGCCTTTCACTTTTATACTGTATTATACCCAAGGAAACAGTATTGCTGTATTAATTTCCTTTTACTGCTATAACAAATTACCACAAACTTGGTGGCTATCAGCAACACAGATTTATTATCTTGCAATTTTAGAGGTTGGAGTCTGAAGTGAGTTCAAGGGGGCTAAAATGTGTCAGTGGGACTGAGTTTTCTTCAAGAAGCTCCAGGGAAGAATCCATTTTCTTGCCTTTCTGGCTTCTAGAAAGAGCCTCATTTCCATTGTAAGCTAGGGATGGCTAGTTGAGTCTTTCTCAAATCTCTTCACTCTGAAACTGATACATTCTGCCACCTTCTTCCACATTTTAGAATACTGGAGAGATACACTGGGCTCACGCAATCTAAGATAATTGCTCTATTTTAAGGTCACATGATTAGCAACCTTAATTTCATCTGCAAACGTAGTTTCTTCTTCCCATGTAACATGACATTCTTAGAAGTTCTGAGAATTAGGGCATGGATATCCATGGGGGCCATTATTCTGCCTACCACCTATTTCACATGGTGAAGAAACATTAACAAAAGAAACAAATAGACTGCAGCGGGCAGGTGATAACATTTGTCTTTCAGATCCTATTACAATCACAAAGAAAAAAATAAATTAATTAACTTTTTTTTCCTCCTACAGAATTAAAATTGGGAATTTATGGGATTATTAAGCAATCCTCAGTCTTGACCATTGTTTGTTTCTGGATATAACTCTGAAAAGTAGATATAAAATGGTTTCTGAGTTGCAACTCTGATGGAGGAAATGTTAATTATTACTTAGAAAGACTATCCAATGATAAATTAATGATATGACAATTATAACACAAAACCGATGGTGGTGAAAATCTATGGTTAAAACACCAATATAATGAGCAAATAAAGTTGTCAAGTTTCATAGCAGGAAGAAGATAATCCTACACTAATATCGCATTCTTGTTTTACAAATAAAAAATCTGATATGCCTTATGTCACCCAGATGGCTAGTGAGAGAAGCCTAGATGTAGAAAATGAGTCAGAACAGCCTGATGTTTGAGTGTGAAAAGAATATGTTTATAGAAATATAAGGTTTTAAAACTTTTTTGGCACAAAAAAATCTTTATTATACCCACATGTGGAAAGGTGAACAAAATAAAGATGCATAGGTCAGTGGTTTTTCATAAAGGAAATATTTATGTAATAAACGTTCAGGTTAAAAAATAGAACATTAGCAGCATCTCATGAGAACCCCCGTACCTCCTGCTAATCACTGTGCTAATTCACTCCTAGAGATAACAACTATCTTGACTTTTATGAAATCTCACATTGCTGCTTATCTTTGTAATTTCATTGCACAAGTATGGTTACCTCAACACTACATACATTTGTCAGGTCCTGAGGTTTATAACACAATGTATATTCTATTATGTCTGATTTTTATTCTATTTGTTTATTTTTACTCAAAAGTATATTTGTGAGAGTCACTCATATGGCTTTATATATATACCTTTGCTCTATTTATTTTTATGATTCTATTTTTTTTAACGTTTATTTATTTTTGAGACAGAGAGAGACAGAGCATGAATGGGGGAGGGTCAGAGAGAGAGGGAGACACAGAATCCAAAGCAGGCTCCAGGCTCTGAGCTGTCAGCACAGAGCCCGACGCGGGGCTCGAACTCACGGACTGTGAGATCATGACCTGAGCCGAAGTCGGATGCTCAACCGACTGAGCCACCCAGGCACCCCTTTATGATTCTATTTAATAATTATTCCATTATATGACTAGACTCCAATTGGCTTAACATTCTACTGATAACGGTCAATTGAACTGTTTGCATTTTTGAATATTAGAAATATTGATACAAATATTTTTATGTTTTTTGATGTCTGTGTGGTAGAATTGATGGGTTATAGTGCACGCATATTTTCAAATATACTAGATAATACCAAACTGTTTTCCAAAGTGGTTATATCAACCTATATTCATATTAGCAGTGTCCCACTATTCCCAAATTTCATTTGATATTGACAATCTTTAAAAATTTTACCCATCCTGTTAAGTATGTAGTATTAACTCATTGTTGTTTACTTTTAATCTCTGTAATTATTAACAAAGGTGAGCATTTTTCTTATGTTTTCAGGACACTTAGATATCTCTTTTCATGGCTTGCTTATTCAAGTCTGTTACCCATTTTCTATTGGGCTCTTTGCCTTATGATTATTTTTTAGAAGTTTTTTATCTATTCTATATAAAAGCCATTGATTTCATGTGTTGCATTTATATTCTCCCACTATATAGCTTGCCTTTTCTTTTTCTTTTGTATTTTTAAGTTTATTTATTTATTTTGAGAAGGAGAGAGAGTGAGAGAGAGAGACAGAGAATGGGGTAGGGGCAGAGACAGAGGAAGAGAAAGAATCTCAGAGCCTGCTTGAGATTCTGCCGAGTCAGTGCAGAGTCTGGACACAGGGCTGGAACCCACAAACCTTGAGATCATGACCTGAGCTGAAATCAAGAGTCAGACACTTAATGGAATGAGCCACCCAGGTGCCCCTGGCTTGCCTTTTCATTAATGATGTAATTTGATGAAAAAAATTAATCTAGTACATTTATATTTCCTTTTATGGTTACTACTATTCTTTCCTATAAAAGAAATCATTTCTTAACCTCCCAATCTTCTTACCTCCTAACCTCCTAATCTTTTACAAGCTGTTCTGATTTTAATGTCATCTAAAGATGTACAATTCACCTGAAACTGTTATATATGTTGTAAACAGCAGACATGCTTTTCATTTTTCTACATGGATATCTTATTGTTTTATCACCACTTGCTGAAAAGACCATTCTTTCTCCAGAGATTTCTGCAAAATCTCTCTTATTATAAATAAAAACAAGCATGCAAAAGAAATAGAAAATTAACTTAAAGAAATTGAGTCTATAGTTAAATATTTCCACAAAAACAAAACACCAGGCCCTATGTGGTATACCATTTGGATGATATAAAGAAATAATGTCATTTCAAAAATTCTTTCAAAGAACAGAAAAAATGGAATTCTATATAACTAATTATAATAAACCAGAAAAATCTAAAAACCTAGAAGCCTGAACAAGGATATTATGAAAAAGAAAAATTACAGTTCAACTTCATTCATAAACATTGATGCAAAATATCAAAACGGACAGCAGTAAATCTAATCTAGTCAAACACAAAAATGGGTAATGCATGATAGCTAATGATTTACTCCAGCAATATAAAGATTGTTGAACAATTGAAAACCAATTAAATTTACCGCACTAGTAGTATAAAGAAAAAAATGGCATGAACATCTTAATAAAGAAGGACTTCACAAAATTTAACATCTATCCCCAATGAAAATTTTTATACGTTAGAAATAAAAGAGATAATACAATAAATACAATATTTAATGATAAAAGAAAGTTTTTTCTTTGAGATTAGATATAAGAATGTCTGTTTTGATTACTTTTATTCATCACTGTACTGGAGGTCCAGTGAGGCAATAAAAAGAAATAAAAGGGATAAGTATTAAAAAGAAAAGAGTAATACTGTAGATGATTTAATAAATTATCAGAAATATAAATAAATGTAACACGCTCACTAGATATAAAGTCAAAATAAGAAAAATATCAGTTCCATTCCTTTTATACAGCAATAAAAGCAATAAGCTTTTTTTTTTTTTTAATTTTTTTTTTCAACGTTTATTTATTTTTGGGACAGAGAGAGACAGAGCATGAACGGGGGAGGGGCAGAGAGAGAGGGAGACACAGAATCGGAAACAGGCTCCAGGCTCTGAGCCATCAGCCCAGAGCCTGACGCAGGGCTCAAACTCACAGACCGCGAGATCGTGACCTGGCTGAAGTCGGATGCTTAACCGACTGCGCCACCCAGGCGCCCCGCAATAAGCTTTTTAACAATAAGAAATAAGCAATGAAGTTAAAATATCAGTTAAAACACCAAAAAGTCACAGGTATCTGCAAATAAGCTAAAAAAAAAAAAAAAACCTAAACGAAACAAACAAAAAACAAACACACAAATAAAAACTGTGCAAGCTGTCTACAAAGATGATTAACCACTATTGAGAAATGTCAAATTATTGTAAAGCAGGAATATACCATGTTCATGGATTGGTTACCTCACTATTTTACAGATATCTATTTCAAACTATTTTTATATATAATCCTTGCATTTTGAAATAAAATCCCAGCCCCCCAAATCAAGCATTTATATGGAGCTATTCATGCTATTTTTTCAATTTACATAACAATACAGAGTGATGAAAATGAATAAAAGAGATCAGATTTACTCTCTTGTCAGAAATAATCAACGTTAATGACAATAACAAAACAAGAAAAATATGTGAAACAATGGTTTTCAAGACCTTGGACAACAGATATAAAAAGACACTAATCCCTGGAGATGATTAAAAAAAAAATGAGGTAAGCTTCCTGCCTTGAGAGAATTTCTTGCCCATGACCCAGATGGAGCCTAATGAACCCTTTGAGTTGAACAGATGGAGCTAATAGTCCCAGAAGACCAGGGTATCTAGGGTTCACAGGACAGGAAAGAAAGGGAGGGAGGGAGGAAGGCAGGAAGGCAGGAAGGCAGGAAGGAAGGAACGAAGGAAGGAAGGAAGGAAAGGCTGCAGAGAGAAAAACTCCTAGAGGACTGCAAAGGTTCACGTGAGGATTCGGCAAAGTACTGATTAGTACTGCATGTGAAGAAAGAATCATCTGAAAGGATAAGAGCACAGTACCTCTTGCTCACACAGCAAGTTTCTGCTCCCATAGGCAGATAGAAAACAAGAAATTAGATAGAATGTTTAAATGTTAAGTTTCAGCAGTTTCTCCCACATGTTCAAAAATTACATATAGACATGGAGGGGCACCTGGGTGGCTCAGTCAGTTAAGCGGCTGATTCTTGATTTTGGTTCAGGTCACGATTTCATAGTTTGTGGGTTCAAGCCCCACACTGGACTCTGTGCTCATAGTGTGGAGCCTGCTTCCGATTCTCTGTCTCTCTTTCTTTCTGCCCCTCTCCCACTCTTACTCTCTCTTAAAAATAAAAAAAAGTTAAAAAATAATAACATAAAAAATACATATGAGCATGGAATATAAAAAAAAAACCAGAGATAAAATCTCCAATTCTGGTGTAAAAAATAACCTGCATGTCTGTTTTTGTTTTAATCTGAGTTTTGTTTTAATGTATTATGTTCGGAAAGGAAGAAGTAAAACTGTTTTTATTGGAAAATTATACCATCATCTATTTGGAAAGAATAGTCTTTTAGCAAATAGTGATAAAATATTTGTATATTCACATGTTATAGAAACAAAAACAAAACACTTTAATCCATACCTTATACCATGTGTAATTACTAATTCAAATGGATCATAGACCACAATGTAAAACCAAATGCAGGATGAATCTGTGACTTATGTTATAAAAATGTTTTTTAGATATAGCACAAAAAGCAGAATCCATAAAAGATCAAACTGATAACCTAAACTTAATCAAAATTTAAAAATGTAAAGTCATAGACTGGGAGAAAGTTTTTGCAAAGCATGTATCTCAAGAAAGACATATCCATAATATATTGGAAAAAAACCCTAAAAATTCAGTAGTAAAAAAGCAACTTGGGGCCCCTGGGTGGCTCAGTAGGTTGAGAGTCTGAGTCTTGATTTTGCCTCAGGTCATGATCTCACAGTTTGGGAGTTTGAGCCTGGCACTGGGCTCCACACTGATGAGGAGGAGACTGCTTGGGATTCCGTCTCTTCCGATCTCTCTACCTCTGTCTTTCTCTCAATAATAAATAAATCAACTTAAAAAAAATATGAGATAATTTAAGAAAAAAAAAAGCAACTCAATAATTTTGGGCAAAATATTTGAACACATACTACACCAAAGATAGGGAATGCAAAGAAGCACATGAAAGATGTTCAACATCATCAGTAACTTGGGAAATGCAGATTAAAGCCACAATGAGAAACCATTCAATATCTACGGGAAAAGCTAAATTTAAATGATGGCCCATACCAAATGACCATGAGGAAGTACAGCACCTGTATCTCTCATACATTATCTATGGGAAAATAAAAGTCGTTCAACCATTTTGCAATGCATTTTGTCAGTTTCTGATAGACTTAAACATACACTTACCAAATGAACTAGGAATTCTATTTCTAGGTGTTTACTCAAGAGAAATTTTCCACTCTAACGCTTATATATGAATATTCATAGTTTTATTCATAATGGCCCCAAACAATAAATAACTCAAATGTCCATCAACAGTGAATAATTAATAAATTGTGAATGTTTCTCAGGAAAAAAAATGGAATAAATTACTGACACATTCCACAACATGAATGAATCTCAAAATTATTATGCTGAGAAAAAGAAGCCATATGCAAAAAAAAGGATATATTTAATGATTGCACACATTTGAGATAAATCTAGTCTGGGATGACAGAAATTTGAGCAGGGTTTGTCTCAGACCTGGCTTGGGGCTAGGGACAAGATTGACTGTGATGGATTAAATGAAAGCTTTCTGGAGTGATGGAAATGTTCTATATATTGACTTTGCACGGGTTACATGGCTTTATACATTTATCAAAACTCAACAGATACATTTAAAGTGGATGAATATTGTTGTATGCAAACTACACCACAATAAAGTTGATTAAAACTGCAAATAGCTAAATACTTCTAAGATACTCTTGAAGAAAATAAGGTGAGATGAGTCTAACAGTAGAGACCTAATATAAAGCTACCGTATTTAAGACCATGTGGTACTGATGCAACGATAGACAAATGGACCAATGAAATCAAACACAGAACTCGCAAACAGATCCATATGCAAATATATGTGTGTATAGAAGCAGTAATGATAACAGTAGTCCTAGTATGTGTGTATACTGGTAAGTAGTTTGGAGAGTAAGTGCTATTTTTCTGGCACTACTAGGATCTAGCTATGGACTATTTAGGCTAATGAATACAGTGTATACCTAGGTGTGAACTTCACCTGGAATTAATCAAAATACCAGTCACCCCTATTACTTATTGGTAGTAGAAAATACTAGCAAAGAAATATAAGCCACTAGGCCAGAAAAGAAACTCATTAAATAAAAAAGAATTCAACAAATAATTAACATTTTACCAAGTTAATACTCAAATTAACAGCATTCTCCCCACCAATTTTTGCGACCATGTAAATTTTCATAGCCATTTCTCCCTTCGGCTCTGTCCTTCCATTTACCATGACTAGGTAGAAAAGCTTTGGGGTTCAGCTTCTTTGGCATCTAAAATAACAAGACTTTGGGGCACCTGGGTGGCTCAGATGCTTAAGCCTCCGACTTCAGCTCAGGTCATGATCTCACAGTTCCTGAGTTCAAGCCTGGTGTTGGGTGGGCTCTGTGCTGATGGCTCAGAGCGTGGAGCCTGCTTCGGATTCTGTGTCCCTTTTCTTTCTGCTCCACCCCCAGGCATGCCGTGTCTCTCTCCCTCTCTCTCAAAAATAAACATTAAAAAAAAAAACAAAAACAAAAACAAACACAAAATAACAAGACTTCTATCTGGCTTCAGACCCTAAGTCATGTGTCAAATCTTCAGTATCCCATTTTCTTCCAGTTTAAGAGTACCCATTGTGATCTTCATTCCTGACTCTACTCTCTGTGCCTATTGTCAGGCCCCAGATTTCTGGAGCTTGGGGGACTGACTTCTGGTGGGTTTTCTTGCCCTCTACAAAGCGTCTATTAGACCATCTATTGGCATAACTGATCCTTTCATCCATACAACTATTTTTGCATTAAAAATGTACTGCCTACTTTATAGCTGACAATCTAAAAGTGAGAGGCAGTATCTTTGCCTACAAGAACATGGGGATGAAAAGCTACAATTTCCAAGTAGAAAATTGCCTGAATAATCAATGTTTCAATTCCTCTCTCATGTAATTCCTTAGGCCATTGTTGCCAGACATTTCTGTTTTTATTATCATTTTTTTCTCATAACCTTACTCTTAAGTGTATATGAAATATACTTCCCTTTGAGAAGGACTCCCTGAGAAACCTTACAGTATTTTTACAAATATGCACAAGACCAGACTAACATTTATCAAGTACATTACAGGTGCTGAAATCTGTAAGTGCTTTACATGTGTTGTTTCAATTGATCCTTACAAAAACTCCTGTGGGTTGGATTTTATTAGTTCTATTTCACCAGTTAGAAATTAGAATCAAAGAGGTTGATTTTTCATTGTTTACCAAGCTGGAAAGCTTGGAGTCAAGACTCAAATACAAGTTAATGTAATGCCAAAGATCTGATCCATTCTTCTTCTCTATTTTAACATCTATATAATAGTATAGTATTACTAAAGTATAGTTTAGTATAGCACAGCATATATATTAGATTGATAACTAATATCATTGTTTTACATTTTAATACTTTTGGACTGTTAATACTTACCATTTACCACTAGCAGCAGCAATATTTAGAGTTAGTTATGAGTTAAATTTAATGAAAACCCATCTCCAAATGTGCCTAACTTAAATCCAGAAAACATCACAACCTCCTCTAGACCCTGCACAGTTATCTCTCTAATGGGGCTGGCCTTTCTAAGAAAATAAAACAAAGTTTCAAGATAATTTGTAAATGGTTAACCTGATCCTCAAAATACAATAAACACTGTTCACAGTCATGACAGATACAGACCCCAAACTTAAATGTCATTTCCTTTCACAATTTAAAAAGCCTTTGTTTTCAAAATTAACTTCAAATCTTCTAGTTGGCTATTTAAGTCCATTGGCCACAGCTTGGTACTGAAACTCCTTCACAAGCCAGCCCTTGGTTGTATCTGCCTGTTCACCGCTCACCTGCTTTGTACCCAGTGTTAAAGATCTATAAAGTGCTTGAAGATTTTCAGACAACTCACACTCTCATTTTCAGAGCCATTAAACATATGCTTCCAACATAGCATTTTTTTCTTAACCTCACTTGAATAAAGAATACTAATGTTTTAGGACACACTCAGATTTCGTCATTTGCTGGCAGCCTTCCTCCTTACTCATCTGCTCATGCATGGGGTTGAGGGGTAGGGGGCACACATGCATGCATGGAAGACTGGAAGGCTTCCCTCCCCTCATGTGCTACGTCTTTGCAGTGTTCATATTCACCCCGAGTTCTGATCTTTTTTATTTACTGTATGACTTGTTCATTTGGCGTCCTTCTAAAGAGTAAGGACACCTTTGCTTCTTTCCAGTACTTCATACTTTTTCCAGCTAATTTAGTTAAAACAAAACAAAACACTGCTTCTTACAATATAACATTGTCTTCAGGAGAGATCTATAAATCAAGTCCGTTTGAGTGTTTCATTGAAAACCAGTGCTAACTTCTACAATTAAAATACTTTACTTAATATTCTTAAAACAGAAGATTTTACAGTCACCGAGGAGTTAAAGCTTTATTTATATAGTAAGGTCAGAAAATTCAGAAGAAATCTTTAGTAACTAGTTTACCATTGAGAATACTAACTGAAGCCTAATGAAATTTATGAGCAGCTCTGAAGAAATATTTTATTTCTTCACAGAATTACAAGGCTGGGAATGAACCAGAGAGGTCGCTGAGTTCATCTCTCATGTTTAAATCATCCTGGAGAAATAAAAAGCTACACTGTAAAAGTAGATATGACAACTTCTCCTTGTACTCATTCCAGTACGTAACACCTTTCACCCTAAACACCTCTCCCTAAATGTAACCTAAATTTCTATTGCTAGAGTTTAAACCCATTTCCTCTTGTACCATCACTATTCAAGCCTGAGAATAGCAGGTTAATTTCCAGCAGGTGAGCAGCAGCTTGAACAGTATCGTCTATTACTGGAGCCCTGAGCACCTCCTTTGTCTCAGTTTGAATAGTCATTTTCCAGAATTGTGTTACTCTTTATGACAATTCTCGCAATTCTTGCCGAAGGCACCAGCCTCTCTCTATAGCGGCCTTCTCATTTTTACTCCTGTCCCCTCCAAAAGCAGTCCCGTTATCATGCAAACTTCAAAGAGGACAGAATAAAAAACATCTGCTGAAAGTAAAACAGATTAATTAATACGAAGTGACTAATATAGACAAATTGGTCATAATGAAGCCACGATTATATTATTGCCATTCTCTTCATGATGTCTCCAATTATTTTGTGTCAATTTATCCCAGTGCTGATTCAGGTATAAAATTTAAATTGTAACATTTTTTTTTTGCCGATGAAATGGCTACAATGAAACCCCCTACATCATAGGATTCATAAGGATATTACGAGTGAATTATTGCATTTAGTAGGTGCTCAGTAAATGTTAGTTGTTAGTAGTAGCAGTATTTGCAGTAGGACTGATGATCTTTCATTCTTTTTAAATATATGAATAATTGTGTATATAAACCACAATTTCTTTATCCATTCATCAGTTGATGGACATTTAGGCTCTTTCCATAATTTGGCTATTGTTGAGAGTGCTGCTATAAACATTGGGGTACAAAGTGCCCCTATGCATCAGTACTCCTGTAACCCTTGGGTAAATTCCTAGCAGTGCTATTGCTGGGTCATAGGGTAGGTCTATTTTTAATTTTCTGAGGAACCTCCACACTGTTTTCCAGAGTGGCTGCACCAATTTGCATTCCCACCAACAGTGCACGAGGGTTCCCGTTTCTCCACATCCTCTCCAGCATCTATAGTCTCCTGATTTGTTCATTTTGGCCACTCTGACTGGCTAAGTGAAATAAGTCATACAGAGAAATACAGGTACCATATATTTTCACTCTTATGTGGATCCTGAGAAACTTAACAGAAGACCATGGGGGAGGGGAAGGGAAAAACAAAGTTAGAGAGGGAGGGAGCCAAACCATAAGAGACTCTTAAAAACTGAGAATAAGCTGAGGGTTGATGGGGGTGGGAGGGAGGGGAAAGTGGGTGATGGGAATTGAGGAGGGCACTTGCTGGGATGAGCACTGGGTATTTTATGGAAACCAATTTGACAATAAATTCTATTTATTTATTTATTTATTTATTTATTTATTTATTTATTTATTTATTTCATTTCCCATTCAGTCATTTGTTAGCTGGCAGATGCCTTGCAATACATCAGTTTCCGCATCTGAAAGTCAGGTGGTATGAGGATTATATGAGTTAATATAAATCAAGATCCTAAGACAGTTCCTGGCACAAAGCAAGCATGTTATAGCTCTTATTATTTCTATTATGATTACTTCTATTATTACAAAATAATAAGGACTAATGAAAGGAGCAAAAATAATACCAAACTAAAATACTAGACTATAAAAACAACTCAGACTAGGGATGGACGATTGGTATTGAAATATTTAAGTTCTCATATTTTGAGGGGGATGCAGAGATACTGATTATCTTTGGCTTGTTTAGTTAATTACACAAACTGAAAATTAAAGATACTACTAAAAGAAAAGAAACAGAAAAGGAAAATGTCTGCTGGGCCCACCTGAATAAATTGTGAATGTAGCCATCTAGGCAGAAAAGGCAGGTCATTTGTGAGAGGTCAAAGTTAAACTAGCCTGAATCTTTGATATGTCCGCAGTCAGCACCAGAAGACAGAGAGTGGTGTAGGGAGTTCTAATGAAAAGACAGTTTGACTTAGAAATAGTATGTTCATACAAAATTTTTAAGTATAAAAGGGGTTGTTAGACATCTCCAATGTAGAGGACTGAAAACAGCAGTGGTCAGAAACCCTTGTTGAAAAAACATCTTCAATGATTAAACTCAGTTAATTAGAGATATTTTTAAATCACCTGAAATGGAGAATCGATAGTGAAAATTACTCAAGGGAAGAACTAAAACCTTTTAAACATAAAATCAAGACTAAACTTCTATGGGAATTGTGGTCGAACAGAATATCAATAGTACAAGCTTTGACAAAGTAAAAATAGTATAAGCAAAAAATAAGCAGGTAAAAAAGAAAGAGAAGGGAGAAGAAAGTGTTATTATGGTAACTGATTGATCTTTTAGTTTTTTCACTTTATTTAATTTGAGAGAGTGAATGAAGGGGGAGGGGCAGAGAGAGAGAGAGGATCCCAAGCAGGCTCTCAGCTATCAGCTCAGAGTCCAAGGGGCTTGAACCCATGAACTATGAGATCAAGACCTGAGCCAAAAGCAAGAGTCGGATGCTCAATCGACTGAGCCACCCAGGAACCCCAACTGATTCATCTTTTATAGCAGTGGACAAATCAGTACTATCTGAAATTAAAACAAATGGTTAAAAAATTATCTCAGCACTCGGATTCTATTTACACATTTTTTTCTTACATTAACAGTTCTTTTAAAGTTTATTATCTTGCAGCTAAAATTAGAAATCTGCAATGAGCAATTCTTTCAGTTTTATTTCATTTTGTTACTTGTTCAGTTATAATTATCACATCTATATCTATCTATTTATCTATCTATCTATCTACCATCTCTCTATCTAATGTATCAACTATTTCCCTTAACTATAGTATCTTTTACAGGTACACATAAAAGGGCCATAGAATAATGTTTATTAAATACATAAAAGCTTGTTTGGTGGGGGTATGGAGATTTGAGTGATGTTTTGCTTTCTCTTTCATAATTTTCAAATGGCTTAAAATTTTTATAATGAGTATATATCACACACAAAACAAAAATTTATTTTATTTTATTATTTATTTATTTATTTTAATTTAATGAGGAAGAGACTGCACAAGCAGGGGAGAGGGGCAAAGGAAGAATGAAAGAATCCGTGACCCTGGGATCATGACCTGAAGTGAAATCAAGAGTCAGATGCTCAACTGACTGAGCTACCCAGGCACCCCACAAAAATGTTATTCTAAAATAATATTTATAAACAAATACTTATAAATAAAAGAAGTACAGAATTTATTCCTCATGTGATAAATTTAAAAACAGTATCTAAATCTTTAATTGTCTCACACAACTAACATAATATGCTTCCTGAAGTAGTAATTTCAGGTTTGTTGAGAGCTATTATAGAATCTCTCATTTCCCATCTAAATAAAGACAAGGATAAAAATTACACATAAGAAACCCTCTTAGGTTGTGGAAGATATGAGTGGCCAAACTTAAGCAATATATGAAAAATATGATTCATATTTAAGTTTTTATACAGCAGAATAATAACTAATTGACTGTTTTTTGGCAATGAAATCTACAAAAAATGTTAATTTTTTAAACAGCAGTATGCGTTATTTTTCTTCTCAAACTGTCAAAAGAGGAGAAATAAAATAATATTTTGCAACTAATAAAATAAAATTGAGATCCAAATGCAAACTATGTTTCTACTCAAATTCAAATATTTTCCAAGTTGTTGACTCATCATAACTAAAAGCAGCTGGTGTCCTATTCAAAATGACTGCAAACAATCTGAGTTAACACCTCAAAAGATTATCAAGAATAGAAAAAATGTATCTTGGCAAAGAGATTGGATAAAGTGTCTAAAAATGAATTTGACCATAAGGGAGGTGTTTTGTAGCAATAAGATGCTTTGAAGACACTTTAATCTCAATACATGTGTCAGGGAACAAAATTAGATAAATTATGGCACTATGGTATCATTTAAAAATGATATTTTGGAAGGAGCTGTCAGTGCTATTTTTAATAGCAAATTTTCAATTTCACATGAATTTTCTTAACATTAGTTAAAAGTAACTGCAACTCTCAATATCTAAATCAATATAACAGCACAATAACCAAATTTTCCATGCATGATTTGAGATAGCCCCATAGTATACATATGACATGCTACCATGGTATACTTGTCAAAGAGGATCTCATTAGTACCAGCTGTTTTCAAATTACCATGGGGGAAATGCACCCCAAAGCATGTACAAAAAGATCCATGGATACACAGGAAATATTATTAACATTTCTTCATTTATTTACATCTTTTCCTTTCTACAATTCAATTTTGGGGTGTTGCAAAATGTAGAGTAGTATAAATATAACTAATAAATGTACAAATATTGGATGTGCAGTCTATAAAATTCTAATTTACAGCATAAATACAGAATCCCCCCAAATTTACTATCAATTTAAGTGGAAATGATTCTCTGACAATTCTAATCATTTGATAGTTATTGCATGATATACTGTTCTGAGACAATTGTAAGGCAGTGTTCAGTCAATATTGATTAGGGATACTCTATGAATTAAATATTTATGTCCCCATAAAATGTATATGTTAATCCCCATTGTGATTGTATTTGGAGGCAGGGCTTTTGAGAGATAAGTAGGTTATGAGGGAGGAAACCTAATAAATGGGATAGGTGCCCTTTTAGGAAGATGAAGGGGCTAGAGTTTTCCCTCTCTTCCCTGTGAAGGTGCAAAGAAAAAATGGCCATCTGCAAATCAGGAAGTGTTCTCATCAGACATCTAGTATGTGGGCACATTGATCTTGGACTTCCCATTCTTCAGAACTGTGTGACAGAAATGTTTGTTGTTTATAATCCACTCACTCTATGATATTTTTTTATAGCAGCTTGGACTGATTAAGACAGAAATGATGATAATTATCTATGGGAGAAGATAGGAAACATGGCCTCATTGGAACCATCTACTGGCATGCTGCTCTAGGTGCTGGCAGATACTGTTTGATTATTTTATGTGGATAATGTTTTTGTTGCTATCCTTTTCTTTTCAATATTGCAAGACTCCTGTCATTTTTCTAGACAAGCCACATTTATTCCCTCTTTGATCCCCACCACTCAAGAATTTGAAATAGCATGTTAGGATTCTCTAGACGCCACACTTGTGCCTGTGCTTTCGAGTAAGGCAGAATCTTTTCCTGCTCTATACCCTCACTTAGCTTGGGTGTGCTTTCCTGAGTCTGAGACCCCAAGTACTTTTGTCTTCACTGAATCTGTTTCCTCTAGTCTTTTTTTCATCTTCTACTTTTTCTCAATTCTTTCCAACAGCCTTTACATTTGGTCAATTTCCATACTGGGTTTTCTGTTTGCTTTCATAGCCAAACTACCTAAAAGACTGACTTTATTTCTCATGCACTGCTCAGCCCATTCTAGATTGGATTCCATCACCAAAATTGCACCAAAGTAGCTCCTGCTAATGTCATCACTGATCTCTGTATTAAAAGGGTTACTCAGTGATTTTCCATTTATTTTTTTATTTTTTATTTTTATTTACTTTTAATTTTTTTTAATGTTTATTTATTTTTGAGACAGAGAGAGACAGAGCATGAATGGGGAAGGGGCAGAGAGAGAGGGAGACACAGAATCGGAAGCAGGCTCCAGGCTCTGAGCCATCAGCCCAGAGCCTGACGCGGGGCTCTAACTCACGAACCGTGAGATCGTGACCTGGCTGAAGTCGGACGCTCAACCGACTGAGCCACCCAGGCGCCCCTGTGATTTTCCATTTTTATTGGACCTCTTAGTAGTGTCTGAAATTGTGAACTCTACTTCTCTCCTGCAATACTTATTCCCTTTGATTTAGTGGTAACATACACACTCTCTCCACATTTAAGGCCATATTTCTAAATACTATATGCCAATTTTTATTTTCCTACTGATTAAAGATTTGAGTCTCAGAAATTGTGCTTAGTTCCTCTTTATTTTCATTCTATGGTATCTTTACCTATAGGTAATCATATCTGCTTCCATGTATTCCATTATTACCTACATTCTATTAAGGATTCCAAAAATTTTCTGTCTATTCAAGAATTTTCTAAGTTTTAGACCAATATATACTATTGTCTGCAACTTAGATATATGAAGAGCATGTCAGTCATACCACATCCAAAACAGAACGAATCATTTTTCTCCATATATATTTCCTTTTAACATCAAATTCATCAACATCTACCCAATTGTTCATACTACAAATCTAAGACATATCGTTCACATCTGTCTCTCACTTAGAACATCCAGTTCATCATTAAGACCTATATATCTCTACATTTTATATATTACTCCTGCCTGTTTTCTTTCATTAATCTTAACTAAGCCAATATTCTCTCTCCAACCAATGCAATAGCCCTATATTACAAGCTTGCGTCCACACTTTGATGGCCTCCAACTTATTTCCTTTGTAGAAATTAATGTGATCTTCAAAATTTTTGAAATTTAATCAAATTTTTCTATGGATATAATCAAAATTTTTCTATGGATAAATCAGTACCCTACACCATATGGACACTGACCAACTTTTTAGATACATCTTCTACAATTCCAGCATTTTACTAACTTGTAACTTATTTTTATTCTTGGCCCTTGCATCTCTTTACCATTCATCACACCTTTCATGAGTGCATGCAATAATCATTCTTATCCCCCATTCCCATCCTTAAACACATTTTCATCAACTTCATTCCCAGCTCAAACCTCAGCTTAGACATTGTCTCCTTATGAAGGTTCCATGATCACTCAGGTCACTCAAATGATTAAGTAATCATTTGTGCGATTTTGTTTTTAATGTTTCTTTATCCTTCTAGAATCCAAAAGGGCCACATGTTTGCTCACTGCTTTACATTTAACCCTGTAAAGTGTCTAATAAATCACAAATGCTCAACTGTATATTTTGAGTGAGCGAATGCATGAATTTGTGAACAGTGATTATAAATATATTATAAATTATAAGTAAATATAAATAAATTAAAAATTAGCATCCAATTTAATTCAATATGACTGCTCTGTTGTTAAAAATTATGCTAATTATAAAATGGAATTTTAGATTTAGATTTATTGTTAGGTACTATTTATCCTATCATTTAAAATAGTTTTTTTCAGGGGCGTCTAGGTGGTTCAGTAGGCTAAGTGTCCGACTTTGGTTCAGGTCATGATCTCACAGTTTGTGGGTTGTGTCAGGCCCTGTGCTGACAGCTCGGAGCCTGGAGCCTGCTTTTGATTTTGTGTCTCCCTCCCTCTCTGTCCCTCACCTGCTTGCTCTCTCTCTCTCTCTCTCTCTCTCTCTGAAAAATAAATTAAAAAATTCTTTAAATAGTTTTTTTTAACGGCAACTGCATTTTTTGTGTGTGTCTGTAATTCAGGAAAATTGACAAATTAGAATGAAAGTTGCAAAATATATTAGAATTAAAAATAACAAATTTAAAAGTGCAGAAATTTAAGATATAACCTGGTACTTTTTTTCTAAATTATAAAATGAAAGGTAATGGAAAACAAAGAAATGTTATTATATCAAGGGTTTAAACACTCTATTTCAGGACACTTTTTAAAACTTATATTGGTCACGAGTTTCTTGATAATAATTTTAAACAGTTTAAAAAAAGTGACAGGGGTAAATTTAGACTTAAGAGAGCCTAATGGGAGTTTTCACCACTGGTCAAGTGCTTAAAAGTCTGTTTTGACATTTTAAAAAATATTTAATTGATATTTAGTCTCAAAAGGATGCCTTTTCATTCTTAATCAATTGAATTTGTATTTGGCCTCCTTATATTTCTACTGGAAAAATTTCCAAGATATTACAGAGGGTTCAAATGCAGTGAATAAATATTTGATCATCCCAGGTTGACACAAGTTAAATTGTAACTCAGAAATATTGTTGAATTGAATAAGGGTGTCTAGACATATTTCCATTCAAATCTATCCTGATTCAGGATGAGATATATTACACTGATGAATGCTTGGACAACCACAGAACAGCAGAATCATGATAGAGTGATTCCAATCATTCCTCTCAACTAGTTTCTGTCAGTGAACACACATCACTTCTCCCAGGCACTGAGAATACCGGTAAGTGCTGTCCTGTGAGGTAACTATGGATCCGTGATTTCCCTCAGAGTTGAAGAATCTACGTGGAGATTATATTGAAAGGTAAGACACCAAATTCCCATCTTTGAAACAAAGTTGTGCCAAATATGAAATGTTACTTTCCCTTATACTTTTCTTAGAGTGATCCTACTCAATGAAAAGTAAATCTTGTTGCTATATTTGATGATTTTATTACATATATAGTGATCTTATTATATATATTATTATATATATTATGTTATATATATTATATATATTATTATATATGTATTATGATCTTATTATATATAATGTTATATATGTACACACAAACATGTATATTATATATTTCTCTATTCTAATAAATTTTATAACAAAGCATCTAGCCAGTCTTTTTAAACGTCTCATAATAATAATTAAAAGCAACTATGTATGTATATATATCATCTATTTTTCTGTTTTTATTTATCTTCATATACTTTGAAATAGCTAATTTTAGTTAGACAGTTGTTAAACCAAAAATATATAGAATTTCATAACAGAGAGAAATGTTTACATTTTTAGGTAAACCTTATTGTTTTCAAGCTGTAAAAAATGATATTAATATATTTGTTAATCAATAATGATACATAGTCATAGTAAACAAAATAAACTGTTTTCTGAGAATTTATGCTTTTTAAATCTATTTCCTACTATATTTTATATCATTCATTAGATACTATGCTTTCAAAGCTAAACATTTCAAAATAATTTTCTTTAGGTGTGTGTGTGTGTGTTTGTGTGTGTTTTAAAGTTTTTCTTCAGACAAAACAAGCTTAAGATATAAGTTAAAGATTAATAAACTGTTACTAGGTCAGGAGTAATATGCCTGTATTCCAGATATATGCTGAAGTGCACATATGTATTGTTGTTCATGGAGTCTCAGAAAAGCAGAAGAGTGTTTTGGTATTATAGGTGTAACATCATCCTCAGACCTAGCTACCTAGATGATCTTAACCTGGTTTCCCAAATGGTTTGGGAAAGTAGATAGAGAATGAACCTACTATAAACAATTTGGCAAGAGGTGACTGACAGATCTATGTTAATAACCGTTATCACTTATGGCCAGCATCATAACTAAGTGCTGTATTTGTATTACCTTCTATAATCCTCAAAAAGTACTTTGACATTGATAAAACTATTTATACGGCAAAGATGTAGAAACTGGTCCAAATCTGATAGTGAGTAGTAAATGACAGAACCAGGATTTAAGCCCAGGAAAGTCTTCCTCAGAGGCTGTGCTTCTTTCATGGCCCTTCATCTCCTAGCAAGCTGTAATTCTACTTTTGAGGTATTTTGGTTGAAATTGTCAATAGTGTCTGAATCTAAAAAGTTGAGGCCCATAGTTTCAAAGTGGGTCTCCGTTACAACATTTCGTCATCTGAAACCAACTTCAAAATAAATTAAAGTCATTCCTTTTCTCTTCTATATTTATTATCTGTACTTGATATCCTAGTTTTGAATACTACCATATGTCAAAATTTTATTTTAAATTCTACTCTCTAAGTGTATCATACTTACATTGATTATAAGTGTTGCTATAAGGATAATTTCTTTTCCCTTAATAAAGGAAAAGATCTGCAAATATTAAGACATTAGTAGTAGTAAGTTCTTGGATCACAATTTATGAATCACTGTAATCTTTTATTAAAATTGTATCGCCAGTAATTAACAAGTTATAAGTTTTCTTATCATAATAGTGGAATTATACTATGGGTTATAATCTAAAGCCTTACTTAAAGTCAGATTAACTCTATACTTATTTATTCTTAAAGCAACCATGTGATTTTTTTCAAAGGATAAGTATCAAGAGATCATCGCCTATAAAACAACAATTAATGCCTCTACTGAAAACTTTCTGACATATTTGTCTACTAATAAACTGAAATTCAAAGTGCAAAACACATTTAAAAAACCATTCTTCTCCACACGGTATTCCATTATGAAACTGCAGCAATGAACATGACATTAGTTGAACAAACATAACACTATAATCAAGCATCTGCTTGACTTCCCGCATTGCATACACAACAGAGATTTGTTATAGCTTTTTTTTTTTTAGTATTCTCAATAGGTTTCTGTGTTTATAAAGGTCCAGAAATTATCTTTGGAACCTATCCTCCATATGGCACTAGGAAATGTGGCATAAGAACTCTTCCGACACAAAAGATACACAGTTCTTTTTTTTTTTTTTTTCAAAAAATTGCTTTAAATACAAAACTATCAAACGACTGTTAGGACGACGTCAACTTCTGTTCAATCTCATCAAAATTGATTTAGTTGTCTGTATATGTAAACTTTAATTCTCAAAAATGCGCAAAGGCCAGCACATTTCTTTCCTCAAGTTCTAAATGTTAAACACAACTTAATTATATTTTTAATAGCAAATTATTTCAGATTTAGCATGTGTTCTTGTTCAGCACAGGGCCAACTGCATGACATTACTGAATCAACATGACCCAAATTTTGGTTCTTTTATTCACAAAAGAGAAATAAAACACAGATATCCCCTTTGCTGGATAATTCTTGTGTAGATAAGTGACCTGGATAGTTAAGTTTAAAAAATCTCATGGAAATTATATATTTGGGCATTCTTTGGGAAGATTTGCCAAATTGCATGATTTAACTCTTGTCTGCAATCTATTTTTCCTGTGTAAGCACAACCTGAGTCAATAATTGTTAAATAAGCTTATATTTAAAACATATTAAAGACACTTACAATGTAACCACCTTCATTCTATTTTAACTTCTTAAAAACTGCATTCTAAAATGCATTGAATAATATCAATAACAAATAACATTTATGTTTTAATGGGCTTATGTGCACACACATTCTTATTTTTGATTTTAGAAATATAGCCTTTAAAATATTAGAAAATATAAATCATTGCATTTAATTTGTACGTAATATCACTCCTAAATAACTTAAAGTTCTCCACCTTCAATATATTGAAACCAACTAAATAAACTGTCAATTACGTAAAACCCACTTGTTATGCAATACAGGGAGATTATTCAGACACCACACCAGCAAAAAGTAGTTTCTTCCTTACATGGGTAACAAAGTGATTAACTTGCTAGTTCAACGTGAAGGAATATATATGGTTCCAAGTACGTATGGTTTCTTAAATCTAGGCAAGACACATGGCCAGATATTTCAATTAATGTGTAGCAAGCTCACAAAATCAATTTCTTATCAGTCAAAAACACTCATACAGTAAATTTTATTTTCAAACCATAATCTCTAAATTAAATCTGTGTACCTAAAAAATACCGTACAGAAACTCAGTCATTGGGTTTTCTCCCTGATAGCATTTTCACAAATGGCACAAGGCTTTGTATGCTATATATAGCCTACACTGTTTGGTTAGATTCTAATCTTCCTAGAGAACGTCATTATCTCTTTCCATGGCAAATAAAGGACCAAAGTGTTAATTTCCTCCTTAAAGTAAGTACTAGGTTTGAACAGTTTTGACATTCTATCTTCCAGCAATTTATCTGGGAACTTTTAAACAATTATAAAGAGAATCTCTGAATCTGTATACTTATCCAGACTTCTTGGTAATAGAAATTAATTATCTAAGAATATAAAATTGTGGGGAAAATCATGTTATTATAGAAAATAGTGGCACTTTTCAGTAAATCCGTATAAAGGGACTTTGTAGGAATTGAGCTTGTCTGACCAATGACACTCAAGATAATCACATTTTCAATGAAAGCTCTTTGACTTGAATATAAAATACAATCATCTGTTATATTCAGGTTGAAGTTCTTTCTGTATATTCCAATTTCTTTACACTGAATCTTTTTTCTCCTAATATCCTCATTCTTACCTTACTCACACTACACACGAGACTATAGTAATTTAAGTGTTAGTACCTTTTCTCTATACTCAATGGTAATGGACCAAAATAGTTAAAGGAACTGAAATATTTCAATAGCCTTGCCTTAATATTTTAATATTCAGAAAATCACAATTTCCATGCCAGATAAATGTGCTGTGTTCGCTGTTTTTTAACATTGCAAATGTTTGAGATATTTATATAAATGCTATATACACTACCCAGTGGTGTTCTCTCTTGCAACTGACTAATAAATTATACAAATCTATTGTAAATTCAGATCGTTGGGACCAAGATGATGTTTGATGGTTGATACAGGATATAAAATTGTATCTCAAGCAGACAGGAAACAGAAAATTATCTGAGATAATACATTTAGAGTTGTTAAAATCATTTTCCCACAGCCTTCTAAACATGTAATCTTTTTAGTTGATTCCAGCACTGTCAAATGGGATAAGAATCTCTTCTAGAGCAAGAAAGTGAGTCAGTCTAGGGAAGGGTTAAAATACATTAAAAAAATTTTTTTTGTAGATAGAGACAATAGTTTCTTGATAATCTTTATATTTTGGAAATATCAACATTCTAAGGAAATGATTTAAAGTTACAGAGAGTTAAGAATATTTCTTCCCTTTTCATGTGATCATTTATTCTATTTTAATCAAATTTAAAGTTTGATTAAAAAAAATGAAACAGTGCCTCACTTTAAACACATTAATGCAAACCAGATAAAACTTCATCTTAAATGGTTAACTAAATAATAAACACAGTTTCATATAAAGTTGTGTTTAAAAAGGTCAGTTCATTAGAAGGAGCAATAAATGAGGCAGGTGTTTTCAATAACACATAAACTAAAATTCTTTTTTTGCAACTTAAGAAAGAACTACCAAAGTACTCTTATGATTAAAAGTAAAAAGATCAGTTTTTTTTAAAGTTTATTTAAATTTTTTTTAACATTTATTTATTTTTGAAAGATAGAGTGAATCAGAGCATGAGCAAAGGAGGGGCAGAGAGAGAGGGAGACACAGAATCCAAAGCAGGCTCCAGGCTCTGAGCTGTCAGCACAGAGCCTAACGTGGGGCTTGAACACATGGACTGTGAGATCATGACCTGAGCCGAAGTCAGATGTTTAACGAACTGAGCCACCCAGGTGCCCTCAAAATATCAGTTTTTAAGTGCCAGTATTTTCATACTTCCTAGGATTTTTGTAAAAAAAAACGCATTTTTGATAACATAAGACACAAAAGGAAATACCACAGTCAACATAAATAACTCCTGGGATTTAAACATGAATACCAGGAGATCGTCCTCAAAACTAGGGGATGATCATGAAGGATTAGTGCCAAAATTGCAAATGACCCTGCCTAACACATGCTGCTTCCTAACTCATGAAAATTCTCAAAAGTGCAATAAATAAGTTAATGAACATTCAGTATTGTATGGATGATCCTCAAAATAAAGTGGGAAAACAAAGATGTTATGGAAAGAAGTATGTGAAGTTTATGATGTTCACTGATCACACAAATCTTCCATATGGCTATATTGGACACCATGTATAGCAAAATATTTGTGATGGGATCATACCTAAGGTAACCTTGCTATATCAGCCTTTTACAATGCATAAAATTCAATGAAATCTAAGCACAGATTCGTACAAGTAGAGATATCATTCATTGCAATATCTTAATACATTCAGCATAGGGAAGGAACAATAAAAATAGTGCACCAACCTGTCAGAGTAGCACCTGAAAAATAGTCCATGATATTTTATATATTGGATCCAATTTTGGTAGTTTTCAAGGGTACAATCAAGAATAAAAACTAGTCACTGTCCCCAAACAGCCATTCCCTCAGGTACTATTAAAAAGCAGGTAGACCCCATCCAAACTTACTCCAACATTACGTATTAATGCAAAATAAAAAGGAATTATGAAGAGAACATGAAAACATGAGCAATTATTCTTAATAGATAGAAATGAAAAAATCTTCCAAAGAGAATGACATGTACTGTGTCTTACACAATGAGTCTCAGCTTATAGTATTTCCAACATGGAAAGTGCCCAATTTCTCCCCTGAGCACAAACACAGTTGGTTATCCCATCCCATTTGTTGGGCATGACACAAAGGTACTTTGATGCCTATAAACACAGGTAATCCTCAGAAAGGAGAAATTTGGTCCAGGTTTCCAGCTGAGAGGATTGCTCTGGTCAATTCCATTCTCACTGTCCCTGGCTCATCACATATTCATAAACACACAATCATCAATGTACTTTTGGAATTGCAACACAAAGACACGTTCCATTTGTAGCATTTTGTTCCAGATGTCAGTTAAATGGTGATTATAAAAGCACATGAATCACAACCCTCTTACCCACAAAATGGATATGCACACCATCTTATTCAAAGGGAGGTAGTCTCAATAACATATAAAAGTAGCTAAACCTCTCCAATAGGAAAGCAAATATAAAAATCAAGATTTTATAGCCTTCTTGATTGTTTTTAATGGTTCAAATCACTCCGCTACAGTACTTAACTTTCTGGTTGCATTATATTTAATAGCTTACCTTTCAGCACTGCAATAGTGCAGTGCTCCTGAAGACTGGTCCAGAAATTCCTTCCAAGAGTGGAAGGTACCAGAGAAAACATGGAAAATAAGTTTCACCTATGTGCCAATCCCTATTCATTTGTAGCACCTGTCTTGAGAGGAAATTTGAGGTCACATCCTGGCTCAGCAAGAAAGAGTATCAGGATGTGTTATGGCCATGAGTCAGAGGGAATGGAGCAGAAAGAGGAGATGAAAGCATTGCTTGCCTAGGTCATGCCAGCTCCAGAGATCAGAGTTAAAAAACAAACAAACAAAAAACAATGAAAAGTGTACTGAGTTCAGAGGCAAGAGACCAAAATCTCTGTTTCACTTTCAGGTTTCAAATAAAGCCCCAAATCCAGGCTATTTACCTCAAAAGTGATTGAACTGGGAATTAACTACAGTTCAAATACATGTCTCACAATAATAGACCCACATAATTTTAAAACCGGAATAGACATTGATAGTGAGCCTGGTGAAATCTGCTCATTTCACAGAGAAACAGGCTCAGATGCACTTTGTGACTTATCATGAGAATCCCAGATGAACTGGACTAGAATATTTAAAACAAGTTTGGAAACCCTGCACAGCAATATTAGAATTTATATCAGAGAATCTAGTTACGAGGCCATGGCATAACAGGAAGGCTCCAATTTATAGGGCTGGGTCTTAGCTACTGCAATACAAGGATATAAGGGGTGGATCTAACAATGGGAACTTGAAAAATAAGACCTTGATTTAGAAATTACTTTTCATGCCCAATTACTTTTCTTGATTTAGAATTACTTGATTTAGAAATTACATGCCTGGGTGGCCCAGTCAGTTAAGCGTCCGACTCTTAATTTCAGCTCAGGTCATGATCTCAAGGTTGTGGGATCAGGCCCTGAGCGGCGTGTTGAGCATGGAGGCTGCTTGGGATTCTCTCTCTCTGCCCCTTTCTCTCTGCCCCTCCCCCACTTGTTCTCTCTCTCTCTCTCTCTCTCTCTCTCTGAAAATAATAAATACACTTAAAAATTAGTTTTAAGATAACGATTAAAATCACAGGACTTTTAAATATACTCTCCCTCCCTTGTTAGGGCTACAATTCGTCTCAGAAAAGTGATGAAATGAAGTAGGGGTTAAATAAAAGTAGACTAACGAAGAAATGAGGCTCAAGAGTTTGACAAAAACTTCTCCTGTAGTAGGCATCTACATTTTTAGGCTGCTCGGCTCATCTATTCACTCTCCTGATGGCCACAGCCACCCTAAAGTCCTTTCTCTCTCTGTCCCTATGATCTGAAGAGGTCCTCACCCTAGGCTCCAGGAATGGAGTAGCCCGATAGCCAGTATTTCCATTGTTATTTAAGGACATGAAAGTAACAACTTGAATGTATGAATAAAAGTGACAATGTGAAGTAAATGATACTCCTCTTTTATAGCAGGATATCAATCAATAGACATCGAAGCTGAGAAGGCTTCAATAGGCAATAAACTGAGAAGTGAAGGCATAAACATATTTTGTAGAAGATAGGTTGGATTAGAGGGCTCTTTTAATTAAAGACTCATGTGTGTCTTAAGCTCTGGGAAATTGTCAGACCTTTTATTATTTCCTTTGCTAAAGTTTGTCTTATCCTTTCTTCAGTAAGACTTCTATTACATGGATGTTAGGTTCTCCATGTCTAGTCCTGTTTCTCTGTTTTGTTCTCATAATTTTTGTCTTAACTTTTAGTTCTGCAATTCCTGGGTTATTTTTTTTACCACTTTTTTACTACTATATGTTATCAATTCAACTTGGGACTAATATTGATTAAATGATAAATATACTTTATTGGAGGAGAAAAATACATTAGGTGTGTCTGGCAGGAACCATCAAAAGTATGAGCAGGTTAATTCAGGAAATCACTTGGGAAAACAGACAATATAGTGAGACTGCATAGGGGTTCCATCGCTATATTAATGACATTATAATGTGAAAACCACATTAGGCAATTAGGATCAGAAAACACATTGGCTACCTAGTTTCACGTTGAGATAAAGCATGGGAAGAATTTGGGAGAGGTTTTGGCACAGATGAAGGAAAAGATCACAAAAGGGTGAAAACTGTGTTATAAAAAGGATGATTGTGTTGAGCTGATCAGCTCAGAATATCTTCATTTCTTGAGTCCTGATGTATCTTTCACTGATTTGTTAATAAATTTGATATTTATAACCTCCCTGTTCCTCCTGTCCCCTTGGTAGGGGTGGAAACCCAGGAATGGAGACTATGCTCTCAATCTTCTGGTGACTTTTAAACATTGGCTTTCATTCCTGACAATTACAGCTATTGTCTTGATGCCTCTTGCTACAAAATGAGAGCAAAAACAGGGGATAAAGGTAGGAGGAATTGAGCAGCACAAAGGTTTAAAGACATATTGAAGAAGAAAATTTTTTGTGGTATGATAATTTTTCTGTACACAGAAGCCTATTCTACTTGTTTTTGTTTGTTTGAATGCAAACTTTTTCAGAATCTCTTTGAAGATATAAGCTAGACTTTTCCCTTCAACCTCTTTTCTCTTCCTAACAGTATCATTTTCCAGGCCGATTGTTCTATTTATTCAACTTTGTGCTTTGTATTATTGGCTCTTCTCCAATGACTGATTATTCTTAAATGATCCTCATGTTTTTAAAGAGCAATGTTGATTATCTCAGGTAGCTTGGCCCAGGTTTTGCCTGCCACCCATTACAACCTCCTTAGTACATACAAGACAGTTCAGAATTCTCTATATCTGTGGGTGGAGGGGCAGAGCAATCTCCAAGAATTATTCCTGGTGGCATAGATGGGGTATAGGCAGAAAGGTGACATCAATTTTTACTCTCAACAATTCCTTTCAGGCGGATGCCAGAGTTCCCTTTAAGAGATTTTTTTCTTGGCTTTATTTGGGCTCAAATGCCAATGGGGAATAAGGAGCCCAATCAGGGTAACCTTTGGAAAATCACATCTAACTAAACCAGTCACCGAGACTGACACTTCCTTTCTGGGAAGGGTATAGGATATCACCACAAGGAAGAGCTGCCATTTTTGCAGAAGCCTGCTCTGATTCTGCTTTGAGAAGTTCACTCCTAATTTATAGAATTCCCGTGCCCATCCTCCTCACCCCAATCTCACTGGTTGTATTGTCAATACACTGGGTTTTAAGGAGGTCGATGAACAGGAGTTAAACAACTTTATCTGATCTATGAGTTTCATCAAGATATTGAAACTTGTAAATAGTTTTAACTTGCCTGCACTTATTCCTAAGGTATCTTACGTATATACACCTCATACTTTTTTGTTTTTAATCAATTTCTTTGATAACGTAGTGGGTAAAAAGCAGATTCAAGGTGGGGGCAACGACCAAAATAATTCATTTATGTCTCAGGGAGATTCAGTTTTCTTATTTGCACTTACTTCACAGAGTAGCTTGAAAATTATATAAAGCAATAGTTTGAATGTGCTTTCACTGGAAAATTATTTAATCTATAAATTGAGGGTAATACTAGACCTCATTTCAAAGAGTTGTTATGAGGATTAAATTTATAAATTCATGTAAAGTGCTTAGAGCAGCATTTAGCTCACAGAAAGCACTAAAATCAACATCAATATTATTACTCTTTTTGTAAATAAACTGTAAATATGAAAGTTACTTCTTTAAGCATGAAAAAAGCCTAAATAAGGAAAAAGAAATAATGGAAAAATGGATAATCAGGAGACTGGATAATTTGCTTCTGAAATAAGCAGGAGTTGGCTGTAAAGTATGCTGATGTCCTATAAAGCTGGGGCTGTAGATAACTGACACGCCCCAGGACACAGGAAGTATCAATTTAGCAACATAAAGTTTGCGATCTTAAAATGCTGACAAAAGATCAGAGCTACAGTAAACAAAGCAGAAAAACTTGAACTCGGTGAGTTACTTCGTGGAATTGAAAGTGCTATCCCTATGATCCTTTTGTTCTTATTTCTACCAGTAGTTTTCTTGAAAAGCACAGAGGATTAAAATGTATGAAAATTCCACATTGAGAGCACAATTTCCATTTAATTTTAATTTCCTAGCAGTTCCTAAAGATATGGCTGAACAGAGAGTATAAGATGGTATAGCTGCCATGTTCACTCTGCATGCAAAATGAACACTAATTCTAGAAAAACAATATCCATTTCCATTTTTATTGATGCCTTAGCATCAGCACATATCATAGGGCGCGCGCACACACACACACACACACACACACACTTATACATAGATATATACATACTTTGTGAACTGATGTTTTAGCCTGGAACAAAAAACAAAAATGGCAGTCTTAACTTAGAAAAAAAAATCAGGACACTAATAATGTCAAATCAGATGGTAAGTCTTATTTAGAATTGATTTAACTCAGAATTTTGAACAACTCTTTGTGATTGTTTAAAAGAACTC
Organism: Felis catus; assembly: GCF_018350175.1. NCBI lineage: Eukaryota > Metazoa > Chordata > Mammalia > Carnivora > Felidae > Felis > Felis catus. The sequence continues at coordinate 66,208,599 of NC_058375.1, forward strand.
AGAAGCAATGTGTTTATTGCTAATTCTCTATGCTGATATTACTTTTCTGATTCTAAATATGCAATAAATCCACCTAGATAATACTGATTTAAAATGATTACAGGGTGTCTGGGTGACTCAGTTAGTTAAGTGTCCACCTCTCGATTTTGGCTCAGGTTATGATCTCATGGTTCATGGGACCTAGCCCTGCATCAAGCTGTGCCCTGTCAGTGAGCAACCTGCTTGGGATTCTCTCTCCCTTCCCCTCTGCCCTTCCCCAACTCATGCCCATGTGCTCTCTCTCTCTCTCATAAATAAATAAATAAATAAATAAATAAATAAATAAATAAAAGATTAAAATGATTACAAATAAAAGAGATTTTTACATGAAGAAAACTTGTCATGATATTTCAGTACAAATTACTTGAAAAAACCCAAAATCATATGTTCATATTAAAACCTCTTTTAAGATCTCAAAATATTTCTTAGTTTGTTATCTCATTACTTCTGATAATTATCCTGTGCAATAAACATGAAACAGGATGATTTAAAAAAATGATTTCTGAAACAGCCTGCAAAAATGACATTGTCAAGTCAGATGAGATAAGTGTTTATTTATAAAATTGTGCAGCTTATCAACAAAACTCAAATGGCACAAGTAGCAGCCAGGACCAGCACTTTCATTTTCCCTGCCTTCATTTCCCTCCCTCTCCCTCTTTCTCTCCTTCTTATTGCAATCCCTAGAGGGAGGCGGCTCCTGATTTATACATAATATTTAAATAATATTTGAACAATCAACTGGAGGTTCTAGATGGAAGAAAGTTAGATAACTCCAAGATTCATTTTCCTTCATATGTGATATACTAATAAAAAGCATTGAGGAAGCAAAGTTTTTATTTTTTGGTAAAACAAATGCATTTTTACATACTCCTGATGATCTTCTTAGGTACATGAATACGAATACAAACTTGAAAAAGTAGGAACTCTAATGTGCTTCTAGACAGTCATGTATCAGATGTATTTAAAGTGAAGTACATATTTCCTTGGGATGTCTTGTACTGAATGGAAATGTAACCTATTTAAGAAATGACAGTCTAAATTAACCCAAGGCTTACATTCCAGGATGCGTGATTTTCATGAACTTCCTCCAAATAAATAAAGTGCCTTTGCCAATTCCAGAAATCCTTTTCCTTGTACTAGAAGTATGACCTCTTTCGTGTGTTGACAAGAAGAGGGTTACACATTAGAGAGAACAAACTCTACCACAATAATTAGGTGGAATTTCCTCAAAAATATCCACTTCATAAGATGACAAATTCCTTCAACATATAAGAAGAAAAAAATAAAAGCATAAACCATTTTAACACTTTCCTTAAGTTTACATTGTATTTTAATTTTTAATTCTTTAATTTATTTTGACAGAGCCTGCAGTGTGCATGCACCCCCTCCTGAGTGGGGGAGGGGCAGAGAGGGAGAAGAATCCCAAGCAGACTCCATGCTGTCAGATGTGGGGATTGATCTCACAAAACCTGAGACCATGACCTGAGCCAAAATCAAGAGGCAGATGCTTAATTGACAGAGCCACCCAGGTGCCCCACTAAAAATAGAATTATTTTTTAAAGGAAAAGGAAAAAGAGGACTTGCATCATTTAAGTTTTGCTGATCACGTGTCTATTATGGAAATTACCAAACTGTCTTTTGTTAAATATTTAAAACTGCAGTTATTTTTTGTAGGAGATAGTTTAGATAGTATATCTGTGGCAACTGGTGATACACGATGTACAAACACATGCACACATTTTGTATGCTCTGCATCTGTTCTGATGACATTCGGTTTGCCCATTTTGATAAGCATCCTTTCATTACTAAAAAACAAGCTATTATGGAAGAAAATTACATGTCCTTGGTACTTATATTGTAGCCTGGGCAGAATGATGCTAGCAGATTATTCTAATGGATATTTCTCCCACATTCAGAACGTGCAGACCATTTCTTCTTCCAAACTCTTAGATAACTATTGCGACATTGTTCTCTCTACATTTACTATTGTCACAATGCTCTTTAGTTTATTATGATATTCTCCCAGCTGAATTTTGCAAGCATATATATGGCTATTAGATAATGAAGAAAACTGTTTTTTAAGCATAGAGTATGTCTCCCTGAGTGCAGGCACTGAGACTTCATTATTTCTTATAAAGTGCTTGCGATGTTATTCATAACAAGCATGTCCCAAGCTATGAAAGATTTTTATACATGCATACACGATGTCAATTATATCTTTCCTGACCTTTCTTTTCCTTATCTGGGGCAACTCTTTTCTTACCCATTCTGACTCCATGAAATTTCCCCAAACACAGCACCACTTACTGAGTTCAGATGGGAGTAGGAAGAGAAAGTCTACTACCTTCTTCCTGATGCCCACACCCAAACAGGCACTGTACTGCATCCTTCCCCTTGCTCTTGCTTCTTACCTCTCCCAGCTCAGTTTATTTCAAATCAAGCAATATCATGTTTTGTACGTACACAGTGATTCTTTCAACTTTTCCAACCTTCCAAATTACTGAGGGGAGATGGGATGTGTCACTTTTTAGATTTATAACTGTGTTCCAGAGAGTAACCAACACTATGCTGAGAAGCAAAACATATAGCAACAATATTTGTTTAAAAGACTAAAATAATCCTAAATTTTAGGAAAATATCATCAACAATTTCAAAAGCCATTAAATATATCCCCAACTTTCTACACTTCTCCAGCTTCTGCCTTAAAATACACTCATTGTCAGCATAAAGATAAGTGTGTAAATAAATTCATGTTAATACCTCAGTAAGGTTGTCGAAAATAAATAATTCCTATTCAAATGATACTATTCAAATGATTTAAAAAGCTGTACTACACTAATCTAATTACATCAGCTGATTAGTAATACTAGTGATATTTTTGGTAATCTAGAGAAGGTTGAGATCCCCAGGGTTTGAGTCCTAGCTTTATCACTGTAGCCTTGGGACACTGGGAAACTCACTTAAGCTTCAGAGTCCTGCTTCTCTCATATGCAAAAAGCTATAACATTGAGCTTAACAAACTAGTTATAACCATTCAAAATGGTGTTTGTAAATAAAAGACAGCATCCATACATTTTATTTCAAAAGCTTATGAAAATTAAGATATATTGGATAGAAGTGACATAAACTATAAGAATTGTACAAAGTACTATTGGATTTTTTTCTTTTCTTTTATTATTATTTTTATTATTATATATATATATATATATATTTTTTTTTTTTTTTTTTTTTTTTTTGAGAAAGAGAGAGAACAAGCAGGAGCAGGGAACCCAACTCAGGGCTCAATCCCATGACCCTGGGATCTTGACCTGGGCTGAAATCAAGAGTTGGAGGCTTAACCACCTGAGCCACTCAGGCACCCCAGTACTACTGTTTGTATAGGTTGGGTTGACCTTTGCTAATTCATTCTTATTCTACCGAATGGGGTCATCTTTCTAATATACACTATTTATCATGTAACTTAGCTACTTAATACTTGTCAATGGCTCTTTTTTTGTTAAGAGAAAAAAATCCATATCTTGACACCCACACTTAATTCCCACTGACCCCCTCAGTTAATATGCCCTGTGATATATACATCCAGAATGAAATACTTGGGGCTCCCTAAAATATACTACACATGTTCAACTTCTAGGCCTTTGTTACTGCTGATTAATTTTGCCTGGCTTTGTCACTTTGTCAGTCTTAATGAATCCTATTTATTCTTTGATTCTCAGCTTAAATGTCACCCCCACTTGGAAAGCTACCCTGCAGTTGATTACATATCTCAAATTTACCTGTATTTGCATATTTTATAACACTGCATCAAGTCGTTAATATAGTTCTGAAGCTGTCCCTAGATATCCTGGAAATCAAGGACAATTCCTTATCTATTACTTTAATCCAAGGGCATAGCAGTATTTGTTAAGTAGAGGTCTTATGGCAAACATAGTGAGTAAGAGAACAGGCTCTGGAAACAGACTTATGCTGAAATCTCAGCTCTATTACTTATTTGTTGTTATCACTTGTGATATTCACTGAACTTTTCTAAGATTCTACTTTTTTATAGATAAAATGAGAGTAACAACAGATGAAGGTGTTGTGCTAATTAATATCTTAGATATTAGCTATCTTGATGTGATGGTGATAATGATGATGATGACAATGAAAATATTCAATAAATATGTGTTCAGTAAAAAGATGATTAAATGAAATAAAGTCACTAGTATGAAAACTTGTTTCAGGGCGCCTGGGTGGCTCAGTCGGTTGAGCGTCCGACTTTGGCTCAGGTCATGATCTCAACGTTCGTGAGTTCGAGCCCCGTGTCAGGCTCTGTGCTGACAGCTTGGAGCCCGGAACCTGCTTTGGATTCTGTGTCTCCCTCTCTCTCTGCCCCTTCCCTGTTCATGCTCTGTCTCTCTCAGATTATCAAAAATGAATAAACATCAAAAAAAAAAAAAAACCCACTTGTTTCTATGGGACTAGGTTATCCAAATTCTAAATGACTTGTTTAAAACTAGTTCTTGCAACAGAGTTCATTTAAGTGAGGTCTGGTTACTACCATAACATTTATTTGACAGGTCTCTGAGGGAGCCAAATTGGATGGAGATGAGGAAGATGATGGTAATGATACCAAAAAGAAATTTATTTTCACTCTTCAAGAAGTAGCCACCCTTTATAACAAAACTGTTGTCTGGTCATTTCTTATTGACCTAATACCAATTTTAGAGAAAGATAGGAAAAGTGGGAAATCTCTTCACAGATGAAGAAAGCCAACTGTTCAAACCCAATATATAATCTAGACAATTCAGCGGTTGAGAACATAGTGTTTTAACTCTAAAACGCATGTTAAATATACTTACTGAAATAAATTTCAAAAATCTACCAATGAATTAATAAAAGGTGCAAACCACTGTTTGAACAGTTTTAAGAGGACATTATAAGCCTCACATAGTGAATATTAAGACAAGTGAATTTATTTATTTTATTTTTTTATTTAAAATTTTTTTTCAATATATGAAGTTTATTGTCAAATTGGTTTCCATACAACACCCAGTGCTCATCCCAAAAGGTGCCCTCCTCAATACCCATCACCCACCCTCCCCTCCCTCCCACCCCCCATCAACCCTCAGTTTGTTCTCAGTTTTTAAGAGTCTCTTATGCTTTGGCTCTCTTCCACTCTAACCTCTTTTTTTCCTTTCCCTTCCCCATGGGTTTCTGTTAATTTCTCAGGATCCACATAAGAGTGAAACCATATGGTATCTGTCTTTCCCTGTATGGCTTATTTCACTTAGCATAACACTCTCCAGTTCTATCCATGTTGCTACAAAGGGCCATATTTCATTCTTTCTCATTGCCACGTAGTACTCCATTGTGTATATAAACCACAATTTTTTTATCCATTCATCAGTTGATGGACATTTCGGCTCTTTCCATAATTTGGCTATTGTTGAGAGTGCTGCTATAAACATTGGGGTACAAGTGCCCCTATGCATCAGTACTCCTGTATCCCTAAGACAAGTGAATTTATAACATTCTTTAAATGAGGGATTTGTTAAAAAGAACTTGAAAAAAAAAGTGCCATTACAAATTCTGTTCTGTGTGAAAAGAAATTACAGGCCAAAAGATCTTGCAGTATTTTTTTTTTTCCAACAAAAAGTTTTTTCTGCCCTTCAGCTGGCTATTGACTAAGGCAGCAGGGCGGGGGTGGGGGGTGGTTGGGGAGGAAGAGTGCATTGGATAATGGAAGATGTGTTAAAAAAAAACATTAAAAAGATGATTATGATCTGGTTAGCTGCTGAAGGTCCAAATTGTGAAAAATTATTGATGTTAATGATGGTAATCATGACAGTTGAAAAGAATCTAAATAACAAAAAGGCAGCACCACTTATGAAGTATCATAGTGCAATTTGTAATGATTAGTGGAAAAGCACACTAATATATTCGATGCAATATTTTGAAGGTCACTCGACTATCAACTTGCTATAATGCCATTCAATTAAATACACAGTAAAAATCTAAGATTATTTATAGAAAGAATTTCGTAGTGCTTGTGGAATAGTATATTACAAATCCTGGCTGTGTGTACAAGCAGAAATGCCTGATCTAATGCACCATTAAGCAACTGTAGCTTTGCTCTACATTTTTTAAACATTAAACTAATTATGATGAGGTCTGGTCTTACTAAGAACTGCATATTTAATCTTTTTTAAGAGCCTATCAAATTGAATCACGAGATACAACTTGTTTACGCTATAAGCAAACACATGCAATATTAACAATGTACAATATCCTGGCTTAATTAGAAAAAGTCCATGTTATCTTAAATACATTTAGGAGTATAATACCACATAGTTCTAATTTGAAGTTGTCATTTAATTATATTTTAAAACTAATTTATATGACTTGGAACTGCTTCTCTCTCTAATACACAGAATGTTTTTCCATTGACCCAGTTAAAACTAGATTCTAGTAAAAATGAAAGAGAGAAGAAGGATAGAGTGAGGCTTGAAGGAAGAGAAAGAGTGGCAGTTGAAACCACAGACAAGAAGTCACTGAAATATGATTTTCGGACAAGGTCCTGTTTATCAAATCAGTGGGCTGAATTGCACCCTGCTAGGACCTTTTCTACCATTCTTGCTCTGGATTGTAGCCTCAAGTTCTATAAGTGAGATCTACTTTTTCAGAAAAGAATACATTTTCAAAATTCTCTCTTTCTCTCTCTCTCTCTCTCTCCAGGGTATCATGCAGGATATACAGGCAAAACACTTGAATCTCTTAATATTATCCTCAAATTTAAGTAGTCAGGTAGTAAAGAAAGTACCCGAAGGCAACACATATCCATATAGCCTGGACTTCATGAACTCTGTGTTCTTTCCTTTCCAAAGTTATTGACTCTGCTCTCTGCAACTTAGTTTTCCAGCTTAAGTTCAAGGACAATGTTCAATAGTTACACCAAAAATAAGATATACCTGGACTCCTCAAAAATCAATAATCAAGTATACATTTTCAAGTGGGACCTTCAAACTTGTTTAATTAATTAAGCTTTTTTTTTTTTTTAATCAATAGCTTGAAATCATACAGGTTAATGTAAAACACTTAATTTCTGGACAAGGGAAAAACAATCGTATCAGAATTTAATCTTACCAAAAAACCCAAAAGAGGTAATAAAGGTTGTTTACCTTCACAAATTGTGACACCATTTCCTGAAAATCCCATGTTGCAGTAACAGGCTTCAATTCCATTTCGTATTTCACATTTTGCATTTGGAAGACAAGGTGTCTTGGTGCAGTTCTGAGTGTAGGAACAATTCAGCAAAGTGGAAAAACCCACTATGGAAAATAGAGAAATATACCTTTTCAAAAAAAAAGTTACAAAGAAAAGAAAGAAAAAGAAAAGTCTCTCCCCTGCGCCCGCCCCCCCCATTGTTGAGTTATACTATAGTAAACACAAAAACCCTTCTTTCTTTCCATCTAGATAAATGGATTATGAGAATTTCCCAAGAGAGTATTTAGCTAACTAACAGCACAAGAGCAAGTAAGCAAAAAGATGAGCACTTTCTTCAATGTCAGTATTTATTGAGTAAATCTCAACAAAGCTATAATGTAGTAAACAACCCAGCTCTATACAGAAAAGAGTATTCCTAGATCACTGGACTCTTGGTTCTGAGACGAAATATTGTTAAAGGGGATTGCATGATTGTAAAGTGATTTCTTGCCTCTGGGAATGATTCTGTGCAGAGATCAAGGTAACTTGATGGTCTGGGTCTTGTCAAATTCAAATCTCTGTAATTTTTAAGATGAAGAGCAACATATCATAACATCAGGAGGACAAGTGCAATTATTGTTTTTTTCTGTAGCCTAATTTTCTTTTAAATCCTGCCTTTTCCATAGTAAAATTTATGCTACATGTTCCCCCAGTAGGAGAATTTAAGATAAACTCAACATATTGGTCAAAGATTGATCTTCTGGGAACGGACACCATACAAACACAACCAATAAAATGAAGCCTAAAAGAGAACGAGGATTTATTTCGGAGTAATTGAAAACAAAGTTGGAAATGGTATTTTGTGGGCTGTTAGGAAACGATAAGGAAAAGCATGGGCCCATCCTTTTTTATTGTTGTCCCAGGTCTTCTGAAGTCACACCTGCTTGAGGATGGACAGTCAGGAGCCATGCAAATCATTGTTCTTAGAACAGTCATCTGAGATAAACTGTCCTTATCTGGTAACAAGAGAGTGTTAACATTTGATTCTAAATCTCGGCCTCACATAGGGCTGGATATACTGTCTAAACCAGAATTAATTCAGCTGCAAAGATGTGATTTATAACCCTTCTGCACAGCATCATCCAAATGGTATTTTAAATGAACCCAAAGTCCGGGCTGGCAGTCCCCTTAAAATGCCAGGAAGCCTCCCACAAGCGTTACCGGGTTGGATTTCCCAAATTTCTTGAGGGGAGATCAGAAAAAAAAAAAAAAAAAGGTCAAAGGAGACGTTGGGGATTTTGCGGACTTTGTATTCAGGAATAAAAAGGTGACTTGGTCCCTGGGCCCTGCATATCCAATTCCAGAGTTGAAAGGCCAAGGAGAAAAAACATCCTGAGAAGTACCGCCGTCCACTCTTCTTGGAACCCGGGCCAAATCCGCTTGGCACGCGAGTTCCACCTAGGAAAAATCCCCTTCCCTGCAAGCCCCGGCCCCTCCGCGACCTCGCTGGGCACTCACCTAGGAGCGGGAGGAGTTTCATTGGCGGCGGCCGCGGTGCAGGCGGTGGCGGCAGTGCGGCTGGGTGTGCGGGCCGTGTCCCCGGGACGTAGCTGGGCGGCCGCGGCAGGGTCCCGGCTCCGTCCCCCGTGACGCGCCGCTTCCTCCGGACACTTTCCGGCCTCTTTTGTGTGAGCCTGTGGGTCAAGCCCTGAGTCTGCTGGTCACGTCCGGCCCCCGGCCGGTTGCTCCACGCCACCCTGACCTCCATCCCCGGCCTCTTGACCGCCGAGCACTCTTGCTGACCCTTGGAGGGATCATTGTGCCCCCGGGCTCAGCGTCCAGAGGGCCGCCCTCAAACCCCCAGCTCGGTAGACAAAACAAGGGGGCCGCCCACGGAGTGTCCCTCCCGGGAGAGCATCCAGGACCGCAAAGGTCGAAGGGGTACTTCCGAAGTTCCCGGACACAGCGTTCTTTTGTTCACGAGCACATTTCCATGAAGCCTTCGCAGGTAGGCTGAGCCCTGGCTCCCGACAATGGGACACTCCTGGCCAGTGCCGAGTCCTCACCTTGTTGGGACTCAGGGTTTCAGAGGGCAGAAGGATACCTTGTCTACAGGTGAAGATTGGGCTTCGGATGACTGAGCAAAGAACAAGCAGACAAACAAAAAAAGTTTCAAAAGTCCACGCGTTTGTTGGAACTCATCAAGTTGGTGCATCTTATTGTGTGTAAATTATACCTCAATAGCGTTGATTTAAAGAAAAGAAGTGACTGAAATTTGTGCCATCAAGACAAGCTATTTTTCCTTTACACAGCTGGGCACCCCCTTGTTGTTTCATTTACATTCTGTTTGATTTAACAAACATCTACTGAGAACTGACTTTGTATACAGAGTACAATCACCAAGAGGAGCAAGCCCTGCCTCCCCCCCCCCCCCCCCTCTGTGTGGGAACAACTAAAACCGGTCACAATGACACAAGTCACAACGACCTAAGTACTTAGGTATAAATATATTTCCCTGGCTCTCTACTGCATTTGCTTAGACCCTTTCTAGCTTAACTCCCACCAGGAGCTCCTGAGAGTGGGTCTGCAATAGATGAGGGAAATGAGGAACAGAGATAGTGTGTGAGTTGCCCGGTCCCACAACTAGTCTTAAGTGGCTGGTTTGATTCAAACCCAGGCTGTTTTGCTCCTGAGTTAGTGCTCTTAGCACCTCAGAAGGCTGTTGGAAAAATGAGGGGTCACCAGTTATCCATTATCGCTATTCAGGGAGTTTGTAAAGGTGATTTAAATGCCCCAAATGCCACGAAACATAAGTTTGGGGTTTTGTTCTACTGTTAATTGGTTTTCTTTTAATGATTACTCCCCCCCCCTTTTTTTTTTAACTAGACAGTGATTCAGTGAAAAAGTCTGGCAGCAGTCTAAATGAAGGATATTAAGGAGACATCAAAGGCAGGGAAGCCAGAATAGTTCAGGAAATAGACTACAAATGTTTCAACAAAGGTAGAGGTATTTGGATGAAAAAAAAAAAGGGGGGGGGGACAGAGTCCTGAAAGGCTTAAAGAAGGACAGATTGATGTCTGATTGACTAGTTCAGGCTGAGAGATATATTTGAGACACAGAGAGTAGAAAGGTTTTCAAGTTGTATGGATACAGGAAGGTTGGAACCATTCACAAAAATTGAAAAATAGGAGGAGTGGCTTTGTAGAGAAATAAATAGCGAGCTCAGTCTCATAATTTAAAATTTGAGTTGTTCCAATGGCCTGATTCCGTTTATGAAGAGTTTTCCCACAGTCATGGTATAGATTCATCATATGGAGTCATTGAACATACTCATCATTCAGAAGGCATAATAAATATAGAAATACATTGTTTTCTGAGACAACTTATAAACTGAAAGACAGTACCTACTTTTAAAATCATTGCCTTAAAATGGTTTGCTTCCTATGTCAGCCACACACGCTTACTCTTTACCCTTAAGATAACAGAAGATGAGCAAATAAAAATGATATATTATTCTTCTCTATACATTGTTTCAAAATTAACAAAATAAGTTAAAATTCAGTTTAAAAAATATTTTCCAAGCTTTCTTTTTTCACATGTGTATTTTTATAAAAAGTAAAATTGTATTTATATATCTTAAGAAAATGTAGGAGAACATAAGGGTGAACAGGAACTTTTAATGATGCTTACAGTTTAAGATTGCTCTGGTAAAAATCAAAATAACTTAAAAATTTATTTGAAGTAGTCTATTTTCTTAAGGAATAGATATAAGATAGTAACTGAATAATTTTGCACCCATTGTCTTTACATTACTAAAAAAGAAGCATTGAGAATTTTCAATCCAAGAAAATATTTCAATTGTGAGAGAAAAGTGTATTTTAAAGAAGTATTCTCAAAGAGATATAGTTTTAAGTTTTACATTTAATCGGTCATCTTCACTTGGGTACCACTGAGACATGTCTAACTTTTAAAAATATAGCAATCACTTAGAGCTTGACTTTAGCCTAAGTATAACACATGGAAGTTAAGTCATTCTAAGCTGCCTACCCAGTTGTGGTCATAATACATTAGTTTGAACCCTCATTCTGCAATGTGGGGTCTTAGCAAATTAATGGTTAGTTCTATCTTGGGTCTATCTATAAGATGCAGAATCAAACAGGCTTTCCTTGAAAAGTTCTTAGTCAAGTTAAAGTTTGCATTGAAAAGTATTCACCATGAAGATCTGGGTGTAGCTCAAACTTTGATCATGAATAGATTTTTTTAACCTCTTTGGGAAACAGCTCACCCATTATAACATGGAAATAACAATGCATGCCACATTAGATCACAATTGTTAATGGTCATTAATATACATGTCAGAACTCTCAGGCATTCCATACCTTTAATACTCAACACATCAAAAGATAGGAAATTCGTGCACAGTTGAAATAAAGACCTTCTCCAAAGGTGTATTTATCATGTGCAAAACGTATGCTGCTTCTGGACCTCCCTCATGAGGCCTCTGTGGGAGTTTCTAATTCCTATCCATATATGTTAACAGTGTGATTGGATTCTAAGTGTTTGACCAGCTCTGTGACTATATTCTAAATATTGTCATTACACATCATTTGATTTTTCTTGACTTAAGGAAACTTTATTACCAGTTTGTTAATTTAGGTGGTTCCTCATTCTTTTATATTATCTCTCTTCCCATAGGATTCTCAATAGGATTACAATTTACTAAACAGATTTTTCCACCACAGGTTAATTTTTAGTCAATCCAGCATTAACAACATATGCTTGGCAAAAGGGCTATAAAAAAAAAAGTAAAAACAAGAAAAAAGGAATTATGTGTAAGGATGGGAAGAGTAATCTGATGGCAACATGCAACACTCAAAGAAAAGCTTTACCAAAGTGGGACATCAGCCACTCAGTGTAAGACAACCTCTAGGAATGCGTACCGATTGGGTTTCCACAAGGTGGACTTCTCTGATGAGGATTCCTAACCTGGTATCTTAGAACTTGAAGGTAAGAAACATAGTTTTGCTTCTTTGTTTTCCCCTCCATGATACCTCATACAGTAACTTGAGAAGGATAGGTATACAATAAAAGTTTGTGCTGATTAAATGAGTTAATAAATTAATAAATATCTAGACCAATGAATAGTAAAATTTATCACAAAAGGAAATCTTTATTTTGGGAGATCAGCTAGAAATTGTTTGCCTCAAATGTCTTTTAGGCTTCCAGATGCATTTCATGTTATTGCAATCTAGCAGATGTAAATATTTTGAATTTAAATTTGAAGAGAAGTCCAGGAAAATCTTTAGTTATTTGTAGAGTAATTCATGGTTCTCAAACAATAGGGAACTATGTCTTTTTGTCTACTATTAAACTAATGGTCTTAAATAATCAATATAGAAATGCTACAATTTTAGGGGTGTCTGAGTGGCTCAGTCAGAAAAGCCTTTGACACTTGACTTTGGCTCAGGTCATGATCTCACAGTTTGTGAGTTTGAGCCCCCTGTTGGGCTTTGTGCTGACAGCACAGAGCCTGCTTATGATTCTCTCTCTTTCCTTCTCTCTGCCCCTCCTCCCTCATGTGTGCTCTCTCTCTCTCTCAAAATAAATAAGTAAACTTAAAAAAAATAATATTAAAAAACAAAGAAGTGCTATGATTTTCAAACTTAGCTATCTGGAAACTTGTGTCTCTCTAATCTGTATTGAATCTATTTAATGTCTGTCAATATTTTGTATGAAAATTAATTTTAATATTATAATAAACATTTCTACTTAGGCATTTTTAATACCCCATAACTATAAAACTCTAGTATTTTAAAAATGATTTAAAAATTGACTGTCTAAGGCTATGAATAGCAACACTTGACTAGTTTTAGGCTAATTTTTTTTTTTTTTTTTAGTGGAAGCGAGTGCAAAGAGCATCTGGTAATTTTCGATGTTGACTGGAAAGGAGATCTGAGTTCCTTCCCAGCCTGGTCATTCAATTGTTTTGTGACCTTCAGAAAACTCACTAAATCTTTCCATTATTCTGTTTAACATTTTTGCAAATGTCCCTGTTTTTTTTTATGATTCTTTCTCTCCTATGACTCCTATTCTTAAAGATTTATAAATTAGCACCAATGCTTAGGAACTGATTTTTTTAAGCCAGGCATTGATTTAAAAAGAAAGAAAGAAAGAAAGAAAGAAAGAAAGAAAGAAAGAAAGAAAGAAAGAGTAGTATACTAATTGTTTGCATTATAACTGACCTCTAAATACTTTATTAATGTATCTTCCTTTGTTTGGACTTTTTCCATGTTATAAAAATATTAAACTTAGCTATTTTTTTTAAAAAGTGTGGCACTTCTAAAATACAAATCATGCTAAAATCATCTTCTACTTAATATTGTTACACTTTTTAGCTATGCTTTTAATTAACATGTTGTAATATTGATTTAATCATAGTTGGTTCCTCTGCTTCACTGGGTTGTGCAGAAGAATATCCTAAGAAGTTACAGAATCCATCAGGATGTACAAATAATTTAAATTATTTCTTTATTATGTAATACAATGTACCTTACATTACATTTCATCTACTTTGTGTTCTTTGATCATTAGTTTATTATACCTTTTTACAATTCTCCATAATTGCTCAAAATTTTTAAGGAAAATTAAATATTGTAATTACATACTGTCAGCATATTTCAGCTGCTTGTTATTCACAATCATCCATTATTATTAACATGCATATTGAAAATACAAGTCTCTTGTTCAGATCTCTAGGGAGCATCATTGTTAACTTCTTACTACTTAGAGAATTACCTTTTTATTCATACTCTTTACTTTTGACTTTGTCACAAATCTTTATCTCAGACAAGATTTAATTTTCCTATTGTAATCTGTTATTAATAGCCTTCTATGAGAAAGGATTAGCTTAAAAATATAAAGTTATTTTGAACTCTAAATAAAATTCATTAGCTTATAATCATTTGTAATTTATCTCATTTTTAAAACTTTTTTTATGAAAGTGCATATCAGGTGGTCATAAGTTTTCCTCATATTTCTATGTATAACCATAAATGAATATAAATAGTATAAATAGTACTGTCTTCAACCAATTGCTAATATGATTTTGCCTAAACAGAAATAATAAGATAAATTTGAAGGTAACCATTACTCCCCTAAAAGTTATGGTGACAAAAAGGCATCATTGACACATAACTTATAAATTAACATTGTAAAGCAAGGGCTAAGGTATAGAGTTTAGTTCTCATATGTGTCTTAAAAATTATTCACAAACTAGTTGCACTACTTTCTCTTCCAAAATTCCTTTCTTTTACCATTTTTTTTTATTTTTTAAAGTAATCTCTACACCCAATATGGGGCTGAAGCCCGAGATCAAGAGTCACATGCTCTACCAACTGAGCCAGCCAGGCACCCCAAAAAATTCTTAAATAGCAATTTTCCAAATGTAATTATACCAAATTCCACTACAACTTTTCTTATAATATAATGAAAATTTTTAAATGATAAATAAAAATTGATTTCTTTGTCATATGAAATTACACAGTTTTATTCAATGACTTATAAGAAAATGATGAAAATCTAGAATGATGATCAGTTTTGGTGATAATTCTGAAAATAATTCTTTGTCTGAACTAACTTCTAGAGAGGGAAAATATTTAAAATAATGTCTTTTGAAAGTGAATCTTATCTGTGAAATGCAAACAAAGTTATGTAAGGTACAAAGAATAATTTTGTGGAAAAATAGTCATATCATTTTATTTTTGTGACAAATACAATTACTGAGCCCAGTACATAGGACAAATGAAGAGGTTTTTCTTTCATTAGGTGATATTCAGGTACTTATAAGCAATTTTGCAATGTAAATACATATGTTTAAAATGAAAAGAATTCTAAACTATAATAGTAATAACATTGTTTAGGTGTGAAATTGCTTAGCTCTGAAAGATAGAAGTTGTGGTTAAATTATTGTCAACATAGCTGACCCTTTAATCTTGAGGTTGAGATTTTATTTCGAACTATTTCCTCACTTTGTCTAATTAGATCAGGAGATACAAATAAGGTTCTAATGTAAGCAGTTAACATTTTCCTTGATCTGGGCACTTCCTCTCTTTACAGAAAAAAAAAAACAAAACTACATATAGAACATTTTCTTAAGTAGCTTTTATTTTATTTCTATTATATTATTTTGTAGTATTGGACAGATTTTTTAAATAGTTATTTTTCACTTTATTTTTAATAATTTCAGTATTCTGTCATTAGCAGTGTGTCTTCTAAATATGTCCCTCATTGCTCTCTTATTTGTGAGAATAAAAAAAAAATTTATACTTGTCAGAAAGTACTTTTGAAAACTTAATACAATGCATATCACTTTTTAAAATTGTGAGTCCTCTGTTGACCGTTTTCTTTTGGTTTTTGAAGGCTGAAATTAATATTATGCATTGTTTATTCCTTCAGTGCTAAGACTGTTAAGGTTGATGTGCACAATTTTTAAGTGATATGTCTTGTTTACAGTGTTCTGTGGTCCATTACTGTAGCATTTGAGAGGAACCATATGATTATGGTCTTAGAGGTTGTCCTGTAAATACACTAATTTTGTTCCATTTCCTTACTATCCTTGTCAATAGAATGTATTTTTCTTTTTGTTTTATTTTTTCCTAAAGGATTTATAAGGCTGTCAACAAAATGGATTAATTTTATACCTCTGCATCATAAAATGTTTGACCCTAACAAAGAGTTATCCTTGAATTTCAAGTGTACCTCATATTTTCAGTGTGCAAAAAGTTTACTGGGAGAAAAGGGGTCAAAATAATTAATCTATTCTTATCAGAATCTTTAAAACCTAGCTTCTTGGTTCATGTTGAGTGCTACACAGAATTGAAGAAATATGACTATGGTACAATAACTTGCCCAGATGTAACTTTTCTCATCCCAGTAATGTTACTGGAAAATCAAATCACTCTAGCACTGAATCATCTCCAAATATTATCCAGTAAAAACAATAGTTTACACAATGTGTCTAATATTTAACTAAGATACTGGGAACAATAGAATAGAATATACTTCTGAGGCGCCCTGTTGTATCTGGAGAACTGTGTTCCAGTTCATTTTTATCACAGCTACTATTACATCCTTATTGCCTTCTAGTGGCTTCGTATGCCAGGGGATATCAAACTTCTTCATCTTCTAAAGCCAAAGACATCGCTTCATCTACTTGGCCTGATATTCACGTGAGAACAGGAGGCTCAGCAGGGTCCATGTGTGGCTTTCCCACTTTTCTATGTGCCTGCAAACCAGTTGCAATGGCTTCTTTATCTCTCCAGTCCTCAGAGAAATTGTTTTACAGTGAATAGTTTTTCCTTTAAGATTAGAAAACACTATTCGAATTAGATGTTTAGAATCAGATTGAAAGAAATATATAGTAAGTTAAAAAGGGACAGCATGGAACAAGCTTCCATTCTGATGAGAAATACCTAAGACAAAGGCTCTTAGCATTACTCCAGGAGAGCTCACTCTGTACTTCCTTGGTAGTGTCATAGAAAGCTTAGATCTTTCATGAGAAAACACCCACTGACAGGTTAGGATATCTACATAAAGGTGGCTTTTTCTTTCATTTAAAGAAAATAACAAATAATTCAGATATTAATGTATTTCCCAATGTTGCTATCAGGTGTAACATTAGATATCCTCTATTCATTCATTAATTCTCCAGCCAACATTACTGAGTGTCTACTATTTGCCATATTCTCTGTAACACTGGAGATTCAAAATTACAGCATGACAAGCAGAAATATCCCTAACTCATCCTATAGGCTGATTCTGGATTTCTTGGACAATGAGCTAGCTGGGACTTGAAGATGCTCCTCTACTTTCTTCATCAGAAGGGGCCGTATCTAATTTGGCTTCCCATGGGGCCACAGGGTGCCCAAGTACTTTCCCAAACAACTCTTGTCAACAGTTGATATCAGAATTCTGACCTCTGTCAACCAAATTAACTGAAAATTCCTTCCTCTACAACTGACAAGGTTATTGTCCTACTCCTCACTACCAAAAGGGAAAGCAGGGCCCTCCCTACTGGGTCTGTACTTCATGCATAGCAGAGAGACCGGGACCAGCCGTCCCCTCTTGGAGGGGATGTGTGCCTTCTTGGTTATTGCTGAGCATGGGCTTCTGAGTTTACCTAAATAGGTACTGTTCAGGACACGCTGTGTCCTGGGTTTGGATTCCAGTGAAGGGGATTTGGCCCTCCATTCTCCCTTATGTTTTTTTAGAGTTTGTTTATTTATTTATTTATTTATTTATTTATTTATTTATTTAGTGAGAGAGAGAGCATGAGCAGGGAGTGGCAGAGAGAGAAAGGAGAGAGAGAGAGAGAGAGAGAGAGAGAGAGAGAATCCCAAGTAGGCTCCTCACAGTTCAGCACTAACCCTAATGCAGGGCTCAAACCTATGTACCACGAGATCATGACCTGAGCTGAAACCAAGAGTCAGATGCTTAACTGACTGAGCCACACACATAGTCCTGTTATCCCTTCTTATAGATAACCTGAAGAAAATAGCTTTTTCACAGGGAGGAAGACTCCTGGAAGCCAAGTAATCTGAATTTAGGTACTAGCTGCCTAACATCGGGGGTTGTAGGGCTTTTCGGAGCTTGTTAACTCCTCTAGGTGGCTGGGGTGGGAGAGAAAACTGCCTTCTGATGGGAGAAGAAGAATCCTTAATTCAAAGTCGCTTGCTAGGTATCCCAAAATGAATCCTCAGGGTAACTTTCAGGCAGTCCTGATCTTCTTACCACAAAACTAGACATGACATGTTACTGACCTCAGTAATTCATTAAGCAGGGATAAACCAACCATTTTAATACAAATAAATAACTGTCAGTATGGTACAAAGAATGTAGACTGCCATGAGGGTGTGGCAGGGACTGCTGGTTGCTTCCCTAACAAATATATTTTCCATCTTTCCTAATAATAGTAGCCTTTACTTGAAGCTGTGAACTTAGCCTACCAACATAAAAATTGCATTTTCTGATCGACCTTACAAGTGGTTCTGCTGAGACTAAGTTCTGGCTATTGGGGTATAAGCAGAGCTCTGGATTTTGCTTTTAAAGCCTTGTTTAAATAGCCTATTTTTTTTTTCTCCCTGCTTCTTCTTTCCTGTTACTTAAGACACTGTGCTTAAATCGGAACTCTAGCAGTTATCCATCAGGAGAAAAAGTTGCAGCCTGGGGATGGTGGAGTGATAAAACAGAGTCATCCCTGAGGACCGTAAAGCCAAAACCACCTGGGAGAACTGGCAAAATTGGCCATGCCTAGCCTTTAAGGTGAGAACAATTACCTCCTATCTTAAGTGAGCAATTGTTGTTTTGGGGATTTACTCTTAAGCATAATGTTTTTAGAACTATCGATGTTGGATTTGAGGGAGCTGAACATGAGGACAGTTTTGGCACATCAGATTAAAGGCGTGGCTACCAGGGCATCTGCAAGTGTATTCTTTGTACCTACGTAATGCTGGGCCTCCCCCTAATTTGCTTTTGCATCTAGTTGGTAATGATCAGAGACTGCCAACAAAGGAAGTCAGAGGCTCAGGTAGGAGTTAACATTAGGATAAGACAGGGGGCCCTGAACCACAGTTTAGGGAATTACATACCATACCACACACACACACACACACGCACACACACACACACATATGAATATATACATATATATGTATATGTGTATATGTATGTGTGTGTGCATGTATATTTCTATAGACACAAATAAAGCAACTTTTTGAAAGTATAACTTCTTTTCATAGCTAAATACAACAAAAATACTTAATATTAGAATCTTTACTTTCATGTTATTTTTTTTTTCACTAATTTATTGAGTCCAGAAATTAAAACAAAGTTAGGGTACATACGTATTTTTTCAATATTTATTATGAGATAATAACTTCAACATTAGATGTCTCTTTATCTTAATTCTTTGAGTATGTTGGGTTTATTATAATAGATCTTCAAGTTGTAAATTAAACTAAAGAGATCCTCCTTGATTAAAATATGAATGCTACACAAAAGTACCTCATTGTGGCAAGTGCAAATCCAAGTGATTTAACTGCTTGTGACTATCCTTTGAGTGCTTCGCTTAGTCTATTAAAAATAATGACAAACCTTCAAGATTTCAAAGAAATCCTTAAGGACTTTGTTTAATCAAAGGGTTACTGAAACATTTCTGGAGAGTCGACATGGTGGCTTTTATAGATTATGAAGACGGTCATTAAAAAATAAGATGGTATTTATCAGAGTAACATGAGAAAAAGCATCCCAGCATGCTGTAAGTGATAATGGGAATGTTTATTAATTTGTAACTATCACACGGTGTTTTGTAACACAATCCTGGGCTTTGAGTGAAGCAAATGTGGCTTATTGATAAAGTCTTTTGGTTTCTAAGTGGTTGACATCTTAAGTGAAATACTTAGAACTAATAGCTTTATTAGTAAAATTGTCAGTTCTGGTTTTCCTCTCAAATGCAATTATTAGATAATATTAGCTTACTGATATTGATAGATTTTCATACAAAAGTAAAAAAAAAATGGTAACATTTAGATA
Source organism: Felis catus (assembly GCF_018350175.1). Taxonomy (NCBI): domain Eukaryota; kingdom Metazoa; phylum Chordata; class Mammalia; order Carnivora; family Felidae; genus Felis; species Felis catus. Next base: position 66,228,411 of record NC_058375.1, read on the forward strand.
TTTATAAGAGGTCTCTGCAGTTCTTATCAAGTACATTAAATCTTTTGTTATACTTAACATTTATTTTGCGTTATCATAATGAGCTTTTTTAAATAATTTTTTTAATGTTTATTTACTTTTGAGAGAAAGAGACAGAGCACAAGTGGGAGAGGGGCAGAGAGAGAAAGGACACAGAAGCTGAAACAGGCTCCAGGCTCTGAGCTGTCAGGCACAGAGCCCTATGTGGGGCTCGAACTCAAACCATAAGATCATGACCCGAGCCAAAGTCAGACACCCAGGCACCCCATAATGAGCTTTAAGAAAATTCACGTTAGAAATGTGTTGATATTGATAAGGTTGATCAAAAATTAAATTTAGGGGACAACATGAAGAAAAATCTGAGGTATACTTTTCAGTTATAAACAAACTAGAGACTCAGTATAGTGGTTTAATAGGAAACATAGTAAGAATAATCTAAAAGTCCTGGGACACCTGCGTGGCTCAGTCGGTTGAGCGTCCGACTTCAGCCTAGGTCATGATCTCACAGCTCATGAGTTCAAGCCCTGCGTCGGGCTCTGTGTTGACAGCTCAGAGCCTGGAGCCTGCTTTGGATTCTCTGTCTCCCTTTCTTTCTGCCCCTAACCCACTCGCATCCTGTCTCTGTCTCTCTCAAAAATAAATAAACATTAACAAAAAATTAAAAGTCTTTCCACATTATGAGTGCACATTTGTGATGAGGGATACCATTTCTTGTGTGCTTTCTGATTGTTTATGGAATTTAATTTCTTCATTCTCTATGTCTTGACTTTATTTCTCTACTTTGATTCTTACCCTACTTTGATTCTTTATTTATATAGAATGTGCCACATTAGACACTAAGTTCCCTCCAGGACAAACCCTGTCTTGTGCAGCTATAGATAAGTAACTTTGAGTCCTATTGTATGCATACTCGTTGTTGCCCATTATTAAAATCTATTATGGGAATATTGCTACAGCAACAATGCTTAGGATGCCTTGACACAGGTGGCCTAGTACTACAATTAGTTCAACAAACAAACAAAAACAAAACAAAACACTTAGGCTGATCTGGACAGCAATCTCTCAGTGTTTATAAGCAGCTTTGAAAGCATTCTCATTTTTTACTAAGTAGTTCCCATTCTTGACATAGATTCTAAAATAAAAATAAACACCCTTAGATTTTGACAAGGTTTACACACTGAGGAATTTACACCCACTTTGTAGCATTCAAATATTGCAATCAATTTAAATACTCAACAGAAAGGAAATAATTAAAGAAATCACACCACAACTAGTCAATGTTATTTTATACATTCATATGAAATTGGTGATAGTAATAGAGTAAAATGGATATTTTGGGTTTTTTTGTTTTGGTTATTTCAAGATGCTGATATACGTGCTAGTTTTTATTAAAACATAGTTTTGAATTCATAAAAAAATGAGAGTAAATATGTGATACATTTCAAATACAATAAATTATAGCTATATTGTAAGTCAGGGAGTAGAATTGTAAATTTAAATTTCCCACTCAAATATTAATTAACATAATAAAATATTTTTGGTGAGTCAAAGAAGAATATAAAGAAAAGATTTAATTCTAAAATATTTAAAGGAAAATGATATTGGATCTCTTTTTTTTTTAACGTTTATTTATTTTTGAGACAGAGAGGGACAGAGCATGAATGGCGGAGGGGCAGAGAGAGAGGGAGACAGAATCGGAAGCAGGCTCCAGGCTCTGAGCCATCAGCCCAGAGCCCGATGCAGGGCTCAAACTCACGGACCGTGAGATTGTGACCTGAGCTGAAGTCGGACGCTTAACCGACTGAGCCACCCAGGTGCCCCTTGGATCTCTTTTTTAAAAGCACTATTCTAAAAAAAGTGTAATATCATCAATGTTAACTCACGAGTATATTTTTGTGTAGATTGTTCCCTGTTGCTGTAAATGTGCATTTTGACTCTATACAAGTCAAGAGAATGATGCAGAGACAGGCTATAAAATAACTCCAAATACTTTATTCTAAATCTTTCATCTTTACATAATAGATCCCTTAGTTGATAACTTTGAAAAAATCATTTAAAATAAGATTTTAAAGGGTCTTTTTTTTCTGGCTCTGCAAACTTTTTACTGATGGCAAGCTGTATATTTTGTTTTTGTTACATGAACAGTTTCCTGGTTTGTCTTTTTATACATTTTATCATGAGTAAATGGAAGTTTTGAAGCAGCCTTAACTATATAACAATTTCCATATTGTTATGTTTGTATTCCATTTATTTGGAATGTTTTTGAAGTAGAGTAAAAATTATTTTTGAAAAGAGTTGCAAAACATAATACATTTGCCTATTTAGATTCATGGGCACAGAACTGGCTAGGCTTATAGAATAGTAATTGATTTGTCTTTTCACATCAATAGTATAATAAAGTCAGTGATTTTCACCAGAATAAAGTAATGATACAGATTTCAGATTTTTAAAATGCTAGCATGATGACATAATGCTAAAAAACAGACCAGTGTTTAATTTTTAAAAATAGCCTTGAATACTGAAATAACTGAACACAAGAGTATTGCAAACCGTATTTTAAATGTTATCTATAAAGACTGTTCAATGACATAGAGGATTAATATGATATAATTACAAGTAAAGAACAGAAGGATACAAAATTTGCAAACACAATAGTATTAACAATAATGAGTACTATGTAGTAAATGTTTCTCATGCACCAGCCATTCGAAAGCACTTAGTGGATATAAATTCATGTACATTTTGAGATAACTCCATGAGCCAAATGCATTACCATTTTAGAAATAAAGATCTGAGGCTTAGCAAAAATAGAATGTGTCCAATTTCATCTATTGGTGATTGGTGGAGTCTGGATCACATCTGATAGCCCATGGTTTCACCTGTCATTATCAGTGTTGTTTTGCAGGCAACCCCTAAGAGATTCATTTAGCAGTGCAAACTCAGTATGTGGACACACACTTGTAAACGCTCACATAACTTTGTATATCTCAGTATGTAGTTTTCAAGAGTGCTATATACTAACTTAAGTCATCATTTTTAGCCTGTGTCCTAATTGGGTATTGCATTTTGGAGAAGTAGATCCTCCTCTTCCTGTCAGAGCAACAGGAAAACAAACTTCCTCTTGTCAGAAGTGGCCTTAAGAACTAGCCAAATATCTTAGTCAGTTTTTGTCAGAAAAACATGAATGCCAATTATGGAAAAATTGGAGTTGTTTTTATGCAAAATCACCTGGTATTCTAACAGATAAAACTAAACTGTGTTCAACTTAACTTTTTACTTACTCGGAGGTCTGTTTTCTGACTAACATCCTAGCTGACTCACAAGAATATCACTGTTGAAAATCAAACGTGTTACAGGAAACAAATTGCTTAGTGGATAGAGGTCAGAAATGAGTATATCTGGAGTTGCATTCTAAGGAAATTCCTGGCCCTATCCTCAATACTATTACTGCACAACCCCATAGAGGCAAAATCATGGCAGAATTTTAGATATTCGTAGTAAAACATTTGCTTCTTCATGTCTTGAATATTTATTGAACACCTATGCAAGGTAATAATGATATAACGGCAAACAAGAGGATGAAGCTTATCTATGTCTTTGTTGTTTATTCTTTCCATGTTTAGACTGTATCACCAGCACCTAGAACTACTTTCTTAGATATGCCATTTGAATGTCTAAAAAAAACTTCCTCTCTTCTCTTCCTCTGTCTCTCAAACAAAAAAAATCCGAAACTGTTTCTGCTTCCACATTTGATTTAAGGACAATTCCATCCTAACTGTTACTTGAGGCACAAGCCTTAAGATCACCCTTGACTCCTCTCTCTCTCACCCAACATATAACCCTTCAGCAAATTCTGTGAGCTTTACATTCAGAATCCATTTAGAATTATTTTACTTCTCACTGCCACCACCAACTTGACTGTGGTCCAAGCCACCATCATCTCTTTCCTGGATTTCTCCATAAAAATGGGCTTTCTTTACTGGACTTTCAATTCTCACCTTTTGTGCTCGCATAATCTGTACCCAATACAGCATACAGAGTGATCTTTTAAAAATGTTACTTGAATAATGACACTCCTCAACTCAAAACCATCTAATGGCAATCTGTGTTCATTCAGAATCAAAGCCAAAGTCCTTCTACTGACCCACAGGCCTCATATATCTGCTCTCCTTTTTATCTAATGTTACCTTCTATCATTTCTTTCTCCCTCTTCACTATTCATTTCAACTGTAGTAGCACTGGCCCCATTGAGGAATTTATTCTGACAGTCTCCCATCTGAAAATGTTTTCCTCCTGGTTTTCACATGGCTTTGTCTATCTCTGAGCACTGACATATTGCTTTTGCACTTCAGGTTATTTGCTGAAATGTTACCTTATAAGTGAGACCCTTCTCTGAACCGCAGTCCTAAATTTACCACTCGTTTCTCCCCATTCTCTTCTTTATTTTTTCTCAACAGCACTTGCACCCATTTGAGAAACTTTATATTTAATTATTTATTTTGTTTATATATTATTTTCCTGATGTATTTTAGGAGCCATGGGAATAGAAACTTTGGTCTAATTGGAACTCTTGACTGTTGGACCCACTGCATGTAGGACAGCACCTGCTCTTTAACCAACGTTCAGTAATATTAATTGAATGGTTGAATCAATTAACCAATCATTAAATCCATCAAATCGGAATAGTAAATGAATATAGACCCTGCGAATGAATAAGAGAGACAAGATTATTGCTTTCTGGAGTTCACAGTCTAGGAGGAGAGATCATTAAACAAGCATCTATATGTAGTATATGTATACAGACTCACATATATAAAAGCATGAAGCAGATCCATAGAAAATTGAGCATGTTAGGGGCGCCTGGGTGGCTCGGTCAGTTAAGTGACTGACTTCGGCTCAGGTCATGATCTCGCGGTCCGTGAGTTCGAGCCCCGCGTCGGGCTCTGTGCTGACAGCTCAGAGCCTGGAGCCTGTTTCAGATTCTGTGTCTCTCTCTCTCTGACCCTCCTCCATTCATGCTCTGTCTCTCTCTGTCTCAAAAATAAATAAACGTTAAAAAAAAAAAAAGAAAATTGAGCATGTTAGTTGCCCTGCCAGGGCTGCCTGCTATAGATTTCTTTGTATTAGGGACCAAGGCACTTTCTGAAAGAGCACCTCACCTAAAAAAGCAGGGCATCAGGCAGATAAATACTCGTCATTAAGAAAGTTATGAAACAGTCCCCAAGACCACGCTCATTTCTGACATTACCTGCAGATTTCAGGGGTTCCCTAGATCACCCTCAGATTTGATAATTCACTAAAAAGATTCACAGAACTCCCTGAAAGCTGTTAAACTCACAGTTAGAGTTTGCGAAGGATACAGATTAGAATCAGCCAATGGGAAGAGAACTGTGAGGTTGAGTCTAGGAGAGATTCCTCTTTGGAGTTTCTAGTTGTCTTCTCCCAATGCAGTCATGGATAGTGTCAACCCTTCCTAGCAATGGTATGAAGATATGCAGAGTGTAGCCAAACAGGAAAGTTCCCACAAGCCTTCGTGTCCAGAAGATTTATTGATGTTCAGTCATGTAGAGATGGTTGGCTACCTGCGTGACTGAATTTACTCTCCAGTCTCTTTGGTTGTCACACCGATTCCGCATAACCCGAAGTCCATACCATACATCACATTGTTATCATAGACTGTTTGATGTGGTCGAAAGCCTTCACATAAAAAACACAACACAACACAAGGAAACAAAATGAAACAAAACAAAATTTCGTCACGCAAGAAATTCCAAGATCTAGGGGTCTACCTCTTTGGAACCAAGGACAAAGGCCAGACTTCTCTTTCAGTCAGGTAAAAAATCTTTACATATACACAAAGCTCCACTTGTATAAGGGAAATTTTCTTCTGAGTATAGCGTTTTTTTTTTTTCTGTTTTTCAGATATTTTTCCTAGTCCAGTGCCTGTGCCTACCCAGAACCTTGACCATTTTCTATAAATGCAACTCTCTTTATTTGGCAGCTTCTTTTAATATCACTATATTCTCATGTAAGAATGGGAGCAGTCATGTTGCTATAAACCCTGTCATCCTGACCATAGTTGAGTGGAGGGTAATATCCAATTAAAGACCTTTCTCAGGACTTTTAAAATTGGAATAAAAAGGAAAGCTTGAACCTCCCCAAGTTTCAAGGCAAAAGATATAAACCATAGGACTTCTGGTCAACAGACAATTCTAGTGGACGTAGGCTCTGGAGCAAAGTTATGTAGATATAACTTATGACTTTGCTATTATAAGCTAAGCAATTGTTCCCAGGCCTCATTTTTTCATCTTTAAAATTAAATAATGATAATATATTGCTTCTAAGATTGTAACAAGTATTATATGTATTATATGCAAGAGAATTAGCACTTTCAATAAGTCCTTTGTGTTAGCTATTGTTATTGTTGCCAGGAAAGATATGTGTTTACTAGAGGAAAATAAAGGAAGCATTCTCTCACAGAAAAAATGAAATACAAATAATTTTACAGATGAGTTTTATCAAATTTTCAAGAAATATATCATTTTAAGTAATCTTATACAAAGATTTAGAGAATAGAGAATAAAGAGGCAGCCTATTCTATAAGCCCTATATAACATTAGTACCAAAACTAAGCAAGGATAGTATGAAAACATGGTAACAGTCTAATACACCAATAAAAAAAAAAAAAAAAAAGACCAGTTTGGGTTTAGCCCAAGAATAAAACTTCAGAAAATCTTTAAGTGAATTTACCATATTAGCTGGCTAGAAAAAGAAACTAACACAGTGTAGCCAATAGATATAGAAAATAGCCATTTGCTAAAACTCAATACTCATTCCTGTTTTTTTAAAAAAATGTATAATAGAATAAAATATTCATATTATAGCAAATATCATTGTTGTGGCAAAAAGTATAAAATTAGGGGGAAAAAAGACAAAAAATGACTTATTATCACTTCTTCCAAACATTATACTGAAAGCCTGGCCAACAAAATAAGAAAAAGAAATATAATCTATTAGGACTGAAAAGAATAGGCAAAGCTGCTATTATACACATTATTTTATAACATATACATTGTTAGAAATAGTAAGAAAGATTGACAAAGTGGCTAAATATGGGATCAATATATAAAAATTGATTGCAGTTTGCTCCAATTAAAAATACCATTTACACTATCAACAAAAAAAAACCCAATCCACTTTAAAATATATCATAAATTATGGGGCGCCTGGGTGGCGCAGTCAGTTAAGCGTCCGACTTCAGCCAGGTCACGATCTCGCGGTCCGTGAGTTCGAGCCCCGCGTCAGGCTCTGGGCTGATGGCTCAGAGCCTGGAGCCTGTTTCCGATTCTGTGTCTCCCTCTCTCTCTGCCCCTCCCCCATTCATGCTCTGTCTCTCTCTGTCCCCAAAAAAATAAATAAACGTTGAAGAAAAAAAAATTTAAAATATATCATAAATTATGAAATTTTAATGTAAGTAAAAATTTTAATGTAATGTAAGTCTTTATGGAAAATTTAAATAGAATGATGTAATTCTGTCACTTCTCCTTAAAAATGATCTATACGTGTCTCCTGGGTGGCTCAGTCGGGTGAATGTTGGACTTCAGCTCAGGTCATGATCTTGGGGTTTGTGAGTTCAAGCCCTGCATAGGGCTTTGTGCTGACAGCTCAGAGCCTGGAGCCTGCTTCGCATTCTGAATCTTCCTCTCTCTTTGCTCCTATTCCACTCTTGCTCTCTCTCTCTCCCTCTCTCTCTAAAATAAACATTAAAAAAATGGACTATAGACTCAATTAAATTGGACACAAAATCTCAAGAGAGTTTTCAAAAACCAAAAATAAAATAGTCTCCGCTCTACTGGGACGCAATATAGATTAGCAGCAAGTAAGCTTAGCAATATCAAGTATTCGTGGGGTGTAGATCAAGTTACCTTTTATATTTTAGTGTATCCACTTAGGAAGAAAAAAATCTACCCTTTATCAATTGTATTCCTAGATGTATAATTAGAGAAACTCTTGTAAATAAACCCTGGGAGACAGAAACAAAAATGTACATAGTTTGTAATACTAAAAACAAGCAAAAACCAAAATACTAGAAACAACCTACCTGAATATAGGGAAGATAACTGATAACTAAGACGAAGTTTATCCCCATAATGGAATATTTTTCAGTAATAAAAATTAATGAAACAAAAAGTGAAATACATTGATAAGTTTTAGAAATGTAATGAGGAGAGAAAAAAAAAAGTCACGGTAATTGACATAAAGTATGATGCCATTTTTTTGTAAATACCCCCCAAATATGAACTTCCTGTGCAAGGATAGTGCTAAAACCATAAAAAAATGAGGGAATCATACTAAAAAAATTCAGGATAGTGTTTACTTCCAAATGAGAGATAAAAATAAGACATGCAGAAGGAACCGACAATATATATGTTGTGGTAGCTAGTTTATTCTTATGCTTTACAGCTTGTATATGCTTACACATGGTCTTTCATCTGTTTCAAATATTTCTTATTTAAAATAATGAATAAAAATTAAACAAAAAGAATGAAGTAGTATGTGAATAATGCTTGCTACAAATAAAAGAGGGTCTATACTCTAGAACTATTAAAATCGTATCACGTATACTCTAGAACTATTAAAATAGTATCACGTAACTTATTTTTCCTATGCTGTTGACCCATGATGTTCTCCCTCTCTTTAAAACTCTTAAAGCATTTATCATGGTTATATCCACTTAGCAGGCAGCCAGTGAATATTAAATGGTGGCAATTATGACGTTTATGCTTATGTTAGTTTCTGTTGTATTCTTTGGGCTGATGTTACCTGAACAATTTGTTTCCTCATTTAACTATCCTGGTGAGGTTGAATTGCAATGAGCCACACTGTTTTTCAGTCCATGTCAATACAAGTTCCATGATTAATTACACATAAAGAAGAACTTGCTTTTAGTTCAATAAATTACACATCTGACCTTTTTATTAAGAGTCCATATATTCTTTAAGTTAAGCACCTTTAAACTAAGAATTACAGTGTGCTTTATGAGTATTAACTCATTGGTTCCCATAACATTTCAAGAGAGGTTGTTAAAATTACGATCCTGAAATAACTTTAAAAATGTTCATTTTTATGAATGTGTATAACGGAAGGAGATTAGTGGTCAGTTGTTACAGGTGTATTTTCAGGTATTTTTAAAAATGTGTTATTAACCCTTACAAATACTTTGTATTCAGTTAAACAAAGCAGTCTTAACATTTCTTGACAAATCTTGAAATTTTATGAGTTTATGATAAGAAACGTTAGAAAACACCATCACAGTTTACTTCAATACTCAAAAATAAAATACTGAAATACTTACCTCTACAGGCAAGAGGGACCACACTCCTAGGCTAATTGCCAACATGTTTCTTCCTCTGTGTCATACATTCACACTTACTGTTTAAAAGTATGGGCTTTGTGTTCAGAAAGCATGAGTTTGAATCTCACTTTTGCTACTTACAAATAATTGATCTTGGGTAGCTCGGTCTGGGTTCTATTGGGAAGTACAAAGATCAGCTTCAGAGTTCTGTATTAGCCTCATAGTTTTGCTATGATGATTAAATGAGATAATACATATGAAGCACACTTACTGCATGTAGCAATTTTCAATAAATGGGAGCAATTTACAATCATTATTTTATAATAGACTGGCAAATATTATTGTGAAATTCTTCCAGCTGGCCTTCTGTTGATAATTGTTTTGATTAATAAGAAAATGGAGAAGTAATTTTAGATATAAAAATCTATCCTCCAGAATGAAATAAAATTTATCTCAAAGATTGTATTTAGGACCAACACTAGATAAAATTGTGAAATAGGCAAATTGGGTCTCTATTCTAACTTTGCTTTCAGTCTTGCCATTCTTTTGATTTGTACCATTGACCAGGCCCTTGCTTCTAGTCCTCTTCCAAACATCAGCTACCCTTCTCTACATTTGGCACATTGTTACATCGTGCAATAATGCACATAGCATGTATTCTTACATTAGCTAATAATAGCTGAGCCTGTGCAAGTATATTTAAGCTTTTGTATCAAGACATAAAGGAGTGAATCACTTAGGGTGAAATTATAGGACTAAATAGATCAGTAAAGGATAGATTCTCACTTTGAGCTGCCTGTTCTATTTCCTGACTTTGGTGAGTAGCTAGGGCATATTTATCTGTACCTATGTTTGATGTTTGGAATCTCTTGGCCACTTAGTAAAGCTGTCAAAGTTATTCTGTCTGCAAATGCAAATGTAAGTGAGTAAGCTTTGGACTGTGTTCAGTTCCACTGACTCCCAATTTTTTTCCTATTTCTTCTTTTTACAAAAATTTAAAAACGTTTTATTTATTCTTGAGAGAGAGAGAGAGAGAGAGAGAGAGACAGAGAGAGAGAGGGAGATAATGAGCAGGGGAGGAGCAGAGAGAGAGAGAGAGAGAGAGAGAGAGAGAAAGAATCCGAAGCCGGTTCCAGGCTCTGAGCTGTCACACAGAGCCCAACACGGGGTTCAATCTCACAAGCCATGAGATCATGACCTGAGCCAAAGTTGGAGGCTCAACTGACTGAGCCACCCTGGTGCCCCTTTTCCTATTTCTTGTTAAAATGGCACCAAAACCGTGGCGACTCATAGCACTGGATCTTCTCAAAGTAACATGAGCCGCAGACTAGAAGAGGAAATGTCTGTCTTTGTGTGCCCATTTTTGTGTTTCTCCTAAACTTTTCCAGAACCCTGCTGCGTATGGATTCCCCCTTAATGTTGTACAGAATCGCTTCACACTGCCATTCCTGAAGGGATGCTGTTCAGAGGAATGAAGTCTCCCTTCCACCTTGGGCAGAGGCAGGGCTGGCTACCACTAGGGGGAGCCTTTTATGCCCACCTTCTTGTCTCCCCATTCCCCGCCCTTGGCAGGATTCTCAAAGGATTTCTCACAGACTCAGGTGCTTAATTCATGTTTCTGTCATGGCATGTTAAACATATTTTTATCATACCATGTCTACGTTGTATTCAAATTGAATATTAACAGTCTTGTCAACACAGCATGGGCTCCTGAGAGCATGGGCTGTGTCTGTCTTATTACTGCACCTCCAGAGGAGGCTTTTCATGTCTAATGAAGTGAGTGAAAGACTGAGGGAGTGAATGTTTCCCCCTGACCAAAGCATGTTTCCATTCTGGAATTTTGTCATTTATCAGAGTTTTTTGTGCATATTTATCTCTAGAGCTCCTCTTGAACACATGCAGCCTTAAAATAACTCTTTCTGAACGTCAACAGCTTCTGATAAGAACAATGAAATGAAATAAAATTGAATTAGTAGAAAATTCTCTGCTGTTTAAGCATTTGGATCTTGAATTTAGACTTGTATTTATTTGTAAAACGTTTGAGCAGAACCCACTAGTGACACAGGCAGTCTGGGAGAATCAGTGCTTCCCAGAAAATCAGCCAAGTACTCCCCCAAAATGTAGATGTATAAATGCAGACCGAAAAATGCAGGCGATTACTGACTAAATCAGAGTTAAATTTCCTTCTTCCCTAAGTTTTACCCGATGTATTCTGATAACTGTGTATTTTTTCACTTCTTCATCTTTTAAGTGATAGTTTAATTTCAAAATATTAAAATCCGTAATGAAATGCTTACTAGTTTTGTAGTCATAATTTCAAACTTGCTGACTTCCTTTGCGATATATACTGTAGTTCAAATGTTTCCTCTTAAATTGCTATCTAGTTCCTGATAAATTGCTGTGATAAAAGTGCTTGGTCTGGTGGGAAGAAGTGACTATTCGTTTTGCTAATGTACCTCACATCTGTCATTTTCACTCCTAAAATACTTTGTTACACTACAGAATATAAAGCTTATAGAGTAGGCCTATGAAGTATGTTTTCATTTGAAGAGTCACTATCTATGATGTAATTTGGAATACTGGAATGATTAGATCAGTCTTTTTTCTTTTCTATCACCACTAAGGAATAAGCTTGCTAAGTATAGAAATGTCAACTTTCATATTCCTTGATAAAATGAGCACTATTTCCAGGATTTATTTTAGACCCAGATTGCAAGGGTGGGGATTGATTCTTAGTGCCCATTTATATACAGTTCAGTAATTCTTTGTGGTTGATAAGCACTACTTATTTTCTATGAACTTAGAAAAAGTGCATTTGCAGAAGGAAAAAATGTCAGGAAATGTGGGTGGTACCCTGTTAATTCAATTAATTTAAGACTGAGAGTATATAAAAGAAGGAAGCAGATATCAACTTTTGAAAAAGGAATCTACAGTACTTGGCATGGTGCTCATAAATAATAGGTATTCAAGTTCCTTTTTAGTAAGTGAATGTTGAGAAATGGATGGTATAAAATGTGTTTTTTTTTTTCCAAAAGAAAGCTTTGCTCAGCATATTAAAAATATTTGGCAGGGAAATTCAGAAAAGAATATCTTTGCGAACAAAATATATTCTCTTTTAATCTTTCTTTTTATCAAATGACTCAGCCAAAGGAAAAGATCTAAATAAGATGTCGAGTATAGAGACATGAGTACAGTAAATCATCTTAATACTTTCAGCAAAGTATACATTTATAGTACTTAACCTAGGAAATATAACTAAATCAAGATGGAAGCATTTTAGAAATTATGTGAAGGCTGACTGGGACTAAAGACATTGAAATATATATCTATTTAAATATACATGTAAAAGTATTTTTGTCTTTATATCCCACTGAGAAATTGCGATTTAGGCCAGATTCTACCCAGTCCGAAGTTTGAATGGTTGATGAGCCATCTTCATGAGGTACATAATAATAACCCAATATGTATGTATGTATGTATGTGTGGGTGTTTTATAATATATAGACTGCTGGTTTTGAAAGTGGGATGTTGATACTTATACTATGAGGCATTTTAGGAAATAAAAACAGGGACTAATCAGATCTGACAAACATTTAACCAAGAAACAAAAGTAATCAAGAATTCATTCTGAAACAAGATTTTACATAATATATCATCGTTAATTATAAATCACACCCAACCATATAGATGCTCTGAAGTCACATCAGTAAGGAAGCAGTAAGATATTATTCTTTACATCTTTGTTTTGTCTTTATTTTATTTTATTTTTAAGTAAAAGAGAAGAGAGAGTGAGACAGAATCAGAAGCAGGCTTGTGCTGTCAGCGCAGAGCCTGACACAGGGCTCAAACCCACGAACCACAAGATCATGACCTGAGCTGAAATCAAGAGTCAAAAGCTTAACCGACTGAGTCACCCAGGTGCCCCTGTTTAGTCTTTTAAAGTCTACTTTTGTACATGTTTATGTTATATTTAAGAGATTAATCCTGCATGGTATTATATACAAATATACATATATGGCAGAATACTAAAAGAATGTAACGGATATGTGACTCTAATGACAGAATTTTGGAGGCAACTGATAGACTATAGAGGTTTGATGGAGCTTCAGAACCTGGGAGGGTTTAAGAAGAGAAGTCAGGGAGCTTCAAAACTTCCTGAAATTGTATGCAAATCTAAGCGCATGTGCTGACCCATAAAGAGAGCCTGCAGAGCTGTCGTGACATTATCATGGAAAACAGTGACTCATTTTCACTTAAAAACAGCCACATGTTATCAATCCCTTATAGATTTGGAGTGAAAAATATTTAAATATATTGGGAACTAATATTTGGTATATATTAAGATGTTTGAATAAATTTTTAATAAATTGGATTCATTGCAAAATAAATAAGGCTTCATAGAATGATATAGGTTGCAAATATATATAATTATACCAACTGGTGGAAATGCATCAAATAACAGGTGTGACAACTGATAGCTAAAATGATATTTAATAGAAATTCATATGGTAGAATTTCATTTTTTCTTTTCCATTTAGTCATCAAAACTACATGATAGACAGTATAAAATGAAAACAGATGAAATGAATTTCCACATGGGTTCTGCCAAGTTTCATCTTCTCAGTGAGTCCTGAGGAAGTCCAGAATCCATTCCCGCAAGTATGACTGGAATCTGCAGAATCTGTGAATTACTTCTTCATTCTGCCAACTGACAAACTGCTAAATGTGCAGGAACACGAGGCAATGGAAGGCAAGTTAGTTTATTAGGGTATCAGGATTGTTTTCCTTCCTCACCTCTCCCCTGCCTTTCCATTTCCCTTCCTTATCTCCTTGCAGGTCGCCCACTCTCCCTCCCTTTCAGTTTGCTTTGTAGTTTAAAAAGTTATAGTACTTTCAAAAGCTATGACCATGATATTTTATTTTCACAAATTGTGTAAGAAAAGGACACATTAAAATGCAATACATTGCTCACTATGTTCTGAGTTAAGAGACAATTTCACTGTACTAAAATAAAGAATGGAGTCCACCCAGGAGAAAGTTTTAAAGTTGCACTGGAAAAAATGAATTCTTAGCCAGTCATAGTCTCTCCTCAGTCTATATGCTAATAACCTTTGGCAGTTATATACTGTTACTTCCTGTCACTCAATCGAAAACAAAAATTTACAAGTTATCATAAACTTTCTAATTGAGCTTATTGAAAGAAGCAAATAGTTTTCACTGTGTCTTAATTTGTGGGACCCATTAGCTACCTGCATTACATTGTAATATATTATTTTTCACAGGAAATCAGTAATAGGGCTTAAAGAAAATTTTCAAGAGTTAGCATTCAAATGTCTTTGACATATAAATGATACACAGTTGCTATCACTGTATTTCAAGTTTTATAAACTGCATGAAACTAATGACATATTATAAAACATGGAAATTTAGAAATAGAACTGTCATGATTATAAAATATTATGCATTTATCTTAAGGCAACTTCAAGAAATGATTACTTTTGTGAATCAAATAAATACTAATGTGAGATATCTAAAGGCAATTGGTATTAATAGTATTGACAGCATAAGTTCCTTTCTATTAAGTGAACTGATTGGCTTTAAAATAAAATATGAATATAATTAAAGCTGATTCTAATCAACTCTAGAGGTTTTATAATTAGAACATGATTTACAAATATTTGAACTGAGAGAAAAATGAATACTTTTGAATATTATAATAATTATATGTATTTTTCAATTCTGATATACTTTTAAAATGCAATACAATGTACTAAAGAGAAGTGTCTAATACCTAAAAATTGAAACAATCATTTCCCCACTATTTGCTAAAATATTTAATGAAGAATAAACAAACAAGGTTAGTTTTCCTGCTTTTATGTATTAATTTTAGAGATTAGAATATTTCAACCTTTGTGTATTTTAGTCTATCCCTTAACTCATGGGAAATTTTATTGTTAATAGATACCAAAATGCTCTATGATCAATGATTTTTTTTCATTTTTGAGAGAATCTTTTCTAAGAATCCTGAAAGACTCCTTCTCTTGCAATGAAAAAAAATCTGTATTCTAGCCCCAGTTGGGCATCTTATGTTTCTATCCACGGCACATTATGCAACTTCACTTAGCCTTTGTTTTCTTACCTGTAAAATGGGGATTGTACAGTCTGTCTTGGCTCCCTCATAGCTTTTTTTTGAGGAGGTGGAAGGTAGGGATCATTTGCAATGATGGATATGAAACAATGTTTGACTTAAAAAGTACAATCTACCATCTGCATTGCTATGTTATTAGTGATTTATAAAACTATGGATTTCTGATTGTGACAGCGAATGTGGAAGCTTATTGTTGGATACATATTTGGGGACCTAAAATCCAATCCATTTATTTTCCAGACCAAGAGAAACTGACTCCATGATTTGTTGAGTGACTAGATCTTAAAATCCTTTACTTCGCTCACTTTATTATGACATATCAACTTTGTTAATTCCTTATTTTATTATTATCAACAGACTTCCATTAAGGTTCAGTTCTCTGATAAATCTAGACGTTTTATCTGGCTTATGCAGGGTGGTTTAACTACCCAAAATGCATTAAGATGGGATGAAAGTGTATCTGTTAAATCGGGGTTAAATTTGGGGTTAAATGGGGTTAAATTACCCACAAACACTAATCATCACCATCCGCAGAGTAATCTATTATATTCATATAGAGCTTTATTTGGCAGTGTACTTTACAACTTGAGTCAATCCTCACAAAAATGGTACAAGATAGAAATTTTGGAGAGTGCCAATGTTTTGTCCAAAATTCTTCATGCAGCAAAATTGTTTTTTGTTTGTTTGTTTGATGTTAAATTTACTGATCTCCAACAACACAATAAATTAGAAGCTGAGTAGTTTCAAAGTAAATTAATTTAAAATATTGAAATATCATTTTATAGGTATACTGCAGTATAATTAAAATATGACTTATTCCTGTCCAGAATCTAATAGTGTCTTGTCTAAATGAATTTCCTAGAAGTTGTTCTTAGATGTGCTTAGCTCCTGCATATTCTCAGTTCTATCATGCCATGTTGGACCTTAAATTAGGTAGTTCCTAAAGAAAATTTTGGCACAGATATGACACTCTAAAAATGAAGGTACTGTTTGGACACCAGAGAAACTTAATTTTGGAAAAGGCTAAGAACTTGACTCTTTCTGCTTTTATTCTTTTATTAAATTTAATACAAATTTCATCCTATCAGATAGGCTGGGTGGACTTCTCTACTGTTGCATTTGAATTAAAAAAATTTTTTTAATGTTTACTATTTTTGAAAGAAAGAGAGAGAGACAGGGACAGAGACCAAGCAGGGAAGGCGCAGAGAGAGAGGGAGGCACAGAATCCGAAGCAGGCTCCAGGCTCTGAGCTGTCAGCACAGAGCCTGACGCGGGTCTCAAACCCAGGAACCCTGAGATCATGACCTGAGCTGAAGTCAGATGCTTAATCGACTGAGCCATCCAGGAGCCCCATCTACTGTTGCATTCGAATGATGTTTTATGAAATGTTAGCTTGAGAGCAAGTGGAGTGTTGTTATGGGAATTATATTAGTTCTTTTTGTGATTTATTAAAACAACTGAAAATTTTTCCTGCCCACTTTAAGGTACACAGCATTTGTGGATTTTTGCTACCAGGAATGGTTTTGACTGTGTAATAAGAGATATACAGTTGCTCTCCTCTATCCATGGGGAAAAGTGCCAAACAAATGACAGGTATGACACTAAATAAATATTCACAGCATTTGAATCCTAAATGATTTATTTTTGAGTAGCAATCGAGTTATGTTGTCAAAAGAAATGTCATTCTGCGATGATGAATTCTTAATCTTTGAGTTTTTCCTAAACCCTTTCCTTTTCAATCTGAATTTTAACTTAAAGAGATTTTTGAATGCGAATAAAAATGTGTCCAAATTTATTATCGGGGTCTACGTTTTACACATGATTTTCTGAGCATAAGTTGTTTTTAGAGATCAAAATGATGGTGGAAAATAATTTTCTCTTACCTATTGCATAGCGAAGTAAAAATAAGATTATTTGTTATGACAAAATACCAGCAAGTGTAATCTCATAACATTACATTGTATTTAACTGCTTTGTTTAACTGTGAGTAAGTTTTGGGGCTATGTATAAAATAATTGCTTAATTAATTCTTTAAAAGGCAAAGCAATCTTTTTGTAAAAACAGCCCTTTCTAGATTTTTTACATGAATTTGATCATGACTCTAATCATTTCATAAAAAAACTTTTTAAATTTTTTTTAATGTTTATTTATTTTTGAGAGAGAGACAGAGAGACAGAGAGACAGCGTGCACAAGTCGGGGAGGGGCAGAGGGAGGGAGACACAGAATCTGAAGCAGCCTCCAGGCTCTGAGCTGTCTGTCAGCACAGAGCCTGCGGCAGGGCTCCAACCCCTGGACCAGGAGATCCTGACCTGAGCCGAAGTCGGACATCTAACAGACTGAGCCACCCAGGCATCCCCATAAAAAACTATTTGATGTAGTGGACATTTTAAAAATCGAGTGTGATAATTTTATGAGGAACTATTTCATATTTATCTGTTTAAGGAATCAGATATATTTCTGATAATAAGTGATTTGCTTTCACGCTGTATGCGGTAAAAACAAAATGCTATGTTTTTATCATGTGCCTTGGTTATAGACTATGAGTTTGCTTTGTTTTGCTTTAATAATACCGAGTTTCCTGTCAGCTGCTGAAGAATGAAACGAAACATTTTTAGAGTGGTATAACATTTAGGTGTTCTTTATTAAAAGACACTGCTGTTCCTCAAAGTTTCAATACTTTCAAAAGAAATCAACACAATATATTTTTGTAGACATTAAATACAATCTCTGAGTGAGCAAGAAAATGCTGCATATGGCAGTGTCTTAAATGGGAAACTCTCTTGCTGTCGTGTTTCTAAAAAGGAGTCGCAGCTTGCATTTAAAAGTCTCTTCAGACAGCTGCGGATATTTTCAGAAATATATCATTCTTACAGTTCTGAGAAAGTGTTGTTACTAGTTCTTTGGAAGAGCTACCATCCCAAATCTAAATGACTCGTGTAGAACACACACACATACACACACACACACACACAAAATTTAAAATCTTTAAATGATGATTATCATCAAAAAGTATGTTCAGGAAAAGCTATTGTCGGGTTATAAAAAACTCATGATCTTTTCTCTGGAATAAAGTCTAGAAAGATAAAAAACGATCTAACAACTTTAAAACATTTCAAGAAGCAGCAAGGGCAGACTATGTTACAATTTTTGTTAAAGTTTATAACAAGAACAAAGACAGATGGTGTAATTTACTATATAATTATAATAACTTATGCTTATATGATCCATTATGGTTTCCCTGCTTTGTTTCCCAATTAGGCATCTCATAGCAGTGCTGTAAAACAGTGCAGGGAATTTTTTGCCTTTTTCAGATGAGGAAACTATGTTCAAAACTTTGCCTAAGGGTTAAGCTGGAACTTAAACCCAAATCAGAGCTGAGTATTTTTTTTTTCCTCATAGTACACTCACACACATTATTCTGTTCTTAATTTTGCTTTCAAGTGCCTTTCATGGAGAATGAGCATGCGCAATGGCCCGAGGTCCAGCTGGTAGTCTGCTCATTGAACACACCTGTGCTTGATCTCAGGGTCCTCATTTGTAAAAGAGAGGCTTGAATTTCACACTCTTCTTTAGCTACTCCCCACTCTCCCATCTAAATGTGAAAATGATTTTCAACCCAGAAGGCACACGACATTTATGATCAAGGGACATTGTAGATATGAGATATAGAGGAGTCTCTGAGATTTTCTAAGGGCCTTATGTAAATAACGGAATAACAGAGGTGCAAAGTCATGACTGCCTGATAATTCTTTCAAAACTCTTGGAGAATGAAAGTTTCAAAATACTGAGGAAAAATGACCTCATGGCCAAAAGGAGATTTAGAAAACTCTAATTTGGTTGATTCTGAGAAAAATTGCTAGAGAGTTAATGTTTGTGAGCGTTTAGAAAATAAGGTAGTGATAAGAGGGGCAAGCATGGTCTTTACCAGTAGGCATGTTAAATTAACTTTTAAAAATTACAATACGAGACTGGCAGATTAGTTTATGTGTGTGTGTGTCACCATGGAATAACTTTCTTGATGTCCTGTGGTCAAGATGAAGAAATCAATGCAGGCTAGATCAAATTCACGTTAGGTTGACTTTTAGGAGAATAAGCAGCCCTAAAGTGTATTGACTGACAGTTCAAATTAGCCTGGTAAGAGATCTCTAATCTAATTGACCATATGCTATAGTTAACTTTTGTTTGTTTGTTTGTTTTAGTATATATTTTTACCCGTTACTTAGAGATCGGTTTTAATATTGGTATTACGTCTTTCAAAAATTCAGTCTTATATTTGACCTTCTGTTTAATGAAGAAACAATCTTTTACAATATTGGTCGATACACCTTGGGCATCCCAATGAGTAGTTTTTGTTACTGAATCAGTATTTTCTCTTTAAAACATCCAACGAATTGTGCCTCCTACATTTATTGCCTTGATGTGGCTTGGTGTCAGAAGATCCCTGAGAGATCTTTGATGAATATTGCTAAATCTTTCTAGGGTGTAAATGTGTTGTCACAGCCATGACTTTAATTTGGTAGTAAATTTACTGTTCCTCTCCAAAGCAAACGGACAAAACATTCCATTTATTTGACTAAATGGAGATAATTTCCTTTCTCTTCTCTCAAAATACCTGCTTTTGATTTTTTCCATTAAATAGTTACTTAATTTTTTTAATGTTTATTTATTTTTGAGAGGGGAGAGGGGCAGAGAGAGGGGGACACAGAATCTGAAGCAGACTTCAGGCTCCAGGCCATCAGCACAGTGCCTGACCCAGGGCCCAAACCCACAAGCCATGAAACGGATGCTTAACCGACTGAACCACCTACGTGCCCCTAAATAGTCCTTTAATTTTAACAGCCTTTCCATATGGAGTTGTATTTTACATATTTTAATTGCATGACTGAAGGATTAAAATTTGGGTGTAGACTTTCAGAAGAAAAGCAGTATGCACAGGCTATCTGGAGTGTTTCAGGAGAGCAGTATTAGATGTACCCCAAAACAAAAGTTTTCAACCGATGGAGAATTTGACTTTTGCAATATTATACCTGGCATTGGAAACTTTATTTCTCACCAAGCCAGCATATATTACTTTTAAAGATATTTGTATGAATGTTTTACTGATGTGTCTTTATGAAGAAAAGAGTCAATAGCTACATTAATGCTAAGCTCACTTGAATGTCCCATTGCCTACCCTACTTTGTAATTTGTAGTATGGAGCCCAAACAACAGTAATCTGCAGTGAAGACAGTCGTTTAAGATATTTTTAAAAGTAATAAATAACAAAGAAACTAATTTTAAAAGCGAAATGTGAAGTTTACTCATCTGGCAAAACTTGTGCAACCTAGAGATTTCAATTTGACATCAACTTTGTCGCTGGGGATTAACCATGAATCTTTAAGTAAGTTAATACGAAGTGTATGTTGTTTGTGAAATATCCTTTATGTGCAAAGGTATAAAAGCACAAAATAAGTATTACTTCTAGTTTATATTACCATATCTTTCGTTGTATGCGCTTCTATTTTAAGTGGCTGATCAAAATTAATGTGGTTCTTCTACCCAATGGCATTTATTTTGGTTATAAGATTAGAAATGTAAATTTGCAATAAAAGAAGAAAATAGGAAGCTGGTTTTAATGAATATTTTACACATGACTAATTAACAGAATCCCCTACAGGAATTTGGAAGTAATAAGGAATTGACTGAAAATAAATTAAAAATTAATAAAGGAGTCTCCAAACAACTTTGTTTATGAACATTTAACAGTTGCTTTCTTAGTTATGAATATTTCAAGCTGTTTTGTTATTCAGCATGTATTATTCTTGTAGAGTTCATAATTTTAGAGGTGATTAGACAAAAAGGGAGTAACACACAAAACAAAATGTCTTAAAATGATAAAAACCCACCTTGGGAAAACTTGCTAATGGAAAAATAATGGCTTAATATTCATGATTTTGGTCTAACAATACCTGCAAAATGGGAGTCTGATTCCATATAAGGATCATAAACCTTGAAAGGAGTAAAGGAAAACCCAGCAGTTTGATTTCCATGAACAATGTAATTGCTTTTGGAGAAGAAACTTTTGAGCAGAAGAAAATGCTTCTTTTTGCCAAACATTTTGAAAATTAGTTTAAATGATAGGATTCATTCTTGCGTGTAAATTGTTGAGAACGTCTTTCAAGAAGGTATATCATCAAATCATCTTTCTTCAGGTATATTTAGTCTGAATTTATTTAGGTAGCTAAATATTTATGGACACCTCCCCTCAGTGTTGGCAAACTAAAAGCATAAATTGAAGAACTTTAGCTACAATATATCAAAAGACACATTTTTAAGCAACTTCAATTTATTCCCAAAATTGAAAGGGAAGAATCAAACAGAATAAGTGGCAATGATTCCTTCTACTTATTGTCTCTTGATGGAAACAACACTGAAGGACTTTCAATTGTTCTCTGTACATAAAGGGTGGAATATGTTTGGAAAACATGCTGCGTAAAATAAATGTGAAATACACCTTTCAGATATACACAAATTATCAGTTGTATTCAGATGAACAGATAACATTTTGAATGGTTGAATTAACACACATGATAATAGATTCAAGTATTGAGTAAAAAAGAAGCAGTTATGAAGTTACCTCAAGGATAAGTCATCAATCTCTTGCAATATTAAAATCTCTTAATATAGTTTAAAAATTAGTAGATGTACTAGAAATATTTCATAGGAGAAAATAGACATATGAGACTGTTGTAGCCCTGAGAGCATTTCAAGAGAAAAGAAAATTCTATTACTAGAGTTAGATATATCAATATTCTTTAACATTCTTCCAACCCTGAAATTCATTAATAAAAATACCTTTTTTGGTTATAATATTACTTTTAACAAGAAAAAAATGTTTCCTACGTCTCCTACAAATTCCAGAACCAATTTCATTATAAATGCTCTTATGTAAAGTGTTCTCATTACCATTAGTTCAACTATCAATCTATCTACAAGATAAACATTTCACTTCAAAGAGAAAAAAGAAAGCTTTCTACTTCGTATTGGTGATCAAAATCTGAACCACTGATACCTTGCATATTTCTTACTGTAATTTGGGATTTCAACTATAGAGCGATTTTCTTCTGAAAGATAAAGAAGCAGAAAGACTTAAGTCAGCATGATGTTGTGCTTCACATGAATAGATTGCATTTGATCAGAAATGGAAATGTTGAAGGGACAGAGAGGAGAAAACCAAGAGAAACAAAAAAAGTGGTATGAGAGAGGGAGGGAAGCAGGAAGGAATCCTGCCTTTACCTACTGGGAATTAGATGTTGTATGTATTATATGCCAAGATACTTGGAAATAAAGGATCCGTAATACTACATAATTGTACTTTGCTTAGCCTTCTTCCTTTAGTCAAAACAGAATACAGCAGGAGGAGCACTGTGTTTTCCCTGGTGATCTCCTCATTGTACTCCTTTACTTCTCCTTCTTTTCTTTTTTTCCTCTTTCACTCCTCCCCCTCTTCCTGCATTTTTCCTTTCCCTCCCCCCTCTCCTCCCTCCTCTTCGTCCACACCTTCCTCCTTCTTCTTCCTCTTCTTTCTCTCTCATTCTTTTCCTTTCCCCTCTCACCGTCATTCTCCTTATATTTTCTCTGGCATATTCCTCAAACTCAGAGAAGTAGAATTTATGATTAAAACTCTAGAATAAATTTTGTATTTTGAAATGAGCAGGCAACAATTATAGGCTCTAAATAATATTACTATTAAGAATTGTTTTTCTCTCCATCTTTAAATAAAAGGCCAAGACATCTTACTTTAGTTTTGATCTTGTCATATGCAAAAAATTTAACTTCATCAGAATATCAGTTACCCATGAATGAAATTCACTAAATAAAATTTGCTTCAAGAATATAGATGGTTGCAACCGAGTCATTTAAATACTTGTACTAAATTTGAGTTCAGATATTCATTTTGTTGCAAAAACAGTTAATGATATAAGAATGTATTCACCTGCCAACTTTTTTATTAGCTATAGGACCAGACATTCCATTTTTATCATTTATGAAGTTTGGGATATTGAAAGAAACCTAGTCTTCAGTAGCAGATACATAATGTAATCTAAAGTAGAAAAGAAAACAACTTGAAACTCTGGAATTGCAATTTTATTTGTCATTGCTGTCACTTTCACGTTATTCCTTCCTTGAAAATGTATACAGCTCAGTGAGAGAGGGAATGGAACACTCAGGTTTATGATTTTCTGAACTCCTAAGCCAACAACAAGCAAATACAGACATGCAATTAAAGTTATATTTATTTCAAAAGATGAAAATTAAAGATAACTTCTGATTCTAGAATGAGCCAAGGTCTATACAATACCTTGTGGGTGTAACTCTTCATTCTTGTAACTGTTTCAGGGAGTCAGTATCATGGTGGGCAAGTAGCTTCTTCCTGAGTGTTTTAATGATACCCTCATGCCCTGAAAGAATTAATGATCCTTTTCAGTTAACAATATATCAGGGACTCTAGTGAAAGAATGGTCCAAACACGGGCTCAGTAGTCAGGAAACCTGATTTAGTTTTAACACCACTTCTAATGTGATTCTCCAACTCTGAGTAGCTCAGTTAAGTGATAGTATCTTAGTTCCTTAGTCCTCTCACAAGAAAAACAGTTGCCTGGATGATTTAAAATAACATCATTCATGGGGCACCTGAGTGTCTCAGTCACTAAACATCTGCCTTTGGCTTAGGTCATGATCTCACAGTTCATGGGTTCGAGCCCCCAGTCAGGCTCAGCACAGAGCCTGCTTTGGATCCTCTCTCTCTCTCTCTCTCTCTCTCTCTCTCTCTCTCTCCCTCTGCCCCTCCCCTGCTCTCTCTCTTTCTCTCTTTCAAAACAAAAATAATATCCTTCAATAATTATTGTTTACTAATGAGACATAAAAAGGATTGTGTCAATTTTGTGTGATTTTTCTGTAAAGAAACTACTGGAGAATTCCCCATGAACCAATGGGAACTGCTCTGTTTATTGACTTGAAATTTCCTTTCTAGGTGGTGAGAATTGGGTACGTGACCATGACTGCTTATGCTAGTGTCAAATGGACTGATAAAGAGTTGAACAATGAATGATTTTACTTTGCTTCCAACAATATCAAAGGCCAAGAAATACAAAACTAACTATTTTCCAGGCAGCATACGTCCGGAAGGATGGCATTTGATAACAGGTGCTAGAAATGATTGGAGATCATCATGTGGAAGCTTGCCCATTCTGCTTGTAGGTGCCTGTTCCTAAAAAGCCACTACATTCCTCACCTATACTTGTTTATGATACTCTTTTCAAAAGTATTTGAACACCTTCCAACTAATCTATTTATAGGCAGATATTTACTATATTTAGCAGGTATTTACACGTTTATTTCATTTTAAAGCCCAGTAAAGAAGTAGCCTAGTCTTCTTAATTTGCATATAACAGACACTTATGAAATGCCGTATTTTAGAAGTTAAAGTATGAGGCTTTAGAAAGCCAATAACAATCATCTTTCATTCATGTATAGTATTACAGAAGCTAAGTAAACAAATGACTTTCCTCATCTCAAAAATACTTATGTATGTGATACATAGTGGAATTTTTGGCATATGGGACGTGTTCAAAATTATGTTGCTTCTTACATTTTTGTTTTTTGTGAGGGTTGGGGGTAGTAAGAAGAAAATGGTGCTGTGATTGGAATTATTAGCTCTACAGAAAAGATGGTGGACTTCAAGTATTAGAATTCTTTCAAACCAAAGCAAAGTGATGACAGGAAATCCTTCCAGTCTGATTCTACATGGTACTTCTTGGGATTACAAAATTTAAATAATCATTGACACAGTTAGCTGAAAATAGCACAGTCATTTTGTGACAATTTCAGACAGGAAGTATTTGCGCTGGATAAGTCAAAGTTACTATTTATTTATTTATTTTTTCAACGTTTATTTATTTTTGGGACAGAGAGAGACAGAGCATGAATGGGGGAGGGGCAGAGAGAGAGGGAGACACAGAATCGGAAACAGGCTCCAGGCTCTGAGCCATCAGCCCAGAGCCCGACGCGGGGCTCGAACTCACGGACCGCGAGATCGTGACCTGGCTGAAGTCGGATGCTTAACCGACTGCGCCACCCAGGCGCCCCTCAAAGTACTATTTAATCCAACTTCTTTCACTAAGAAATTACCAGATTAATCTAACATCCTTTCACTAAGAAAATATTTATAACTTATTCTATGGCCATGCAGGAGTGAACAAGACAGTCAGAACTTCTGCTCCCCTGGAGCTCATTTTCTAGTAAGAGAGACAGTAGATAAATAAACCAATAAATCCATTAATAAAGGCAGCGAAGAAAATAAAACACAAGGTGTGCATGGAAGTTTGACAGGTGTTGCTAGTTGCTTATTCACTCTTCCTTCATTGCTAACACAATATCACTGCTCTTCAAGGTGGCAAGAATTTTACCTGTTTTTTTTTTTTTTAATTTTTTTTCAATGTTTTTTATTTTATTTTTGGGACAGAGAGAGACAGAGCATGAGCGGGGGAGGGGCAGAGAGAGAGGGAGACACAGAATCGGAAACAGGCTCCAGGCTCTGAGCCATCAGCCCAGAGCCTGATGCGGGGCTCGAACTCACGGACCGCGAGATCGTGACCTGGCTGAAGTCGGACGCTTAACCGACTGCGCCACCCAGGCGCCCCGAATTTTACCTGTTTAGGCATCCTTTGCAGCTAACGGTAGTCATGACACCATTCTGAATAATAAGATTTAGAAAGACTTCTGAAATTTCTGGGACATTTTTGCTTTCCTTATTCAGGTGTGCGCCCTCCTCTGCCATTTACTTCTTCGCTGGAATGCAAAAGTGATGGCTGGCACTAGAGAAGCCACACTGTGACCATGTGAGAAAGACAGGACAGTGTCCTGAATTAACTTTACCAATTGCCTACCTATTTCTTATGCATGAGAAAAATAAAGTATTAATTCAATTAAGCTACTCTTTGAATTTTCTGTTGGTTGTGGACAAATGTGAATCATACTTTACACAGAAATGATGGGGGATGATTAATATATACTGGATAGTTTAGGGAGGCATCACTGATACATTAACATGACAAGAAGTGGCGATGGCCATAAAAAAATGAAATATATGAAAAAACATTCTAGGCAGAGGGAAGACTGAGCATTAGATCACATGTCAATCTTGAGCTTGACCGGTGTTGCCAAAGTGTCATGAATTATGATGAAATTCTCTGTGACTATGAGGTAAGTGGTTAAAGGACACTGCCTAGTAAGTGCTTGGATAGAAATCGGGTTTGAGAAGGAGGTATGTAAAGCAATGATATGGAGAGGGAAGATACATGGAAAAAGAGAGTAGTTATTTCTTTAGAGAAATATTGCCTTGAGTGGTCAGCCAAGCCACAGATCAGAAGCTGATGAGCTTATCCTTTACCACATGCATAAGGAGTGTAAACTACCAATTATCCTTCTACTTATGAACTGGTGATGTATTTCTTTTCATGTAAGCAGGCAGACAATATTTAATTTATTTTCTTTCTTCCAGAAATATATTATTTCCTATTTGAAAGTGGCCTACATATTAGGAATTTCATGTTTAAAAGCATATTATATTTATGTCCATTTATGAATACGAACAAATCTTATATCAGAAATCTACAAGTGAAGGTTAATATCTGAAATTCAAAAATCAAACCGGTATCTAAAAGTCTACTTGCAAGTGAAGCTACTGATACTACCTTGTCCAGGTTTAAACTCTTACACTTTATACTCGTGTGACTATATTCTTGTTAAACTGGGTCTACATATTTTGGATTCAGAGAAACGTGAATTTACAGAAAAACAAACACAAGTACTGGAGGGAATACCCAATTTGATATCAAGAAATCTAGATCTGCTAATGTGGAAAAAATGGCAAGCTTCTGTTGGGGGGATTCATGGATTACAGCAATTAACCCGATCTTATTGAAACTTTGGAGCTACAAAACAGAATATAATTGGGGCGCCTGAGTGGCTCAGTCTGTTAAGCATCCAACTGCAGCTCAGGTCATGATCTTACAGTCTGTGGGTTCAAGCCCAGCGTCAGGCTCTGTGCTGGCAGCTCAGAGCCTGGAGCCCGCTTCAGATTCTGTGTCTCCCTCTCTCTCTGTCACTCAAAAATAGAAGTGACTGTCACTCTCACACTCTGTCTCTCCGTCTCTCAAAAATAAATAAATGTTTAAAAATTAAAACAAAAACAAAACCATCATCAAAGAGATCTAGATTTTAAAACAAGTCATTGTATGCTTTTTCAGGAACACTTGTGAAACTCTGTTGAATTGCTAAACCTTGTAACCATTCATTTACTATAATTATTAGTTGGTGTCTTTGCAAATTTAAATGTTATATATTATTGTTCTGCTTTTAATATGAAAGTCTACTCCTTTTCCATTTCCTGAAGTAAAGCCGTTAAATACCCTTTCCCAAATGATTTATAAATGCAATTTGTTTTTAAATAAAAGTACCGTGGTACAATGATACAAATTATTATCACTAAAGCTTTTAATTAAAACCTAAAATATGTGTGTCACTGTTAAAGAAATTAAAATTTCCAGAGCCTTAATAAGAAAAGCTATTTGTTAAGGGGTCCTGAAGCAATTGTGCTTTTGAAGATAAGACCTAAAACGGCTTCAGCCTGGCTTTTTTTTTTTTTCTTTCCTTTTTCTATTTAGCTTCTGAATCTTGCTTCCATGGAAATTTTTTCTATTCTTTGTGTGGAAAAGCACCAAGGATGTATCTGCCTGGAAGGGAGGACCTTTTACAGAAACTTAGGAACAAGGGTTCAGATGAAAATGTGGAGAGTTGCCCCAGAAACTCTGGCAGCAATTCCAAAAAGACATGATTTTTTAAAAAAAAAGAATCTTAAGGGATTTATCTTGAGGGATTTCATGCATTAAACTGTAGTATAAAAGGAACGATTTTGTACAAACTCATCAGGGTGCAGTGTAACCAGCAGTATTAATAGGGACTTGATGCTACAAGAACCTGCAGGTAGTGGATGAACAGCTGGGGAACAGTTTGACTCACAGATGCTTCCACGTTGGTAGGGGCCTGTGGTGAAATTCGTGGATGTTTTACAAATAACAAATCCATTGCCATTCCAGCTGTGCGTTCTCAAGCTGCAGATAATGGTGGAGGGTCCTTATGCCAAGTGCCCCAGAACTAAAACAGAATGGCTTGTATAACACAGAGCCCGTGCCGGATAATAACTTTTCCTCAAGAGTCAGATCATTCATCTGTCAATATTGAAAGCCAAGGTTCTCATTTAACATCATAGTGAAATGGCAGACTACCTGGGATGCAAATAGGAACCTTTTCCTTTACTTGAGTTTCTGCCTTACCCTTCGTATTTATCAGGTGTGATTCCTGAATATTTAAATATACAGAGATCCCCAGTCCTCTCTAGGCTCATCCCTTGGCAATTTGTTAAGGCTTAGGGTCTCAGCATAGATTTTCTTCACTGAATAAAGCTGTGTGGAAACGTGGACTATGCCAGTTAAGTGAGTCCGGCAAGAAATAACCAAGCAGTATGAAAACCATTATAATGTTAAGGTTCTGGCGGCAATTTTGAATTATTCATTACCCTTCCCCCCTTTACCCAGCCGACATATGGTGCTGTGTGGGTGTTACTTTTATTAAGAACCGGAAAATTTTACTAAAATACAAAGCTTGCTTTTGGTTTTAAATCCTTTGCAAGTATCTAATCTAACTTTAAAAATATGCCTAGTACATTATCAAAAGTTTAAGATATCTCATTGCTATATATCATTAGGAAATTTTGGATTATTTCTTCTATAGAAAGGCAAGAAAAAGAAGAAGTTGGGTATCTGGAAAGGTTGCGTTGAGTCAGTGACTTGTAAAGCAAAATGCTTCTACAAAATATCATTAATTTTGAAAGACTAATGTTTATGTTCATTCTCATGAAGAATATTCAAATGCGACAAACTATAAAGGTGATGATGGCTTTTAAATGCCATGAATAATTTTAAGAGCATATCCTATTGTTTCCTGCAAGTGAACTTGCAAAAATTTATTTCTTGATGAAGCATTTATTACTTTAGTTTTACCCATGTACTTACAGGTGTGTTAATCAATGGATGTTATTACATGTATCCAGGAAGGCGATTCAATCATTTGAGGGTGACTTATTTTACTTGGGGTTAATTTGTAGGCAGCTCTGGAGCTATATGGCTTTAAGGAGTTACTGAAGGTGACAAAATGAAAATTAACAGCTTTAGCTCTGTATGGCTATGTTACATAGCTGAAATGGAACAAAGTGGAAATAAGAGGTTATTGCAATCCCCAAGATGGACTTGGCTTGAGGCATGTCAATGTGCTTTGGGTTTTAGTGTCACTGCTGGCGGCTACTTTTATGCAAGCAGATCACAGAAAACCTGTGAACCTAAAACATGTGAGTAAAATGATTTTCCTGGAAGGAATTGTTGATGATTGGCTGCATCTGGCAATTAATTATGCATTAGCATTTTAAAGTGCAAGTGCTTTGCCCATTTCAGGAGAGATATAGATATAAATACCGATGATATAGATATAGGTATATAGATTAGATATACACATAGATATAGATACAGAAGTAATTTGTCTCTCACTGTCATTTTGTAGTTATTCCCATTTTACAGTTGAGGACGTTTGTGGTTCAGAAGAGTTAAGGGACCTACTTACATTCCTTGTTTCTTCTCAGGCATAGAAATAGAATGATGAATGTCAGGGCCATTGCGATGATCCAAGCTAGAAGTAACGAGACCTTGAGCAATGAGTGTGTTGCAGAAGACAAAAGATAGTGCCCACATAAAAAAAAAAAAATGCAAGCTTTCGGATTGATTGGAGGAGTGGAGTGGATAAGGATGAAAAAGACTGATATTTCAAGTCATTGACTATGGTTATAGAAACATAGGGAACTTTTTTAGCTTAACTGTTTGCTTTGGGATGAATTAGACTTACGGAGGAATTGCAAAATAGTGCCAAGTTTCTGTATTCCCTTCACTTCGCTTCCTGTAATTAACATCTCACATAGTGCATTATCAAAATTAAGAAATTTTTATTGTTGCAATACTACTAAGGAAACTATAAATACCATTCACAAATGTACATAAGTGATAATCACAGTTAATTATTTGAATAAGTATTTATCCCCATTTTATTATTTTTGTTTACATTAAAATA
This sequence comes from Felis catus, assembly GCF_018350175.1. Classification (NCBI taxonomy): domain Eukaryota; kingdom Metazoa; phylum Chordata; class Mammalia; order Carnivora; family Felidae; genus Felis; species Felis catus. The sequence goes on from NC_058375.1 coordinate 66,259,148, forward strand.
AAACACGAACGAATGCTTAGCAGACTGTAGACATAAGACAACAGTTTGCTATTGATTGGATCTTACCGAGGAACACTCCATTTTTAAAATCTGAAGTCATTATGGAGAGAATACCACGGTGACTCATTTTCTGGTCCTGTGATCTGATGTATTCAGCTTATTACATTTGATTGCAATGTTGGATACTGTGACCAGTACAGCTCTGCTCAAGTCCATCTTTTCAGAAAGTTTGACAATTCGTTTAGAAGAATTATTTCAGACTTCTGCTTCTAGCCGAGATTCAGTCACAGTGGCCAGGTTTACCCTTTTGCCTGAAATAACCGAAAATGGGATAAAATATACGAAACGTTGCTTTTCAAGACACTGTGTTTCAGGAGAAGACGTGTTGATCTTGCTAGAGAACTGATGGCAGTATGGGCCGGCCAAGCAGGGAGCTCAGCTTTCATCATCTGCCTGGCGAATGCAGTGGTGTTCCAGTTTCCCTACGAGGATGGTGTTAGGGGGTCTAGAGGTCAGCTGAGCCTCCATGGCACACCCACAAGCAAAGAGCCTGAAGGAGGTGGTGTTTGTATAACTGGTCACCATTAGAATTTACATCCTTCTCCTCCATAGTAATGGGAAGAAGAGCCTCCACCCTACATGGCATCAATGAAATGAAACAAAGTGGTGGAAGTAGGTGCTAAGAAGTGGCTCATGTTTTCCCCGCCCCTGGTGTCATTAAGGCCCACGGGAGAGCTGAACTTCCATGTCCAGCAGGCAATGGTGGGATACCATGAGAAAGTGGTTTGAAGCAGGGCGGGCCACACACTCCTGATTTGACACACAGCTCCCCCATCTCCAGCGTGGTTGCCGAGCACCCGCCTCAGGAGGCGCCAGGAGGTAGCAGGGGCAAGACTGGTTGACACTCCACTCGCCCCGCTTCCCCTCTCCTGGTTTCTGGTGGTGGGGGTGATGGTGGGGAGGGCCAGTAAAGAGTTTGAGCTTCTCCAAATTGTACCAAGAAAGCACGTTTTGGGCTTGAGTCCTTCACTTCCCACTTTCTTGGTGACAGCTGAGGTCAGGGGAAAGCTGATCTACCCCTCTGCTCAGAGGTAATGAGGCGGTGTGAACGGATGTCCTATATTTAATGGGAACATAGGGCAGGGTCAAGGGGAGGCTAACCTTACACCCTCGCTGTCTGCAATGAGCAGTGGGAGTCAGCACCCCGCTGGCACGGGAGGAATGCCGACCAGGCATGTGAGAAGATGGTCATACACACCCAAGTGGCCTCGTGTGACACCTCACCTGGGGACTGCCTACTAAAGAAAGTTAAGTAAGATTCACAGTCTCGTAGCGTAATATCAAATGTATCTAGTCAATAGGAAAACAATAACTCTTCTTCATAGTAAGAACGAGGAAAATCCCCCCATGAGAAAGCATAATCAACAGATGCCAACACGGAGATAAATCAGATGTTGATATTATCTGACAGGATTTGTAAGCAGCCATTGAAAGATGCTTCAGCAAGCAATTACAAATCCTTATGAGCAAATGAAAAAATATGAAAAATATCAGCCAAGACATCATCCCTAGGTATTTATTCAAGCATATATCCATAGGAAGGTTTGTTCAAGAATGTTTATAGCAGCTTTTTTATTTTTATTTTATTTTTGTAGGTTCAGATGTCCTACAACAAGTGAAAAGATAACAGATTTTGGAATATTCATACAAAGGAATACCGCTTAACAATAAAAGAGAACGAGCTATCGACGTGTGCAGTAACACAGGTGAATCAAATTGATGCAACCAAGTGAGTGAAAAAAGAGTACATATTGTATGACTACTTTCTTTTGAGAGAAAGAGAAAGAGAGACAGAATTTCTAGCAGACTCCATGCTCCATATGGAGCCTGACACAGGGCTCGATCCCACAACCCTGGGATCATGAGCTGAGTCAAGATCAAGAGTCAGATGCTAAACCGATTGGGCCAACCAGGCATCACTGTATTATTACTTTTATATAAGACTTTAGGAGATGCAAAGTAACGTGTGGTGTCAAAAAGCAGGTTAGTGATTGCATGAGGACTGGAAGGGGCAGGAGATAGGAGGGAGTGGTGACAAAAGAGCAGGAAGAAACCTGGGTGCTGATATGTTGAACGTTCAGTATCTTGGTGGTTTCTCAGAAATATGTATATATATATATATTCTTCCATATATCTATATATTCCTCCATATATATCTATCTATATATATATAGATATATATAGATATATATAGATATATGGAGAGAGAGGGGGGAGAGAGAGAGAGAGAGAGAGAGAGAGAGAGATTAAATTGTAACTTTAAGTATGCTCACTGTTTATTTCAAATTTACCTCAATAAAACTTTTTATTATGGAGACAACTCTGCAAACTTCTTGCTTTGGGTTACTTATACGTAAAAAGAGAAAAAAAGAAAGGAAATTGACCAGATTGTATGTTATTATCTCCCTGTATAGATTAGAATCAGTAGGATCACTGAATCCTGCAAGGAAAAATTGCATGTCAACATTGCAAAGGTCACAAGAAATATTATCTGTTAGGGAACCAGAGCACCTCCTTCTCTTCCTGTGGTCACATGTGTCACACTGTGCCCCAGATAACATATCTATAATATTAACAAACAAGACAGTAATTTTATACTCTGTTACCATCTGCCATGTTAAATAGTGGGTAGATTGCATTAAAAGATGTGTTCTGGGCATCTGAAACATTGTATCCAAATAAGCACATGACTTCAGTTTAAGAGTTAAATTTTCCTTTTTGATAATTTAAAATATTACATGACAAAAAACATAAAACAGCTATTAAACATGTAGAACATTTAGGATTTAAAATGTCAAAGGGAGAATACTTAGCATTTATTGAGGGTTTTCTTTGTGCTGAGTTTGTGCTAGGAACGTCATATATATCATTTTATGTGTCTCACACAGAAATATAAAGTAGATAATATTATTGCTTACTGCAAAAAGCTGAGAACAAGACAGATGAATACTTCAGTCAAATTAATAGCGATAGATTAAAAATTTTTTTTTCAAGGCCTTTTTTTTTTCAAAATTTATCTATCCTCCTCATAGATTTCCATTTTGTCAATAGTTTCTGTGAATGGTGCATATAAAGGAATATTTCACAGAATATATATGTATTTCAATATATGTATATTCCATAGTCAATTTAAATATTTATTTTATAATAATATCTGTGAATTTTCTTAATTTAACTACATTTAATATACACTCAAGCTTATCTAATCACCTCTTACATATAAAAAGTAAACTGATAGGTTTAATAGAAATTTTACCTATAATCCTGTCAAAAACATTTAAATGACTCAGAGGTTGAGCTGAAAACAAAACAAAAAGCAAAACCCCACATATCTTCCTTTCATATTCCAAACATTTAACTTTATAAATAACAAAAATGCAGAGGATAAATAGGAAATCATGCAGATGGAAGGAAGCATCTAACTCCCTCTCTTCCTCCTTTCCTTTCTTTCCCTCTCTTTAAAACACAAGCAAGTGGGGGGTCTGTGTGGCTCAGTCTGTTGAACATGACATCTTCAGCCTAAGTGGTGATCTCATGGTTTCTGAGTTTGTGAGTTTGAGACATGGAGCCCTCCATCGAGCTCTCTATCAGAGCGAAGCCTGCTCGGGATCCTCTTTCTCTCTCCTCTCCTCCTCCAATTGCGCTCTCTCAAAAATAAATATATATAAAAAAAATAAAACACAAGCAAGTGGACAGGAGAGAAAAGGAAACCAATTCCTCAAAATCACCACAATTTCTGAGAAAGTCTGAAGGATCAAGATTAGTGTCTCATAAACCACAGCTCACATTTATGGAGATTCCTTTGAGATTCTCTTAATGTAGAAAAACACTTTGGTTGGAATATTGTCTTTGTAGTGCTAAAACACAGGAAGTACCCCAAATCATTTTTGAAGCTTTTAAAGTTTTTATCTCAAAAATCAACTATTTAAAGCTATAAAAAAAAAGAAAACAAAAACCAAAACAAACAAATGAATACTAGCCCCAGGGAGATGAGAGTTTTTACAGTTCCTATAGGCTTCATGATAGCATTAGAAAGGTTTCATTATGAATGTTGGATTATGAAACTAAAACAAAAGTAAAAACCTTATGGGTTCTTGTGGTGTCTGGATTTTCTCTTAAGTCGAAATTGGGATAGGCATGAAATATTTACTGTGAAACAAAACAGAAACAATAAAAAATACGTTCTTTTTAACCAATTTGAATTTTGGAATTGTTTTAACCAAATTTGGTATTCCTTATTTCAGGTTTAATAAGCAATGAATATACAATGTGAAACTTTTATATTTGATTATAGGACACTATGGAAATATCAAACCCTGGAGAACAGAGTGAGAGGGTAAGAATGAGGAAGAAAAGATTCCTAGAGGAATTACCAGGTGATTCTTAAATAAGAGTTAGCTATGTTCCCCAAGGAGGAGAGGAATCCAAGTGCGGGGCGGCCGGTGGGGGGAAGGCACATGAAAGGGAAGGTCTTTATACGAATATTTGTGTAGCATGGTTGAAGGGGAGGACGAAAGTGGAGAATAGGGGAGGACAACAAAAATATAGGACAATATTTTGAGGACAGTTAAATCGTTCGTTGAAAAGCTTTTGGCAGAACCTTAATTTGACCAGCTGTGTGTTTGGGGGGAAAATATCTATTTGAGGGACAGATTTGAGACAAAAAGACCAGACAAGTTCTGAAAATACTTCAAGACAGATTGAGTGCGTTGGGTTTTGCAAATAGAGAGGAGGAAAAGTGTTTAAGAAGCAGAATCTCCATAACCTGATGACTGTGGATAAGCAGAGGGAGAGAAGGGGGCAGTGTAGAATAATTCCCTGAATGACTGAGGATAAGTAGGTAGACAGTCATTGCCCAGATTCTCAAGAAGGTTTTGGGGAGAGATGAAAAAGCTGAGTCTTGGATATTTTAAGTTTGATGTGCCTATATGAATATAAGCAAGTGTCTGGAAGGCCCTGAATACAGTTTATGGTATGATAGGAAATAGGATAAAAGGGGTGAAACAAGAAAACAAAATGAAGCAGACATATTCTTACTTTCATGCAATTCCCAATCTATGGGAAAATACAGGGCAAGCAATTATGAAAATTAGTACAAGTGCCATGCTATTGTTATAGAAGGAAGTGGGCTATGTAATAGAGGTTCTATTGGGTAGAGTTAACTTAGCCTGAGGCACGGGTCTCAGGACTCTTCACTGTAAAAGTTATACTGAATTTGGCCTTGGAAGTGAATGGAGGTTGACAAGGTGATGAAGGATATGGGGATAACGTTGCACAGAGGTAGAAGAAACTTTGACATGTTGCGTACAAAATAAAGATGGATGGACTGACTAATCACTCTGGTCTCATAGAAACATGGACTAAGTTCTATGAACTAGTAGAAAACTTTGAGGGAATTCAAGAAGAAAGTGACATAATATAGAGGTTTAGAGCTCAAAAATATTAATTAACAATCCAAAGTCATGTGTAGATGGGTGAGATTAAATTGCTAGAAAATATTTCCAGAACAGTAGGGTAAGAATCCCTTTTTTTATGTGAAAAGGAGAGGGTTATCTAATTTGCTTTGAGATGTAATGCTATGAGATGATAAAATCCAAGAGGAATATCAATAATAAACATATTAAATATTAATATATAAAATATCAATATTAATAACTACATGTGTTAATAGTGATAATTAATATTTATTGAATATAGAAAATTATGTTAAGATCTTGGTCCCATTATTTAATGATGATAACTTAGGTAAATTCTTTAAGCTGCTAAAGTTTAGTTATTTTGGGGCACCTGGGTGGTTCAGTCGGTTGGGCGTCCGACCTCAGCTCAGGTGATGATCCCATAGTCTGTGAGTTCGAGTCCCGCATCGGGCTCTGTGGTGACAGCTCAGAGCCAGGAGCCTGCTTCAGATTCTGTGTCTGCCCCTCCCCTGCTCATGCTCTGTCTCTCTCTGTCTCAAAAATAAATAAAAACATTAAAAAAATTTTTAAGTTTAGTTATTTTAATTTTCACAACGGGGATATTAAAAGTAGCTTTGCCATGTGGTTGTGTGAAGTTAAACTCTGTATATAATACTTAAAAAGTTCTTAGAAAGTGCCTGTTAACACAGGCAGTGCTCAGTATATGTTCTCTACTATTATTTTTAATATACACATATCCCTCAGAGAAGTTTACACATTAAACTATCATTCAATATCACTTAATGTAAACCAGTGTATCAGATGACTTCCCACCCTGAAATAAGATGAGAAGCAGAATCTTATGTATTGCTAAGAAGATGGAGTTAGTTAGCATTTGCTTCCTGTGTTGTCACCTGACTCGGCACATTAGTCCCACCCGGTTCAGTGTTACAGTGAAATCCACACCATACATAGACATGAAGAGCTTACACACGGAAGGAGTCTATATACCATGGAATCAAAGTTACCACCTGCTTCTCTGCAGCAGGGTACTTAACTTTTTTTTCTGGAAATATCCTCATTGATACCTGAGAAAATCAAAGAGGGAGGGGTGGAGTTTAATATTTATCTAACTCAGAGTTCAGAAAGATTTAAAGAGACTAGAGTCCATGGAGTATATCCATAGAGCCTATTATTGGTCACATAGATATTTTTTCATATTTAATCCAGACAACAATCCCTAAAGGTGGATATTATCGTCCTCAATTATTCCCAATGAATCAGTGTCTCAGAAAGGAAAAAAAGTAGTTTCCCAGTACCACACCACTTAATTATTCCAAGATATTGGATTTAAATCCAGTTTCTAAGGCCTCCTAGTAAAGTGCACATGTATACCTTTCATGTCTGGTTTCTTCTGGTTCCCATGCTGTCTAGTCTCCTTTTCCATGCCACATTAACATATACCTGATGCTGTCTTGATTCTTAATCCCTCCCAGGAGTACTACCACCATTAGAGTGTGTTTATGTGCATGTGTGGGGTGGGGAGGGGGGTGGTAAGGGGCAGGCTTTACCAAAGTTCAAAGGTTTGCAGGTGTTTCAATAAAGTATGCTAAGATGATACCATTTTCAAATGTTCCTCAGCCATTTCCCCAACCAGCAACTTGTCACTAATGTGCCTTGACTTGGTTCCTGGCTCTTCTTTTTCAGTCTCACTTTTCAGCACCTTCCCTGGTCCTGATTTTCCAAAGTTTTTACCAACAGGGCAATTCAGCTTTGATTTTTCTTTTTCTTCTCTCTCCCCACCCCCAGAATATTGAAGCCATGTCCATCATGGTTTTTTAGAAAAGTTATATTCTCAAGAGGGATTTGTCTTTTTCTCTTTCAGACATATATAAAGCATTTAACTGAGCACAGAATAAGAGCTTGATTCTCTGTAGCTTTAAAAATTGCAGGGAAGGAGCTTAGGAATATTGACTACCCTAATAATGTGTAATTCCAATCCTTCTACCCCTACCTCAACCACTTTTTCTCCTACATAAGAATACATGAAAAAGTGACAGTGACCTTGTTATAGGGAAAAGTTTTAAGGGGCTCTAATTTACTCTTTAAAAAGTTAATTATGTGAAAAATTGAAGGTAGTCTTTTGGGCACTTTCTCAAGAGATTAGAATATCTGATACTTGAATAAGTACTTTGAAATGTAAAGACAATTTTCACATCTATTGCCATCTGTGAACTTTAGCCATTATTATCTCCAGTTGATTTTAATACCAAGGTAGAATGAGGTGCTCATGATTGAACAGCTGGTAAGCAATGGAGAAGGGTCAGGACCCATGCCTCTGCCTCCGGGTTAGGTATTCTTTCTTCCCCATAATGTGGACCCAGTCGATGTTGGATGAAGTAGATTGTTGCAAATTTTCAATAAAATAATTTGTAGAAGTGTATAGCATAGTCTTTAACCCAAGAAGAATTTAATATATGATATTTTTACTCCATTTCTGTGAGGCTCTGTATTTAAAGGGTAAGATTGATGTTGTGTTGACTACATACATGGGTGTTTGAGAAAACTGCTGCTAACTGATTGATCAAAAGCTGGACTCAACGTTTCAAATTTTCAAGGGATTACCATGAGGAAAGTTTGTAAAGAAAGAGTGTCACCCTTAGAAACAAAACAGATGTTTAACAGCACTTTCAGCACAAAGCCAGAAGGAAAAAGGGAGAAAAGCAAAAGGGAAAGGAGGCAGACAGTCAGGGAGACAAAGGAAGGGCCAGGGAATCTTTTGGACAGGATATGGGAGCGAGAGGAATAAGACTGAAGGTATGAATGCTGAAGTTAACAGGGATATTCAGCAGGCAAATGGAGGCCACGTGGAACACTTGTTAGGTAAATGTAAACAAAATGAAGCGTAGACAGTTGCGAGGCTCTTGATCCATATTTACCTTGTGCTCTCTGTTGTATCCAGTATCTGCTTTCCCCCTATGGCTCCACAGATAATGTGGCGTGATTACCATGGGTAATTCATTATCTATACTTCAGTAACTTCTGAGATAGTTTTGAGAAGTGACCTTCCAAGTGGAACTGATTTTAAAACAATTTAAATAAATCTCCTAGGATTCCACTTTTCAACAGTCACAAATACTTAGAGGTTTCATCTGTTATTCTATAAATTCATTGCAACCCAACCTTCCCCTTCCAAGAGAGTTCCTAAACACTGACACTCTACAGTAATGACTACTTATGAAATTCTGATTGAGAGATAAAATTGCCATCAGAAGCGTACTACTTGGTTACCAGACTTAAGGGTATTTAAAATGTTTTCATTTATGTTGCTCACCCAACCAAATACATTCGCATGGGTTCTAGAAAGACTCTCTGTAGCTGAAAGAATACCCAGGCAGGGTTTTGCTGCTAATAAAATATGTAAGGAATATCCCAGAAAGACTAACATTAAAGAGGTATAAAATGTAGGCTTTTCTAATACAATGACCTAATATGTTCCTATTACAAGTCTTCCTATTATTTAAACAGCTGAACTGGCAGCTTTAAGACCCTTTAAAAGTTAATAGTGGAATTTCAGTGAGACTCTTAAGTCCATATGTGTTTTAATGGATGTTTTAATTACAGAATTTTATACTTGTTCTTATATGTGTCTAGAATTATATGTTTATAACTGATCATATAAGTTACATTATTGTAAATCCTTATGTTTAACTTTTTGTGATTGAAATAGCATTGTATTTCACCTTTGTTATTTTTCAGGATGTCTGTAATCTTTCCAGTTGTACAATATACAATATTTTCACAGCTTTCTGAACTCACATAAAAAGAGTCCTTCCGAACACTATGAGGAAAGTGACTTGCCAACAAATCGTTTTAAATTAAAATGGTTACTTCTCTTTCTTTTATGGACTCATGCTTTCCTTTTAGTGTATTTTGGCTCGCAAGAGAAAAGAAAGAAATCTATTTTAGAAATGCCTCAGCCACTTTATCTGAGTTTCTCAGCAAATATTCATGTGATATCTACTGAGCATAAAGCTATGTTTTCAGATCCTATTGACTTTAACAAAGTTGTTTTAGATTAGTTACAGTTTCTGAACTTTTCATTTTCTAATTTTGTTTTTTTAGGGTTAGATTTAAATAGCATACATAATCATACTATTAGAGGTATATGAAAAATCTACAAGTAATTTTTTTTTTATTTTTCCCTCTCTCTCCCTTTCTTCCTTCCTTTCTCCCTTCTTTCTTTCCTCTACTCCTTTCTTCCTTTCTGCTTAGCTTAAAATAACAGTTAATAACATCAACCCTATTATCTGAAGTTTTATTTATCCAAATATCTGCAGTTTGAATCAGGCACTTAATGGCACCATCTCCGATCAATCTCCGGAAAACCTGAACCCTGTAACTGCCACAGAATAATAGATAAAAAAGGGAATTTTAGCATCAAAAACTGTAAAACAAATATTTCTTTTGAAAAGATAGGCTCAGTCTATGAATTCTGATTATGATGCTTATTATGAAAGACATTTAATAAGCCATGATCTGGTGTCAATATAATTATAGGCATCATGCATCGGAAAAGCTGGGGTAAAAAGCCTTTTCAAGTATTTTAACTACATAAAAACAAGTATTGTAAGTGAATGTGGTCAGTTGCTGTATTTTGAAACTGTACAAAATGCATTTTAACATATGTATGAAATACAAACTATGTCTTTTTAATCATATAGGTCAAGGGCTAGAAACAATCTCTCATATAAGGAGAAACCAAAAGCTGTGATGATGAAGTACTTACACGTTTGAAACCTCATCTTACAGTATGAAACTGTGAAAAATTAAGAATATGTCCAAATTACCTTAAGTAAACTTGAAATCTAGTAATTGAGATTTAAGGCTTGATATACTTGAAGCCAGAGATGCATCTAGTTGGATTTATCATCCTCCAACGGAAAAAAAATTTTAAAAGAAACAACTCAGACTTCTAATCACGAACATGCCAGCAATAATGATAATTCCACAGAGATCACTGGGCTCTGGGTTCCATTTCCCGAGAAATGATGTAACTGTCATACATCGGTGTGCCAAGGAAAAGGAGTCAGTGGAGGGGCCTGGGAGATGTTGATGAAGAAGGTGCTGACTTAAACCTTATCAGCTTCTAAAGATTGTTTGGCCTGTTGTTCTGGTTCCTTCCTCAGGAAGCTGAGATGTGCATGGCTGCTTCTTAGATGAGTCATCACCAAACTGTGTTGTCCTGTGGTAAGGAAGAAGCCTATGTCAGGAAATCTGGGACATTCGATGACACTCTTGCATGTCTATGGCTGGTAAGCACAGTTGATTCGGTTCTATACATAATGAGGCTGAGGTCAGGGGCTTGAGCCCCATATAGGCCAGTTAACTTTTTTTTTTTTTTTTCTGTACAGTGATCACAGACTGCATACTGAACCATGGCCAGCCAGGTGTCTTACACGTATAAACCACTCATAAGAGGCTGGAAAAGTTACTATATTCACAATAATAAAACAAAATTCCTCTTAGTTCTGGAAAAACAACTCAAGCACATTTGTCATCACTTTGTTAGCACCAATTTCATTTATTAGGTCAATCTGATCAGGCTGCTTAGAAAATTAAAGTCATTTTTCAAATGGAATTATCATTTCAATAAAATAAATATTCTTAAAATCATGCTGTTAAACTTGTTCTCAAAATAGTGACTTGTGGCCCTAAATTTCAGGGAAAGTTATGATAATAACTAATGCTTTCTCCACATAAACTGCTCCTTTAAATTGGATACAATTAATTACTAAAAGACTAAAATATTGACATCAAAACCACCGATGACCATTAGAAATAGTTGAGACACCCCTGGCAGGATTGCAATGCTGGTAAAATTCCATTATTGAAATGTACTAAAATGTTGGATTTATCTCAGGTGAGATTATGTAGTAGACACATGTTATGTAAATAATGCTTGTATTTTACTTTGGGACATCACTCCTTCACTCTTAGTCCACGTCTTTATGTAGGATGACTTCACTTCTGAAATCTAGGAGAAGCCACAGGATTCATGCCTGGCCATTGAAGTACTACCAGTAACGTGTTTTGAGAATTATTGGAAAAGAGGGATTTTCCACTGCCTTGGTTACTAAGTAGCAGCATGGAATTTGGGAACTTCCGGGGCCACTAGAAAGAAAGTACCTACCTGACAATGAAGGTAACATGGAGCAAAGAAAGCATGGCCGTGGTGGGGGACAGATAGGGTGGGGCAAAAACAAAAACAAAAGAGTCCTGATGAGTGTTGAGTCCCTGAATACAACCATACCTGAAGGTAAACTGTAGGACTTCAGGGTTTTATGAAGTCAATAATTCCTATTCTCTTTTTGTGCTTGACTCTATTTGATTATATTTCTACAACTTTCCAACTTCAAATAGCTAATTAATAGAAATAAGAATTCAGAACTTTTAGCTAATCTAATAGATGTTTATTGAACTCCTACTTAGGGCTTTAGACTTAATCGCTCAGCTCTGATTTTATATAATCTAATAGAATACTGTTTTCATGTTCTATATGATGTAAATTATAGTGATGCATAAAAAAAGTGTGCGTTTGTAAAAAATGTTACATTTGTTTAAATAGGATAAAAAGTAACATCTCCAGGCAAAAGGAACATGCACATTAGTTTTCCTTCTGTTCTTGCAACAATAGGTGTGTCATTTTTGTTTACAGACCTAAAATGCTAATAAAGGCAAATCGGTTTCTTAAAATTAAAATGTAAAATTACACATGAATATTGAAATGATGCGGCTGGAGGGCTGGATGCTTTGTAGAAAAGATCCTTTGTAGCATTTAGTAGCATTTAGTCTGCCATGTCAGCCAAGCTTGAATGAAGCAGCAAGTTCAGCGAACTCAGTCACATGCAATATCATCTTTTGCAAACATATTACGTATCATCACTGATACCTTTTATATTCTACTGATGTTTATTATGTTGCATGAATGGATTGGCTAGTTCATAGAGACAGAGGGCAACACTGTAGAAAATAACATTCTTATTTAAAAACAAATAACAAATAACATAATGTCCTCAGTGTGGTTAAATCACACAATGTCAACATTATCTGTAAATTATAATGGCTCACTAATGTTGAAGACATCAGGATGAGATATCAAAGCCATCTCACATTTGAACCAGGAATACAGCTATTCTCATTAAGAAGCATCAACATCCAAATGACTTTGAAAAAAGAAGCATCCATTCTAGTTTCTCTCCCCTTTCTACACTGACTTTCTAAAACACATCAAATTTGTTGAAATCCACAAAAAATTTGAGAGATGAGGTACAGAGCAAAAGGGCGAATGGCTAGAATAAAAGTGAGAATCGAGCATACTTTTGATATTGCCCTTTGCATTGTTATTCTTTCCTCAATTTCTCCTATGAATGAGAACTCTTAATAGAAAATAAAGTGACTTTTTTTGTCTCTTCCTTCCATCTTTCACATTATGACATTATGTCACATTTCCTTTCAAACTTTCCCTGTCAACTTGAATAGTTAGTAATTCAGAAGGTTCTTTTATGTGACTGCTGGTGGGGGGAGTGAGGTCATAATTCAGATGTTATGTTTTCCTTTGGGTCAGTGCACAAATTTCTTTCCTATCTAACAAACAAATGATGACTCTAGATCAGAAGGATCAAGATCAAACTCAAACACCCTAAATGGATGGGTTTCCTTTTTCATCTAACAAAAGAGGAAATGCCACTTCCCCACCCCTTCCTCTGAAAATGCATGGCCCACTCCTTTCCTCCCTGGAGCTGGAGAGAACAGGGGGACAGAACAGATAGCTCATCTATTTGGTCGTGGTGTTTTATGCACCTAAATTAACATGCTTCTTGGGCTTACTGATAACCCTTCAAGGAAGATGTAAATCTATTTCCTCAAGGTCCTAATTGGGAGTTTTTTGTCTAGAATAAATCTGGAAGTCCTAATGACAAGAAGAAATTCCTCATGTACAAACAAATAAAACACTACCACAACAACAAAATCTTAGAAATAGAATGAACTTGTGTCCAATTATCAAGACAAAAAAAATGTGTGTGTTTGTGTGTGTGTATGTGTGTGTGTGTGTGTGTGTGTCTGTGTGTGTGAGAGAGAGAGAGAGAGAGGGAAACAGAGAGAGAGAGAGAGAGAAAGTCTTGATTCTTTGTATCTCTTGATAGATGGATGACGTTTGCCTAGGACAACCATCATGGTATTACAAAACTGTCTCGACAATGTCATATATTGCTAACTTCTTGTTTCTTTTTGTTTAGACACAGTAATAATTAGCTTAAATACAAACTCTAGTCCTCATGTTGAATTTTCTCTGCTTTGTTTCAGGATAGTATGAGCATGACTGTAAGAATGACAGCTCATTATTTCATGTGAAAGCCTTCTTATTTCTTTAAACACCAACCATCATCCCCACAAAAATAAAAACTAAACTACACTGAAAGCAATTCAATGAACAAAGGGTAGACATCTCTGATGCACGGTTTAGAAATAGAAACCAATTTGAAATTACGCAAATCTGAAGTTGGCTCATAGTTTCTCCATTTATTGAATGTGTGAACACAGTTCTTCTTTTCTAAGAAGGAAGAAAAGACACCATGGGTATTCAATGAGGTGCAGTTATTAAACCCTGTGGCTCATATTGCACACATGCAAAATATGTTAGTTCTTTCCAATTTAATTCGAAAAGATTTTTGAAAGTTTCCTTCATGCCAGACACAAAGCTGAGCCGTGTGGATAAGATGGGTGGGAATGTGGTCCGAGTGACAGGTCTCTGCAGAGCCTGGCCAGGGGGGCACCACCAGCTACCTGGACACAACAGCCTGCTCTTTCTCAGAGCCCTCTTTCTCTTCTAAGTGAAGACTTTCCTCAAGCCTCTGTCCTCTACCCTATTCTCTCTCACATTTTTTCCTTCTCTGGTAAACTTATTCATTCTAATCTCAGCTCTGTGAAGCTAATTTCCAAACCCAAACTGGAGTTTTCTCCAACTCTCGAAACCAACTCCATGAGATTACAGATCTGTAATTGGAAATATAGAAATAGGAATTCATCTTCTTTTCTGCCCAGAGCAGTTCCTTCTGATATCGAGGTTTTTGTTAATGACTATCGCTTGCAGGCCACTCTCCCAATTAGGAGGTTATAAGAAGTGAGAGAAGTATGGTGCAGTGATTAAGAGCAAGGTTTATGGGGGAAGGCTGCCCAGGTCCAACCGAGCTCTGTCATTGGAATAATAAAGTGCCTTAACACCTTAGCCTCATGTTGCTGCTGTACAGACGAAATTTTACAGTTAATAATACTGTGTCGTCTATTTGAAAGTGGCTAAGAGAGTGGATCTTAAAAGTCTCATTGCATACAAAAAATTAAGACCGTTTATGGTGATGGGTGTTATTACGATGCGCATTTTGCAACACATACAAATATTTAATCATTATGCTCTACACCTGAAACTATACGATGGTAACTGTCAAGTATATCTCAATAAAAATAAGAACATTTTATAACATGCGTACGGTTCTTAGGATAGTGCGTGGCATATGGCTAGCACTGTAAAGGCAGTTTATGTTGCAGCAAACGCTTTTATTTGCTGCTGTATAAGTATACACTCAGGATTTGTGCCAGGATGGAATTAGGCTCCTTTCCCCTGTGTTTCCGCCTGTCCGATCACCTGATAATCATGAAACTCTAATCATCATTCTCCAAAATCTACCAATCTGCTGACAACTATTTCCAATAGATAGATAAGGCTTTTTCTTCTTTACCCTTAACATATTTAATAATTTCTGTGCTTTCTGCTTCATAGTAACACTGTTTGTATGCTAATCTTATCCATTTTAATTAGTAAGATATTAAGATCAAGAAACTCTTCTTTACCCACTTTTGAATCATCAAAATATATATTTTTTGAATCTTCAGAACAAAAGATCCTTCACTGCAGGGATTGGATTGTAAAATTACTTTGAACTGAATGAAAAATATTACTCTACAAAATGTTAGAATGGAATCACATGTCACTAAGTTGTATACTGGATGTCCTGCAATTTCTTTCAGTTGTAGCTGCATAATTTGTATGAAAAAAAAGCTATTTGGGATTTTACTATGTTATTGTGAGCAAATTCCACTTACCTGAGAACGTATTGTGAATGGACACAATGAATAATTGAGGTAAAGTCCCAGGACACTCATGTGGAGGAGTTGATGAATTACTTAACCCATCAATTTTACAATTTTACAGCCCTTCCCCGCCCCCCCCCCCCAGAATAAGACTACTAATAACAACTGGTGACTGGACTTTATTGATTAAGGAATTTAAGTGCATATTTAGGAGAGAGATCTTAAGATGACTGATGTTCTTTGCTTGGTGTGACCTTTATAATGTGAAGTTTTTTCTTCTTAAAAGTTAATACAGGATTGTTAGGGCAGGGGACATTGCAGGATATGTTCTGCACTCAGTGTAACATTAGGAAGGATGATAGAGTCGCCGATAGGAGGAGACAGAGGCATGAACCCAAATCTGGCAGAGAAACAACTTTTCTGGGGTTGGGACATAGGGTATGAGCACTAAGCTTTCACTAACACTTCCACTTGGGCTTGTATGTCTTAAGAGATCTTAGTAGGCAAATCGGGAGGAAAAAGCTACTGATTTTGTAGCCTACTGAGCTTCCTTGTCAGTTTCCAACCGTTCCTTATCCTATGTTGGAAGCATGTGGTGTTTTCTGCCTGGGGCCACAGCTAAGTTCTCCATTTATTATTTCACTAATTCCTTTTCCCAATATATTTTAAGCACCCACATCGTTCATACATAACAGTAGGTACTAGGGGTAGAATGATTAATGAGATAGGGTCCCTGCCCTCACAGACTCAGAGACAGGATTAATTTTAATTAATTAATTAAAGACAAGATTAATTTCAATACTCTGAGATAGTCTCCCTCCTATTTCCAAAGTAATTATACTTTTCATTCATCCAGAAATGTGAAAACTGACAAGTCTTGCTTTATGAGTGAGATTCATGGTTCTGCAGATGTTGTGCTGGCCTTTAGCTCTAGACTTCACGACTATTGTTTAGTTTTGTTGGATTTTGGAAAATGTCTTATATCGTCTCATTTTCCATTAACGGTTTTTAAACCCGATAGCTTCTGCAAACCAATAATATCATGTCAGCATTCAAATATTTACTCAAAAACTCTATTTAATCACAAGAGCACTGAATCCTTTATTTTTCTTCTACTTGGGTGTATCTCAGGATCTACCTGTGAAAATGAGATCTTGGTGCAAGCACTGGAAAATTTTGAAATCATATTTAGTCTCAACTTTTGTGGAGATGCCCCTCCTTTGATAAAAGGCAGCTGTTTGGGTACAGGAACTGATTATTCTTGAAGTCGTTCTTAATAGCTTCCTAGTTATTTTGCTGACATTTGTCAAAGGCTATACAAATTTAGCTTTCTTGGAACAGGGATGGAAGAAATGTTATAATAGTAGATTTCCTGAAAGCACCATGGAATTTATCTTGATGCTATAATGGACACTTGGTAGCCACAGATGTGGTCACACAAATCTTTTGTACCAATGATTCAATCTGTATCTTTGTTTGAGCAATAATATCCAGAAATCCAGAAGATGAAGCAGAGAAGTTATACTTCAACAAAATGGAAGAAGCAGAAAAAATCAAAAGTATAGTTGCTGAGCTGTTTAGAGGGAAGTTGAAAAAAACGCCTAGCCTTATTTACCACACCGTCAAAACAAACAGTTGAAAAAGACCATAATTTAGCCAAAATAGTCATGTCTGATACAGTATCTGCACAGTGTAGTGTAAGTAGCATAAAAATTAAAGTGGAACCGAATCAGGTTTAAATTCCTGTTTTGCCATAGCGCTACTTTTGTGGGACCTTACTTACCAACCTTCACTTTCCTCAGCTGTAAAGTTAGACTATATAATACTTACTTGTTACAAGACTTAAGTAAAACTAAGTATGTAATATATGGATCATAGCATCCGATGCACTCGATAAACAAATGTAGTCCTCCCTGGAAAAAATATATATCAACCAATTATAAAGAAAATTTTCCAAAATATTTTTTTTCTATTGAGATAAGTACAATTGTTGTTTGTGAAGAAATAGTTTTTAAAAACTCTGCCAAATAATTGAGGAGAATGGTCTTTCTAATTCATTTCTAACTCTGTTCACAATTGGATTTCTGAGCAGCAACATGACATTTATTCTATTTTCCTCCGCATTGGAATAAGCACACTTTAAAATGTATCCTATTGATCAGGAATCGTCTTGACTCCCATGAGCAATCTTTTCACAGCTGTGTCTATGTAAGTAAACAACACAAAGAATTATGAAATCCCTTCAGTTATTAGAGTACATGCAAGAGTTCCCTGGCTTCCATTTTGAACTAATATGCATCAATGGTGCATACAGGAAGAGCATCCAGGTTAAATATAGCTGTCTGTTAAACAGCTCTCCTGAAGAATTGAACACTTGTGGTTAATGGTGACCCTCCCTGCACTTTGCTATTGGGTGTGACTTTCAGTGAAACTTCATATCCAATAAGATCTCCCTGGGGAAATCAGTTCTGAACATTGGAACTCTGCCCTCAGCTAGATGGGGCCATGTTTACAGATACACTCTATCAAGGCTCTCCCAATGGTAACCCCTATTTGATAAAGTTGAAGAGATATGTCCTTAGATTGCTCAGTCTGGAGAGCAAAAGAAGAAAATTATAGTCTGTATTTGTTATATTGGGGAAAAGTACACATATGTGCCTCATGTCATGCAATCTTGGCAAGAAATCTTTTACAAAGGCTTCACTAGAGATATATAAATATGTCTATTCACATTTGTCATGTTAGAATAGTTTTGAAATTGCATCATGTACCTCTGGGTTGAAGAATCATTATTGGAATCTTCATGATGGTAAGTGTTTATATAGCCCTTACTATATGACAGACACTGAATATACAAAGCTCTTTACAAATGTTAATTCATTTAATTCTCTCTCCAGCTTTATGATCAGTTTCATCAATTATGAAGGAAATGTCAGCTGGGACCCAGAGGAGGAGCCATCTCAAGGTCATTGAACAAGTGTGGTTCCGCCTTGTCCTTAATTGTTTTTCTACATCAAACCATCTTTTCAAAAAGTTACTTGATTCTAAAGTTGAAAATGAAAATGTTAAATAAAACCTTCTCCTAATTTAGCAGAAAAATGTTGTACCCAGAAAGTTCCTTTTGTATTTATTCCACTATTTTATCAGACATGTTGAAAGACCAGATAGCTGGGTTTTTTTAGCGGGGGAGAATTAGAGAAAGGGCATATTTGTCACCTTCCTAGTTACATACAGTTTGCAGATTGGTTGCCAACATTTTAAATCTTCCCCAAATTACTTAATAGTAAAGAAGGAATTTTATCGAATATTAGGACATGGCAGCATCTGTAGACACAGTGTTTTTTTTTTGTTTGTTTGTTTTTTTCTGTTCAGGACATAGTGATTCAGTTTGTTTTCCATATATACATGAAATAACGGATCACATAGGTGGGAACTTAACCCAGAAGTGCTATAAGAAAATACACTGTCAACTAATAGAAAATATGTCTGCAATCCTTGAAGGATGTGATGACAGACTGGAAGCATTTCTGTGGACATAGCAGTATCTATTTATTCTATTTTCATAATAGAACAGGGTCTTTTGGCTTAGAGTACACTTTAAGAGGTAAGGAGAGAATATATTTTGGAAGGAGAATGGATGTAAATGTTTTCAGAGAACATGAAGAAAGAGAAAATGACTCGCAATGTGACAAAGCAGGTATGGGAGAATTTTAGACAGTATCAACCAAAGGTTAGCGTCTCTCAAAGTCTTTCTACCGGGACACAGATCCAAATACATGTTTTATGTTGTAATGTTGAGTTTGATGAAGGTCAGAGCTATGTCGTAGCCATGGTCTACAATGCTAAAAATGACGTCTCTATTATTTTCATCCTCATGTTACCTTTGAAAAATATTCCTGCAAATACCTAAAAGTCATACATGTCATCTACATTTTTTTCATTTTTAAATACTTATTTCTCCCTAACATTTTAGGCATTCTGGTCTCCTGCTCCATATGCCATTCTGAGACTCCCCACACCAGAACAAATTTTTGGTTTTACTTTATTTCCTCTGATGGGAATATTTTTATGCATTTTTTATGTTGGAAATTGTAATTCATTTTCACTTCCATTAACGATTTTCAGAGAATTAATTTAGGGTCTGTTCCTAGGTGGGACTTTCAACTGGTCTTTGCAGTTAATTTGAGTTATTTTTTTTTCTTGCAAAATTGGGATTTCCCTTTTAAAAGATAAAATGTAGTAACAGAACTGGGGGAAAAGCGAGTTTCACCGAAGACATGTTCCTGTTTGTGCATACACTCCAGGACAGTATTTCAAATATTGCATTTCTAAGCATATTTCATATTTTTAAGGAATTGCTCTTTCTCATAAATAAAAGATTAATTCATTTAATTTTACTGTTGTATGTACATGTTTCAGAACCAGTTTTTTTGTCATTCTAAATCTTTCTGTTTTCCAACAAATTACATGCCATGGAGTATAATTTCTGTTGCTACTGTATACCACATCATCCCACACTGACATATCACTGCAATGAAAGGTAAACTTACAAATGCATGCTAATTTAAAGATGCAATGAATGTTTTATAGACTCTTAAGTGTTTTCTGTTCTGGTTTTCATATAAAAATTATATAAATGAAGGAAATAATTTTTGAATACTTGGCTTACAATTTTCATCTTTATGTGTATAAATGTTCCTTTTTTATTTTTTTCTTTCAGTGGTTGGAGAATAACTTCTCCAAATGCACAACCTTATTATTATTATTTACTATTATTTACTTATTATTTATTATTTACTATTATTATCATTTACTATTATTATAGTAAAAAAGATATGCTTAAAATACAACATGATTATTACGTAGTTTGATCTCCATGATAAATATGCAGCAGGTAATTAAGTATAATAAAAATAATTTTGGAGAATTTTAAAAGGCAATTTCCATACAAATTTGATGGTCCATTTAATTTAAGGAGCTGTGGGTTATGAGAAGTTCCATCACGTATGACACAGGGCCATAGAATATTGACCAGTTTGAACAATAATAATGGTAAAAGGTGAAAGAATTTGATTCCGAAGAGAGAGTGGCCATAATAATAGTATCAGGATGAGTAAATTCAAACCAAGTTATTTTCTTAAATCTTACCTACAATTCATTTTTTTAAAAGTTTATTTATTTAAGTAATCTCTGTGCTCACCATGGTGCTTGAACTCATGACCCTGAGGTCAAAAGCTGCACGTTCTACCAACTGAGGCAGTCACGAGCCCCTACAATTCATTTTTAAATTAATTTATTTAACAATCATTATTGAACCCCTGCTAGGTTTTAAACACTGTGCTAAGAGACAGTGCTAACTAGAACAAACACATTATCTGCCCTCATAGAACTTATAACCTGGACTACTATAATTTCTGAGCCATGATATTTCTGGACTTCCTAAATACCTATAAATTCACTGTGCTAGAGTGCATCGGGGAAATAAAAATGTTCCTGGGACAATTTAATTAAAGCTGGGAAAGTAGAGAGCCAAGATTTATGAGCAGAAACACAATGTGCCAATGCATATTCTGGAAGACTCCGTAAGTCTAAAATCAGCCATCTCTGGGACAAGCAAACTCAGAGTAATTTCCACAGGACCTATGTGTTAGGAGCTTCTGATATTATCTTAAAACAACAGTCATAATTTGAAGAGGAGCTGAAAGAAAAGAGAGTAGTTGAATAATCTGACATAAAAAAAGGAAAGAACAACAAGAATAAAGCTCTAAAACTTGTAGACAACCAGTTCATAACTATCCATTTCACTCCTTTATGCATGTGCATCAGAAAGAGTATAACACTACTAGGTATTTGCCCAAGGGATACAGGTGTGCTGTTTCGAAGGGGTACATGCACCCCAATGTTTATAGCAATGCTACTGACAGTAGCCAAAGTATGGAAAGAGCCCAAATGTCCATCGACGGATGAATGGATAAAGAAGATGTGGTATGTATACATAATGGAGTAATACTCAGCAATCAAAAAGAATGAAATCTTGCCATTTGCAACTATGTGGATGTAATTAGAAGGTATGACGCTAAGCAAAATTAGTCAGAGAAAATTAGGTATCATATGATTTCACTCATGTGAGGAATTTAAGATATAAAACAGATGAACATAAGGGAAGGGAAGCAAAAATAATATAAAAACTGGGAGGGGGACAAAACATAACAGACACTTAAATATAGAGAACAGAGGGTTGCTGGAGGGGTTGTGGGAGGGGGGATGGGCTAAGTGGGCAAGGGGAATAAAAGAATCTACTCCTGAAACCATCGTTGCACTATATGTGAATTAACTTGGATGTAAATTAAAAAAAATAATTAAATAAAAAAAAAAGAAGATGAACTTGGGAAAAAAAAAGAAAGAGTGCAACAGTTCAGAGATGCTCTTTTACAATGATTTAACTTTGTTGTTGTAATCGTTTAGAATGATGCTTTGGCCATAGTAGCCAAAATCACACACAAGTAATGTGACTGACTCAGAGCAGTGGTTCTTAACTGGATGTACAATTCCTTAGAGGTCCTTTGAGAAGTGTGTTAGGACATTTTGATGTTACGGTAAGTGGAAAGACACTGCTATCATTTGGTAGGTAATTGTCAGGGATGCCAGATGCTCTGGATATGTATGGAAAAGTCCTGTAAAATGACTGGTTGAATGTCCCTGTCTGACTTTCTTTAATGCCCTCTGAGTACCCATGTAAGTGAAAGACCTGTTTATAAATAACCAAGCCTGGTAAAATCAAGTGTTTTTATGAAGAGTTTTTGTCACAGATTTTTCCAGTATTGCAAGTGTTGTTTAAACTGAGGAAAGATTGTACTTTGTTTTGCTAAGAATTATGCCAAGAGTGATTCACTGTTTCTCAAAATCACATCACTGATGGCATTGTGTTTCTCTGGTTTTTGAGGCAACAATACAACAAAATGAATCGATTTTCAGTTTCATCAGTAGCATTTGAAGTGATGATACCTATAGGAAGGAGCATTTACCTATTCTATTGTGGTTGCTTGCATAGTCATGTCTAAAATTTACATATTGAATGTATATTTTGTTATAAATTAATTTACTTTTCTTCACTGATATACTTAATGATTGATGTTTTTGAATTGTGTGCTGATAGATGATATTAACTGTGAATTTTTTATTGGGAGAATTAAAGTGACATTATAAAAATATTTGTCATATAAGAGAAGAATTGAATTGATCAGAGAGAGAACCAATGGCCTGTAGTCTTGCTAGTTCTGGATAATAGAAGTTTCTAAGAACAATTCTGTCTGTAACATATTTTTTTTCTGCAGCATCATATGTTCCAGACTTTTCTTGTCTCTAAGTTTCAGTTGTGTGTTTGTGTGTGTGTGTGTGTGTATTTCCAATGATAAAAGTCAGTGAGGCAATTCTTGAAGATTTCAATAATTTAATTTATTGTATTCACTAGTTGTTTTGACTTTGTTGTCTTTAAAAATAAATGGATAAAAATACCAAAATACATTAGATAAAATATAGAACATTTTATTGATTGATATATTCTTAATCTTTTAGATAATTTAAGAACACCATTAGATACTTAGGTTTGTTGACTAGTTCCATCAGGAAATGATGATGCCGGGAAAATCAGAAACCTGATTATTAACCAGAAATATGATCACTCAGGTCATTCAGTAAGTAGCCATTTAAAGTTTGCTTTATAAAAAAAATACTCCATCAGAAAATCACCATCCTTTAACTCTCTGATTATATTGTCATGTTGTTATAAACAGCTCTGCAAAAATTCTAAATTTAAATGTTTGCAGTGATATGAAAAACTCTACACATGCATTTATGTTTTCAATTCCTGTAATAGTTTTCCAAATGAAAACAGAGGCAATAAAACCAGCCATAGGTTGTTGTGAAGCAATCATTACAGAACTATGGAAAATTGATTATATAGAACATCAAAACATTTTAGAATTGACTTTATAAGAAAAATCTTATTAAAAACCACTATTGACAAAAAGGGAAATGTGAAAACAATGGGAATATATGTGACTACTAGTGAAATAGAAAATGGAATATAAATGTCATATTAAAATGTGAACAAATAAAATGCAATATTACTTGTTTATATTACTATGAGTGTCTTAATGGAGAGAAAAATCTTGAAATGGCAAGGAGATGAACTGGACGCCTCAGATTCATTTTCGGTGACTATTAATGAATAATTACGTTCCATTTCAGAACCACATCTTTCCCAATACTTGCACGTGATGTGCCCTTTCTCCAGTAAGTTATTTCCCAGCAACACTGTGTGTTCATCAAGCCTCAAGAAAAAATCTCAAGAATAACAGACTTCAAATTCATAGACATCAGTCTGACAAACCATAGAACCTAGCAAAAACCCAAATTGCTTGAAAAACCAGTCCTAAAGTCAAGAGAGAGCTCCTTTATTTTCAGACATCTTCAGTCTTTGCCTTTAGAGTGTTTTATTTGTCCTTATATGAATCTTTGTGTAATGTTCTTGACCATTTTTAATCAATAGTTGTTACCTTCAGTGTTTAACCAATATTATTCAAACCCCTGTCTAGAATTTAGCCTTTAAGAAAAAAAGGAAATTCTGCAATATGCAACCACATGGATGAATCTTGAGGACGTGAGGCTGAGTGAAACAAGCCAGTCACAAAAGGACAAATACAGAATGATTCCACTTATATGCTTTATCTGCAATAGTCAAACTCCTAGAAGCAAAGAATTGAAAGTGATTGCCAGGTGCTGGGGTAAGGGCAAACTGTGGAAATCTACGGTTATAAAATTTCAGTTACGCAAGATGAATAAGTTCTAAAGTTTTGCTATTCAACATTGTGTCTATAGATAACAATACTGTATCATACACTGAAAAATCTGTTAAGAGGGTAAATCTCATGTTAAGTGTTATTACTACAATAAAAAATAAAATTCCATTACCACTTACATTTCAATAGAAGCTCCTTAAAAATAAACATTCAAGCTTGTTCTTTGGTCAACCCAAGAGGAACGTATCAGCAGAAAATCCTGTTAATAAGTAACAATTGCGGTAATGCATCCTGAATAAGGTATCATCATCAACAACAATAATAAAATAATACATAGTAAAGAGAAAGCAAGCTTTCGGTCTTGGAATACTTTATAATCTAGTAGCTCCTGATTGTGCTTTTACATGACTAAAGTAAAATGATTCAAGCAATAATTCAAATAATATTCAAATATTATTCAAATAATTCAAATATTATTTGAACACTTTGTGTTCTGGTAAATATTTTTGTGTTTTGTAGTAGCGTATGATAGAGAAATTTCCAAGTCAGGCTTAGTTTGTTGACTTGGAAAATATTAAAAATGCTTTGGAGATTAAAAACATAATTTACTAGGTTCTGTTGTTGTAATTTCTCTATTGTATTGATTGTAGTAATTATGGATTCTAAGAAAAAATATTCATGGGAAAGTTTTTTCTATCTCCCCATGTAAATGCTCACCATCCCTCTCCCTTACCTGTTTTCCATCAACTCTAGTCATCCCTACCGCCACGTTCGTATACCCAGCCACGTATCTCAATTTAATCCTCAGAGAAATTAAAAAAAAAAAGTGGTGGCAGAAATACTAAAGTAAAAAGGACGGGATATTTCCAGAGCAGACCTCTCTTCCCGATGTTCTGCAACCTGAATTTAAGGTCGCGATCCCAGCGGGAGTTCGGGGGACTCAAATGCTCCTAACTGTGTTTGAGCAATCGATGGTGACCAAACAGCTGCTTTGTTTGCCCACATTTTCTCCTGCACTGGGACCCAATTGCTCTCTCCTTAGGTCGGAAGGGAAACTCTGATTGATCTCATTGGGAGGTTTGCCAGGGAAAGGACAATAGTATCGGGCTCCTGACATCAAACTAATTTTTTACAGAATAGCTGCGAATCAGATTACATCCTTAGCAGCATACTGGAGACTAGAGAGAAAATAAAAACAAGGTGGGTACATATTTGAGAAGAATGATGTTCTATGCAATTAATTCATTGCTGTAAAAAGGAGATCCTACTTTGCAGTGCCCCAAAATAAGTGTGTTAAGAAAGTGAAAAGTTCCGACAATTTAATACTTGAACTATTTCATATTTAAAAACTCATTAAGGTTTTTGAGACAATGTTATTTAGAGGAGTAAGGATGTGTATGTGTGTGTCCCAGACGTGGTTAGAAAGTTACACTTTTCACATTGGAACTGTGGATCTATGAACATCCCCTTCCTTGGTCTCTACCAGGAAAGTGTTCCCCTCTCCCACTGCTGTTGGCCATTATTTGGTAGAGTTGATTCCACCCTGAAAAACCTCTTGTTTTTAGCCCATGACGCCTCATACTGTGCTGTTGCTCTTATGACGTGGTTGAGAGGAATAATGAGGAAGGAGGCTGCCAGGCCCCACAACTGCAATAATGCTTGACATTTATTTGGCCCCAATAAATGTATCAGGACTATTAATGGCTGTTGGGATATTTTCTTGTTCGGAAATTAACATGAAAGAGTGCAGAAATAACTTTTTATTCTCCTAAGAATCAATGTTTCAGACTACATGAGGTTCTTTAAATTTTGTCCTTGCAGATACATGCTCACATAATCTTATGCAAATACAACAATTATAGTGAATTATATACATGCTTGGAACTTTGGAAAAGGAGTGTTTTGTTTCGTTTTGTTTTCTATTTCATCTCTTTTCTCTTCTCCTCTTTTCTATATCACCTCTGACCCACTACCACAACTCATGTTCATAAGTTTATGTTCCTGCAGGCTTATAAAATAACAAAAGAGGTCTACCGAACATCTATCTATCTATCTATCTATCTATCTATCATCTATCATAATCATAGTAATCATCTACGTGCGATCATGTAAAGGAGTTATTTTTGTCATTATTTTACAGAAATGAGATCTCATACAAACTTTTCAGTATCCTATTCTCTTCTCTCAGTGCTAGTGTGAAATTTGCCATTTCAAACAACACCACGGGGGAGGAAGACTAAGTATAAAGGCAGAGTAGCCCCGCAGAGGAAAGCACTCATCTACTCTTTTCCACTGGTGTCCTTGGCAGGAGACTCAGGGTCATTTGAGACTATTCTAATTAGGAAATTTGGCTCTAAGGTATCTACTACTCACAGTGCTATTTGGGGACTGAGCTCACTGTCTCATTTAAAAGTACAGAAACCAGTTAATCTTGTTTTGAGTATACTTTCCTCAAAATGCCCAGGTCCTGGTGGTTGGACTGTCCCTCGCAGCAGAACCCTTGTCCTCTCTTCCTGGGCTTGCACGCTATGCAGGACATTGGCAGACCTCTTTTGTAATAACCACTTTGGAGGAAGAGGTTTAATTAACATAATGCAGCCTGGCAGTAGTAGGTAGCATATGGAAAGCTGAAAATTCCCACGAAGCCCAGACTGTTACATGTCCTCAGCCTCACTCATGATCAGCGCAGGGGCCGGGAAAGATCCTTCTGTCTGAAACTGCAGGGTGCCCTGTCTCACGCCTGCTTTCAGTGCTGTGAAAACCATACTTCTGGCAATCTGGCCTCTCCCTGGGTTCTTTGCCCCCATCCTGTAATGGGTTTTCTTCTCTTTGATGCACTCTCAGCAGAATAATCCAATCCCTCAATTACCCTGAAGTTGGAAACACACATCACTGCTCTCCTTTCCTCTTTCATGTGTCTTTCTCAAGTGGAAAAACTGCAGCAACAACAAAAACCTTATTGGAAGACACCAGGAAGCCTTCTGCAGTTTTCATTTACTACACTTTTTTACTCCCTCTTAGCAATAGGACCAACAAGGTCTCTACAATGATCACTTTACAATGAGATATATTATATCCATCTCTTTTCTATTAAACAAATGGTTTGATCTTGTACAAATACGAGAAGATGGTATTAGAAGGGCTAAAAATAACCATTCTCCCAATGTTTTCAGACATCAGTAAAAGAAGACAATGCAAATTTAGAATGAGAACATAGAGATGCTATAATAGAGTGTCACTGAAAGATCAGAATTGATGGGGAGAATTAGGACCCATTTCCTTCAAAGGGAAGGTTGCATTTCAAGAGAGGTTAATAAAATCAGAAGACACTATTAAAATAATACCCAAAACATCCAAGCATTGGTGGGAAAATGACTCGACTCTCTCAAGATTATTAAGCAGCGTTTTATTGCTAATTGTAACACAGGGACCTTAGTGCCTGCTCTAAGGACATGGGTATCCCACAGTGAAAATGACAGCAACCCAGATTTTTCCCCTTCTTTCTTAGATTTAAAGATTTTGGATTATGAAGTCTTTCTTTTTCACCTTTATTTTATTATTTTTTATTTTTTAGGTTTATTTATTTATTTTTGAGAGAAAGAGACAGAGAGAGCAGGGGAGGGACAGAAAGAGGGAGAGAGAGAATCCCAAGCAGACTCCGCACAGTCAGCACAGACCTCGATGTGAGGCTCAAACTCATAAATGGTGAGATCATGAACTGAGCCCAAACCAATAGTCAGACGCTTAACTGACTGAGCCACCCAGGCGCCCCTCTCTTTGTCATCTTTAAAGCAAACTAGTCCCTTTTCACTACAGGTCACACTACTGTGTGTTCACAGCCTGATCTATTTTGCACAATTGGAAGATAATTCTCATTTAAGCTATATGGTACTCCAGTGCTTTACAGGGGGTTACACTAGACCTGGGGATTACATGGGTCTGTTTTGTCGAAATGTGATGGCTCCATACACACCCACTCAGATGCATTTGTACATAGTTTATCTGGCAGACGCCTCTACAAAGTCTAATAGTAATCCTTGATGATTCCTTAAAATCCCTTCTTTTCCTTCCAAATATATTTTTTTCTTTTCAATCTATAGATATTTTAAATAATTTCATTTCCTTATTTATTTTCAACCTTCCCTCCTAGTTAATCAAATTCTGAAAATTAAGTGAACAAGGGTGGAAATAGCAGACTGCATCTGATTTTATTAAGTAATTTAATTAGAGTTTTTAAAGATTGATTATCTTTGTTGAAATGCTGAGAACAACTCGGTGATATAAGAAGGTGCAGAATTAAAATATCTCCTGTGGTAGATTGTAAAATATAATCGCAAATTCTCCCCATTCCAGTCCACCCCTCTGAGTATGCACTCATCTTAGGACTCGCCTTGACCTGTAGAGTCTGGTGGATGTGAACCATGTGACTTAAGATCCAGCACTCCAAGTCATTTTGTAGCTCCCGCTGTTGCCCTTTTCCATGGCTGGCTTCTTGGGGATGCAGCCTGTGCAGTCTCATGGGGGCCCTGATGAAAAGGGCCCACACTTAGTTTAATACTCTGCTGCTCTCATCTTTAAACTCTTAATAATTTTTTAAAAAGGGGCCCCATATTTTCACTTTGTCTGGACCCAAGAAATTCTGTAGCCAGCCTAGCTTATGTGAGGCTCTAAGATGACCATAGTCTGAAGAAATCAATGGAGTCTCCTTGAAGGACCACCTGGAGAGAAAGACTCAACCAGCCACTGATTGACTCACAGTTGAATGTAAATGCAGGAGTGAGTCCAGGTGAGACCAACAGAAAAATTGTTCAGGCAACCTGTTTGGTTATGAGAAATAATAAATTAAGGTTGTATTAAGCCAGTAAGTTTGGAGTGGTTTGTCACATAACTGAGTCTCAAATACTCAGAATAGGAACATCCATAATTTTAGAAAAATAAATTTGTATTACATACAGAGACAATTTTTTCACCGCATTAAATCCTTAGATTCTGTTTTGCTAATAAATATTAATGCATTAATTATGAAAGCATATTACACAATAAGTGGTTGCTTTAAGTTTAGTTTTTAAATGGAGAATACATAGAGACTAAGAATATGTAAACTTCTACTTGGGACCTATGGCCAATTATTTGCAATATGATTCAGACATATTATTATATTGAAATTTGCAGGTAACACCTATTTATAGTGTTGTTTATATAGATTTTTTAGATATAAAGTTTATGGAACTAGAGGTTCAAATAGTACCAGGAAAAAAATCTTTATAAAATATTATTTAATAGCTGTTATTATGAGAGAAATGGGATTGCTCTAAAATTGAGATAATTTTGATATGTGGGTGATCTGGCTGTGACATCTGTCACCCCACTGGCCACCAGGATTGATTGGGTTGATCTGGCTGGCTAAGTGGTGTCACCTGTCTCCCTCAATGCTCCATGTACCTCCCTCCTAGAGCTGTGGGCCCAGCGGAAAAGGGCGACCTTTCCCCACAAAGGAGGGCCATTCTTCAGTCAAGGGTATACAAGTAGCTGTGCTCCCTGCCAGAGCCTCCAAACAAGTTCTGAAGGTCCGTTTGTAGGAGACTGTTGGGTAGTCAAGCTACCAAGACTCCAGCCACATCCAAATGGGGCAGTGAACATGGCAGTCTGCTTTTCCTTAAAAAACAAAAAACAAAAAACAAAAAACTATATAAAATTGTGATAATATAAAAAGAACAAAAATCAAAAATGAAACAGATGGACATAGCTCTGAAACTGAGTCAAAGCAGAGTGTAGCAAGTTGACACAAGCGTTATTCAAGTAGTGTAAAATCTAAATATGTATAAACCGTTTTTATCAAAAAGGGAGTACATCGTTGTTGTTTTTTAAACGTTTTCTAAGGAAATTCTTGATAATTAATGCAAACTTCTTCCTCGGTTCTTATGAATCCTCAAGTCTTAATTTTTTTTAATGTCTATTTTTGAGAGACAGAATGCAAGTGGGGGAGAGGCAGAAAAAGAGGGAGACACAGAATCCGAAGCAGGCTCCAGGCTCTGAGCTGGCAGCACAGAGCCTGACGTGGGGCTCGAACTCTTGAACTGTGAGATCGTGACCTCAGCCAAAGTTGGACACTTAACTGTCTGGTCATCCAGGCACTCCTGAATCCTCAAGTCTTAAAAATGATATTGCAGTGATGGAAATAACTGTTGCTACAATTAAAAATAAGGATGGTTAAATTAGATCAGTCTTTGGTTTGTTAAAAAAATAATTATGAGTCTGAATCCTTTCCAATAGTGTTATCTTGAGACAAAAGAGGTAATCTATACTATTCATTAATATAGGGCTGTCTAGACATTTTAGATTTTCGCATGTTTGAAAAATCAAACTCCTCTTAATCGTGAATGAAATGGAGTGCAAATATTTTCAATGTAAGTATTTTGGTATTAAGATAAGTCAACAATTTGCAGCACAGGCATTATCAGGAGCACAGGTCAAAAAATTTCATTTGAATATATTGCCTTTAATGTTCCTGAGTTTATTGGAATAACAGCCTTCCTCAGTACACATGAATTGCTTTGTAAAAATAACATATTTGTTTCTACTTAGGAGAAGAATCTCTTAGAATCACTAAGAGATATTTTGAAATGTTTAATGTAGTTTTATTTATAGTTCTTTACTACTATCCATTTAAGAGGCCTTTGTTACATACACTTAAAAATCTCAATAATGCCTTCTTAGTACCGGATGTTAACTAATCTCACATAAATACTTCCCCATATTCTAATACACACCTAGAGCCATAATCCCAGGCCAAGATGAAAAAGTGAAATGCTAAGGAGTTTGTTTTGATTCTTCTAAATTGTGAGCAAATAATGCAAATTGCTTTTCAGGATTGATAGCTCATTGAATAAGTCTATACAAAACAGTTATATATTATTTAAAAACATTTCTTAATGCTTCTGGTGTTTGAAACCAATCTATGTTTATATGAACTTTGCTAGTTTTGCAGAGTTGTGAAGTATGGAATATGTCAACATAAATAGTATTACATTTGGTGTTTGTTAGCTGAATACATGAGACAAATTCTGAAGCGTGAATAAAATACATGCTGGTGTAAGGACTTTTCATTGCTTTAGTAACTCAGAACTGTAGGATATAAAATTTAAAACGAAATTCCTATATCTGGCCAGTATACAAAATGGTGTCCAATGGCCTAAAATGATAACATAATATCCATAGAGAGGAAAATGCTTTAATAAATTGTAGCATAGCCGCATAAAGTAATGTGAGGCAATAGTGAAAATGATTGAAATGGAGCAATGTGTTTTAAAATGGTAAAAACTAAAAATAAATAATGCTGAATATAAAAACACATTGTAGATGATAAAGAATGTTATCATCACATAAAAATTTTTAAAATGGAAAACACTGCTACATTTTGTTTACAGAAAAATACTTTTATAGTAGAATTATGAAAATGCATAAGGATAATAAAAAATGAGGTTGTTGTTGTCTCTGGAGTATAGCAAAGAAGGAATTTGATGGTAAGTTACACACAGAGGCTTCAAAGGTATTTGGAATGTTTATTTCTTATTTGGAGAGATATACAGCTCTTAATTTTAAGATACCCAATACTTTTATGTTTGCCTGAAATATTTTATAAAATGTTTTAAAGATAATGTATCAAATATCTACTGCCTAAAACAATAACAACTCTAGATCCCCATGTCTTAAAACAATAAGCATTGACTAAATGTACAAATGCAGGACATCATTACTATTTGGCTCATCAACGCAATTTTCAGATCCTAGCTGGTCACATTAAGTGTTTGGGGATGAGCTTGATATTAACCGGGATAGGCTGGTCTCAGTTTGTAAGACTAGGGGGACTTAACTATCCTCCATGTATCTTTGATCTTACTGAGCAGGTCATCAGGGTGATGACAGAAGTTCAAGAGAGAGAAAACAGGAGCCCACTAGGTCTCTTGAGTTTTGGGCTCACAATTCTGTTGGTCAAAATAGGTCACATGGATGAGCCAAGAGTCAGAGAGAAAGATGGCCACAAACGTATGTGCCAAAGAGTGTGAATCCAGAGAGATGAAGAATTTGAGCCATTATTCAAGGTCCCAGTCTGCTTTTAATGCCACAATTATTCATATTTGTCCCTGATACAAAATATACTTGCCCCTCACCAATCCCACATAAACTTCAACTCCAGGATCCTGTGGTCTATATCAATTTGAATGCAGTTATTTTTTTTAAACATTTATTTATTTTTGAGAATAGAGCACATTCAGGGGAGGGGAAGAGAGAGAAGGAGACACAGAATCTGAAGCAGGCTCCAGGCTCCCAGCTGTCAGCACAGAGACTGATGTGGGGCTCGAACTCAGGAACCATGAGACCAAGACCTGAACTGAAGTTGGACACTTAACCTACTGAGCCACCCAGGTACCCCTGAATGTAATTACTTTAAATTTGGAGTCCTATGAAACAAAGAAGACAAGTTTTCTTTTTCACTAACATCCAACATACAGTGATCAAACAGAAGCAGGGTGATAACAATAAATACTACTATTTGAAAAGACCAAGAATCTGAGGCTCTTTAGAAGTCACTCATCTGGATTTTTAATGACAGAGAACAAACTGAGGGTTGATAGAAGGGAGGTGGGACATTGCTGTGTTGAGCACTTGGTGTTATATGTAACTGATGAATCACTAAGTTCTACTCCTGAAACCAACATTACACTATATGTTAACTAACCAGAATGTAAATTAAAAATTTGACGAAAAAAGAAAAGAAGTCACTTATCTCAAAATCCAGAAATTGAAGTCTGTAACGATAACCAGGTCCTCTATCCTGGGGCTGGAGAATTTGCTTTGGTCCAATTCTGATATCTAAGAAAAGTTTTTCAATCTATTATTCTCTACAGCTTTTAGTTCTGCTCTTTAGAGTATCTTTCATTTCCCGCGAGGTCCTTTGGAACTTCTAAAGACATCATTGGAAAGTTTGCTCTGTGAAGATTATTCAAAACTTGTTTTCTAATTATATAAATTTAGGGCTTTAAAGATCTATCTACATTTTGCAAAATCTCAGTCCAGTTTTGATCAGCTGGGTTATTCTTTTGCCAATACATCTCTCTCAAAAATGTTGAATGCGTTTTAAATATTTGATCCAGTACACCTTAGGATTCAAAGCCACACTCCCTATTCTGTTGTAGACTTGTATCTCTTTCTAGACTCAATTATCTGGCCCTTCTAGCTTCCCTCTACTTGTACACCTCCAGCACCACTCTGAGCTCGTCTCTTGATGATGGGACATTTTCATATGTACAGCAGCTATTGTTTTCAACTTTTTGACTGGAAATCTCTGTGTTTGAGGTTAAATATTTATTAGCTACACTTCTAATCTTGTAAGTTAATGCAGGTAAGAGTTTTGCAACTACATAATACGTCACCATATTTTAGTTTTCTTTGGCAGCTCCCTTTCCATTTTTCCAACCTCCTTTTAAAGTCTTTTTGTTGTACTTACAGCCCCCACCTGCCACTCTGTCCCTAAACCCGTGTCACATATTTTAGATTTTTGCTGTAGTGTCACCCTGCTCTTTGTATCAATTTCCATGTCAGTTATTCTTACTACAATAACACTCCATGGGCAAACATTCCAAAAGTAAGTGACAGATAAGAATCTTACTATTTAGCTGAATAGGCTGTGTGCCAGCAATTTAGATTTGACTCAGCTTGGGGTTCTTTGGATTTCAGACTCATTACCATGTCCAAGGGTGTGCTGACTACTGTGGGTTAATCTAGGCTGGCTCTAGCTGGAATGACTTGGGCAATTCAGCTATGTTCCACATGTCATTCTCCAGCAAGCTAATCTGAGCATGTTTTTTATGGCAGTGACAGAAGTACAAGTGTTCAAAGACTCATGCGACCCAGAGAGAACTGACACACTGTCATTTCCAATTTTATTGGCCAAGACCAAGTAATTATAAAGTAGCTATGAAGTTACTTGGCAAAAGCAAGGACTTGGGAAAGGTAAATTTTGGCGATGTTTGTGCATTCCATCACACATAACAGAATCTTATCATCAAAACCAGTTTATAGATTTACCGTGACAGTGCTTATGTGAATTACTTTTGTAGTGGGGAAAACTTGCCCAGATTTAATTTTAAACAGAGCCATTACACTCACTCCTACCTAACATTTTATCTTCCAAAAGAATTATGTGTACTTCAGAACAGAACCATAACTGTACACACTTGAAACATTTAGATAGTTATTATTTTAAACATGCATTTGTAGACTAGTTACTTTACAACTCAAAAAACTTCCTCATGAAAAGCAATGATATGAATCTTAAACACAACAAAATTATTTCTTGGAGAATTAACTGCTGGTTTCAAAGCAGCCTTCACATAAAAGACACCCAAAAGCCCATATCAAAATATGCTTTTTATGAAAGTGGTTCTGTGTTGTAGAAATGTGTGGTACATTATAAATGGCTGCCAAGCCATTTACTACTCCTCTCATTAAAAGATGGAGTGTGGTTTTCATCACCTTAAATCTAGTTTTTAGTGACTTCTTGGACCGATCGAAAGAAATAAAAGCGACATTCGGGAATTTTTAAGACTATGCTATTGGAAGCCTTCAATTTCCATACAAGTCTTCTATAACCTGAAGCCCTAAGACACTATGCAAAATGTCCTTCTGTACTAAACTAGATAGACCACTTGTAGGCACTTCAGTGGATAGTCCCAGCAGAGGTCAACCTTCTAAACATCCTTGTGAAGGCTTCAGACATGTGTTTATCCATATTTGACAATCTATACCACCCTCTGCCAGCTGAATACCACCACATAAACTCAAGCAATGTAAGAAGAATTTTCTGGGTCCTGATCTAATTCCTGACCCACAAAACCATGAGACATAATAAAGTGATTATTGTTTTAATCTGCTAATTTGGTGTTATTTGCTTTGCAGGAATAGCTAACTAAAACACAATTTGACAGTAGGAAGTAGGAAACTGAGCACAGGTAAGAGGTGGAAGCTGGAAAAAATCTGAGGACATTTTCTGAAAGTTGGAAGAGCCTTGAAAAGACTATTAGTGAGGGATTGAAGAACCATAAGTAAAACATTTAGAGGTTAAAGCAAAAATCACACCTTTTATATAGTGGCAAAAGTTTAGCAGCTCTGTTATCTACAGTATGATGGAAAATAGGAAGGTCACCAAATGAAGTCATCGATCTCACTGGAGAGATTTCCAGGCAGAATATAGAAAGTGCCAATTGACTCTTTACAGATCCTTAAGATAAAATATGAAAAGAGAAATAAACTATAGATAAAATATTTCAGTCTTCCAGCAGAATTTAGAGGAAACATAAAGGAGACAGGACATGCTAGACGTGAAATTAAAACTGTTTCTGGGCACCTGGATGGCTCAGTTGGTTAAGCCTCCGACTTTGGCCCAGGTCATGATCTCACGGCTGCTGGTGGGTTTGAGCTCTGCGTAGGGCTCTGTGCTGACAGCTCAGAGCCTGGAGCCTGCCTCCCCTGCATGCACTCTGTCTCTCTCTCTCTCTCTGTCTAAGATAAATTAACATTTAAAAAATTAAAAATAAAATTGTTTCTCATCCTCTCTTTCTTTTAGTAAAATATTCTCAAAGTATAATGTGGTCTTGGACAAAGAAAAACATGAGAGTTTGGACAAGAACCTCTTTATAAGTCCTCACAATATTTAAGTTTATGATTTTTAGACCCTCTCTTTTAGACAAAAGGATTTCTAGTAAATTTAAAGATGTTATTTCACAATGGTCTCCCAGGTAGCCAGTGATGGAGAGGGACTGGTCTCAAGGCAATATGTGGGTGTATTTTTTTTATTGAGTTCCAATAAAGCATGTAGAACACACACAAAAATTTTAAGAGCATTATACGACCAGCTTAGACTAAAGGAGAAACTGATAGTACAATAAGAAAAGTGGCTTTAGGACTCCAAACTTCTGCAAAAACAAAGCAGGATGAAAAGGCTACATAAGTGTCAGATACTGGCCATTTCTTATAGAAAAGGAAGGGTGAATCAAGGGCTTGACGAATAACCCAGAGAGCAGAACCAAAGGATCACTTCTAAGTTCTAGTAGGAGGTCCCTAACAGATGAATTGTCAACATGTGCCCAAATGTATTTCAGAATTTCTATGAACCATACGACTGTTCTCCCTCTGCCCCCAAGAAAGGGGGTGTCTATTTTAAGCAACCTACAATAGCATAGGATGTGCTATCTCATCAATGTTTGGTGGACGTGTGTGAGAGACTGTTAGATAACTTATCTCATTATTTCATAAGGTTTCAGAATGAATGGAAGCCTATGAGGCCATGTGCTAGGGAAGGCACACCCAGGGAGCCTCATCCACAACTGAGGCTCATTTAGATGACAGGATCCTTGAACCTGAGCATGATACCCTAATTTGATAACACTTTAGGAAGTCTTTGGAGGGCATGAGTGCATTTTGGTATTTAAAGAAATGTAAATGATTTGTAATTAGAGCTGGGACTATGGCAAATTATTGGACACTTCCCTCGCGGGTGTGCCATGTATTTCCTTTCCACTGAATCTGGGCAGCTTCTGAGTGATAGATTATGGTGGAAGTGACATTGTGCCAGTTTCAGTTCTGAGTCTTAGAGGACTGGCATCTTCTACTCTCTGTCTCTTGTAATGCTCTCTCTGTGGAATGTCAATCATTACATAAGATGTCCAATTACTCTACCATGAGAACACCCAGGTAAGCCATTTTAAGAGGCTGTATTGGAAAATATGGATTATCATAACCCGGTTTTTCAAAGACTCCCAGCCCAGGCACCAAAAAGTGAATAAGGAAGTCTTTAGGTAAGTCTGTTCTTAGGTCCTGCCTGAGTGTCATAGCATGACAGATATTGAATGAGAAACACATAACTGGGGCCAGTAAATCTATAGAGTCATGAGAACTAATAATTTTATCTCTATCTATCTATCTATCTATCTATCATCTATCTATGTATCTATCATTAGCGTGAGCAGAGGAGAGGCAATGAGAAAAGAAGACACAGAATTCAAAGCAAGTTCTAAGCTCTGAGCTGTCAGCACAGAGTCCGAAAAAGGGACCCTGAGATCATGACCTGAGCCTAAGTTGGAAGCTTAACTGACAGAGCCACCCAGGCATCACACGCTTCCCTGCCTTTTTCTTTTCTTTTGTTTTCTTTTCTTTTGTTTTCTTTTCTTTTGTTTTCTTTTCTTTTCTTTTCTTTTGAGAGAGAGATAGAGAGCAAGCAGCGGAGGGGCAAGGGGAAAGGGAGACAGAATCCTAAGCAGACTCTGTGCTGTCAGCCCAAAGCCAGATGCAGAGCTCAAACTCATCAATCTTGGAATCATGACCTGAGCTGAAATCAAGAGTCAAATGCTTAACCAACTGAGCCACCGAGGTGCCCTTCAAAATAAATAAACTTAAAAAAATGTTATTCAAAAAACTGACGTGGAGCAGAAAAATCATGCAGTTAAGCCTTGTTCAAATTGCTGAATCATCAAAAATATAATACAATCAATTATGTTTGTCAACCTTTAAATGAGGTAATTTTTAAGTAATAGGTAACTGATACAGAATGTAAATTATACAAAAGAATAAGTCAATTCAAACCAGAATATATGTTTCAAGATGAAATAAGAAAATGAAACCAACTCCAGGAAATTATAAATTTTTCCAACAGATCCTTGTAGATATCACTATGTGATGAAAAAATAGAGAAAGATAGAATCACATGTTATTTAGTGAAGTTTCTCCTCTTCAAAAAAAAAAAGAAATATTGCATTATATTTCACAGCCATTTTGGCCTGAAGCTCTTAACTCTACAAGTTTTCTTTAACATAAATCGTCTCAACTTAATTCCCTGGGCACGGGCTGTCTACAGGACCACTGAATTATAAAATTAGCACATTCAAAACCCTAATACACATTCCATTACATTAAATCTTCATGTCCAGTATAACCAAGAGCAAGAATATCCTGCTCAAAGTCCTCCACAATTAAACCAGATAGCTCTCTGAAATTATAGTCACTTTTCAAATGATTTTGAACTCTTTGAGTTCTTTACTTTCTAATTCATATATTTAAGAGTTACAAAATCTTATACAGAAAAGTACATAGGAATATTACGTGCTTTCTGGATGGTATCAGTTGTAAATTTCCCTAGGAGAAATTATTTGCTCTCTCCTCTGTGCTCTCCTGGAGATACCAACATTGCAAGTCTCTACTATCAAAGTACTTATTACATAGTACTTACTTATTACATAGTACCACAGTCATTGGCTTCTGTGCTCTTCCTAAAATATATGTTACAGAAGTACATGTACTGATGCTTGCAATAAAAGGGAAGGAGATTACATAAACTGAGCATATTTTTTTCTTTCCCAATATTAAAAAATCTTTCAAATTTGGAGAGCATCTTATTTATTATAGGTACCTTAGAATGCTAGAATTTGGGCACATATAAAGCAAAGAAAATGCATTGGAAGGAGGAATTACTTAATGGGCATCAAGAGGAAACAGAGAAGAATAATGGGAAAAATAATAAGTAAAGAATTTTGGGTTTCTTGAGTTACCTAAAATAGAGGAAAGGGGACGAAGGAGATCTGGAATGAGACAAGAGGGAGCTTCTTTAAGTTCCTGCATAGAACTGGTTGTTGGCCACCTCTGAGAGTGCTCCAGGGATCACAAAAAGTTTTATTTGCAAGTAAGTCCTACAGACATTCATTTTCTATCCTAAGTCACCAAGCAACAGTAGAGTAGCCAAATATATCTTCTGAATTGCTATTTCCAAGTAGACAGGCTTGTTCTAACACTATGTTTACAACCACCTTCATCCCAGCCCCTTCCCAGCCACCTTTTAAGGAATATTCATTCTATTGTTAAACAAACTAAATACAAAACCAACTTCTATATTCTATCCTGAAAAGAAGCAATGAGGGGTTTGCCTTCAGTCACTCAGAATGGGGATATATCAAGTATTCTATGGTATTATGGTTGAAACTCCTAATGGTGATTTGGAATGATGCTTTCCTCTAATAGAATGTGCAAGAATAAATACATAATAAACTTGAGGCATTAAATATTCAAAGAAGAATCAAAACAATGCTTAATATAATTTCTGTAGTCAAGACTGGATTATGAAGAACAACTTCTGGAATACATATGAAGTTAAACTCAGGTCTCTGCCATCCGATTGCTGCTGTGCAGCTGGAATACTGCTGAGTTTAGTTAAATAGTTTGTGTTAATTATTATTTCTTTTTTATGCCTTCTGAACCTCAGCCCTAAGTAAAAGCAATGTGATATTGTGCAATTCTACATTTTTATTTTGTTTGAAAACTGAAAGCATGTGGATTCAACTACTATATCTTCAAAGTCTGTGGCACATGACATTTCATGCTAAAAAGGCTATAACAATGACTTGAAATTCAAAGTAGTTCGCTCTGCGTTCTATATTAGCCCTGGTTTTGAATGGAATGCTAGTATAACTCCTTAACTCCAGTGTCCTGGGGAAGCTAACTCATTAATCAGTAGACATTAAGAGATGACCCATTAAGATCATGCTCACAGATACTTAAGTGAACTCTGGAGAAATAGCAGCCCCTTTGAAGCAGTCTGCTTGCAAAATCAAAAAGAGCCATTTAGAAAATCCTCTATAAAACTTAAATTTCAAAACCACTATCTGGACATTGTTGGCTGCCATTTGGTGTTCCAAGATTCTGAGTGGGTATAAATTTTTCTTCTATCTTTATCCAGATGTGAAATTATTCATGAAATCACCATATCAGCATGTTTATGGACTAAATATATCTATTTGTCATAGTAATATGTTCAACTTCTGTTATGAAAATAAGAATGCATTCCATAGAAAACAAGTTATTCAACAGAATTTGATAGTTTAACTTGTTAATTTCTTTTGGCAGTGGAAATGTTGGCGGTGATTTTACCCAATAACAGATTCTGACATTTAGAACTTGCAGCTATTACCTACAGCAGATCGTGTTTCCTCTATAGCGACTAGCTATTCCCTCCCTTCATCATCTTTTACTCTTTCAGGGATGTATTTTAGATGAGCTTTAATTTAGGATTTTTATAAGTGAAAGCATCATATTAATGGTACCTAAGGTGACAGAGTGTCTTGATTTTTGCATGTATGAGTATATATTTGGAATAAAAATATTCTTGGGAAAGGGGACTGTTAATATATATTATAAAAAAGAAAATTTGCTCTTATTTGGATTCCTGGGTACTTGAAAGGAAAGGTCACTTGAAAAAAGAGCCAAGATAACTTAATGAGTGAACTATTCATTTAGAAGAACTGATTATTTTACAAATTTACTGAAATCGAGTTGGACGAGGGATATTTTCCCCTTCAATTTGTAGGAGTTCAGACTCTAAGATATAGCTTTTAAATTTAATTATTAGATATTTCCTTTCCAATTATTTGTCATGTGTAGTATATTGAAATATTCCATCCTGAGAATTCACCTTGATTTAAGCAAAGCGGGTATAAAACTCTGGACAATTCTTTGGTAAGGGATTCATAATTTCCCCTTAATAAAAAGCACTTAGTACATGATTTGATTAGACAAATTCAATTTGCGTAAAACTTTCCAGGACACATCTATCGCATAAAAGGAAGGCAAGCTTTATTTTATTAATAAAACTGTTCTAAACCCTTGATAATAGTTTGGTATGTGATTTGTGTTTTTGTTCAGATTTTAATTATTTGGAGAATCTAAGCATTCCAGAAATATAATCTTCTACTTTGACATTGCTACTATTTTACTCTTCAGTTGTGCAGTTTGGTACTTGATTCTCTTTATTTTTTGATGGCCTATTATTATCTGGCACACCTGACTAACCAATGAAGCCTAGTAATTTAAAATGAGTTTTTCTATTTCACAAGAGATAAAGTAGCATTCTGATAATTTACAATCATGGCCCAAACAATGGAAAAATAGGAGATGTTTTCCTGAATTCCAAAGCAAACTGTGTATATATGAACAGGAAATAGAAATGCTTTAATTCAGTCTTAAAATTATAACATCATGGTAGTTCTTAAGACAACTATATGCATGCATAGCGATTCTCAAAAATTTGTTGAAGAAGTGGATAACCAGCAGATTTTAAACTTATCCCAATTAAAGTTCTGTTGCTTTCTATTCTAACAGCCACAAACAAGGACTACTCTTTATTGTTAGGTTGGGTTCTCCAGGAAGCAGACACCAAGGTGGAATTAAATGTAAGAGAAATTTGGGGGTGGGGTGGGAATGGCTATAAAGGAAAAAGGGGAGGAAAAACGGAAGTAGCCAAAGACAGCCTATAATGTGGGTGTGATATCTGTGAAGGAGTGAGGTCAATGAGAAAGAATGGATAGGAAGAGCCTCAAATTACAAAAAGCTTTGAGAAAATCTTGACTAGCCTACTGGGGTGTCTCAGAGTAATGATTTCTCATTAGAGTTTAGCTGCACTGGGCAGGCATGCCTTAGCTCTGGTACCCCCACCATGGTCAATTTATGGGAGTGACCCAACACGAGTGTGCCTCACTTTGAACATTGCAGTAGATCCCAAAGGTATGGTAGGTAGAGACTGTCAACTGACTATATTTCCCATTACTGGTTCTCCCTTCAAGGGAGACTGAGAGACTCCTATGACAGCCACAGTCTGTGTTCTCCAAAATATTTAATTACTCAACATAAAGTTTCTGATCCCTTGAATTTCCTGAATTTGTGTTCATTTTGTTCTCTGATATCTTGAAGACGATATCTATCTGTTATACTCTGTGTTCATTCTCTTTTCTCCCATTGGGAAAACCTAACATTCAATCATACACTCTTATTTCTGTAACTCTTGGAATATACTGGTTGTAACAATGGTAGAGAGTGAGGTCTCTCCGCAAAAATACAGGATAGAAGGCAAGGAGAATATTTATAGGTGAAAGAAATGACCCATTGAGACCAGAACATGTATCAGAGTTGAAAATAACATGCCTTACTTTTATGGTATTAATAGAAACACAAATGATGATTGAAGATCTTTAAAAACACGGTAAATAGAGTAAAGACCAGAAAGAGATGGTATGTTTGTTAGTGAGTGGTATATTTATATAAGGTACTCCAGCCAGGGGACTCAAGTGACAGAAATAAATGTACAGTTGTGCATGGAGGAGTCATCCAAGCATAGGCAATAGGCAACCAAAGGTCCTGAGCTAAGCACATGTTTGGTGGAGTCAGAGAAAAGTGAGGAAGATACTATAAGCTGGATGGAATGAAAAAGGGGGCAGGGGTAAGCGATGAGCTAAATGGGGCAACCTTGTCAGGATAAGCAGGGAGATTCTTCTGTAAAACCTTGATTTCTATTCTCTCTCTCTCTCTCTCTCTCTCTCTCTCTCTCTCTCTTCCTAAGTTCATTTATTTATTTTGAGAGAAAGTGCGAGTGGCGTGTAGAAGGAGAGAGGTAGAGAAAAATCTGAGATGACAGTGCAGAGCCCGACCCAGGGCTATCTCACCAATCTCAAGATCATGACCTGAGCCAAAATCGAGACTCAGAAGCTTAATCGACTAAGCCACCCAGACACCCCTATCCTGAATTTGATTTTGAGTCAAAGGACAAGCATCATAGTTTTCGCCAGATGAGCAACATGCTCTGATTTGTTTTAAAAGGATCACCCTGGCTGGTATCTGGCAAACGGGCTGAGGGACTATTATTAAGGATAGAACATCATAAGCATCGGGGAGTGTCCCTATATGAGAACAGAATGTCCAGTTCACCAAAAAATATAAAAATTCTAAGCATGTATACAATCAATCAAAAGGGCTTGTAAAACATGAAACAAAAGTGCCAGGAGATTTAGAAAAATTAGCATAAACATAGGGAATTGCAATACATTTTTTTTTAACTTCAAAGGAACAGACAAAAAGTCAGGACAACAAAGTTTATCCAAGAGATATAACAAAAATTCTGCATATAACAACTAGGAAAGTTTTCTCAGACTTCCATGGAACATTTATAAATACTGATTATGTAAATAGGCCAAAAAGCAGGCCTCGGAAAACTCTGCGGTAAGATAGGTATGGGATAGGTATATGAAGGTCTTCTTGTCTAGTCACAAAATGATTAAATTAGAAGTACATAGCAAAAGAGATATGAAAATATCCTGAATAATTAGAAATTGAGTAATTATACACTGATATTTAAATAAATCATAATTGAAGAAGAAATCCTAATAAGAATTTAAAACTGCCCAGAACTGAGTAATAAAGAACACACTACATATCAAAATTTAGACCTTGAGGGGCGCCTGGGTGGCTCAGTCGGTTAAGCGTCCGACTTCAGCCAGGTCACGATCTCGCGGTCCCTGAGTTCGAGCCCCGCGTCGGGGTCTGGGCTGATGGCTCAGAGCCTGGAGCCTGTTTCCGATTCTGTGTCTCCCTCTCTCTCTGCCCCTCGCCCGTTCATGCTCTGTCTCTCTCTGTCCCAGAGATAAATGAACGTTGAAAAAAAAAATTAAAAAAAAAATTTAGACCTTGAGGTAGGCAGACTTTTAAAATCAAGACAATTACATGTGGCTGTGAAAAAAATATATATTATATTTTACTATGTTAAAATGAGTTTTTCCCTTTTTTTTTGGTTAAAAATACTAAAGAAACTAAAACTGACAAGTCAAAACCAGAATGCCTACAAATAAAAAAGAATTATTAATACCAGTGATGCACAAAGAACTTCTTAGGATTTGAAGTTCAAGAACTAATTAAAAAATGGTGGAAAAGAAATGAGTCAGTGTATTATTAAAAAAATATGAGTATGAAAAATATATCACGATCATAATGAAATGCTAGTTTATATTTATTCTATGGAAAAATTTTCAAAAAATCTGACAATACTAGGCCATGAAGATGTGGATCCACTGGAAAACTTGCGTATTCTAGTGGGAATGTAAATTAACACACCCCCTTTGAAAAACAAAAGCTGTCTTGCAAAATTATGCTTTTTTTATACCCTACAACCCTAGGTTTGTTTTGGGCCAAATTCCCTCGAAAAGGAGACAGGGGTTCTTGGGCAATGCTCTGTTAAGGTTGTGCACACAGGAGAAGCTTGTAAGGGAGCAGGTATGCAGAATAAGGAGAGCGGGGAGCCAAGCAACGCCATAATAGGGGTGATCTCTCCACATCTTCCCTGCCTTGAGGCAGGGTGGCAGGCATTTGTACACTTTCATTGACTCCCAGCCACCCCAGGATGATAAGGAG
Organism: Felis catus; assembly: GCF_018350175.1. Classification (NCBI taxonomy): domain Eukaryota; kingdom Metazoa; phylum Chordata; class Mammalia; order Carnivora; family Felidae; genus Felis; species Felis catus. The sequence continues at coordinate 66,303,831 of NC_058375.1, forward strand.
ATGAGGAAGAAATGCAATCCAGGCAACTCAGGTGATGCTGCACCTATTTCCCAAGAGCAATTCTCCAGGGAAGGTTGCAGGTCTAAGAATTTAGCGGCAGCACCACAGCAACTGGTAAACGGAATCTGGGAAAATCCGGGCAAGGCAGTACCAGCATCTCCCACAGCCTGAGAGAAACATTCTACATATGCGAGATTGTTCATAGATGCATTGCTCACAGTGGCCCCAAACTAGAAGCAACCTTTTGTTTGTTTGTTTGTTTGTTTGTTTTGTTTTGTTTTTTGAAGTTTATTTATTTTGAGAGAGAAAGTGCGAGTGGCGGAGTGCCAGAGAGATTGAGAGAGAATCCAAAGCAGGCTCCACACTGTCAATGCAGAGCCTGATGCAGGGCTTGAACTCACAAATTGTGAGATCATGACCTCAGCCAAAGTTGGATGCTTAACCGACTTAGCCACCCAGGCGCCCTGTAACCTTTGGGTTTATTGATATGACAGCTCATATATCAACCGTGGGATATTCACAAAATGGATTTTTATTCAGTCAGAATGAATTAACCTCAGCCTCATGCAACAATCTGGTTAAATTTCAGCAACATAAATATGAAGCAATAAATAAATTTTCATATTCCATAAAAGCCTATTTATGGAGTTAAAAAGTAATTAAAATATATAGCAATACATATTGATGAGTTTTAAAATATACAAAACTATGGAAAAGAAGTGATGAACAACAGATCTTGATGGTTGCTACTTTGGCTTACGACTGGTAGGACGATGGGATGGGGGTTGGGGAACACATATAAAATATTCACAGGGTGCCAGTTTTTATATTGAATGATAAATTTAGAAGCTTATTACATTATCAAAAACAAAAAAAAATGAATTAAATATAAACACATTTCAAAAAGACTCTGGATGGATGAGTGTGTAATGAATCAATAAATAGGATTAATAAACTTCTGGGCATCTATAATATTAAAGAAATAAGATTTTCTAATTATAAAATAAAGTTTCTGTTTAAAAGATGAATTAGAGATGGTCTTAAAATTTTGTTTTGCACCACCGGAAGAATGATTGTCTTTTACTTAAGTGGGAAGATTAGAAGGAAAGAAAATATGGAAGCAGATGGATGGTAGGAATTGAGATACTGGTTTCGTATTAGGCTAAGTCTAAAATGCTTATTCAATACTCAAATAAATACAATAGGTAGGCAGTTGAATTTTGACATTGTAGTTAAAGGGATAGTTCTGGACTAACAATACTATTGTAAGTTGCTACCACATAGTTAAAGCCATACACCTGGACAAGATCACGCAGGAGGTGAGTGTAGATGAAGTGTTAAGGTCTGAGAATGGATGCTTGCCAAGCACTGCAGCCGTTAAAGGTCCAGAAAAAGAGAATCAAGCAAAAGTATGTGAGCATTAGCGCATTGAGGTAGGAAGAGGTTTAAGACCGAATAACCTTCCAGGAAGCCGTCGTAGAAAGCAGGTAATTCATTGTGTCAAATGTAGCTGAAAGGCATAGTAAGATAACGACAAAAGATCATTGGATTGTCAATATGAAAGTCATCGATGTCCTTAACAGGTGGTTTTGGGGGAGTAGATGTAAGGACGACTGGAAGGAGAGAGGTTGAGGGTGGGGGACGGCAACCATAGAAACGTCTGATTTAAAGTGTGTCGAGTGGAAACAGGTTTAAGAATTGGTGCTCTGGCCCATTTTCTTTCCCTGAGACCGTCCGCTTCAGTGTTAGAAGTAATTACAGATATATGGATTTTAAAATCTAGAAAACACCCCTAGAATGAATTAATGCAATTCCATCATTTTTCACATGAAATACTTGGAAAATTAATACCCAGAAAAATAATGCTAGTTGCCTGAGAACATAAAGCTTATGAGTTAATGAGAGAGCCAGACCGAAATCGAAATTTTCAGAATCTTAATTCAAGAGTATTTATATCTCACTGAAAAAGTCAGCTAGGTTATAATTTTAATTTTTTTATGCAAGCAGGAATAAAATGTATTTGATTTAGCTATCAATATAATAGAAAGCTTTGCTGTTGGACATTATACAAGATTTATTCAACTACTTCATTTCCAGGATGTACCAAGTGTCTCCACTTTAACCCGTCCAAGTCCGACTCATCATTCTGGTTGCAGCTTACATGTCAGGAAAGTAAAGCCTCTGACCCCAAATTACGGAGCACAAAGCCAAATATAATACAATTTGTTATTATTCATGCTTTTGAATTATGCATGAAGTTACCTCTTCTATTTGCAGGAATAATTGAGACGTTATAAGTATATGAGAGCAAATGACTTCTAGCTTCTTTGAGAACCAGGAAGAGCCCTTTTCTCATCCTAGTAGTTTTTTCTTTAGTTATCAAAATGCAAATATAAGTTGAAAAACTTAGAACTGTATTGTCGATTACTTATACATTTAACCTGACAACCAATTCAGTGCTCATCAAGGGGCTTTTACAGTGAAAAATATAATATCCCAAACAAATGACAGATAAGATATACACATTTTGTGAAAAACTGACTTATATGTACGTTCAGGTCAGGATACATATCCACTTATGAGGAATTATAAGATAATTTCTCAGTCATGTCAATTGAAGGTAAAAGGAAAAGCTTCTTTGAAGAAATAACATGTCACGCTCTTTGGGTGCTTTCATTCAGAAGAAACATAATACCTTAGTAATATTAAAATCCCCTAGAGTGTGTGATATGGCTAATGTCATCTTTTTCTCTTTCTCCCTCTCTCTCTCTCTGACTACTTTGGAAGTCATCCAATGAGAAAAGTAAGGATTTGTTCCTTTCAGTGCAAGGAAGAGACAACTAAAGCATATCCATTATTGGAACTGGAAGTTAATGCAGTGCTCCTTAATAATACTCAGGACTAGAAATCAGTACAGGTCCTACATTAGACTTCCCTTTGAAGGATGAGTATATTGATTTCACTGGCATAATGTTCAAAAGGGTGACTATTTGCTAACTCTCTTCATCTTCTTCTTTGGTATAAAATCGAGGCTTTAGCATGTATTTTGAAAATCTCCTTTGTCTTTAATATTTCTCATTAACTCTAAATGTTGGGTACATTTTAAAGAAAGTTTAATATGCTAATTTCTGATTCATTTATACTGAAATCTTAAAACTGTTAAGTTTTGATATTTAAGAAGACTGAAGAGACCTATTAAATCCTTCAGTAAGTGAAAAAAAAAACATATTCTGAAGAAAATACTGTTAGAATACTTAAAATTTAAGTGTTCTTAATGTAAAAAAAATCCATAAATAAAGATGTGTTTTTCATTACAGAAATTTCAGTCCCTTTTCAAGATAGCCTGGTAAGAAAGGGGAAAAGATGGAGTAAATTAATATTTGGGGGACAGCTCTCTGCACTTTGGTGCCAGGTACCTTTTGCATATTTCCTATTTAATTCTCACCTTAAAATTTGACAGTAATATTGTTGAACCCACTTACCGGGTGAAAAGACCAAATTTTAGAAAATCTAAGTAGTTTTCCCAACAATACTCCCAAGTAAACTAATTTTCCCACAAAAGATCTCTGAATCTAAATATTGGCCTTGTTACTAGAGCTATATTAATGAATAAATTAATGAATAAGTAAATAAATTAGCAAAAAAATATTCCCATAATTTCACTTAGTATAGGTCTTACTGTTTTTGTATTATTATCTAATTAATTCTTTCTTCCCTACAAGAATGTAAGCTTTTTGGGAACTTGTTAGATACCTATTTTTGTGTTTTTATAGGATTTAGCCTAAAGAAGGGATCTATCTATCTATCCTTCTATCTATCTATCTGTCTACATCCAACCATCCATCCATCCATCCATCCATCCATCCATTTATCTATATGAATGATTGACCAATAATCTATGTTTACTCTTTTGCCTCTTGTGTGGAACTCAATCAAACTTCAGGTATTATGTGTTTATCTTTCAAAGTGTTACAAATTTGAACTTTCAGGTTTGGCTGACCAATCTATCAATTTACTTCAAAGTTATCATTAAACACTACATTTTCCAATAATTTACATATAAATCATTGAAAATAAAAACTCCGTGTGTATATTGTAATACTTATGATGAACACCTATAGTGTTTTTATATCTCAATATTTGTTTAACTGTATTCCATGCTGCCACATAGTCTATTCTAGCTTATATCTATTATAAAATATTCCACTGAATGAATGTGTCATGCTTTATTTAAATATTCTCTTATTCCTAGGTAAAAATGTTGCAATGTAACTATTTCCTATAGGTATTTTCTTCAGGATATATTTGTATAAATAAATACCTAAGTCCAAAGCCTGTGAACAATTTGTAAAACTTTTGATAAATATCACCAAATTTGTTTTCCAATTTGATTTTCTAAATTATTTTGCCCTTAGAAATATTTATTATGGCTGCTTTTTTTTGAAATCTTGTTCAAAGTATTACTGACACTTAAAAAATGAAGTAATAATTTTTAAATGGCACTTAATGTTTAAGTATTTATTTAAATTAGTGAGGTATAAGACCTTCACATCCTTTTTACTCATTTTATTTCTTTTAGAACATGACTTTTGAACAAAAGTAGATGATTAATTTGTTATCTCAGTGTACACAACTAAATTTCTTTTGTTATAGAGAGGATTTTGAATAAGTTGAGTAATAGTGCCACTCCAAGAATTTAGATTGGAGCAAATTATTTGATAGCCAACATATTATCAGAGTTCTTGTACCTGTAATCAGAAATTCTGCTAAATGGCTGTTTAATTTATCCTTAAAAGTCTTTTCTGAAATAACGCACTGCAATTTATTTCAACATGTAAATTGCCATTTTTTGGTGGTGGGGGGGAAGAATCTTTAGGTTTGATAAATGAATGTACTATTTTTTAGAAAAAGGAGGAGATGTTTTTAATGTTTTTAAAATATAAGACATTTCCATTGTTACTTGATATTTGTTAATTAATCCTAAACTAGAACCTAATTAATTCATTAATGGTATCTATGTATCACCAGGGATCTAGGGTACTCAGTTTAATATTTGTAGCAAACCAATATTGAAACAAGGGAAGAAAGAACCTGCGACAGGACAGAGATGAACTAATTTATGATCCTGGCAATGCCACTAACTAGGCATAAAGTATTAGGTTTTCTTGCCCAAATTTTGAGAAGTTTCTTCCCTTTCATAATTCACAAAAATGTAGAGAATCTAGAGTGTGAGACTGCTTGTCAAAACTCTTTGTAACATTGTCATGGCTAAATTATTATTACTGAAAGAGTTAAAATTATAAATTTCAAAGCTTTGTATTAGTAAAATGCCAGATAGCAAGGTGTCCATAGTTGGATATAAATTGGTTTTGCTGCTAAATCATCCTTATTAACAAAATGAACTCCTCTAAAGTCAGTGTTAATATAGACTTAGATACTCTTAGAACCTGAGCTGCAGACTCCATCAACATGTAGGGGAAAAAATAAACTTATACACAGATAACAAAGTTTGTTCATTTAGATTATTCATTCATGCACAGAATCTGTTCAAATACTATGAGAACACCTAGTATGTGCTAGTCACACACGAGCTATCTCACACACTGAGATATAATGACAAGCAGAACATGATTTTCTTTTCACATTCCACTGACATGGAAAAGTATGAAAATAAGTACAGCAGTAAAAATGGTTTTATTTGATTTTATAGGAATATATCGGATTTACTTACTAGAAGATTTAATAAGTTTAGCCATTTTGAAGTATTTTGTAACTAATTTTAATTGGTAGCTGGGTAATTCTTTCCATTTGGGGTCCAGTCATGCAACATTGCCCTCTCTCAGGTAGATAGTGGTTCTGATGCAATCAGTTGGGGGCTGAGGATTTCCATTTCTGTCAACATATACCACACGAAAAGGGTAGAATATACCCTCAAAAGCATTTGATAGGTACTAAAAAGAAAATTAAAAGTACATAGATTTAGGATTAAGGGAAGGTTGAACCCAGCTGGACATGTTGAGCACTGAAGCTAGCGTTAGCCTTGAGGGGATTTGCTAACCTGATGACCTTAAACTTTGATTGTCATGGATTTGAGGGACACAAGAGACAGGAGACAAAGCTCAGGAACTAATCACAACAGTATCTATTAGGAAAACCTTACTATAAATCAATTATCCTAAGAGCTACACTGTCATCCTCAGTGTACCAGTGGATAAGAAATACCCATTTCCTTAGTATCATCTCACCCAAAAGATGAATTACTACTTGAATCTTAGTATTGAGCAGGAGAAGTATCTGAAAAGTTGTAACAGTAAGGGGGACCTGATAGATTTGTAGCCTATATTTATAATACCTGAAATACCCAGAACATATCTGAAGAGACTGGGCAATTACGCTAAAGTGATCTCAAAATGGTAGTGCCTTGAGTCACCTGACAGAAGAAAATGTAAATCTTTTCTAAGGGAACTCACTTTTACCATGTGTCTCATGGAAAATGTGCAATCTGCAATCAACACTCAGTAAGTACATCTCAAAACAAGGCTAATTTATTCATTAATTTGTTCAATAAATAGTTATTGAACATCCACTATATATCAAGCACTCAACAGTGAAGAAAATAGTTGAAAATCCTTATTGTCATGGTGCTTATTTTCAAGTGGGGAGAGAAAGAATAAAATAACGAAATAATTAAAATAGAAAACATGTTAGATGGTAGTAAGTGATAAGGAGAGTGTATATTATTGGTTTTAAGGATGGAGGATGGGGCCACAAGCCAAGGAATTCAACTAGCCTCTACACCTATCTATATCTACATCTACATCTATATAAATCCAGAATAAATCTTCAATGGAATGCCATTCCCAGCAAACTGGCCAAGACAAACCAGAGTACTGGTAAAGATAAAGTACAGCAGAGATGCTTGCTCATTGTATTCATTTTATTTTGTTGCTGTGAAAAAGTCTTACAAACTTAAAAGGATGTAAATTTATTATTTTACAATTGTGTGGGTTAGCAGTCTACCAGTCTCCCTTTTGAACACTCTGGGGAAGAATCTGCTTCCTTGCCTTTTCCAGCTTCTAGGAGCTGGTTAAATTCCTTGGCTCAAGGCTATGTGTGTTCTTCAAATCTGGCAAAAGTAGGTGAAATCCTTCCCATGTTGAGTCACTCAGCCTCTTCTGCCTCCCTCTTCTACTTTTTATGGGCCCTTGTTTATTGAGTCCACAGCAGGATAACCCAGGGTAATCTCCCAGTCTTAAGGTTCTTATTCTTACATTTGCAAATTCTTTTTGCCATATAAGGTAACACATTTACAAGTTCTAGTGATTAGGACATGGACATGTTTGAGGTGTGAGGGGCATTATTACTCCTACCACTAATGGGAACATTAATTAACACAATTCTGAAAAAACCATTTACATTACCTAGAGCAGTTCAACAGGCACATAGTCTAAGACTTAGACACTTTACTCCTAGGTATACAAGCTAAGAAATTTTTCCACATATTCACAGGGAGACATGTATAGAATGTTTTTAGCAGAATTGTTTTTAATAGCCCCAGAGTAGAAAAAATCCAAATGCCTATCAATGGTAGAATGGATAAATATATCGTGAAATGTTCTAAAACAATATTATAGAGCAATGTCAATTAATGGTTTAACAATTATAGGCATCAACATTAATGAATCTCCAAAATGAGACATTAAGGTAGAGGAACAAGTCATAGAAGAATGCATAAGGCGTGATACCATTATATAGAGTTCAAAACATTCAAAATTAAATAGTATATTCTTTAGGGATGAATAGTTGTTATGAATTTTAAATAACAGGAGAGTTTTCAGCCTGAGTGATGGGTCCACATACACAAATGATTTCTTGACTATTCTTTTTTTGTTTCATTTACTTGATTTTAAATCTTTTCTGTAAATTATATTTTTTTTACATTTTTTTATCATGTAAGGTATATTTTACAATAATTTAAAAAAGATTTGTTGGGATGATCTTAGCTTTATTACATGCAGGCCTGTGTTTTGGGGCCAATTATTTCACTGAGTTTCATGGTTAATCATTTGCAAAATGGAGGTAATCCTATTTACCAATGTAAGAACAAAATTAAATAATGCATATAAATGGCTGAAAAAATAACCCATAATATGAAAGATTTATATATTTAAATTGATATAGTCAGTAATCATAAAAGAAAATTTGTAATTCTATATCTGGAAATCCATCACCTGAGGCTATTAAACCGTTAAGACTTTTTTATAAAATGATGAGCTGACATGATGGCAGACCAGGGGATGCTTAATTTTGAGAAAATTAAAAAAATGATCACATCATAAAAATTTGATAATTGTTTTTATCCTCAGCCTTTTTGTGCATTCTAACAATAGGTCACAGCCTTCTGTTAGTCTGAATTGCCTTTCTTCTAAAACATATCACAAGTGTGATTTTTTATTTTCCTCCCAAATATTCTAAGCCTCATTATAATGAATTCCATTATCCAAAATAATTCAAATATTCCTTCAATTTGTTCAACAAGTATTTATGGAGTTAGCCATTGTTTCAGATACTAGAGATACAGCAGTGAACAGACCATGCAGAGTCTTTGTCCTGATGGAGTTTAGAGTCATTCTTGTGGAAGGAGACAGAGCATTAACATATCCATTATTGATTCATTCATCTGTCTGTCCATATGCCTGTCTGTTTGTCCATCTATCCATCAATCTCCATGTATACAATGAATTTAGATAGATACATATGACCATGAAGGTAGCGAATGAACTGGCTACTAAGACAAAGAGTAAGAATAGTGGATCAAAGGTTGGTGAATGGCAACAGGGCACTGAGGAAGGCTTTCCTAAATAAGTGAAGAATGATGAGTTGACTGCTGTGAGGCAAGATGGACTTAGGAAACCATGGCAGAAGGTGTGCTATTCTTCTCTGCCCTGTGTTCATCTTTTTCCACCTGATGGGAGACTGATTGGCATAGACTGCATCAAGAGGCATTCTGACCTCTGACTTCCAGTTGAGTTTAGCCAATGGGGAGTATGAGCAGGAAATCAGAGTAGAGTGGGAGACTGAGGTGTAAGGGATTTATTTTTTCCTAATGGGTATATGTGAGGTGACTTTATACTACTAAAAAAAGTCAAAAGTCCCATCAGCTGGCCCTGAACACTTAGCTTTCTCTCTCTTCTTACTCTTTCAGGCCTCAAATGGCAAAGTATCCCACTGTCACTATCACTGGCCATTCTCCCATTCCTTGTAAATTTTCCTAAACCCTTTCCACCCCTTTGTAAATAGTATCCCCAATAAGCTTGAGGATGCCATCTCTTTTTTGCTGAGGTCCTGACTGATGCAGAGGCTGTTGAAGTAGACCATGTGAACAAAGCCAGAGAGAGGGGAATAGAAGTGGCTATGGGGAGAGGTCATTTTCTTCATATATTCTGGAGATACAACCAACTTGATGATGAATTGAAAGTTCTATCTAAAGTAAAAAAAGAGAAAGAAAGATTCCCATGTTGGGTTGTCGTGGAACGTGTAGAAAGTGGTACCATTAAAAGAGATAAAGAGCATTGGAGAGCTGGTGAGGAGGAGGATGGAAAGCAGGCTGTACTTTCTGAGTATGTTACATTTGGGATTTTTTAGATTTCTCCTTTCTGCTCTTGCCCTCCACGTGCAAAGGTTTAAAGGAGAAGGAACAGGTAGGAGGAAGCCAGGCTCATGAAGATGTATACTGGGTCATGAGGTTAAGGTTAAGGTCAATATTTGTTTTAAGCGAGGTATGGTGGTCAGGGGAGAGGTCTTTTCTGTGTATATAAATTTGGTCATTGTCAGCATGCAGTTGATATTTAAAGCCAAAAGTCTTGATAAGATTCCCTATGAGGAGTGCATGTGTCTGTTCCCTAAAACCTCCAAGTTCTTAATAAACACATCTACTTTCTTGGTCCACTACCATTGAAAAAAATCTCTTCTGTACTCTATATAGTTTGGGGACTACACAACTGTAGATCTCTATTAACAGTGACTGAGTGCCAAATTATTTCTATTTTTCTATATCTTTCCCTCCTTTCCTGAAATAATTATGGACAGCCTTTCTTCCTACTCACTTGCTTACCTTAGCTCTCAAATGTTATGGGAGTTACTATATTTCTTCTCACTTTTCCTTGTATATTTTTCACCTTCCCTCCTTTCTATTTATTGTTAAAACACTTTCATCTTTCAGTCAGCAAATATCCTCAGTCACAGCATAATGCACAATGTTTCTTTAGCTGCCTTCTCTAAGTGAATTCAATTTTTGTGCTTTTAATTTTTTCCTCTATTTTTATGCTTTGTTTTTTTAAGCTTTAGTTTTCAGAACTAACAAACTGCATCATAATGGATAGGTTGGCTCTAGATTTCCCTTAATTAATTCTCTGCATAGAAAAAAGCAGTAGTTATTTTCCTTCAAAAAAAAGCCATCATTATGAAAGGATAATTATTATTTTTTTAACTGGAGTACTACCAGGGACACCATCTCCTAAAAACAAAACAAAACAAACACTTTCCCTAGGTTAGTTCCCATATTTTTAAAAACTGTTAACCATTATTCTATTTCATCTATGAGATAAGACAGAAAATGATCAATTCTTAGGCTTTTAGGTAATGGAATCATGTCTTCCTTTTCTTCCACTGACATACATGGGTTGTATTTAGAGATTCCTTGGTAATTGTTGATCCACTGGGGTAATCAACAGTCCTAGTTTGCCCAAGATAGTCCCAATGTCAACACTTCAAGTTCTGTGTCCAGTGAAATCCATTGGCTCCTGCCGACCAGGACTGTTAGTCACCTTACAATATGTTGGACTTTTTGAATCATTTGAAAGCTCACAGATGCAATGTAGAGATAAAGAACTTGCTGGAATGATTCAAAGTAACAATTAGGTATGGAGCTGATAGGTTTCGCATTTATGAGGATGCAGTTCTTAGAAAATAAACTACTTTTATAAAAATAAAATTAATGGCATCCTTTTCTCATATTTTCATTCTGATAAAAGGGAGTGTAATGTATTTCTTATCTAGTCTAGGGTGTGTGATTTATATGTGCCAATATTTAGTATTTGGGGTACATAGCCAAGCAAAAACAAAACAGATAAATATTATATAGTATATATTCTTGGAGTTTTATAAGAACACCAATGTGATGAGAATTAAAACAAAACAAAACAAAACAAAACAAAACACCACATCCTTCTTGCCTACTATGTCAAAGGCAAATGTATTCATTTTCTATTCAGGGCTCTAGAAAACCAACTTTTGTGTGCAGTCTCATGTCCTTGGCACCCTGTACAGTTTATTTTTTACCTATCATTGTCCTATTATTTCTACAACTTTATCAAAATAAATTGTTTCCATGTTTTATACTGCATCATCCTCTTACAAGAAAGGAAAACTTGGGGCACCTGGGTGGTTCAGCTGGTAAGCATCAGACTCTTGATTTCAGCTCAGGTCATGATCTCTGGGTTTGTGGTAGAGGGCCCATATTCAGCTCTGCACTGATAGTGTGGAGCCTGCTTAGGTCTCTCTCTTTTTGCCTCTCTCCCATTCGTATGTGTGCACATGCACACATGCACATGCCTGCTCTCTCTCTCAAAATAAATTACGATTTAAAAAAAAAAAGAAAGGAAAACCTTCATTTTCTTATCTCTATTAAACAATTATAATTACACAATTGTAATTAAACGATTACAAATGTTTTAAGATTGTGAATGAAAATGGCAAGGTTTGAGAGAATTAGCTTCTTTCTATTACCCAATACAAGCCAAAAAATACAAGTTCTCTTAGAAGTATGTAATTTGCTTACAAGCCATAATCATCAAGACAGTATGGTATTGGCACAAAAACAGACACATAAGCCAATGGAATAGAATAGAGAACCCAGAAGTTGACCTACAAATATGTGGCCAACTAATCTTGGACAAGGTAGGAAAGAGTATCCAATGGAAAAAAGACAGTCTCTTTAGCAAATGGTTCTGGGAGAACTGGACAGCAACATGCAGAAGAATGAAACTGGACCATTTTCATACACCATACACAAAAATAAACTCAAAATGGATGAAAAGCCTAAATGTGAGACAGGAAACCTTCAAAATCCGACAGGAGAAAACAGGCAGAAACCTCTTTGACTTCAGTCTCAACAACTTCTTGTTTAACATGTCTCCAAAGGCAAGAGAAATAAAAGCCAAAATGAACTACTGGGAACTCATCAAGATAAAAAGCTGCACAGCAAAGGAAACAATCAACAAAACTAAAGGCAGACTACAGAATGGGAGAAGATATTGGAAAATGACACATCGGATGAAGGCTTAATATCAAAAATCTATGAAGAATGTACCAAACTCAACACCCAAAAAACAACCAATCCAGTGAAGAAATGGGCAGAAGACAGGAAGAGACATTTTTCCAAAGAAGGCATGAAGATGGCACACAGACATATGAAAAGATGTTCAACATCCCTTATCATCAAGGAAATACAAATCGAAACCACAATGAGACACCATCTCACACTAGTCAGAGTGACTAAAAGTAACAACTCAGGAAACAACAGATGTTGGCAAGGATATGGGGAAAGGGGAACTGTCTTGCACTGTTAGTATGAATGCAAACTGGTGCAGCTACTCTGGAAAACAGTGTGGAGATCCCTCAAAAAAGTTAAAAATGGAATTACCCTATTACCCAGCAATAGCACTAGTAGGTATTTACCCAAAGGATCCTGGAGTGCTGATTTGTGGGGGCACATGTACCCCAACGTTCATAGCAGCACTATCAACAATAGCCAAATTATGGAAAAGCCCAAATGCCCATCAACTGATAAATGGGTAAAGAACATGTGCCATATATATATATATATATATATATATATATATATATATATATTATATAATGGAATACTACTCGGTGATGAAAAGAATGAAATCTTGCTAATTGCAACAGCATGTATGGAACTGGAGGGTATTATGCTAAGCGAAATAAGTCCATCAGAGAAAGACAGATCATATGATTCACTCATATGTGGAATTTGAGAAAGTTAATAGAAGAAGGTAAGGACAAATCAGTTATAAACATAGAGGGAGACAAACCATAAGAAACTCTTAAATACAGAGAACAAACTGAGGGTTGATGCTGGTGGGGGGGTTGAGAGGGTAGAGGAGGTGGGTGATGGGCATTGAGGAGAGCACTTATTGGGATGAGCACTGGATGTTGTACGTAAGTGACAAATCATAGGTATCTACTCCTGAAGCCAAGACTACCCTGTATGTTAGCTAACGTGACAATTAAAAAAAATATATGTAACATACCTACTTTTTTTCTCAAAATTTTATCTAAATTCTCATTAGTTAACATACAGTGCAATATTGCAGGAATAGAATTCAGTGATTCATCACTTACATATAACACTCAGAGCTCATCATAACAATGATGCCTATCACCCATCTAGCCCAACTCCCACCCACCTTCATCCATTAACCCGCAGTTTGTTCTCTATCTTTGAGTTTCTTATGGTTTGTTTCATGCTCTCTCTCCTCACCCTCCATATGTGCATCTGTTTTGTTTCTGAAATTCCACATAGGAGTGAAATAATATGGCATTTGTCTTTCTCGGACTGATTTATTTTGCTTAGCATAATACACTCTAACTCTACCCATGTTGCTGTAATGGCAAGATTTCATTCTTTTTGATGGCTAATATTCCATCTTCTTTATATATATGTAACATCTTCTTTATCCTTCATCAGTCATAGTTTGGCTATTGTTGATAATGCTGCTATAAATATTGGGTTGCATGTACCCCTTTGAATCTGTATTTTTGTATCCTTTGGGTAAATGCCTAGTAGTGCTATTGCTGGGTGACAGGGTAGTTCTATTTTTAACTTTTTGAGGAACCTCCACACTGTTCTCCAGAGTGGTTGCACCAGTTTGCCTTCCCACCAACAGTGCAAGAGGGTCTCCCTTTCTCCATATCCTTGCCCACACCTATTGTTTCCTGAATTGTTAATTTTAGCCATTCTGACAGTTATGAGATGGTATCTCATTGTGGTTTTGATTTGTATTTCCCTGATGATGAGTGAGGTTGAGCATCTTTTTGTTTGTTAGCCATCTGGATGTCTTCTCTGGAAAAGTGTCTTTTCATGTCTTCTGCCCATTTCTCATCTGCATTATTTGTTTTTTGGGTGTTGAGTTTGATAATAAGTTCTTTAAAATTTTGGATACTAACCCTTTATCTGATGTGTTCTTTGCAAATATCTTTTCCCATTCTGTAGTCTGCCTTTTAGTTTTGTTGATTGTTTCCTTTGCTGTGCAGTGTAATATACTTACTTATTAATTACTGAAGTTTAACAGAGAAATAGGTAGGCTTTAACCTGTCCTCTACTTACTATCTCCTTCCCCTTAACTCAAAGTGGAGCAACATTTTTTATGAGAAATGCATCAGAATTTTCTCTTTTTTTCTTGAGATAACACATATTTGTCTATGAAAAGCTGCAAAATACATCAGTTGGTAGAATTTTTAGTTACTTTGTCTACATTATTCAAATAATCAGAATCCTGAGTCAGAAGAACGGAGGTTTGGCTTCTGTGTTTAATTTACATTAAAATGACATGGTTGTGCTAAATTCTAAATTCCTGTCCTTTAAGTGATCCATTAGTTATCTTTATTATTAATGACTACACTCAGAGAACATCAGTATTCAAAGATAGAAATATAGTCATGAGGGCCAAGTTGTCCTTGAGGTAACTGGAGTTAAAAAAAAAAAAGTAAAAGACAACTTTGTCTGTTCTTTTGCACAGGCCCACGATGTAATGATGCATGACTATTGGAGTCTGTATGCATTGTTTTCTCCTTTTAAAATTCCCTCTCCCCCTCACAAATCAATTTACTGCTTGGCAAATAAGCACATAGTATATAAAGGCAATTTACAGGTTGATACAATTGAAAGGAGACCATGAATTTTTTGGCAAGGGACCACATTTCGCCTATATGACAGTTCTGGTGATGGAAAGCTGTTTACAATATTTGATATATGATCTATTACACCTGCTGTATTGTGAGGGAATGAAGATATGGTTAAATGGAACCAAGTAAAAGTTTAGGAATCCAAATTCTCATACATCTTTCTCCACTTGTGTATGATTCTTTTTCACAGTCTTGTCAAAACTGGGAATTGGTTTGTTCTGATAAAAGTAATTTCAGTATCTAAAGACATTGCAATTATTTTACCAAAATGCTATTAAGGTTCATATTTGTTAACAGTTTTCATTATGGTATTTATATAAACAATGGAAGTAATTGGTTACACTTCAATGTCAAAATGACATTTCACATACTTATATGAATTATAAGGGTCTCTTTTGTAAGTTATTTTGTTGTGCCTGTACCCTTGGAGGTCCTGTCTGTGAAGTCAAGGCAAGATAGATGTTGGCTTAATAAGAGAAAGCCTTTCTACGACAGGAGATTCTAATATAGAATTTTAATATAGAATTTTCCCTGTGAAGTTATAAATTTCCTATAAAAGTAAATGTTTGAGCAAATGCTGGAAGACCCTCTGACAGGAGTACCATTACAAAATTTCCATGTTGCTTCTGAGATCAAACTAGGTTTCCTCAAAAATCCCTTTTAAGTTTTTGTTAATGTTTATTTATTTTTGAGAGAGAGACACACACAAAGTGCGAGTTGGGGAGTGGCAGAGAGACAGAGAGAGAGAGAGAGAGAAGCACAAAATCCAAAGCAGGCTCCAGGCTCTGAGTTGTCAGCACAGAGCCTGATGCAGGGCTCAAATCCACAAACTGCGAGGTCATAACCTGAGCCGAAGTCGGATGCTTAACCGACTGAGCCACACAGGCGCCCCTCAAAAGTCCCTTTTAAATCTAACGTGCTAACATTCTCAATAAGAATTCTATAACTGATATTTACCACAGCTGTATATGACATATAACAAATCCGCCACGAACACAACTTTAAAATTTGAAAATGATTTTGGCTGTTTCTGTGAAAGTAGATGTGAGGATGTTAACCTCTCTTAAAGGTAGTGAGTGCTATGCTTTTTCTTGAACATTGTCTTTTCCATTGTACTGTATGATTCTAATATATATATATATATATATATATATATACATATATACACGTATATACACACACATACATATATATATGTGTATATATATATACACATATATATATGTGTATATATATATATATATACATATATATATGTATATATATGTGTATATATATATATAAATAAAACATGTCTGGAGCTTTTTAATAATTCATGCTCTTTTTCATTACAAAACCAAAAATCAGCTTAAAAACTTAGTAAAATTTTTATGAAAGCTGGAGCCTATAATAACTTTGACTTTTTTAAGGAGTGGAGACAACAACATTGCTTCCTTATATACCTCTTTTCAATAAAAACCAATTTAAAAATTTACATTTTTCAAGGAGGGCTGATTCTCACAAACAAAACATAAGTATGCATCACACTGCGCCAGGGTGGACGCCTGTCACTCAAATCACTGTCATGCCGCAAGCTACCCTGATACAATCAGAAAGGAAAATAGAGTTAGTTAGATGGGTTTACAGAAGGATGTCTGCATGAGTGGCAGATGTTTGCGCTATAACAACGTTATGTGCACTCAATTTTTATTATAGAACAATTGTTCTAATAACTTTTATGTTCATGATCAATGTGTCATAAATTCACCTGAGTTTCAAAAATGATCTAAGAAATCCAAAGAATTGCTCTTCTGTTGTTTTCTCCCAATATATTCAATAATAACAATAAAAAAAAGTAACTTATGTGAGCAGGTATTGAACTGTGGATTCCGACAATCTGTGAGATCTCAATATGTGGCCCAAGTCTTCCTGGTTCATGGAAGACCTGCCATTATATCCAAGATGATTATCAATCATCACCTGCACAATATTGTCTGCTGTAAGCGGGTCGTGTGACTAATAGCAGCAATTCAAGCATGATCTGGAAAGCTGTGATCTTTATTGACTAAGTGAACTGGTGACTCTCTCTTCTCATGTTGTTTGTACTCAATTTGTGCTGCTTTCAGTTATTGATATAGTCTATTACTATTTCGGTTATGATATCGTTCCACATTATATGAAATCAATAGTAAGTGTCACGTGAAGCAAGAAACATGTTCATTTATCCTGTAGAAATATTTTAGCCTATGTCTGTCATCCTCAATTTCATTCTGCAATAAGTTGATGGAAATGATCTAGGCTTGATTATCAATTTATTTACATATATAATAGGCTTTTACTTTCACATTTGTAAATATTTCTGCCATCTTTACCACAGACTACTGATTCCTCAACATTAATACTGATAGTGACCACCTTTTCAGCTGAATGAAAGCAGAAAACAGGCACAATATTATTTCAGGGAAGTATACATTTGTTTACTGTCTTGGAAATCAACTTCTACCTAACTTTTGTCCTGAGCATATATTTGTATAATCTTTAAGTACAGGTAGTATATTTACATATACACACACATTCATATTGCATTGGTTTCTACTAGAAACAAATCTGATTTAAATTAAATGTCTTCCTGTATTTAGTCTGAAATGCCAGCTGTTAATTAGCCAAAAGAAACACAGTGTAGTCAGTAAGAGCATAGGCAGGTGGAACCAGACTGTTTAGGGGTAAATTTGGTTAAATAACTTATTAGCTATATAATATTAAGAACTTAATTAAGCACTCTGTGTTCAACTTCATCATCTGTAAAATTAGTTGTTGGGAAATAAAATGTATCAGTTCATGTTCTAATTGTTTTTAGAACAGTTTCCGGCTCATAAAAGTACTCAATTACTGCTACGCTCTTATTAATTGTTATCCTAGTGAAGTATCAAAACTAGGCACTTGGCTACTTGGATTTGGGCTCCGCAACATACAAATGGCATTTAGATATGAAACTGAAGCTCCCGAAGAGAAGCGGGCTAAGAGAAGTAAGCCAAGACTGCATGTCAGTGGCCAGACCAGTATTTAGAGGTTTAGCCAGAAAGTGAGACTAAAGAATGGCTGACAAGATTTGAGGAAACAAGGACACTATTCTGAAAACCCAGTGCAGAAAGTATATCAAAAAAGGAAAGAGTGATCAGCTCTTTCCACTGTGAAGATGAGGTGATGGTAGGATTAAGAATTGTCCATTTGTGGGGCACCTGGGTGGTTCAGTCGGTTGAGCATCCAACTTCAGCTCATGTCATGATCTCACAGTTTGTGAGTTCGAGCCCCGTGTTGGGCTCTGCTGATGGCTCGGAGCCTGGAGCCTGCTTCAGATTCTGTGTCTCCTCCTCTCTCTGCCCCTCCCCTTCTCATGCTCTGTCTCTCTGTCTCTCAATAATAAATAAACGTTAAAAATTTTTTAAAAATTAGAATTGGCCATTTGTGTTGGCAACTGGATAATAGCAGTTTCATAATGTGATGGAGTGAGAAAGAAGCAAGGTCATGGGAAAGGATGGTACAGAGTACAGACAACAGATTCTAGTAGCAGAAAATCATGCCAATAGACGGGAACAACAAAAGTATATGAATTTATTTCCTGTTGGGATGTACTGTAGCATGTTTATTTGCTGATAGAAATGAATCAGTGGAAATTGAAACTGATGATGCAAGAGATGAGGGGATTGGTTATAGGAGCGAAATCCTTCAAAACATGCAAAGGACTGGGCACCTAGGTGGCTCAGTTGGTCAAGTGTCCAACTTATGCTCAGGTCATGATCTCACAGTTCATGAATTCGAGCTCCACATCTGCACTGACATGCTGAGCCTTCTTGGGATTCCCTCCCCCCATTTGTGCCTGCTCGCTCTCTCTCTCTCAAAATAAATAATAAACTTAAACCTGTAAAGGACTGGAGTTACCATGTTCCAATTTACCATCAAGGGTAATTTGTTGTAGTTGTTTTTATTGTCTTCTTGGCCCCGCAAGTAAGACTCTTTGTTGTTGTCCCACCTACAAGAGAGCTAGGAAACAGGCATATAATAAATATTTGTTAAATGAACATATGTACAAATACATGAATGAAAACATAAGTAAACAAATGAAGCAGTGGTATGACCTTAGCTGGGAGGACAGACAATTCTTTCATTGTATCCAGAGGGAAGAGAAGCATATAGGAGTAGATAGATATACATTAGTGGGGTTGTTGATCTAACACATAGGTGTTTCTATCAGACTACTTCTATCATATTACTGAAATATAATATGCATGATTTATTTTAAGGTGGAATAATGAGATACAAAGTTAAGGAAATCTTATAGAGAATAACAAAAAAAGATAATGAGACAATGGGAGAAAACCATGTTTTTTTAATGGTTAGAGATTTGACACAGGAGATAAAACATCTGACTATGAAATTTAGAAAGAGAAAATAGAAAAAGAGATGGAAGAAAATTATCAAATCAGTATTACAATAGCTATGTTAAAATAATGTGGAAATACATAATCATCATTAAATTTTCATAATCAAAAATATTAAGTGAAGAGCTCAAAGTTTGCAGAGAGAAGAATAAGACAGTTCTTATATAGAGTTTTCATACAAAGTCAGGAGATTCTCAACAGCAACACTGGCAGTCAGAAAACAAAAAAGAGTAATGATTTTAAAATTCTGAGGAAATCTTGGTTTTATCATAGAATTCAGTACTGGGACAGTTATGAATCCAAAGTGAAGATACAAAAATACACTATCAGATATGCAATTTCTCAAAAATTATCATCTTTGCAAACATATTCAGGAATTTACTAAATTGAGAAAATTAAATAAGAAATGACAAGAACATGAGATCAAAGAAACTGGAAATCTAAACCAAAAGATAGGCATAAGATGACTGGGACACTATTCTGATTTCTATATACATAGTTATGCCTGATTTTGAATGTCATATGAATGGAATCATGGAGTATATCCAGTTTTGTGTCTAATTTCATTTACTCAAAAATGAGGTTCAGAATAATCCATGTGTGTTGAGGTTCAGAATAATCCAGTATTCTCTTCTGATTCCCCCACTGAGAAAGAACTCACTGCCCAGCTGCAAGAATTCTGGTTAGCTGATAGCCTCCACCTGAAGCTCCTCCAAGGTCCACCTCAGCTTTCGGTCCAGTGTACACTTTCCTTGAGGGCAAATCAAGGCAGAAATAGGTTGAGGTCATGCTGTTATTCAGATGGCCTCTGCCAATGATAGTAAAGCCTTATGCAGAGCCCCTCTGATGGGAAGTCCTTGCTCATGAGCTCTCCATTGAGCTGACACAGACTTTCAGGAATGAAAAGGCATGAGACGTCCTGACCAATCAAGTTTTCTCTTCTCTCCTCAGGTGTTACTTTCCAATACTGTCCTGCAGTCAGTCCTACCTCTTCAGTGGCTGCTTCCTGCCAGACGTAACCTGTGATCATGGATACATTGTTCATGTAATTTTTTTGATGACTAGTATTCTATTGCAAGAGCATATCACAATTTCTTTATCCACTCTCTTGGAATTTGGAGTTGTTTGTGGGTTTGGTTTATTATGAATAAAGCTGCTCTAAACGTTCTAGTTCATGTCTTTGTTTATGGACTTACATTTCAGGAGCAGAATGGCCTAACTAGAGGGGAGGCATAAATTCATAAGAGATTTCCTAAAGTAGTTGAATCATTTTACATTCCCACCAGCAACATGGAAAAGTACAAATTGCACCATATTTTCGTCAACATTTGTTGGTGAGAGTCTAAATTTTAGCTATCCTAGCAGGCATAAAGTAATACTTTGTGATTTTGGTTTGCCTTTCCCTAATGATGCTAACGTTTCCATGTGGCTATTAACCGTTTGTTTATATTCTTTTGTTAAATATCTGCTCAAATCTTTTGTCTGTATATTCGATTGGCTTATCTTTGTTTTTGCTTGTGTTTCAGTATTGACTTGTAAGCATTCTTCAGCATTCTTTATAAAACCCTTTGCAGGTATAGGTAGTGTGAATAGTTTCTCTGGTATGTAGCTTGCCTTTTCGTATTTTGTTACTAGTGTTTGGGCTAACTGATGTTTTAAAATTTTTCATGAAAATATTTTATCGTTGCTTTCTTTCATGATTAGTACTTTTGGTGCCCCATTTAAGAAATTTTTGCTGACCAACCAGTTGCAAAAATATTCTCTATTTTCTTCTAAAAGAAGTTTTATGGTTTTAGCATTTACCTTGAATTTTATGATCCTGATCTCAAATTAATTTTTGTTAACGAGGATATAGTTTGGTTCATTTTTTTCCTACTATTTATCTACTTGATCCAGCAACATTTGTTGAAAATATTTTTTCTCTAATAATTTGTTTTGGTATCTGCCAAAAATCAGTTGTGTTTGTTCTATTTCCAGACACAGAATACCGTTTCTCTGACTTATTTGCCTATCCTTAAGCTCATATCAAGCTGGTGTATTATTGTAGCATTACAGGGAGTCTTGGAATCAGGCAGTGTTGGCACCCCAAAGATGTTTTTCTTTTTAAATATATTATGGCTATTCTTGGTCATTTGCATGTCCCTATGAATTTTAGAATCAACTTCTCAATTCCTACAAGAAAATGGATATTGATCAGGGGTGCATTAAAAGTATGGACTAAATTGGGAAAAATTGACATCTTAATCATTTCCAATTCATGACTATGGCATATCTTTCCATTTATTTAGGTCTTTAATTTCTCTAAACAGCATTTTGTGATTTTAAGTGCAGATATCTTCTCTGTGTCTTGTTACATATATCCCTAAATATTTTATGATTTTGATGTTATTGTAAATGGTATTTCTTGAATTACATTTTCTAAATTTATGCTGGAAGTATATGGAAATACAATTATTCTTGGAATATTGCCTTGCTAAATCTACTTTTTATTTCTGGCAGCTTTATTGTAGATTCCTTACAATTTTATATGAAAAACAGTATCATGTTGTCTGTGAATAAAAAGAGTTTATTTCTAGTGCATTGTTGAATAGAAGTGTGGCAGTGGGCATCCTGATCTTAGAGGAAAACTTTCAATATTGCAATATTAGATATGTAATTATAGTGTTAGCTAAAGTTTATTCAAGAATGTGTTTCAGATA
The DNA here is from genome assembly GCF_018350175.1 of Felis catus. Lineage (NCBI taxonomy): Eukaryota > Metazoa > Chordata > Mammalia > Carnivora > Felidae > Felis > Felis catus. The sequence goes on from NC_058375.1 coordinate 66,325,936, forward strand.
GAGGAAATTTTTAATTTGCTGAGAGCTTTTCAAAATAAAATAAATGAGATGTTGAATTTTGTCAAATGCATTTCTTTGTTTCTAATAATAGTTTTGTAGAGGTATAATCTACATATAATAAAAATTATGCTGTTGAAATGCATAATTTTGTGGTATTTAGTATACCCACAGTGTTGTGCCATCATCTTCACTATCGAATTTCAGAACACTTCATCACCCCAAATAGAAAACCCATATCCATTAGAAGTCACTCCCCAGATTTTTGTCCAGCTAGGACCTCCAGTACAATGTAAACAGAGGACACTGGGTATCGTCTTGTTCTTGATATCAAGGTGAAAGGATCCAGTCATCACTGTCTAACATAATGTTAGTGTGGGTTTTTGGGTAGATGTCCTTTAACAGGGTGACACAGGGCCTTTCTATTGCAAGTTTGTTAAGGACGTTTATCCTGAAAAATATTCAATTTTGTTAAATGTTTTCCCTGCATCTATTGAAGTGATCACATGGTTTTTGTTCTTTCTATTAACATCATGTATTACGTTGATTGATTTTCTGATGTTAAGCCAATCTTGCATTCCTGCGATACATCCCACTTTTTTATAATCTATATTCCTTATTATATGTTGCTGGGTTTGCTTTGTAATATTTTGTTGAGGACTTTTGTGTAATAGCCATAGGGGATATTATAGTTTCCTTTCCTGGTGATTTAAGTATCATGGTAAAATTGACCTCATTGAATGAATCGAGAAGGGTTCCTTCCTCTATTATTTTTTTGAAAGATTTTATAAAAGTTGGCATTAATTATTATTTAAATATTTGGCAGAATTTGCCAATGAAGTCATCTATACTTGAACTTTTCTTTGTGGGAAGTCCCATGATTACTAATTCAATCTCCTTACCTGTTACACATGTATTCAAATTTTCAGAAGATGGTTTAAAGGCAAGGACCTGTATGAGAGTAGTTTATTATGAGGAGACCCCAGAATTCACTCATCAGGGCTGAGGAAGGGAGATATAGGTATTTTATTTTTTTTATTTATTTTTATTTTTATTTATTTATTTTTATTTATTTATTTATTTTTTCAATATATGAAATTTATTGTCAAATTGGTTTCCATACAACACCCAGTGCTCATCCCAAAAGGTGCCCTCCTCAATACCCATCACCCACCCTCCCCTCCCTCCCACCCCCCATCAACCCTCAGTTGAGATATAGGTATTTAAATGAGTTGGTCAAAACTGGGGGGTGCTATTGAGGCTCAGTTCCTCCAGGAATTTAGGGAGATGGAATAGAAAATCCCTCAGGATTATCACACCCAGGGCATGAGGATGCTTGAAATTTTAATATATCTTGGCTGAGGGCTGCTCCTAGCAGCATTAACCCTTGGATATTACCAAAGGGCTATGCCAAAGTCCTCAGGCAGAGTGGACACCATTTGCAAGTCTGGAAAGGTGAGCACCCAGAAGATATGAGTAATGTACCAACAGTGTCCGTTATATGCTCCCAGGCACAGTATCTGTTACAGTGTTATAACTCTATTACACTCTGCTGCATTAGAAATTCTTATATACAAGTCTGTCACCACCAAATTGTATGCTTCTTTAGAGTTTTATGTCTTAAACATTTCTCATGTGTAACACCTCCTTTCCATTTCTAGGGCTTCTGTCCCAGGTAAGGCTCACAATAATCTTGACTGGATGATTTCTTTTTTTTTTTTTAATTTTTTTTTCAACGTTTATTTATTTTTGGGACAGAGAGAGACAGAGCATGAACGGGGGAGGGGCAGAGAGAGAGAGGGAGACACAGAATCGGAAACAGGCTCCAGGCTCCGAGCCATCAGCCCAGAGCCTGACGCGGGGCTCGAACTCACGGACCGCGAGATCGTGACCTGGCTGAAGTCGGACGCTCAACCGACTGCGCCACCCAGGCGCCCCTTGACTGGATGATTTCTTTAGCCTACCAACTTTTATCTCCCCTTCCCTTCTCAGATTCAAGGGATAATGACTAAACTCAACTTCTTTCACCTATCTATCTATCTACCTATCTATCTATTATCTGTATATCTATCCATCCATCTGTCATTAATATATAATGTTATATTAGTTTCAGGTATACAGGATAATGATTCAACAATTCTATATATTTGTCAGTGCTCATCAAGATTAAGTGTACTTTTAATTTCTTTTATCTATTTCATCCATCCCCCTCCCCAACCTCCCTTCTCTCAACCACCAGTTTGTTCTCAAATTTTTTTTCTTTTAATTTATTTTGAGAGAGACAGAGAGAGAGGGAGAGAGCAAGCACATGAATGGGGGAGGGGTGGAGAGAGACAAGGAGAGAAAGAATCCCAAGGAGGCTCCTTTTTTGTCAGCTCAGAGCCTCACGTGGGGCTGGATCTCAAGAACAGTGAGATCATGACCTGAGCTGAAATCAAGAGTCCTGAGCCACCCAGGCACCCCAAGAGACTCAAATTCTTGATTAGAAGGGTAACAAAGAATTTTGTATCATGTCTTTTCAACTGCCCTATGGGGCAGAGCCCAGCTATCGTAGATCACACGCCTTCAAAGCCAGCCTCCACATTGCCAAAATAATATTATTTTTAGTATCCAAATTCTATCATTGTCTCCCCATGCTATGCTGAAAATATTTCAAGCCTTCTCATCCACAGTGTGTATAATAGGGCTCTGAAAGATGTGGCCACTGCTTATCTATCTAGCTTATCACTTTCTTCTATGTACCTACACTCCAACAATATGGAGGTACTTATAATTCTTATAATGCTAGCAACATTTACACATATTTTTTTGTCTTTTAATACAAACCTCTTTTTACTCCAATTAACACCCACACTCACCCACCCCCACAAACACACACACACACACACAGAGCTCTCCTTCCTCTCTTCTCCCACCATGGAACCGGAACCACATTTCTTTTTATGTCAATAAATATAATTAATACATAATTTTAGTCTGAATATTTGTCTCTGCACTAGATTCAGCTACTTGAGGATATAAAGGATGATATATTTTAATATTTATATTCTTAATCCTAATCGTAGGCCTAACACATAGTAAATTATTAATAAAATACGTGAAATGAATGAATGGATGCACTTAGCATTGTTGTATTTGCTACAACAACAGTGCCTAGTTTTTCTGTAAAGCTGAGGGGGGGTACAAGAGAAGAGAGAAGGATGTAATTTAAAGAACACAGTCTTTCAAATCGATAAAAATGTATCTTCTGTTCCACCTTTAGTTCTGCTCTTTTCTATCTATGTGACTCAGGGCAAGTTACTTAAACCCTCCAATCGGTTTTCCTCTTCTTAAAGAAAGGGATGATCCTATTTCCTAAAAATAGGATTGTAAGCAAGTGAGTGCACATGCAAAAGGTGCAATGCTTAGTGAGACATTTAGAATTGGGAAATAATCAATATTTCCTCATTTGGGTATGTTACTCCAGCCCTTTCATTGGTAGACCTAAAGACCTTCTGGTTTTACGGGGCGCCTGGGTGGCTCAGTCAGTTGAGCGACCAACTCCCCCTCAGGTCATGATCTCAAGGTTTGTGAGTTGAGCCCCTTGTAGGGCTCTGTGCTGACAGCTCGGAAGGAGCCTGGAGCCCACTCGGATTCTGTGTCTCCCTCTGTCTCTCTGTCCCTCCCCCACTCATGTTCTGACTCTCTGTGTCTCAGAAATAAATAAACATTAAAAAAAAATAGAGCTGCTGGTTTTGAGTGAGGCTCAGAATGAGAGAAAGCTCTGCAGAAGGTCCAGGCTACCTTGCTGGCTACTCCACTAGGGCAGGAATGCTGCTTGGGGCCTTTGGGAGGTCCTTTTAGGTGAATTACAGCACAGGACCTTAGGATTTTGAAGCAAAGCTTTGCTCTCCTCTGCAGATAACTACTCCCCTGGTGAGAAACAGTTCTTGGCCTGTTACAAAGCTCTGTAGACTGAAGAGTCTTGATAACAGATCTAAAATTGAATGAAACATGAGTTAAATGTTTTTTTGTATTGTAGATTGGAGTATTTCTGTTACAAAGAAATAAATCTGATGAGTATGCCATTGAAGTTCTTCTAATTGTCAGAAATTTTATAGCTTAAAACAACAATGAATTAAATCCTAAATCAGAATTATTTTCCTATGGCTCTCAAAAATTATTTATGTGCAATGTATTATATATTATAGGAAAAGCTATGTGACATTGGTGATGAATAATTTAATCAGAGATTAGAATCTGTAATTTGAAAATGGTTGAGTCATTATGAAATGAAAGGAAGTCAAAATCCATCTGGATATGGATGTGAAATGTCTTATTTGTTCCCTGAGATACAAGGAACACTGGGCAATATTTTATTTTACTAGGAAATTTCTTTTCTTCTACATTTAGATGATATTATTACCCATCCAAGATTTGCTTTTTACTTCCTATATTTTTAATAGGGAGGACATTTTCTAGAGTAGGACTATAAAATGGGATATTTCTTGGAGTATACTTTTGGTAAAATAACCTGGCAGGCTTTGGAAGCGAAATCTAATGTTTGCAAGGTCAATGAACTGTGTCAAAAAGGTTTTTGGTGATTTTCAAGATGCTATTTCATTGAAAAAGTAAATTCCCTTAGGAATGATTATCTATTACACTCACCTCAGTGTCCCCTTTGAAATGTAAGATATAGAAGATACACTTCAAACAAATACTGAGAATTACTTTATTCTTACTAACTTTTGATTATCAACTATGTGGGAAAACTATATACCATTTCTCTTAGTTATTACTGTTTGGGCAGCGTTTATCTTACAAGTAGGAAGAAGAAAAGAAACAACAAGTATATATTTTAATTATTCGTGGTTGCTTTCCCATGAGTATGTGGTTAATACTTCAATGAAACTTTATAAAAGCGATAATTACAAAAATATTGTATGGAAGGCAATTTTCTTAATATTTGAATGTCTTTGTATATTAAAATAATCAAATAAAACATGCCTCAGACTTTTTTTCTGAAGTTTCAAAAGCAGCAACAATAATGAAGCCTTTCTTTTCCTATTGTCCCCCCCTTCCTCCCCCACCCCCAACCCCAAGAAACCAGAGCACTGTGTAGAGACTTCTCCGTAGATGTTGAACAGATCTATAAGTGAGCTTTTTATACTGTTCCTTTTCCGTAACATGTTGCCACTGCTGACATGTTATCTTCTATTAGCTATATTCAGTGAGCTTTGGTTACAAAAATGTGGGCGATAGCAGAAAAGAAATTTCTATAGTTAAAATGTTTAAATAAATACCTCAGTTTGTATGCTGCCTGTTCTCTCTTGAATATGGTTTTCCATTGCTGCCTAAGTGGGAGTCGAACAAGTTCTAAAGTTATTATTATGTATGCATTGATGTATACATGAAGCTATTAACACAGAAATCTTTGACAGGGCAAACTTGTAATGACTTCCCTGAAGCTGTTATCTTGAACTGTCTCTAAATTTTCCTTTCCTTTCTGTTGAACGGATCTTGTTAGGAAAAGGGCATAACATACATAGAGTCAGAAAACATTTAGATTTTGCCTTTTTGTAGGTTCATAGCAGCCAAACTATTTCATTTAAAAAGTGTGAAAAAAACTAATGCTTCTGGGCGAAGGATATATGCCAAGTCTACGGCAGCATCGCATTTTTTATGGCTGATTTATAAACCTCTCAAAAAGGATGGAAATGCTGACACATTAATAACTCTGGCAGAATAAGTCCTGCATACTTCAAGAAAAAAAATAGAGAAAAGAAATAAAATGGACAATGGCAGTCTAAAGAAAGGAAGTTTCTTAAAAAGAATAAGAGATATTTTATGTTTTGCACAAAGAATTTCACTTTTTATACTTGCTTTGATAAGAAGGAATTATAGATTATTTTATCTTAACAATAAGTATTTACTATCAATTTACCTATTCCTTTATAATAATCCACTATTAGAATGATGTTCAAAAAAATAAGTGATAGTTTTAATGCCACTGAACATTTTTTTTCTTTTGAAATAACACGTTAAATATGAACACTGTAAATCTTAAATTATAATAAAGGAAGGCGAAAGTCTTAAATATAGGCATGGTAGTTCCTATTTTTAAATTAATCTAGTAAAATATCAAATATATTTAAAAATTATGATACCCAATGTTCCTATTGGTACAGAAAAAAAAAAAGGTACTACCATAGTACTTACTACAAGGTAATTTGATACTATATAATCATAATCCTAAAATTCATGCACATAGACTCAATCATTACATTTCCAAGAGCCTGTCCTCAGTTTTTAATCAGAGATTTGGCTAAATATTTATAAGTCAATATTGTTTTATATTATCTTACAGATTGTAAACAACTTTATGAACAATAGAGACATTCATTACAATGCATAAGCAAATGTAATGTTTAGTAAATTCAAAGAATAATCCTTGAAAGATAATTAATAAGCTGAGGAAACTGGTATAAGGTAAAAAAATAGCTATATAAATATAATGATGTGGATATAGCAGGATGTAAAAAATTAAAATTTGTAGCAGTTACTGACATAAAACATGCTAAAATGTTTGCCTTATCACCAAATGCCTGTTTACATGTTAATTCTATAGAATCTGGCCTAGAATTTTGAGTTTTCTTGGCCACTTTGAGATTTCATGAGGGTGAATGAGGGATTCTTCTTATGAGGACATAATATTTGTGAAGACTGTGTTTTGAGTTTCATTCCCTCCCTCACCCAAGTAGCGAGAGAATTTCTTTCCTTCTTTCGTCAAACCCAGAGTGGAGATCTTCTATGGAGATCCACAAAGAGCTTACCTGTGACCCTCCACCATTAGAAGGCAGGACAAATGATGGTCTAACTCCCACCTACAAACACGCAGGATAATTGTGGCCTGACTCACTGCCTTGGTGGCTGAGCTGATCCAAGCACTGTTCAAAGGGGAAGGGCTTAGATGCCTGGACTTGGGTGAAGCAAGAATGAATGAGTGGTTGTCAGTTAGATGAGGACCAGCAGGAGTAGGCCATGTGCATGACCTTTGTGGGTCTTGTCTCATTGGGCTGCCCAAGGGGAGGCTCCAGTAAGAAGAAATCAGACGTTAACCACCTAGGGGCTGAGGAATTGAGAGTACCAAGTGATCATCTGCATCACTTACCTGAGAAAGGAGAACGGCTGGAGAGAAAAGTCAGCAGCTGCCTTTTTCAGGGTTCATAAAAACAAGTTCAATAAAGTCAAGCAACTTGGGCTTACTACAGTTTTTGAGGTAATTTTTGAAGATTAATTCTCTAAAAAACTGCAGTTAGTACAATGATCAACTTGGAGAATGGTCAGTAAACTTTGCATTGAGAGGCCTTAACCAGCTTTACTGTCAGAGAAGTCTGCCTTCGAGTCTGGCCACACTAATGATTGGAATGAATAATCTCAGACAAATTAATTAACCTCTTCAAACGACAGCTTCAACATCCATTTTGCAAAGGGGATAATAATGCTACCTAGCTCCCAGAGTTAGAGTGGGGATTAAGTGAGATAATGAATGCAAAACATTTAATCCAGTGTCTTGTAAGTAGTAAATGCTCAGTAAATCTTAATTACGTTATTATCATTATATTGCTTGTCATGCAGAGCAAACCACCTGGGACAATTAGGGAGCTGTGAGAAGGCCGTGCAAGTGTTGATCGGGATCCTTCCGCATTTATGTTGGGGAGACACAGACGAACCCACCACGCTTAAAGAAGCCTTGTAAACCAAGGCCACGTGAACACTGAACTTCCAATGTTTTGAAAGTGCTAAAATGCATTTTTAAATTAAAACTCTTAAGCTTCCTGCAAATTGCCAACTAGGAAAAAAAGAAACAAACAAACTGCCGCTTCTTGGAATGCCAGCAATAAATGGAAATTCCACAAAAATATCTATGTCCCCACTGGGAGTAGGGCACCAAACACAACATCCGTTATTTATTCTCGGGACACTTTGTACCTTGCTAGAAAATGACACAGGGGCTCCCTGGCCCTCTTCTGTATTATTTAACTAGGAGGGACGTAAAGTTCATCACCTCTCCATTTGAACTCTGTTCCTGTCGATGTCACAAACGATGTCATCAGAGGGAAGCTCACAAATGTTTGTCATTAAAAAACAACATTACTCCCAGGCCCACGTGCAGTCTGTATATAGGAAGATACGTTTTTCACCATATGAACACTCAGGCCATCGCAGAAAATGTGAAAGATGAAATTAGAACATGTGTATTGTTTTTGTGAAGGCCAGTGAGCGGCTTGAAGTGAGTCTGCATGACTGTGGTTGAGGACACATGGCTTTGGATCCCCGATCTGTAACTTACCAAACATTCACGCTCCTTTCATGTATAAATATTCGGCTTGGCAAATCTGATTTCTTTTACCACCAATCCCTGTGATTCATTTTCTACAGCTATGTGGTGTGGGCCCCCTGCGGAAAGCCCCATATCATTTTCCTGCTGCTCTGTCCACCTGTTTAGAATTTACATCCAAAATTCATCTAAAACATACCCCTTTCCCCCTGGAGAATAGCAAGTTAATATATTTACAAATTCCAGATGAGCTAGATATGTTCTGAGGGCTTTGCAATTTCATATTTTGAAAACTACACTTTGATGGAGTTGGCAATGCGTACTTTTCGGAGAAAAATCAAAACAGACCCCCGTCCTCAAATAAAGCCCAAACGAAACAACAGACAAAAAAGAATTCCCCCCATGCACGGTTCATGAAACGTCCTTCCCTCCTTTAGCCATGGCGTTCAACATGCCAGAACCAGACACAAATGATTATATGCATTTTAGGCTAGATTTTTCTTAATAAAAACAGACAGAATTAATTTTCATGGGAATTATGCAATTTTTCTGAAGTTCTGGGCTACCTGGCCCCTCAGGCAAGTCTCCACATATCACAGCTCCGAGCCCCACTTCCTTCTTCCTAGTAAATTGCATTAGCATAGATTGCTTTGGAGTGAACATTGTATGGACTTATTTAATCAACGTCAGGAGAGTCTTCATGCTTGTAAGCTTATTCATAAGTTTCTCTGTTCTGTTTCTTAAAATATTTTTGATTGAGGGACACAAGTAGGGGGCAAGATGGCAGAGCTCCTTTAATTTAATATGCTCCTGCTAGACAGCTCCAGCTTCTGGAGAGAATTCTGAAAAACAGATGTCTGCCTTCCAAAGTGAAAAATATTCATCTGGTTCTTAAATGTCAAAACAATAATAGTAAAGTTACAGCATACACGCCTAAAGGTTTGAGTGGGTGTTCTAAAATCCTGTCGCTGGGCCTTATTTTTAGACAGCTGAGAAATCCCCCCCAAGAAAGCACACACGTTATCTTCCCTGGGCACACACGTGCAGGGAGAAGGCAAGAAAAAGGCAACTGAGAATGAGGCGGGCAGGCAGAGATGACAACTTATGGAACGGGGTTTTAGTTGTTGGCTGGGATGATACAGCTTTGCTGTGCAATTATGACTGTCTCTTTAAATACCCCTCCAGGGTTTCTTTCCATCACTCTGTTTTAGACTTTACCTGAACTCATTTAGTCACACGTTCCTTATCTCTCCATCATTACAGAGTTTGGTTTCTGTTACCTGTGTACCGGTTTGTTTTCTTCCAGATGCCTGCCTTTACGGAATGTGGTCAGGAACTGATAGGGTCCAGAATAAACTAGGTTGATTATTTCTTCCTGTGCGGTACACGAGCTGGCAGGAAGGAAATCCCACTTTTTTTTTTTTTTTTTTTGCCTTCTTCGAAAATAGTGTTTTCACTGTTACATAAGAGAGAACAGATAAAAAGGAGGTTAGCTAGAGTGTCAATATTTCCTATACTGAATGATAAACATTTTAATGTAATTAAGTGCTAGGATTAATTTGTTAATCCTTATATTTTCCGTTGTCCATTCAAGAGATGTATCTCTAATTAAATTTCCCTTTGGCCACGCTAATGAAAAGAATCTCATCTAGAACTCTAGCCATAGTCAGCATGTGTGGGCAGTGGCGATAAGGCTGGGTAATTGCAGGATTAATAATTGGCTTTTTATTGGGGCTGAAAGCTATGCACTGTCTAGAAACTCCCTGAATTACTTGAAATCACATCTGTAGACTCTTTGCTTTGTGCTGTTTGCTTTGTACTGCTTCTTCTAATAACTCCCCTTTCCCGTTTTTGTGTTTCTCTGATTTTTGCAAGCAGGTTAACAATCATGCTACGGCTACTCAATTGTTTCCAGGTCATTTTCTTATTATTGGTTTTACATAATCCCCATAAGCAAGAAGTGCAATTTAAACTGCAGCAGTTCTGTGATTAAGAATACTGCCTTTTAGTATCTCCAACTCAGTTTCCTTATTTAGTGAGTAGACCACAGAGTAATTGCTAATGTGGCAGGTAGACAGGCATCCCTTTCAAATCTTTCAAGGATGAGACATGATCTTACAATGGTGCTCAGAGCTTGTTATTTATACTGCTAATATATAACAGTAACGTAATTTTGTATCTTTTCTTTGATGGAACTGAGATGGGGTTTGGGAGGGGTGGTGTTACGAGGAACCCTCATCTCTCTTCCGCTTCTTTAATATGGAAACAAAATCTTTACTACGGCTTGGTACAAATTATTTCTGAGAAAATCCTACTGACCCGGGCATCAGTCAGGTCACTTTACAGCAATATCGGAGTGTATTGGAAACAACCCTGATTCTGGGCAGTGGAGAGAATGCCCTCTGGAATTGAAGCTATTTGTTATGGCTTGCCCAGGATATTCTTCAAATACTGGGAACAATAAAAGCTAAATGTAGGATGCTGTCTTGCACTAGAAAATTCAGGAACTTGCCACTCATTTCATCTTTTGCTCTGTGAACCTGCAAACATACAAGGTGAGCATGGAATGTTTCCTGGTAGACTTCACTCCTGCTTTGTGTGACAAAGCCTTCTACATTCTGCTTAACACGGTCTATTCCCTTGACTTCAGTATTCATTATCCAACCAAAAATGGGTAATATGGTTAGGATAGAAGCAAAATTTCCAGGAACTCCCAAACCCTACAAAATACTTTAAAAAAAAAGAAAGAAAGAAAAAGACTGGTATATGGTAATTTCTATAGAAAAACCCTGATAAAATAGGCTTAATTATCAGCTGTAGCCAACTGAGTCAACTCACCTGGTTAATTACCTCCACTGTCCATTTTTCTTATGGTGACTCAAGTCATAAAGCTTTTAGGATCTACAATTCTCTTCAGGCTCTGCTTTTGTTAATATTTGTAGAGCCCTAAAATACTGAATGGCTTCCCTGAGAACTTTAGGTATATTATTATTCTTATTTGGGGCAGCTTCATCATTTAATATTCCTTTGCTATCTTCACATATTAATATTTATTAGCATTATCTAGTTAGAGCTTTATTTCATACTTGGGGGATACATTTCCTCACATCATTTACATAGTGCTCGTGATTTCCAATGCACTTAGCAAAAGAGAAGATTAATCTCTGTAAGTAAAATGTAAACTAAGTACAGTTAAAAATGAGGTGCTGAAATTCAAGGGCAAGTGAAGTGCATGCATGAGGTTCTTTCAAACCACAGATTAATAAAGTATGTTTTTACGCATCATACTTTGACTACAGATTTACTTTAAAAAATCTTGTTTGGACCCTTCCTATGAGTGCAACACAGAAGTTTCTTTTGTTTTTAGATTCTTTGCTCATGGTTTTACCGTGATGAAAAGAAATGGTCTTCAAAGATTATTTGCTACTAATTTCCATAGAGAATGTGATTTATCCTGCACTATATGTCCATTAACTATTACTGTCTTCAATCTGTCAGCTCTTCAACAATCTTTTCCTTAAATCTGTATGCAAAGCTTGTAAAAAACATCTTATTGACTCTTTTATGATTCAGCATGTTAATTTAATATTTTTTTGAAAGCTAATAAAATCTAAATGCCGAAGGAAAATGGAACTGTTTGCAATTCAGTGAGACTGAAATATATCAAATTAAAAAAAAATTTGAAGAGCATAGGAGATCATTTATTAATAAAAATGTTTAAAGATGATTCATGTAGGGGAAAGGAGAAGGACATTTTGCAATCACAATGATTGCACTTTTTGTGACGGCAGGAAGTAACTTAAAAAACAGTAAGTGATTAAAGGAGAGAACTGAAAAACCAAGTGGACCTGTGCGTTGTAGATGCCTAGATCATATCCAGAGCCATGCATTATTCTAAGACAGGAGTAGGAAGTCTGCTTTGGTAGGGCCTTTCATCTTTTATATCTAATTGTAGGCCAAACATGCATGTGCATGCACACACACACGCATGCATGTGCACAATAAATAAATAAACAAACACAACCAAACAACAGCAAAACAACAAACATAAACACAAGACAGCCGGGGCGCCTGGGTGGCTCAGTTGGTTAAGCGTCAGCTTCGGCTCACGTCATGATCTTGCGGTCCATGGGTTCGAGCCCCTTGTCGGGCTCTGTGCTGACAGCTCAGAGCCTGGAGCCTCTTTCGGATTCTGTGTTTCTCTCTTTCTCTGACCCTCCCATGTTCATGCTCTCTCTCTGTCTCAAAAATAAATAAATGTTAAAAAAAATTAAAAAAAAACCAAAACACAAAAACACAAGACAGCCAATGGGTTAACATATTGTTTATTGGCTAGAATTTGGTTAATGGTGTTAATAACAGTAAAGTCATGATGACTATTATTGTACTGACCCTTCTGCATGGCATGGAGAAAAACTCTGTTTCACAAATCATGTAATTTTACCAGTAATTCCAATCATCTATGGCTAGAGTAGTGTAATCCACTGCCATTGCTGGAAAAAAAAATTCTAAGTCAAAAGCTGTCTGTGATTCAGTGAGATGAACAGCATTGTTAAAAAAATGCTGAACAGAGAAAGGAACTCATAAAACAATGGTGCCCAGAAAGGAGTTTTTTTGAGTTGTCTTCCCAGAATAAATAAATCAAATATAAATTGAGAGGAAAAGAAAAGATAGATTTCAATAGGACTTTAGTTGATTTGGAGTAAATGTTCAGTTAACTGGCTCAGAAGAATGCTGTTATATTTGGAGATGCAATAAGTTGTGGAGGGGTGATCCATAACTAGAGGTACTGTTAAAGACAGGAGCAGATGAGTGGTTATTTAGAGAGCAATTCAATTCCAGCCTTAAAAAAGTGGTTTCAGTTTTATTTTGGAGGTGATTGTCAATAGTACAGACTCCTGAAACAAAAGTAAGATAAGTGCAATTCTGAGTAGCATACAATAAAGGATAAGGGACACATATTGTAAAAAGTTCTAGAGGCAGAAAAACCATTAATTTTAATCTATGCTGATTATTCTATAGCCATGCTTTTTATAGAGAGGGAGAACATTGAAGAATACAGATGTTAAGAAGGTTTTTATAGGTCCAGAGATGATGTAGTTAGAGCATGACTTGGGACTTCTGGCAGACCACAAAACATAGATTATTCCAAGAATCTTTTAAGTTTTCTAGGCTTCCATTTTTGGTAATATTGGGAGACTAAAAATAATTTCTAAGAGTTTTTAGATTTAAATTTTTTATGATACATGAACTAGTAATATTGCAAATAATCTGTGTATATTTCTCCATGTCAGGTTACTTTTGTGGAGTGTTAGGTATGTCAGTGTTTTGGAACCCCTTGGATCAAAGAACTTGGTAGCTCCATTGATCAAGGAGGAAGATGTGGACTTCTTCATTATAGTAGATTTTCCCTTCTCCTTGTTTTTGCTGGTGTGTGTGTGTGTGTGTGTGTGTGTGTGTGTAAGTGTGTTTGTTGAGTTGTTTGTTTTACTATCTGTATTTTTTTTTTAAATGAATCTTCTGGCTTCCACACAGCATATTCATTTTAGAAAGGAAGGAAAGTGGTGAAATTTGAAAAAATTATAAATCACTTCGCTTTAGATGTTTTTGTGGTATTTTTATGAATGAAATGGGAAGTAGTAGATTTTGTTGATATGATATCCAGGTATTTGAAGTGGACCTGATGGAACTTATCTAGAATCCTTCTTATAGTTTCTAAAGGGAAATTGCAGTAAGACTTTTGGTCACGATAACCAACTAAACTAGAAAGCCTGAGGCAAAGAAAATCCACTGCCAACTGAAGTAGGTAAGTCCTAAAGTATGGAACTGTTACAGAAACAATATTCCTTACTATCTTTTAAAAAAGAGACTTTACTTCTTTAACATCAATGACAAAGTTTATCTTAATGAAGTTTGTAGGCATTTTATTTTCCATTGATAACACCTGTGCTTACCTAACTGTTTTGTATATCTGTAGCATCTCAAAGAAATAGAGATACTGAATTAAGAGCCACTGTTCTGGATATCAGCTTGATGCCTTGGCAAACAGGAATGTGTGTGCGTGCATGCATGTGCACACACACATGTGGTTTTCCCTGTGCTCTCTCTCATTTTACCCTAGAACAAAACTGGCCCCTCTGATTCAGGGTAATTGTTCCCGGGAAGCCTTTCCCCAGACATGTATTGTAAAGACACAGAGAGAACCCCAAATCTAGTATCTATCAACTATATACCCACTGTCAAACTTTGCATATATTTTCTGTCCCTGCTTTGTTTTTCTGCTATGTTTGTTAGCATAGAGACTAAGCATCAAATCTGTGACAACCTTCACTCCAGGAACATTTTCTGTCTTTATCTTTTTTGTACCTTGCTCCCAACACCCATAATCCTTTCTAGCTTAGTTTGGTGTCTAATCCTTTCTATGTGCTTTCTTTACCATTTAGCACCTGTATTGTAATTATTGGCTTAGTTTTCTGGCTTTACACTAGAGTAAAATGCTCTTGTATTTGCTAACTACAGAAATACATTAACAGAAAGCAATAAACTGGATTAAGGAAAACAGAGGATTCTAATGTAAAGATTTAGAAATGTTTCATGGAACCCAGGGGCTGAAGTACAGAAAGTCATTAAAAAAGAATCTGAAAATTTGACCAAAATCAACAGAGGTTTTTCTCTCCATTGTCGTTGTTTCTTTGTCTCCATTCTACGTCATTATTTTCTCTCCTTGTAAACCAGCTGTCTATGATTCTATCCTCATGACAAAATACAATATGGCTGACCTGGAGCTCAAGAGTCTACTACAGACTCTATAGTTCTAGCTACATGAAGAATGTCTCTGAACTCCCTTTCCACATTTGCTGGGGAAAGAATGTGAAAATTCCAGCTTGGACTGAGAACTCTCCACCTTTTCATCAGCCAAAGTAAGGGAGCAGAAGCAAAACATAAACATGACTGCTGAGTGACCACTCTTCCAGTAGAAGTTGAACCAAATCTTTCTGTTAAGTTCCGGAGACAGTATTTTATCTCTGAACCCCCAACTTCCACAATCTTGGTATATACCTTTCCAATATTTTTGAATGAATGAATGAAGAGAAAAATCAAGTTTCTCTTACATTCACTAGTATTTATATTCCGAATTCGAATATCTTAGGTTTTAATTTCTTTGCCATGACCGGAAAGGGCAATTGGCTTATTGTCACAATGATAACATTTTGAAACAAATTGTTTAACATTTTTTGCTTGATTAAATAATTTTTTAAAAAAACATTAAATAATAACATTTTCAATGGAGGGAAAACATGTGATTATTGCCATGTGTTCATTTTAGGATTGTGATAAATGTGTTATTACCTCTTTGTATCTAGACAGAATAATGGCCTAATTGTTCCTCTCAGACTTGCACCCTCTTTTGCATTCTGTTGTTTCAAATATGTTTATCTGAAGATGTAAGTGACATTCCAGTGTTTTCTACTTTGAAGTTCCAGCTGTCCCTGGAAGGTCTGCAGTCGTCATTTTAGTGGTTTGAGCAATTTTTTTTTTGTTTCTTTATTTTTTTCCCAAGAAGCAGCAACAACATTACTGCCACAGACAATGATCCATCAATATTACCAACACTTTCTTAGAAAATTCACCCTCTAGTTTAGACGTTCTTACATTTTTATCATGTAGTCCTTGCAACTAATATATGTATGTATCAAATTCATAAATTTAGAATATAATGGTGAGATCTAGTAATGTGAGAGAGCTTCTAAGAAAACCATTAAGAAGATTCCGGCAACCATGTAAAGATAAAGAATAATTAGAAATAATATTGCAAAAAGCCACACTATAAGCATATTATATTAAATTTGGGCACCCATCTAGATGACTAGGTTGTAATTACATTTAAATAGTCTTTACAATTCTAAGCTTTACAATATTTGCATAAATTCTGTGAATTTGAGGCAATTCCTGTTGCTAAGACTAATAACTTGAAAATTGCTGTTTTATTTACTAATACCAGCAAAGATGCATATTCCTAATATTAAAGGGCAGTCCACCTCCCAGAACTTTTCATCTGAAGCTTAATATCATAGGAATGTATTTAAAGGTCACGTTAGCTTGTATTCCCTTGGCTTCCACCCTATTGAATCATGTAGGAAATTAGGGCAGAGTTGATTTCCTGTAGCTTATGAGCAGTCAAAATACATAGTCTGTGCAGATGGTGTTAGCTTGCTATTTAAAAAATATGCTACATACTTAAACTGAGTAATCAACTCAGGAACCACACCCAGATCCCAGCACCCACTGTAGAAAGACACATTCAAGGACATTAACAATCCATCTATTGTTTTACAGAAGCATTTTTTTTAATCCTAGGAATAAGGCATCATAATTAACAAGGGCAGTGGAAAGTATGTTTCAATATTAATATCTCATGCACTAGGGAATTAAGGTTGTGACTTCTCACTTAAAAAGAAATGGCCAGACTTTTCCCCACACATGTACCCACATGTAAAAAGGGAAATAGAAATTTGAGATAATTGTAACTTTTGTGTATTCTCTAACTCTCCAAACTTTGTTTTATCCTCTGAGAAAAATCAGCTATCAGTCTTTATGTTTTCTATTCAAATTGCCTGAAATACTTAGATTTTTGAGTTATCTGGGTTCTTCTTGCAGAGCTCTAGAAATCTAAGAGATGATATAATTGGACAAAGAAACAACTTTACGAATTTCATATTAGTTGGTGGAAGATGAATTCTGATCTGCTCCTCCCTTTGTCTGGATGTCCCTATAATGCCTGTACTAAGGAGTGACTAAAGACAAAACAGAGGGATTAGTAAGTACAAAGGCCCTAAAGTAGGAGTAGGCAAGATCAGAGCATAGATAGAAATGAAAGCATGAAGGGGCTTGACCGCCATGGTGAGACATTGGTTCTTTACTAACAATGGACAGTACTGGAGGTATTAGAGCAAGGGAGGGATATAATCTGATGTTTATGTGTTAAAATGATCTTTGGGGGTAAGTCAAGAAATTGAGGGCGTTGGGAAGTGGCAGCAGAGTAATTGGTATAATAAAGTTGAGAAAGGATGGTGATTTAGACCAGGGGAGTATCAATAGACATGAAAGGAAGCAAATAGATCAAAAATATACTTTGGAGGCAGAGTGAATAAGATCTCTGTTATTAAGTCAGGTCTTGAGGTAAGTGGCAATTACTCTTTATCTTTACATAATAGATAATTAATATTAACATACATTTGATAAAAAACTTTTTTTATTGGTTAATTACACTTGAGGTAAAATAAAAAATCCTTATCAAATCTCACTAAGTCTCTGAACCTAAGTCAAATTCATTGGGCTCACCTTCTGGTGGTATCTTTTCATTCTTCCTAATCTAGCTGTGCTGGACTTCTCATAATTACTGAATCTACCATTCTATTAACCTCAGCGTCTTTGCACATGATGTATTTCTGTCTGGAAAATCTTCACTTCTCTTCAGCTAAGTAACTCATTTTTCTACTGATTTTATTTCAAAAACCTTAAATGTCATTTCCTACCAAAACTTCCCTGAGATTACTTTTTATATCTTTAAACTACACCTTGTATTTCTTCTTGGCCCTTATTATTCATGACTTCTCAAGGAGACATATATATACATGTCATTTTTGCTTCCTTAGTTCCTAGCCCAGTACCTAGAATATAGTGGTAATTCAGTAAATATTTTGGCTAAATAATTGTCCACACCCTTTTTTTTCATGAATTGCAATATACATTAGTCTATTAAAGACTAAAATCTTCATGCATATACATACACACACACACATGAATGCACATACACACACACACACACACACACACATAGATATATGACCCACACACAGCTATCTTTATATAAACCAACATCTCTTGGTGTTTTGTGGGCATGGAGTTCTTTTTCCTACATTGCTTATTATATTGTAATGGGAAAGGAAAACATACTTGGAGAAATGCCATGTTAGGCTATGAGTTTTGAGGGAAATCTTATTTTCTACACAATTTTAACCAGTTAATATTAAAGAATGTTATTTCAATTTTCTATGACCTTGGAGAGATTATTTTAACTTCCCTATGTCATAGTTCCTCTGGCAAAATGAGGATAATATCAATAATTCTTTCATTGAACTGTGAATGTGAGCTCACATATATGAACAGAGTTCAGAATGGTGCCCTGCACATAGGAAGTACTCATTAGATATAAAGTATTTTTATAATAAGTAATTTGCTACAATCTAATTGTATCTTTGGGGGGATGAGATCTTAAATTATAAATAAACCTATATATAACCCAGTTTTCCTTGAAATATGTTTTCTAAAAAACAGTTTCATAACAAAATGTAGAAAACCTTGAATGCTGTTTAAATTCCAATTCTCTCTCTTTTCACCTCAAATATTTTAATCAAACACTTTTTGATTTACTTCAATTTCTGTAGAACCTAAGATAAATATATAACAATGTGCTAAAATACATATTTTTGGTTGCCTATGTTATAAGTATATAAATTATGCGACTAATATAATATTTGATGTAGAAAAATATCAGAAAATTTATCTGTAAAAAAAAGAACCTACTAGTATGGATTTTAATAACATAAAACTGCTGAGGTTTTCATAAAATGAACTTGGAAGTTTTACTTATTCATTTACTCTGGTAACACTTTGCCTAGTTTAATTAAGCATTACAATTACCATCTATTTTCTAAGTTTGCAGTGATTCATAAATTAATAATGTTAATGATAGCAAGAGAAAAGTAATAATGAAAACATATTCACATTTATTAAATGCCTATATTGTGTTGTATAAAATATAGCCTCTATTCTGCTTTGACTACTATTTATTCCTGCAACCTCCCTGAGGTTAGTTTTTGTTTTTCTATAACTTACTTTCCTATGGTTTAACATGTTTCGTTGTTATCTCTTTTATCACTTATTTGTCTTATTAAGTCTCCATCCTACCTCGAAACTTTGCAATTCCAATGGGTACAGTTGACAGTATGGAGATGTAGCTCTTGTCTGAAAAGGAAATATAATGTAAAATCCTAAATTATCAAATTATCTCTGGAAAACAAATACACCTCCTCTTCTCATTTTGTACACAGAATTATATAGTAAACATTGAAAACCTTTCTTTTTCGCTTATGTCTACAATTTTCACAAGGAACATGACCTTGTGCACCTTTCTTTAATCTTACCACACTAACCCACTACAACTGAAGATGCATTCAACCCTTTTCCAGTAAGAAACAACCCAGCCACTACAATAAATCCTCTGCGAACCAAACAATTTCTGTGCTTCTTTCATTTTGAAGTGAATGTTTTGCTCAGAGGAAATTTTGTTTTGATTCGGTTGATCCACAGAAGGGGATGCTAGCAGAGATCTGACATGTAAAGAAACCTGTATTAGTTTGCTAAGCTGCCATAACAAAGTACCACACACTGAGTATCTTCAAATAACAGAAATCTATTCTCTCACAGTTCTGGAGGCTAGAATCCTGAGATCAAGATGTCGGCAGGGTCATGTGCTCTGAAGTTTCTAAGGAAGAATCTTTTTCATACCTTTCTGTTAACTTCTGGTGGTTGCCAGCCATCTTTGGTGCTCCTTGGCTATAGACACATCACTCAGTCTCTGTCTCCATCTTCCTGTGGTGTTCTCTCTTTGGGTCTGTGTTCCCACAAAGGAAAAATACTTCTCTGGGTCTCTACTCTTAACATTACACTCACAGCACTACTGGGCTGTAATTCTCTCTCGTTCAGCAAGATAGCAGATGCAGAATTGAATATGAGAGAGGCTAATGTCCTGGAGGAGACAAGAGCCCTGAGTAAGGGTCCTGTCTCCATACTTATTAGGATCAGAAGGCTTATATATATGATAAATGTGCAGAAAGAGACAATAAAACAGTGATCATTAAGTCATGTGTGTGAGCAAAAGGGGGTTTCAAAGGCATGCGGTGTTAGAGTCAAGGCATTAGAGTCAAGACAAATCAAAATCCCAGAGCCAAGCAGACGGCCATTTACTGCAGGTATCAGGAACCATGTATGTTTATCTTAACTTTTTTAGGGGCTAAAATAGATAGAGCATGCTACCTAAGAGTTAACAAGACATTTTTCTCTCTAATTAGCTCTGGGTGCTTTCGCCCTGTAGAGGCTTTCCAATCCAAGTCTTGTTAACCCATTGGTGTAAGCTCAGAGAATTCTTTTTTTTTTTTTAATTTTTTTTTTCAACTTTTATTTATTTTTGGGACAGAGAGAGACAGAGCATGAACGGGGGAGGGGCAGAGAGAGAGGGAGACACAGAATCGGAAATAGGCTCCAGGCTCTGAGCCATCAGCCCAGAGCCCGATGCGGGGCTGGAACTCACGGACCGCGAGATCGTGACCTGGCTGAAGTCGGAGGCTTAACCGACTGCGCCACCCAGGCGCCTCTCAGAGAATTCTTAAATTTATTCCCCACACTGGGCCACCAAGTGTGTGTGTGTGTGTGTGTGTGTGTCCCAAACCAAGCAATTCTCAGATTCTTTGGACACCAGCTGGGTGTCCTACAATGTAACTGAATTCTACACTAATTAGAGATTACATCAGATCCCACAGCTTAAGGGCTCAGTCCCACAGATTGCCTTTCCTCTCCCCCACTTCAAATGCCAACTGTAAATCCAGGTTGTTATCTGTACTTCTGTCTGGCTACAGATCACAGGTTCCTACGACTCCCTTCTTGGGTTCAATTAATATGCTAGAGTGGCTCACAGAATTCAGGAAAGCCGTTAACTTACCCAGTTACTGATTTATGATAAAAGGAAGTAACTCAGGAACAACCAGATGGAAGAGATGGGCAGTGCAAGGTCAATGGGAAAGGGCTTAGCGCTTCCACACCCTCTCTGGGCTCACCACTCTTCCAAAACCTCCATTTGTTCACTGGCCCAGAAGGTCTCTAAAACATGTCCTTTTGGGATTGTTATGGCCTATTCATTACTTAGGCATGATTGATTAAATCATTGGTCATTAGAGATTAAGTCAATCTACAGTCACTGTCTCCAACTCCAGGGATGGAGCTCAAAGTTTCAACCCTCTAAATACCTAATTGGTTCCCCTGGAAACCAGTGCAACCTTAGGGGCTTCATAAAAGTAACCTCAGTAACATAAACTCAGGTGAAGTTGAAAGGGGCTTACTATAAGAATAACAAGACATCCATTTAACCTTTAATTGCTCTGGAGCTATTTTAGGAACTGTGAACAAAACAAAGTATTATAACAAAAGATGCCTCTATTGTTCTTATATAGGAAATTATAATGTTTTAGGAGCTACATGTCAGGAACAGTAGAGGATGACCAAATATATATTTTGTTGACTTTGAAAATAAAACAGCCAGTTATTTTACCAGCAAATTGGGTTTATTTGGAAATGGCATGGGTATTACAATTTGGGACATGCAAGCCATGGGAAAGCCATAGGCAAATCCAATGAATAAAGGAGAGGAGCATTACTTGATAGAGAAAAAAGGAGAAAGCTGGGAGAGGCTGCTTTGAATGAAAATCTATTGGAAGGAAGTGAGAGTTCTGGGTGGTGACTTTTCCTGATTGGCTGCATTGTGACAGTTTCTCATTGGCAAGGCTGTGTGGGCATGGACAGAAATCTTCCTCCTGCTGGAGTAGCAAAGTAGGCTTCTTCCCATAGGTGATGAAATGGTAGCATGTGAGAGCTCCCCCTTTTGGCCTCCTAACTCTATTTTAAGTGAAGTTTCCTTTATTCAGCTTCACAATTTCTTATTTTACAAATCAAAATAGTACAGTTTCTGTGCCCACATTTTCTTGTTAAGATACCAGTCATATTGGATTTAGGGCCTATCCTAATCCAGTATGATCTTGTCTTAACTAATTACTAATTACATGTGACCTTAAATAATTTAGGGTACAATATTCAACTCAGTACACAATCCAAATTCAGAATAATCTAAGTGACTCTAAGGCATTGTTCCAGTGAGGACATAATTCTGTCCTCCTTCAATTAATCAAGCCGACACCAGATGTTCTGCAAGTTTTTTGACATATAAGGAATTTAAAGTTTGTTTCTATTCCAAGAAAACAAAAAAAAAACTTGGCAATTAAAGTAACCAGGTCAGTGTTGAAGGAAATACATGGTTTTTAGTCTGTGCATTGCCTTTTTTGCATGGTTGCTTTGTGGTGTGCCCATTTAACAATGAACTGGTCATCTGATTGAGTGAAGAGGATGACAAGATTTAGAGAGTGTTTGCCTGGTCACCTGATTATGAGGAGTTTCTTTAATGAGAATGGGGAATAAGGGTGGAAAGGATTTGATGAGTGATCACATCAAACACAGACATGTTCAAATTCCAGACTTACTTTATGTGGTTCAATTTCCCATTCCCAAATCTTGTCACTAATCCTCCAATCTTGTTTATTCCAAGGTTCTTAACAATTTATTGAGCATGGTAATCTCACTTTTCAGTAAAGTAGGAGACAAATGAACTGACCTATTTGTGTCCACTGAAAATCACTTTATATAGTCCTTAGAGGCCATTCCTTATGAAATTGAAAAATCTAAGATGTCTGCTTCCAACTAGAGTTTCTGAAGTTTATTGGGCCTTTTGTAAATGAGGCTAGAGGTTTTTCAGTCTCAATCATGCAGTCATAGGAAATTCTTCACGGGACCATAGTTGTGGACTGTGGAACAGGTGACAATATGAAAACAGTAGCACATATGTAGATTGGACAACTTTCTCATTCACATCTCTGCCTTTATGACTAAAATGGTGTACTATGGGAGTTGATCTGATATGCCTAGTTTATGATGGGCATTTGCTGGTGTCCTTGATGGGCATCAGGATATGCTACCTCACAATATGATGTATTATATAGCTTAAGCCAAAGGAATTAAAAAACACACCACACACACACACACACACACACACACACAACAGCAGAAGCAGGAAGGTCACTCTGATATCCACATTTCACCACCCCCACCCTTCTTACCTGAATCGGGTCATAAGACTCCCCTGTGAAAGGTGATGTCTGTATACCAGTAGGAGGGAAGACATTCTTATCATCAGAGATAGGGAATTTGAGACCAAGACATCTGTACAAACAAACCTTATTAAACTAACCCTTATCTTCCTACTTCTTCACCATTTACTACCTCTAGACCAAACCCATTTGTCTTGACAATTCTTTACAAATTTATCGTTTCTTGGCCTTAAAGGTTTGAAAGCTTCTTTCTTTGGTCACTTCTTCAGGTCTTCATTGTCTTGTGAAGGCTTCCATGTACATGTAAAAAGTTAATAAAATATGTGTGCTTTTTCCCTGTTACCCTGTCTTTGTCACTTAATTCTCAGTCCCAGCCAGGGACCTTATGAGGGTCGATGAAACTTTCCTTCCTGCATCTTGTCATCAAACATTCAGTCTCCAAAAATTCTCAATACCAAACCAAGAGGTGTGTATCAAAAAAAAAAAAAAAAAAAAGAATGTTTACTTGGTGAAGACAGCATGCTAGTTCCTGTTGCTCCTCTGATCTGTTTGGTCAACTCCCCCCACCCAGTCTTATGAATTACGCATCTCCTTCTAATTATTTACAATTTAATATAAGGTAATTTATCTTTAATAAATAGTAGTGAATGATTCTAATACAAACATTGATACTAGGAGGTAAATAGGTAGTAGGCATGTGGCTTCAGGTCAACAAAGGAAGCAGTAGAATATGAGCTAGCATTTCAGCCTTTTGGCTCCTTTCAACCTAATAACCAATTCCCAATACTCCATATTTCCAAGGTTAGGTTGCCCATAACCTACTCTTGTTACTGATTTTGAGAGTCGTTTAAGTTGTTTGATAGCAATCAGAAATAAACTCTGGCTAGCTTTAACACATTTTAAGATAACTTAAGCGAAAAGAGTAAATTTATGGGAAAAAAAATCACACAGCTCACAGAGTTGAAGGAGGAACTGAAAAACCATACATGTCTTTAGGCAAGACAGCCAGGGACAGAATGAATTAGCATACAGCATACACCTGGGAAAATTTGCAGAAGGGTGTCTTCGGTTATGCATCTTCAGGACCTGAATTAATGACTGTCTTATGCAAGCCTCTCTCATTACATGTTTCCAAATTAAATCACAATCTCACTTCGTGAAGTCTGTGACAAATTTTCCATTATCCATGTGTGATTAAAGTTCAAAAGGTTTTCATGCAATGTGCCTGATTTGGTTTTATCAATGATATTTGTATATTCAATAGGTGAATATGAAAATCTCTAATCCCTAGTTTTAGACTCTGTACCTACAAAAATAAAGCTGACATTTAACCACAGCCAGTGTCATTTACCTAGTATGCAGACATCTTATTTTATTAATATTATGCCAGATTTCTTCCCAGTAGTGATTATTTTGGAGATTAGTTGTATTGTAATATGTTGTATTTCTCCATTCTACCATTGATGATGAAAACAAGATTGACATAGTTAAGTATACCCAGAGAGAAAAATACTCTTACAGCAATATTAATTCTGCAAGATTTAAGAAATGTATTATTTTATATTTTTAAATAAAAGCCATATGGTAGATAAATCTAAGCCCTAATTTAAAATATATTCTTTATGGAAAAGCTCAGGTTCTTATCAGTCAGCTGATTCACCTTTCAGAAAGTTTTTTTTAAAAATGTGGTCAAAGTTTCTGCAAGCAAATTTATAAATAATCTCATTTTGAATTTTGAAAAAGAGATAATGAATACTTTTCCCCTTTTGATTTAATTCTTTAAAAGGTTCTGATGAAAAAATATGCTGATTCTTCCATAGAAGGGATTACCAATTTTTAAACTGAAAATGTAACAATTTCTCCTTTCCTCACCCCCACTAGATTAAATCACTTTCAGTGACTATAAAAAGGAGGTCACTGCAAATGCCAAGTAAAAGTACTCATCTACTTGAACTCAAATTATCTGGATATTTGTTAATGTAGACAATATATAGAGGATAACTACTTCACGGTATTTTTGTTATTAATATTATTACTGTATTCATTCCACAGGAAGAGGCAGTTTCTGATTAATGGTTGATTTTGCATCCTTGGATTTTGACAATGAAAACTTGTGCTTCACTGACTTTTTCAGGCAAGTAGGAATTTTTTAAAAGTTCTTTTTATTTCATATTCTACTTCTATGAAAGCTAAATGACTACTGATAGTGTTTAAATTATGTTAGAGAATAATTTAGGCATGAAAAACTTGCAAATACAAGAAATCAAAGGTGTTTGTGTCCTTTTATTCACTCAGTAATTCAGCAGACGTTTATTGTATCATTAGACCTTTGTGTCAGGTACTTGGCTAGAACTTGGGAATCAAAGATTTTAAAAAAGACTAATTAAATACAATTTTTTAATTACAGAGATAAACATTACCAAAACCTTTCATTTTTCTCAGAAGTAAATCTAAATACTAGTAAATAAATACTCTTCCCAGGTACCACCATAGACTCAGAATGAAGACATAGGAATCTATCTTCCTCTGAGGTTTTATCATCATCATTTTAAAGGATATCAATAAGTTTGAACATTGAATGTCTTTTTATCTGTTCATTCATAGACATAGTTAAGCGTTCATTTGGAATTTATACATACATATATATTAACACCCATACATGGAAGTTATTCTTTCAAAGGTGGATTTATATTCTGATCAATTTATCTGTTTTGTTTCTATTAGAATATAGAAATGAGCACAGAAATAGATTCTTTGAAATGGATAAGTTGCTTAAATTTTTGTGTTAAAATCAATGCTTTTTGAGCTAAAAAAATTATTACAGCTTAATATCCTTAGATCCCACCCCTTCACACCCCCACTTTTAATTCCAGACAGAATGAATATTAGCATTTTGGCATGCTTGGCAATATTATCAGGGATCTTGGAATACTCTCAGGAGTCTGTAAATGACAAAAATGGTAAACAAAAATATTTATGAAACTCAATAAAAGAATCAAACCCACCTTTTTCTGCACATTTGAAAGTTGGGTCTTATTGTGAAATTCAGACAAGAATACACGTTGAGGCCTAAAAGCAAATTTCTCATACCTGCTGATGTTTAGCAAATAAGGACTAACTGAGTTTAGTCAATTGGGCCCAATATGTTTCTTTCCAATTCCAACATTCTATGGCTGGTTAGACCAAATTTCTATGATCAAGCTACAGTTTTGCACATACAGATGAAACCACTGCTTTTCCTCTGACCTACAGCACCTCCTCTGCTTTTTTGCCTTTGTCACCTGGGAATTTCCATGGTTTCCTATATTGAATGGGGCTCTAATTTTGTAACCTGGGAGAGGAAAAGGATATAGCTCTTATGAACAAACACAAGGTTACAGAGAAAAAGTTATAAGAATTTTATTTGCATAAAATACCTTATGATAAGCCTTCTTGAGAAAAAAGATGAAGGTTACTTTGGGGGTTGTTGTTCCATTCTCTGGACAGGCAGGAATAATATTTCTTAAAGAAAATAAGGCACAAAGTGTGTGGGTGAATGTCTAGAGCTTATACCTGAGAAAGTAAGCCAAAAAAAAAAAAAGGCATGTATTAGGTCTAGAAAAACTATCAGTTGAGAAGAATGTCTTTTAAAAATAATATAGGGATGTCTGGGTGGCTCAGTTGATTAAGCATCAGATTTCGGCTCAGGTCATGATCTCATGGTCTGTGAGTTCCAGCCCCATGTAGGGCTCTGTGCTGACAACTCAGAGCCTGGAGCTTGTTCGGATTCTGTGTCTCCCTCTCTCTCTGCCTCTCCCCCACTAGTGCTTGCTCTCTCTCTCTCTCTCTCTCAAAATAATAAACATTAAAGAAATTAAAAAGAAATAAAAATCATTTAACAGATTTGCATGAGGGAGAAAGTTAAATGTGAATGAAGAATTTATTAAAAACAAACAAGTGATCATTTATAAGTATGGTATATTGATCCATTAAACATTCACTCCAAATGTGTTCTTCAGAGCCACGTTTTTATATCTATTTCTTTCCTTTAACTCTTGGCTATTTCTGTTCCACAACCTAAAAAAATATACATGCTTGTTTACTATTCTGTTAATTTTTATGTGTGCAATGAAGATGCAATGTGAAGATGAAGATTTGTTCACTCACACTGGTCCCTATTTCCTCTTCCTCTTCCTTTTTTTAAACGTTCATTTATTTAATTTGAGAGAGAAAGAAAGCACAAGTGAGGGAGGGGCAGAGAAAGAAGAAAAAAGAGAAAGTCCAAAGCAAGTTCCACACTGTCAGCACAGAGCCTGACCTGGACTCGAACCCATGAACTGTGAGATCATGACCTGAGCTGAAATCAAGAATTGGTGCTTAACCAACTGAGCCACCCAGGCACTCCTTCCTAAATCTACTTTTGAAAGCTTTATTATTGTTCAAGATTTTTTGTTGTTGGCTAACTTACCAAATTGTATACTTGTATCTCTAATTTACTTTTTTCTTTCTTTTTTTTTAGTGACAATATTTTGTTTGACTTATACACAATGTTCACCTTTGCAGACTATAATTCCTTTCAACCCCTTCCCAAACAACACTCTCTATGATTACACGTTAGTTTTCATTGTCTTGAAATTTATGCTACCAGAGCAATATAGTATGTACTCATGCCTGGCCTTATTTATTTATTTATTTATTTATTTATTCATAATTTTTTAAAGTTTATTTATTTATTTTGGATAGAGGGAGAGAGAGCATGAACAGGGGAGAGGCAGAGAGAGGGAGAGACAGAATCTCAAGCAGGATCCGTGCTGTCAGCACAGAGCCCAATGCTGGGCTCAATCCCACCAACCACGACATCATGACCTGAACTGAAAACAATCACTTGAGTCACTCAGGTGCCCCTTTTATTTATCTTATTTAATTTTAATTTTAATTTTATTGTATTTTATAGAGCATGAGTTGGGGGAAGGGGCAGAGGGAGAGAGAAAGAATCTTGAGCAGGCTCCAAGCTCAGTGCAGAGCCCAATGCGGGGCTCTATATCACAACCCTGGGATCATGACCTGAGCTGAAATCAAGAGTCAGACAGTCAACCAGCTGAGGCACCCAGGCATCCCTGGACCCTTTTATTTAACAAAATGATTTTTAAATTCATTCACAATGTTAAGTGATGTAGTATTTCTTTCCTTTTTGTTGCTAAATAGTATTCCATATGGATACACTATATTTTGGTTATCTTTTCACCTATTCATGGGCCCTTGGGTCATTTTAAGTGCTTGGCTACAGCAGTAATAAAATAATTGGTATTAGTCGGAATGCCAATGAATAGAATTTCTGAATTGTATGGTGGGGATGTGTTGGACTCAGAAAATTCCAATTCGTGAGATCATGACCTGAGCGTAAGTCAGATGCTTAACCGACTAAGCCACCCAGGCACCCTGATCATTTGTATTTTAATATATGTTTTAGATTCAGCTTGTCAAATTTATTTGAAAAAAAATCACACTGCAATTTTTAAAAGGATCGTGTTGATGGCGCGCCTGGGTGGCGCAGTCGGTTAAGCGTCCGACCTCAGCCAGGTCACGATCTCGCGGTCCGTGAGTTCGAGCCCCGCGTCAGGCTCTGGGCTGATGGCTCAGAGCCTGGAGCCTGTTTCCGATTCTGTGTCTCCCTCTCTCTCTGCCCCTCCCCCATTCATGCTCTGTCTCTCTCTGTCCCAAAAATAAATAAACGTTGAAAAAAAAATTTAAAAAAAACAAAAGGATCGTGTTGAATCTATAGCTCAAAGAGAAATCGAGTCTTAACAATACTGAATTTTCCAATTCATAAACATAGCATAGTTCATTATTCATTTGCAACATTTGCCTCTATTTTGCATATTTTGCTAAATATGCTTGAGTAATTATGTGTTTGAATTTATTGTCAATTAAGTCATATTTAAAAAATGAGACCTAGTATGGCGCATAAAGTATGATATCATTTAAATGATTTTAAAGTATGAAAAACAATATTCATATATTTTAATTTATGATGAACGTGTGGTAAATTTATTTTAAAAACATACATGGAAGTGATAGACACCAATTCAGGACAGTGCTTAGTCTTGGAAAGAGAAGATAGGGATACAATCAGAAAGAAGTATAAAAGGATTTTGGTTATATTTTAATCTCATTTTTCTTTAAAATCTCTGTGGTATGTATGACCAAATACATACCTACCATTTTTTTCAACAGTGTTCTTGATGTTTAAAGATTTCACAATGAAAGTGAGAGAAAGAAGGGGGTGGAACATGAAAAGTGACACTAGTTCAGATTACGGGAGAGATGGTACTTCCTTGAACTGAAGTGACAGCTTTGGAACTGGAGACGTATTTAGGAGAAAGAATCAATAGCACATGCTGGAGAAAGGAGGCGGTTATCAATTGAATGATGTTATATTCAGTCTTTAAAGATGAATGCATTTGAATACCAGCAGCTCTGTTGGTGGCAACTAGAATCTTATTATATAAGCACTAAGGGTAAAAATGGCAACAAGATAATGGGACATAATGCTCCAGGTTGATTCCAAGTCTCTGCCCATTTAATTCCTGTGCCAACACGGCTAAATGTAGCTGGACAAAAGCACACAATTGTACTGAAAGAAATAATTTTAATATATATATATTATATTATATATATTAAATATGTTTAAATTATATAAACTAAATTATATAATATATATTAAATATATATGTGTATATACACGCACACACACACACATATGTACATATAAACTCTGAAAAACTTACCTAATGCAAGTCTTCTAAACAAACCCTTTACCCTAATTTCACTTTTATTTTAGTAAGACGAACAAATAAGCAAAAAGACAAAGTGGAGTAATCTGGTCTGAACTCCATTAACAAAACCTTATTGTCTAACATAGTTATATTTCTGTCATATCTGCTTCTATTCAACCTCAGTAGGATATTACTACCTCTGCTTCTCAAGACGAATCCCCTTTATCAGTGCTTTTGATTTCCATTTTCTCTTCCATGATTTCTTTCTAAGAATTATTTTTTCTGACTCCTTTACTTTAATAGTTTTGTATTGATTTATTACACGCAACCTACAAATATTCTAAGCTTTACATTTTTTAAAATTTATGCTTCATCTAGATTTTCTCTTAAACTTCTTTTCTTCATGTGTAGACTTCTTCAGAATAGTCTTCAGTGTTATTTCCATTTCATCACCTCCTGTTATCCCGCGGACACTTTCACGTGGCTTTTTCTTTCCAACACTTCCTTAAACTTCTCTAATGATGGTACTCAATGACCTTCTAAATGCCATATCTAGTGGCAAGTACCTTCTCATCTGTATCTTATTTTATACAGTCTTATGTGGCATCGTTGACATTTCTTGTTGGACTTTTATGATTCTTTTTTGTCCAACTTCTCTAGTTATTAGGCTATCGTTTCTCTAATAGCTTCGAAGATCCTTCCTCTCCTTCTGACCATTATTTAATTATTGGCTCATTGTTTTTTTACTCCATATATTCTTCTAGGGCATTTTAATACGGTGATCTAAAACTTCTGTGCTGTTGACTCTAATGTCTAGACCTCAGAATTCTCTCTACGCTTCCAACTTATAAATATATGCTTTAGTTTATATTTAAAATGGTGTTTTGGACGTTGCAATTGCACATCCGACAAGAACCTCAAAAGGAATTTACTCACACTGCATTAGTCATTTCTTCTCCAATCCCAGGTCCATAAATTCTTCTCCTTTGCTTTCTCTTACTTATAGTACATCACTATAGGCCTAATTGCCAAGATGAGAAATGAGGAATTGTTTGGGTCTTTCTCTCAATACTGGCAATTGTCAAGTCTTGCCCACCTTTGCCTCCTCAATGACAATTCCTCCTCTTCCTCCTGGCTGTGGTACTGTTGTAATACCTCATTCCCTGTTATCTCTGACCTGAATCTGCAATAACGGTATTGCAGTATATAGAGTATATTGCGGTATAAGAGAAACTACTCTCTTAGTTTCCTATTCACAATAGAGTAAGTTGTCACATTATACAATGGCATTCACTCTTCTCAATATAATACCACTGTCCATTTTAACAGTTTCCACTTCTTGTCTCCAACTTCAACCTCTAGAAAAATGAAAAATGGCTAGTATTTCATGACTTGCTATATGTTGATACTGTTAAAAGATAAAGTAGGGCATGTTTAAAATGTTTAAAGTTTTATTTGAGCAAAGATTGATCCAGATTGGCCAGAATCAAGTGGGTGTGGCCAATGCTCCACCCTGAAGAAGTTAAGAAAAGACTTACAGAGAAGAGGTAGCAGCAAAGCAAGAAAGTCATTTGACTGCCTATAGCTTGAGAAGTTGCATTATTTGGGAAAGGCTAATTGTCTGTGGCTGTTGTCCTTAGGTTTTGATTTCTTAATGTTGATACATTTATAAGCTTGGGCTTCGGTTTGCTTAGTAGGTTGCTAAAAGCACCTCAGTCTAATGGCCTCTTAATTTAATCAATGAACAATATATACTTCAAGGTCTGTGAAGATTTTCTCTCTCTCTTCTCTGACATCTGATGGTTTTCTCCTTTCTCTAACTTTTAACCTGAACAACTTTTACTCATCTCTGAGATTTTCACCTCTTAACGTCGTGACCCGTATCTTTCTTCTCCCCCAAACTGGATTAGCATTTCTCCTCTACTGACTTGTTGCATTCCGTGACTATTTTTTATCACAATACTTATCCCATTGCCTTTATTTACTACCTTACATATGACTTCCAAATTAATCTCTCTAAGAGTAGAGATAAACCTTCATTCATCTCTTTATCCCAATTGCCGAACATAAGGACTATAAAGTAAAAATGAAGGATGCTTTTTGTGATAGACGGAATTTTAATTTGCTCTTCAATTTTCGCACCCTCTGGTGTATACACCTTTTATAATCCTTCCCCATTGAGTCTGGATGGGACCATGAATATGATGGATTATCACCCCCATGATTAGGTCCCAAATCAGTTGTGTTTTAATTAATCAAAAAGGAGATTATCCTGGATGAGACTTACCTAATTATGTGAACACGTATAAGGAACTGGGCTTTCCTAAAGTCAGAGAAATTTCCTTGCTGTCATTGAAAAAGGAAACCCCATTAATTCTACAGATTCAAGGAAATTAATTCCACGAATAATCTTGTGAGCATGGAAGAGTGAGCACACAGAAGAGAACTCAGCCCAAGACAACACTTTAACTACCATCCCGTGAGATCTGGGGCAAAGGACCCAGCCAACTGTGTTATACTTCTCACCCACAGAAACTCTGAGATAATAAATTTGTATTGTTTTAGTGTGTTCAGTTGTAGCAATTTATTGCACATCAATTTTTTATTTTTATTTTTTTAATTGTTTTAAGTTTGTTTATTTTGAGAGAGAGAGAGAGAGAGAGAACACAAGCATGAGAGGGGCAGAGAGAATCTCAAGCAAGCTGTGCACTCTGAGCATGGAGCCCAGTGCAGGGGCTCGAACTCATGAACCCTGAGATCTAAGCCTCAATCGAGAGTTGGACACTTACCCGACTGAGCCACCCAGGTGCCCTGAAACTAATATACTTTTTTAAAAGCTACCCTGCTGAAAGAGCTATAGTTTGTTGAGTTGGTCAAAAGAATTGTAGTCATAGGAGAAGGCTCTCCCTTTCTAGGATTTCTTGTGGTGGCCATGGCAATGATGGCAGTTGCTGGAAAACTAATGGTGAATAGCTAACAACAGTAGAATCCTAAGTGGAGTCATGATTGATTTCCTTCCAGCGATGACTGAGTCAAGGAAAGCCATAGCAAACCGAGATAGCAAGTAAGGAGTAAGAAAATGAAAAAGGGACAGAGTTTGGAAACAGGAAGCATCTTTAACAGTAAGGTAGAGAGGCCTAAAGCAAACCCCTTTCCTACTTAAGTTCTGATTAGGCCAAGGACAGTTTGAATCCGGGAAGAAGTTATGGTACTAAATGATATTTTTACTCTAAATGACAACGAGTAAGGTTTAAAGAACTGAGGTATGAAAAAAGTGCTTTACAACACAGGTTAAGAAGTAAGAAAAGGTCTGGCGTCTGGGGTGTAACTAGTGACCAGGTTGCTGTGCTGGAGTCTTTGGAAGTTGATAGGAACTTGTTAAATTTGATTCAACTTATGAAATTTTGTTGCAAAGATACACAGGATAGTAGGCTCAGAAAATAGAATCATTTGCATACTTGCAGCCAAGTTTTAGGAGGATCTGATAGGTTTTCAAGAAAAAAACAATTCTGCTTACTGCTATCCTGACTCAGTGTTGTTATTCTTTTCTAATCTTTCTTCTTTCTTTCTTTCTTTCTTTCTTTCTTTCTTTCTTTCTTTCTTTCTTTCTTTCTATTAAAGTTTATTTATTTATTTTGAAGGGGAGGGACAGAGAGAGGGAGAGAGAAAATCCCAAGCAGGCTCCACACTGTCAGTGCAGAGCCCAATGTGGGGTTCGAACCCATGAACTGTAAGATCATGACCCGAGCCAAAATCAAGAGTCAGATACTTAACTGACTTAGCTACCCTGGCACCCTGTCCAATTATATTTTCTTACTCTCTTTGCTTTTAGTATTTCCTTCTTCATTGAAGTGGAACCTCCAAAATGCTATGCTCCTCAAATGAATCTTCTAAACTGGGTAAATCGTGATAATCCTATTCGCTTTGCTAGTGATTTGGTTTTGAAGGATATGGTTTTGAAGGATAAGGTTTTGAAGGATATGAGTAAATATCCTGGAGGATATCTGGAAAGGTTTCCTTGCACTGAAGACAGTACAGCCAGAGAAGAAATGGTATCTCTACTTTGTTTTCGGGTATTGCTGGCTCTGGAGGTTGCTTATTAAACCACTGTAGGCATTTTGCTTCCATCTGAGAGCAAAGCCATGAACAGTGTGTGTTTCCCTGGGAAGTGAAGCTGGAGCCTTCAAATATTTCCTCTAGACCACACCTGCTTCTGGAATTTTTATTTGAGAAAATGTGGTTCTCTCATTATTCAATCAGTTTGGGATAGAGTATTTTATTAGCTGCAGTCAGAAAGCATCCAAAGTGATAACAGTCCAAATGGTTTTTGGCCTCTAAGGCACTTAGCTGTCTTTGTATTTCTGTGTGTCTCATAATTAAAAGCCCTGAGGGAGAAGATATGGTTTATTTACTAGTCACAGTGTGGTACAGAGCAGCTCTCATAGGCAAATTTTGGTACTTGGCAGGATTCATCATACACCAGTGCCTCTATAGCCATTTTGACATGAGAATTCGATCCCTACAATAGTCAGGAATAGCCACACATACAGATTCTCATTCCGATTCACAGTAGCTTCCTTCAGGGACAGGCATACAACTGCATTGCACAGAGATGGGCATTGGGAATGATGGGCTGTTTGAGATGCATGGCCTGGCCAGGAAAGATGTTTCATAGGACAATGCAAGAAATCTGAAGACTAACATCACATTTAGTTGGTTTCTCTAAGTTTGCTTCAAATAAGAAATCTCCAAGTGAGGCAATGAAAAAATGATCTTACTCCACTGAGGTCGTTAAAATAGCCATTAATGAAAAAGAGAAATCTCTTTAAAGTTTGTTTTGCCTCTGAACATAGCGATATCCCCTTAGACCAGCTATTGTGTTAAAATCTATAGCAGCAGAATAGAAACATGGAAATGAAATGACCCATGATGCTCATGTGTTTATTTAAATTAAAAGGGGAAAACTGCTGACTAATGTGAAATCAAATACCAGGCGTCTATTATTATTTTCCCTCAGATTTTTTAAGATAGCTAAATTGCTGAGCAAATTTCATCAAATATATAGATATTTATGCACACTTTATATATTATCTTCAAAACAAAAAGCCACTTAAGTCTTTATTTTTTTCTCTAGAAGCCAGGACTTTTAAAATTATAAGAATAGAATAATACACAATCCATTTTATGAATTAGGAAAGAAACCTTAGAATAACTTGATCATCTGTGCATCAGAATAAAACATTTCAAAAAGCAACATCTTTCTTTTTCTTTTCCTGTTTTTTTGTTTGTTTGTCTTTTTAGAGTGACTATACATGACAGAACACCGAGTTTGTGAATGCAAATAAATTTCCAGTTGGCTGATGAATAAAGTCACTACAGAGTTGATCTGATAAATGATTATTCAAAACCTAAGAGATATTTCATATAATGATAGAGCTCTGGTAAATAAGTGTATGTTAAAAAAGAATAGGTGTTTTCTACAGGAAAGTCACTCTGTTAATATGTTGTTTCCATTCTTCTCTGGCACAATAAGTGACCACCTGAATACTAAACAGTATCAATTTGGTATGATGCTTTCTGACAGTTGTATTTGAAAGAAACCTTATGTAAACACATGCATGTTAGTGGGAGATGAGAAAAAAAATGATGCTCACGGCAATCTGATGGTATTCTCTAATATATAATGCTGTTTGTGTCTCTTCTTTGATTATCTTTATGTCACAATTATTAGCAGCCATTAGTGCCCTCAGGATAAAGCAAAGGAAAGCAAAACAAAAGAAAACAAAACAAAGACCTGTCAATCTGCAACTGACAGATAGGTCTTTGAGGTTGTAGATGGATTTATTGGCTCTCTGTTTCGAATGCTGTCAAAAAAAAAAAAAAATCCTGAACAGTTTCCTGCCTGAAAGAGGCTGAGGACTGAGCACCTGGAGGCCTTTAATAATGATGATGGTAGGAAAGCAC
The DNA here is from genome assembly GCF_018350175.1 of Felis catus. NCBI lineage: Eukaryota > Metazoa > Chordata > Mammalia > Carnivora > Felidae > Felis > Felis catus. The sequence goes on from NC_058375.1 coordinate 66,361,965, forward strand.
CATACTTTTGAAGTTAATTTTCAATGTGAAATTTATTGAGTACTCTGGCTCAGAAAGAAATTCCTCTGGTGAGAGAGAGGAACATGTAACATTTCCTGAAGAGCTTACAAATGTTTTGTTAGATTCTGTTCGTCGAGGGTATCAATCACCCTAAGAAATAAAGCCTCATTTGAGCCCCATTGAACAATATGACATAAGTATTGTTTCTTATTTTTTGTTTCAATATTCATACTCTTTTCTATAGTTTGAAGGACTGAAAAATAGTGAAGTTTTTTTTTCTTTTCTGTTTTGTGTGTGTGTGTGTGTGTGTGTGTGTGTGTGTGGTAGGGTATGATACAGTCCTCTCCTATTTCAAAAATTATTTGGCTTTATGATTTTACCAAATGCAAATAAAATGTGTCATTCACAACCTCTAACTGCAACAAACACTCGTTTATACCCACACATGAGTAGTATACTGTGGTTCAGGACTGGAACTATCATTCTCTGTTTATTAGTTTTTTCCAATAACATTGAACTTGTATGTGCCAAGCAGGGTGCTAGGAGCCAGTGATTCAAAAGTGATAAACATGAACGTGATCCCTTTATATATACCTTTTTTGCGCTTAGAATATTTTGAGAGGGACCAACAAATAAGGACTAACCAGGCAAGTATGACAGTATACTAAGTATTTCTAGTTGAGTTAACTGGGAAATATTTTTCAAAGCACTTGAGCTCCCAGAAACTCAACTGCATCATCCATAATGTGGAATAATAACTTATTACCTGGGTGAAAACAATATGAGTGCGCAGAAGCTTTTATTCTGGACTCTTAAAACTGTAATATCTATGAGTCAACAAAATCATAATTTCTTGGAAGTTGCTTAAAATATGAAACGTACTTTAACCAAAGCTTCACCTGCTGAAAACAATTATGGGAGCAATCAAACTCCCAGATTCTAACCTTGTTATCCCTTGAAGGTTTCTCCAGAAAAGGGTCTGTTTGACATCTAGAGAGTCACAGCAAGGATGTGGTGGACTCCATGATTACCTTGGTACCAGCTGCTAACTGAAGCTGAAGTTTTCTCTTTTACGGGTAGGCAATTGGTATGCAGAAAAATGACAAAAGTTCTTGTAAGTTTCCAGGTATTTATATTCTTCTGAACAGATTCCATAAAGCCAGGTTAAAAAAAAAAAACTTACGAGGAAACAAATTAATAGAGTTCTCTGGGTCATGAATACCTTATGAAACTTCCAAAGTTGCATCTGGAAAGAAAGAAGACTGACATAAAAGAATTTAATACACTTTCACAGAAGGTACTAGTAACTGACATTGGTAGATTTAACATTGTGGCACATGTCAAACTTTGTTTCCGAGTTTTCAGAATATGGTACAACTTCTACGCATTCGCCAGGTTTTCAGATAAAAGATAATACATGTACGACAACTGCCAGTATGTTACATCCTCTTCGTCTCTTAAATCTTCTAATTTACATTTTCTTCCTATATTTAATTTAAACAATATTCTGAGAACATGATTTAAACATCTGCTGCCATATAGGATAGAACATCATGTATCTGAAATAATTGACACGAGTCGCACTGTTACTGAGACAGAAGAACGCTGACTAGTCAAAGTCAACTTTGAAATTAATTTTAAAAATATATTCAGTTTCTTACAAAGGAATAAGATAATGAAATCAGTAATGTGGTGTTATTATCACCATCATTATTATAGAAATAAAGAAATTGAAGTAGATGGCAACTTAGGTCGTTTCTAGTGATAATAGCTTTTGGGAGTTCTAACTTTCTCATAATACTATAAATTAAATAAAATAATCTGTGCAGTGATTTGAAAATTATAGTGTTTTGTTTAAGTGTGCAGTTCAGGCCATCTGATGGTCAGTTCTTTCTTAGTTGATTGGTTACATAAAACAAATGCTCGATTTAATGTTTTAAAACAACTTTATGCCTTTCTCAATTGTGTGTGTTAGTGTACTCACTTATTTTTAAGATCGCTAGAGAACTACTATAGCACTACCTTGGGGGTCGGAGCTGAGAGGGTTTGGTTAGAATGTGAAGGAATTAAGCCCTCACCATCCCTTAGTGTTTTCTGGTAGACAAACTTAACTATTACAGAATGGTTTGAGAATTATTTTACCTATCACAGAAGACTCGTTGGAACATGTGCCTGGCCATACTTTTAATTTTACATGGCTCTTTGGAATTTCATAGAAGAGAATTCTGATCATGTCTGTTGTTGCAGTTTTAGTAAGCATAAACTTATGAGAGGGAATGGACATCGTTAGCAGAAATGAATCTGGGTGGAGAAACAATGGGTCTTTGTTGTTTTTTCTTTAATTTTTTTTTTTAACGTTTATTTATTTTTGAGACAGAGAGAGACAGAGCATGAACGGGGGAGGGTCAGAGAGAGAGGGAGACACAGAATCCGAAGCAGGCTCCAGGCTCTGAGCTGTCAGCACAGAGCCCCACGCGGGGCTTGAACCCATGGACCGCGAGATCATGACCTGAGCCGAAGTCGGCTGCTCAACCGACTGAGCCACCCAGATGCCCCACAATGGGTCTTTTGAAAAAAATATCAGTTGGGGGAGATACCCGGCAGAGTCGAATAAGCTAGCAGCAGATCTGCTTGGGTGAAGGAGTGATGTTTCTAGGCACAGCATCTCTGGGAAGGAAAGGCTAGAATAAAGGAAGAGCCAAGTGCTCTGCAGAGAGAATTCCTTATGGAAACAGAAAAAAACAAAACTGGTGATCCAATAGGATGGCAGTTTCTGACTGATGGGGAAAAGAAAGGAACATAAAAGGATGGTAGTTCAGAGTAGGGAGAATATTGGTCCATGGCTATTTTTGGAGTTATATTTGGGCATCTACTCATACCACTCAGAGGATCATTGACTAAACAAGCCACCAGTAACTTTCCTTCAGACGTACATAAGCTGGAAAGATAAAAAATCGTCGTTGCTTTTGTCAGACGTCTGTTTATATGTTATACCATGTATTCTGTCAGTTCATTTAACCAATATGTGCCTATGTTACACTAGGCCCTGTTCAAGGCATTGGAATTAGTGCAAAGACTAAGATATACCAGGTTTTATTCTTGTGATGTTTACCATCCAGTAAAGTGAAAATTAAAAAGAAAAAAGCAAATTATGATAATTTCTGATGGCATATGTGTTATGGGGCAATGTTAGTATAATGTGGTAGAATGACTGAGGCATCTCTGATTAGAAGTGTCAAAAGTTCCACTGAATATAGAACTGAAGAATGAAAAGGGAGATCAGATTAAGTTCATCCAAAAAAGAAAGAAGAATCCAACTGTATCAGATTCTGCTGAGCATTTCCACGAGAGAAAGACAGACAAAGTGTCATCAGATTTAGTAAAATAGAGGTCATGGCGAACTTTGACAAAATATGATTGAAATTGAAATACGGTAAATGTAGAGGGGAGACAGTTTATAGCAAATGCGTGGGGAGCCTGGGTGGCTCAGTCAGATCATGATCTTGTGGTCTGTGGGTTCCAGCCCCATGTGGGGTTCTGTGCTGACAGCTCAGCCTAGAGCCTGCTTCAGATTCTGTCTCCCTCTCTCTCTGCCCCTCCCCACTCGCACTCTGTCTCTCTCTGTCTCTCAAAAATAAATAAATGTTAAAAAAAATTTTTAAAAAAAGAAACAAAATGCTTAGTGTTGCTATGACAGAAACTGGGGATAGGGTAGCAGATGGAGAGAAATTGTGGGCCAAGAGGTAACTTTTTTAATGTTGGGAGATTAGAGTTTAATGATAGGCATTATTGGAGTAGTAATGATACAGATACTAGCCATGATGAAATAATCATAGTACTGGTTTATCATCTGCCAGGTGATTTTCTAAAGGATTTACCTGAGTTATCTAAATTTATCCTCACAAAATCCCTTCAAAGAAGGTTCTACAACAAGCTCAGCTTTACAGAGAAGAAAATTGAGAAACAAAGATAAATGACTTTGCAAGGTTATTCACAAAGTAAATACAGAGTCATAATTTGAGCCGAAAATATTTGACTCTAGAACATTTGTAGAACTTTATCAAATGCCTTATCTTTGTCAATTTGTCATAATTTGTGTTTTTATTTTTGTGTAATCAGTTGACAATGTGGACCAGGTTAATTGATTCATAGTGTTAAACTAATATTATTATTCCAAATGCCTTAAATTAAGTGAAACCAAATTATCTTTTTACATATGGCTTAGCCAGATTGCTAATATTTTATTTGGGGGTTTTGCAACTTTATCCATGAACATAATTTTTCCTTTTCATTCTAACTCTGTCTTATTTTGCTATAATGTCTATGCTAATCTCATAATTTAAATTGGAGAGTGTTTTTATTTCTCTGTTAGCTAAAAAACAAACGAGCAAACAAAAATGTACAATTTGAATTACATCTTCCTTCTGTATTTGGTAGACCTCATCAGAAAGATATTAGGATGGATAGTTTTCGTTTTGGAAAGTTTTTAAATTACTGATTTACTTTGCTGGTTATGAGGCAAATCACATATTTTAATTCTTAATCTATTTTGGAACTATTGGTCCTTAGGAAATATTACTGCCTCCACTTTATACCTAAAGAAAGTAGGCTTAGAGAGTTCATCACTTCCCTGTGGGGACTCTGGTGGCAATCTGGGAAGGTAGAACTTGAACCCAAGCAGCTGATTCCAAAATCCAAACTTTTTAAGCTTCTGTACTGCACTGCCTATTAAGTTTTACATTTCGAGAAATGTGTCCATTTCATGTAAGTTTTCAGGTTTTTACAAAGGTGTTTATGTTTCATTTTCAAACACTAATGACCTATAATTATAACTTTATTTATGTTACTACTTTTGCATGTGTACCTCCTTTCTTTTCTTCTTACTCACCTAACTAGAGATTTATCATTTTTTTCAGCTCGTCCAGTGAACCGACCTCTGGCTGTGCGCTACTTTATCATTTATTGTCTTTTACTTTGTTCATCTCTGCTGCATCCTTTTATTTATCCCATCTTCTCATTTATATTTTGCTGTTTTTCCTAATTTAAGTTACCAGTTTAGATCATTCATATTGAATATACCTTCTAGAATCATTAATATTTCACATAAAAAATTATCATTTAATTTAGTTCCATTTCTTTTTCATTTCCCTTTTGATTTCCTCTTTGGTCAATGAGTTATTTAGAATTAAAATACAAGTCTTTACTATTTTGTTATTTTTATTATAGCTACTTATTGTATGCTTGTTGTATGCTGTTCTTAGTTTATATTCTTAATAATTACGTATTTAAACATATAATGTCACCAAAGGGCAATTCAGGAGACAGAAAGCATATGTTATTTCAATAAGAAAACTTCAAAATAAAGAATTATTTACTTAGTACAAAAATATTAGCTACCAAAGGAATAAAAGAAGACTTAAAAGTATCCCTTCATGCCAGCCAATATGACTGCTTCTCCTAAATGACACTTTCTCAATGAATAGCAGCATTATTTACCCTGTGGACCATGTTAGGAGCCTCTAGTCTTTTTTCTAAATCACCTTCTTCATCTCATCAAGTCACCATGTAGTGGAGAGTCTAGGACCATCCAATCAATTTGTGCACTGGCACCTGGGGAATATTTTAGAAATGCAAATTCAGTAAGTTTTCTCAACTCTTTGTAATATTTCCATGCCTCTTTCTTCCCTTGGGGATAAAAATCTTTAATCTGATTTCTAAGAAATCTTTATTCTTCTGCCCATGCTGATTTACCATCCACTTCCTGCTTTTTCTAGAATGAACTGCTTGTAGTCTGCTAATGCATGATGGGCTTAGGCATGCATTTTTCTCTACATTCTATCTTGTATAAGATTTTTAAATATATTGGTTCTTTGCACTTGGAACACTCAACTTGGAGCCGTTCTACTCTTTCTCCCTACCTCTAAGATAAATTTATATCTGAGTTCTAAAATTCATATTAGCTATTACATCAATTCAGAAATCTTTCTTCTCCTCCTTCTGGGATGGAGATTAAATGTTCTCCTTTGACATCCTCATCATATCTATATTATAGAATTTATATACTGCACTCTGTTATTATCTCCAATTTACGAGAATAAAACTAAGAATCAGATAAGTTAAGCGGTTTAGTCAAGATCACCTAAAAAGGTATAAATTAAATTGTACTGTTTAGTTTTCTGGCCTTCTTATTATGCTAATATCTAAGGGACAGAGAAAAACCCAAATCATAGCATACATAAAGTGACATAGTTCTAAAGGAAATTTTTAGATAGGAATTTCAAATGTTTTAAAAAGAAAGATAGCACTGTTTTGAAAAAAAAATATGAAACTGTAGTCAGAAACTTAACATGGAACATCCACTCCTCTCCCCAGCTTCCTGGGTGTAGCAGTTTGGAAAACATTGCCTTATTTGTTTTTCTTGTAGTATCAGAAACAATACAAACCTGCATGCCTAACAAATCATCTGTGAGATAATGGCAAGGGGGTAGAAAGCTTAAGAAAAACAGGAAACAATCCCCATGGTACTTTAAATATTAATCAAAACAAGTTTTCCTTCGGAAGATTTATGGTGAAGCTAAGATCAACAGAATGAGTCATATCCAGTCCAGAATGCGCCAGGGGGAGGGGAGAGGAAAATGTCAGCTTACGATTCATTCTACTATTGGGAGGAAGGTTCTACAATTATAACGAGTATAAATTACAGAAAGCACAACCGAATCATATAACATATGTTTGTACAAATTATTCACAAGTTCCATGACTTCGTTATTCAATCATATTTATTTCAGTCTTTTGGGATTATTTGTCCATGTGCCTGAAGCCAGTAAAAACAGGTGACAGAGAAGTTACAAGGAGTTCTGATTTTGAAATCACATTATTCTCCCCACCCCCCTTTTCAGGGAAGCTTTTATCTTGTAAGGTTTAAGAGGTTAAAATTTATAGTGAAGTGGATATAGCTTTAAAACACAACTCTGTTATTTACCAACTGGTGACCTTTGGCAATTTGCTTAATTTCACTAAGGTTAAATTTCTTCACTTCTGTAAATGTAAATAGCAATATCTACACCATATAATTGCTGCGAAGATGAATAAAACTAAATATCAATTACAAAGTGACAAAGAAGTGACACCAAACTCAAAATGGCTATGGAAAAGGAAATGTATTTATTGGTTTTCATAACTCTTAAGTGTAGCAATAATTCTGTTTCATAGGAAGCTTAATCCAAGTTCAAGTAATATTACTAGGTTTCAAGGTTCTGGTTATTTTCTCTATATATCCTAGCACATTCCTTCATGCAAGCACATTCACAGCCTTTTCCTCCATTTGTCATATAAAATGTTCTTGACGATTTTCATATCCCTTTCTATTTAATTTAGCCAGTAGAAAATTCAGTATAAAAGATAGATCTTGGTTTTAGATATATTTACCAAAAGTCTTAAGATTCACTTTTTAAATGTAATTTTTTAAAGTTTATTTGTGAAAGAGAGAGGGGTGGCAGAGAGAGAGAGAGAGAGAGAGAGAGAGAGAGAACCCTAAGCAGGCTCCACGCTGTCAATATTGAGCCAGGTGTGAAGCCCAAACTCACGAACCAAGATATCATGACCTGAGCTGAAACCAGGAGTCTGACGCTTAACAGACTGAGCCACCCAGGACCGCCCCCCCCCCATAAGATTCACTTTAATTAACTGTCTTAGGTTATATGCTGTCCTTAGAACCATTTACCATCACTAATGGAATACAGTGACCTGATTAAGTTGGGCCTGACTCACATTCTCCATCCTAGAGCAAATGATTGACAGGTCTCCTTTCTGGATGGCATGAGCTGAGAGGGAGGGATGAATCTCTGGATAAAAATTAGAAAGACTGAAGAACTGTTCCAGAACGAGAGTGAATGGGTTCCTGAGAGTGGCTGGTGAATAACCAAAATTCCTCTCTCTGCTAAAGATGTGTTAATCAGAAGTAATTTTAGGGGTGACTGGGTGGCTCAGTCCGTGGAAAGTCCGACTTCAGCTCAGGTCATGATCTCACGGTTTGTGCGTTCCAGCCCGCCATTGGGCTCTGTGCTGACAGCTTGGAGCCTGGAGCCTGTTTCGGATTCTGTGTCTTCCTTGAGTGGATTCATGTGTCTTCCATGAGTGGAAGCCCCTCTTCCACTCATGCTTGCTCTCTCTCTCTCTCTCTCTCTCAAAAACAAACATTAAATTTTTTTAAATAAATAAATAAAAATTAAAAGAAAAAAATTGGAAAGAAAAAGAAATACTTTTAAATCTTCTGGTTTATGACCCAATAGATACGGTAGGTCTGTGTTTCCAATCACATGATGTAGTGAGTGCGCAGGCTCAAATAAGACCGTTGTGTGAATAATTTGGCATGAGTGTGCCTGGTACTGGCTAACTAATAGAACTGTGTGGAGATTTAACAACAAATCGAGTTGGTAGTTTTTTTTTTTTTAATTTTGCTTTTCCTTTTCAATTTTTTATTTAAATTCTAGTTAGTTAACATACACTGCAACATTGGTTTCAGGAGAGTTGGTCGTTTTTAAGTACAATAGTGCCATAATGGAATTTCAGTCACACTAGTTATTTACAATGGCACAGATCCACCCATAATGAAGAAGAATTAACTGACATCTAAACAAATTTAAGGCACTTTTGTGGATAACATACTTCCTGAGGCTATCTGTGTTTCTTGCTTGGGTAGTAGGAAAGACTGGGAAACATTCTCTGGACTTACAAATAATTTGGGAGGTTGGATTGTGTTTTGGAACCATCTGGGGAAGTATAATTTTTCTTATTTTGACCAAAATTTGAGTTCTATGGAAGAAAATATAGCATGATTCAAATTCAATATATCTTTCTTGCCAAAAAGGTAAATGGCAAGAAAAGGTTCTCACTTGTTATTTTCATAAAATAGTTTCTTTAAGGAAAGAAATATGTCCTTAGATTCTCAGACATGGACATCAAACTATCATTGGGTAAGCCATTTGGTTGTGTGTCCAAGAGACACTTGACAATTTTAACCATCAGGCACTGCACTGAACTTTCTGGTTCCTCTCAGAGAGGGTTGAGAACATGATCCTACTCAGGTATTCCTTTGTGGCTTAAAGGACAAATGATAGCTAAAAGTTGTTCGTGTTCAAAAGACTTGAACTATCACTGAGTCCTGCTCCAGATGGAAAACAGCATGGAAGCTTTAAGGCATTTTCAGAAATGCAAATGCTTCTTCAGTGTCTGTTTTGACTTGACAACTACTTCAACATGGAGTTTTGACTTTGGAAATTTAGATCTACCACTATTTACCATAAGTTGACAGAAGCTCTATGCTGTCTACATAAAGATTTCACTTTTCTAGGTCACTGAGGCACAGTTTAGAGAAATTATTTCTTTTGGTATGATGGAGGGTACTCTGGAGGACTAGAAGCAGGAAATTACTCACATGGTTGAACATTGTGTGCTAAGGGAGTAATATGCTCATTTCAGTCCCCTCCAGGATCAGCCCAAGTGTAAGAGGATATCTCATAGATTTATCGGTTAGTGTTAGCAAAGGGCACTGAGGAAACTGCTAAAATTAAATTAGAATTTTCTAATTCAGCCTGGCCAATTAAAACCGATTATCATATTACCTTGCAGTTTCATAAAGGTTTGTTTCTAAATATATTAAACTGTCCTTTGAGTATTAATTAAAGAACACTCACAACTCACTTAAGAGATTTTATCTTTTTATGCTAGGGCTATATATAGAATATATATTTATTTTCATGAAGAAAACTTTAAGCAAAAAGAACCATAGCAGTTTGTGCACTGGTCATTGGTGAGTCAGAGGCCAAGGAAGAAACAGGGGTCTTGACTGCTGTTTTGTTCTGTGCTGGTGATTACAGTCTAAACTGCTTCCTTATATCCTGCTCTTGTTTTCTGACATTGAAAAGAAAAAAAAAAGTCAACAAACACATACTTAAAATCTGAGCCATTAAAATCACTCCTTTTTTAAAGTATTACATGTATTCTTGTTTTATCTTAATCATTAAGCGTGACTACTGTTAAATCAATCTTTCAGAATGTGATGGGAGATTGACCACATTGAGGTCAAGTGCATCGATGAGGGTTTAGAACAAAGACCTTCTGCCTTGAGCACACCTCCCCTAGTCCTCCCCCCCGAACCCCGCCCCCAGAAGCCCACACTGAGAGGCAGAGACTACAGCCATCCCCCCCCTTGACTCTTACCCCAGCCGCTGAGTAGTAAGCAAAGCACTTAAGAAAGATGAAAAGTGATTCTGACATTTTGCCCAGATGTTGATTAACAGCTAGAGACAGTACAAATAAAAATGTTTAATCACAGTTTTAAAGGAGCGATATAAATACAACACCATCTGACCTTTGGAGAAAAGGAAAAAAAATTGACCTTTGCAGTGTGCAGTTTTTACCTTTATCACAAAAGCCACACCTCTTTAATGTGTTGTGTGCTGGCACTAGTCTAGAATAACTTTCTTCTTGCTTGTGTCTGTAAAAAATACTAGAGTTTAATTTTTGTGACAACGCATTTTAGGCACAAGGATGTGCCAAGTAACTCAAATCAAATATTTTTATATTGTCTATTGTACATCAAATGTACCACAAAAAGTTCAACTTTTCTTCAGAAATTCCATTGTATGTTATTTGTCCAATATGAAAAAAAAATACTTAAACAATTCTGTATGTATATTGACCTCTAAGAGAGCCTGCTGTGGCAAACTTTATAATGCAGTGGTTTGAAAAGTACAATTAATTTTTTCTTAAGAACTAACAAACAAAACAAATCCTTTCACAGATCCTGAACTACCCCACCCACCATTCTTTATAGCTACAGTTAATGACTTCCCCAATTCTCTTCATGTCCTGCTCTCCTCCCATAACCTCGTTAATGAAAAATAGAAGTGATATTTTATTGTTTTATATCTATGTATTTCAAGATGCAGTCTTGTCAAAATGCACATTAAAAACTCTTTATTTGCCTCAGTTGAGTTGTTTGAATTGTGTATACAACCATTTGTAATGACCCTGCTCTCTACATGTGCATTAACTTGAAAAGAACCCTTCCCTCATCCCCAGTTGCTGGACACAGTTTTTCATGACAATTTTTTTTCAGGAAATAGATCCAAGAGTTAGAAGAGTGAAATATGATGCATATATTCTCCCTGAGTCAATACTCCCCAAAATGAATCTCACAAAAAACTCCTTGAAAGTAATATATAACTTTAAATGTCAGCAAGCCTTATTATCTTTCCTAAGGTCTTGGTCATTGGGGGTACCAAACAGTGGTCTAGTTGAATTGCTTCATCAAATTGCTTAATCTTAGAAGAAGGGACTCTTTCAAAAATACCACTTTATGAACATAATTCCATTACAACCGAAAAGACACACAGAATAAGCAATTCTGTTAAAACAAACTTAATGATCACATGCTGCTCTTCCTCAAAGCTGGCTCATCTAGTAAAATAAAGTGTTATTTTATTCAAGCCCCCACCCCTTTTTCTTAAAGGTTTATTTATTTAGGGGAGAAAGAGCGCAAGTGGGAGAGGGGCAGAGAGAAGGGTACGGAGGATCTCAAGTGGCCTCTGCGCTGACAGAGGCAAGCCCTAAGCGAGGCTGGAAGTCAGGAACTGTGAGATCGTGACCTGAGCCCAAGCCAGATGCTCAACTGACTGAGCCATCCAGGTGCCCGTTCAAGCCTTATTTTAACTCTTGGCCCCAACTAGAAATGGAACCCAGAATGGGCTTTTAGAAATCTCTGAACATGAAAAGGTTAGGAATGCTCATAGACTTTACATGGGAAGCTCATTTGTTCGGCCAGGTAGTCGTCCTTCACATTCCTTAACACTCCTGTTTCCTTATCCCCTCCCTTCATTCTCATCTGAGTCAATGCACAGTGATGGGCTTGGAGACACAATTATCTGTCACTAGCTTAAAGCTATTTATGCTTAGTAGGATTTGCAATATCCTTCTTCATAAAGGAGCCACCACCATTGTTGCTGTGTGTGTATTTAATGTGCATCATTACAAATGGACCATCTGTGCTATTAGGTTAAGTAAGTAGACAGGTCTTGTGGCTACTAAAGTATCTATTGCAACCCTGAAGGTGAAGGAAGAGGGGGTGAGAAAACTTAGTTGTTATCGTACAACAGGATATTTGAGGAAATAGGTATTGATAGGGAAAGGAAATAGAAGAAGATGAATATTACAATCATGGTTTAAAGAGAAGCATTTATTTCATGTACTTCACACTGAATATTGATTCGGGATAGTGTTTTTATCACACCCAATATCACTTGTCCCAAATCCTTTAATCCAGAATTCTTGCTCATTTGGCTATCTGTACCCTTTCTGTTTCTCTTACAATGGACTGCCCTTCTCCTTTCTCTGTCACTCCACAGCAAATGCTTATCCGAGAACAAAAGGGACTAATGATGGGTGTCATTGTAGAACAAGTGATATGAAGGCATTTCTAGCAAGATAGAGGGAGCAAGAGCTTCAAGATTGGGAAGACAGATTTTCCTTGGAACTTACAGTACATGAAACCGGAGAGAGAACGCTAGGATTGACGGGTTCGTGGACCCTCAGCCCCAGATGGCTCTGGTTTACCCTGAGCAGAAGCAGTATGCTGCTGAGAGGGAGCCTGTTCATTTTCCACTTGAATGGAATCTGAAAGCACAAAAATCTCACAAGAAACTTGAGTCTCACAAGGTTTCAAACCAAATTTTGCAGATTCAGGAGTGAAGTCAACTGAACTTGATAAAATTGTGTGCTTTGGTTTTTTTTCCCCATCTCTCCAAATGAACCATCTGTGCTATTATATCAAGTACAGGGAGAGAATCATGTCTTACTCAACCTCTCCCAGATCCCTAGTTAGCAATAACCATCAGCAAAGCCATTCACATGCATTCTGTCAAGGGTGGGAATGGCATTTACCTCCTTTTTTGTTCACTCTCACCTGTCTCTTGACCTCATGGAGGCTGATTACTCCTTGATAAGTATTCTCTTTCTCACTACTCCCCTAGACTGTATTAAATTGGCGTGGAGTTTGTCCCTGTGTTGCCTCAGGAAAAGGTGCCACGTGCTCGTTGACACTGGTTCTGTTCTTTGCCACTTGATAGGATGAAAGGCTTACTCACTGGCAACTGGCAGGTTTTCCGGAGAGCAGTGGGCAGGGCACCAAGTGCGTGATAGACTCAGTTCCTGGGCTTCATAGGCTTCATTAGCAGGACACTTAAAATCACTCCTTTTGTCTTTACTTAAACCCCGCTGGGTTCCTTTCTCTCATTTTTTTGAATGTCTGATTACATATTTAAATTTTGAATTTAGCTTGATATTATTCATGCATTTTTGTCTTAGCGAAACAGTACTTAATTTGGGGTCAGATACTCTAAATACATTTCTTTTCTCTTTTTTTATTCCTTTGGAATTTGCTATGATGTAATTATTGTGTTTGGTAGATAAAGTCGTTCAGCATGCTTAATTGTATCTAATGTATGATAATTTCCCCCTCAGCCACCTCTTCATATTTTTCCTCATCCTTGGCAGGTATAACACCAGAGAAGTTCTGTTAAATAAATAAAAGAGTGTTTGTCATGTGTCAGCCGTTGTTTTAAGCCCTTTATCGTGTATTAAGTCATGTGATGCTCCAAACTATCCAATAAATAGAAACCATGGTTATTCTCCACATGAAGGTTAAGTACTTTGACCAAAGTCACATGCTAGTGACAAGAATTCCACTCAAGCAGCTGCTATAGAAGTTGTGCCCTTAACCACTGTACCCTGCTGCCTCTCGAGCCCTATCATTTCTTTCAGGAATAATTTATTTTAGCCCTCTGTAAAGTGTTCTGGGAGGTTTCGTATAGGACTTGTTACAGGAGGACACAATCCTGTGTTCTTTTAACTGGCTGATTCCACGGGAACAGGTAAGGAAATCTCTGTGAGGTAAGGAAATCTCTTGAAATCAAGTGGTACGAGAAAGCTCTTGTCACAAACACAATCCATTAAAAACCACATGCACCAATTCCACTTACACAGACCACGCAATAGGACTTATTTTTCCCCAGATCATTTTAGACAACTATCCAAATCAGCAAGACAAGAGCTAAGTTGACAGACTAAAAAGTGGTTTGCATTGAGAAGAAGAGTGGAAGGTAAATTTGTACCGTATACCTTCACTTAAATAATTTCTGCAGGCTTTGTTATTATTGAAGGAATGTAGGGGATGAGAGAATTTCAGAATGAGATGTTAAAATTAAGCTTGAGATCGTACTGCCTTGACTGCTCCTTCTGTGATGTTGAGAAACAGATAATAAATTACCACTGGATATGTTGTGATTTCATGATGACACTTGCCTTTGATCTGTTGGTTGAGTCCCCCATCTGGTGGCTGAATTTCTCATGAATGCTGTGACAGAGGAGATTTTAGGTCTGACGTTAGCCACAAGCAGGGTTTTGTAGCCCCAAGGGCCCTCAGAATGAGTTCTCTTTTACTTGGAATTTGTCTTTAGAAATATTAAATGTTTTTCTTTTATTTTGACCTTAGTGAGTAATTACTTCCTGAAGGATTTAAAGTTTATACATCTTATACCACATTGCTGGGCTCTCTTCACAAATGTTTCTCAAACTGTGATATGGGACCAACTCATCAGCCGGGTGGTTTATGAAATGAAGATTTCTGGACCTCTTCCTAGACCTACTTACTCCTCTGAGATGAATCCTTTGAGATGAAACTCAAGAACCTATATTTTAAATAAATATCACAGGTGGGTTTTGCATACTAAGCAGAGAATCTTGGGAAAGGGTCTTAACTTGTCCTCTTTTTTTTGGCTATTGTTAATATTTTTCTGAGGTAGAGGAAAACTTTAAAATACTAAATAAATGAAAATTATTATGTAGCCATCAGTGAAGTAAAGAGGTTTTGTCTTCTCAAAAGGATTCTGCAGACAAGAGTGTTGTCTGTACTTGTCCATAGCCCTCAAATCTGACATAACTATTTTGGCAGCCACTTCAAACATTTTTGGAGGAAAGTTATAAAATTATACTCTCTCTCTCTCTCTCTCTCTCTCTCTCTTTAATTTTTTTAATTATTATTTTTTTTTATATTTTTATGTCAGTCACATTCCTCCATGCTCTTTCCTGGAAAAAATCTGACAGAATTGTTGTGGACCTGCAGCCTTGCAAAATAGAAAATTTCTCCTCAGAGAATACTGTCTTTTTTTTTTAATGTGACCTTTTTCTTTGAATCATTGCTTCCTATTTACCAGTACTGTCAGCAGGTGACATACTTTGTACAGGATGAAGTGACAGAGGCTGGCACTAACCTGGTGAACCCTGCACATAACTTAGGATGCAAATCCAAACATTTGAGAGGAGGTCTGCCAATCAAAAAATCTTTTGAGTGTACTAACAAATAGTCTTTTTCTCTTTGAACAGAGGACCTGAGCTATACTTGTGTCAGCTGGATGCCTTTCCTTGTTTCTCTCTTATAATTCCATCGTAAACAGCAGATACTTTAGGGTGATGAAAACACATTCACATCAGTGTGAATTAGAAAAAAAAAGCCTTTTAATTTCAGTCTACCTGTTTCACAAAATAACGCAAAAGAAAACATAAATATGCATTAGCTTTAACAACAACAGAAAATCATCTGCATAGAGAGTTACACATTCTTTCTGTACTGCCATTGATTTCCAGTCTAAGTCAACATTCCTGTAAAGCTTTGTAAAATGATTTTCTTTTTTTAAATTATTTTTAAAATATAATTTATTGTCATATTGGCTTACATACAACACCCAGTGCTCATCCCATCAAGTGCCCTTCTCAGTGCCCATCACCCACTTTCCCCTCTCCCCACCCCCCATCAACCCTCACTTTGTTCTCTGTATTTAAGAGTCTTTTATGATAAAGAAGATGTGGTTTATATATACAAGGGAGCACTACTTGGCAATGAGAAAGAATGAAATCATGCCATTTGCAACAACATGTATAGAATTGGAGGGTATTACACTAAGTGAAATAAGTCAGTCAGAGAAAGACAGATGTTTTCACTCATATGTGGATCTTGAGAATCTTAACAGAAGACCATGGGGTAGGGAAGGGGAAAAAATAGTTACAAACAGAGAGGGAGGAGGGCAAATGGTTTCTAAGTCGGTAATCTTCTTGGCCAATGACTCTGCATTAGAGGTAGCTGATTCTATCTGGCCTTTGAAATCTGGGCGTAGTCACATTACTACATATTCCTCCCATTGTTTGTTTACTTTCACCTCTTGTAGATGTGATGGGATGCAGTTGACTACAGGAGCATCGTATCCGAAATTAAAATTTCCACGGACATGAATATTCAGTGGATATATTGTGGTCAAGGCTTAGGAAATGAATAAACTACAGAGTAATTTGTAATTAATATTTATTTAAATTGAAATTTAATGACTAGATATTCTAAAAGGATAAAATAATACGTAAAGATAAAACTGGATTATTGAGGATTTCCTACATCATGAGTTTCTTGAAAGATTGTCTCATTTATCTTCGTTTATCCCTGTAGTAGAACACATTGTCTAGAATTCAGAATACTGAAACCAACAACTTGAGTTTGCAAGCTAGTTCTGTTACTTATTATATGTGTTTGGTTAAGTTACTGAAGTCCTGCCATGTGCACACTGGGAATAATAATAGTGCTTATCTCCTAGGGCCTGTAAGCATTGAATGACATAATAAATGTAACACTTGACATTCTTCTTCACATATTCTAAACTTCAATATTAATTATGCTACTTATCAGTACAGAATGAAAAGGGTTAATATTCAAATCAAGGAGGTTTTTTTAATGTTTATTTAGTTTTGAAAGAGAGAGAGAGAGCAGGACACTCGTGGGGATGGAGCAGAGATAGAGGGAACAGTGGATCCAAAGCGGGCTCTGTGCTGGCCGCAGAGAGCCTGACATGGGGCCTGAACTCACAAACTATGAGATTGTGACCTAAACTGAAGTTGGATGCTCAACCACCTGAGCTGCCCAGGTGCCCCTAAAACAAGATTTTAAGACTGTCAGATATACTCTAATCTGTCTTGGCTCTGGATTTTCCTCAACT
The DNA here is from genome assembly GCF_018350175.1 of Felis catus. Taxonomy (NCBI): domain Eukaryota; kingdom Metazoa; phylum Chordata; class Mammalia; order Carnivora; family Felidae; genus Felis; species Felis catus. The sequence goes on from NC_058375.1 coordinate 66,379,061, forward strand.
GTTCGCTGATTCCATATTCTTTTGCTCACCTTGATCTTTCTGATTGAAATGCCTTTTATAACTACTAGTGTCCCTCATACAGGCAAATTCTTATTATCGAAACATGGAGAATAAAGACTAGAAAAAATAGAAAAAAACACATTGTTCTCACAAGCTTGAACTTGGAAATCAACACAATGCATGATGATAAAGCCTACAGGGTTACCTTAAAGGTAGAGACTAGTTCTTATGTCACCAACAGTTGACTCCAACTTAGTGATTCCCCCCGCCCCCACCCCTTCGAAAAAAAGTAACTTTGCTCCCAAAAGATTATTTGGCAACATCTAGAGCCATTTTTTTTTTTCTCACATCTTGGGAGACAGTTAACTCTACTAGAAGACAGAGATGCCGGTAAACATCCTACAATGCACTTCGCAGCTCCCATAACAAGTAAATATTCAGCTTAAAATGTCAGTAGTGCTGAGATTGAGTAGCCTTCCAACCCAATAATGCATATGTATCTAAATAATGAATATAATTTCCAGAAGAGATATTTATAAACCATGGAAGTTTACAAAAAGAGAATCACAGAGGCAAATGTTTTGAGTGCGTGGGGCGCCTGGGTGGCTAAGTCAGTTAAGCGTCCGACTTCCGCTCAGGTCACGATCTCCCGGTTCTTGGATTTGAGCCCCGCATCGAGCTCTGTGCTGACAGCTCAGAGCCTGGAGCTGCTGAGGATTCTGTGTCTCCCTCTCTCTCTGCCCCTCCCCCACTGGTGCCTGTCTCTCTCTCTCAAAAATAAATAAAATGTAAAAAAATAAAAATTAAAAAAATATTTTGTGTCCAACCAATTATCTTCCTGGGGCTAAGTTAGCCTCTGAGGCTGACATAATGTCTTTATCCTCCTGGTAGCTACTCCAGTCTTGTAGAAAGGCACCATTTGAATTCTAAAATGACTGTTTCTAATTCCTTACTCATCAAGAAATCTACCAATATGGATTTTTTATAGTTTGTATGGAAAAGATGTCTTTGATAACTTGTGTCTTTCAAGATATTGGACCATTTCCTATAAGGTGTCAAAGTTACTGGCATAAATTTGTTCAAAATATTTTCTTATTATCCTCTTAATATCTGTAGAGTCTATAGTAACATCACCTCTCACATTCCTTATATTGTAACTTTTTTTTCCTTCTTTTTTTTTTTTTTGATCAGTCTGGCTAGAGTTTATCAGTTTTATTAATCTCAAAAAGTCAGCTTTTGGTTCCATCGATTTTCCTTATTTTTTCCTTTTCTTTTTTAAACATTTATTTCACTGATTTCACTATTATCTTTCTTTCTCCTACTTACTTTGAAGTTAATGTGCTCTTCTTCCTCCAGTTTAAGGTAAAAGCCAAGATTATTTATTTGATACTGTTCTTTTGTATTATAAGAATTCAGTGATACAAACTTCCCTCGAAGAAACACTTCAGTGGCATCCCACAAATTTTGAAACATTGTGTTTTCATTTTCACTCAGACAAAATAATCTTTAATGTCTCTTTCACGTCTTTGATCCATGAGTATTTACAGTATGCTCTTTAATTTACAAATATTTAGGAATTTATCAGAAATCTTTCTATTTTTGATTTCTAAATATTCCAATTGTAATCACAAAGCATACTTTTAATGGCTTGAATATTTTAAAATGTATTAAGATTTCTTTTATGGTTCAAGATATGATCAATCTTGTCCAGTGTATGCAGTGGAAAAGTATGTATATTCTCTACTGTTGTGTAGGGTGTTCTTTAAATAAATGTCATTGAGTAACATAGTGAATAGTTTTGCTCACTGTTCACTTCATAACAGTTGAATTGTCAAAGTAGATATTAAATTGTAGGCTCCTGTCTAGGAAACCAACCTGCCTAGTCCAGCCAATCTCTTCTTTTTTTCGTATTCACCATTTTAGGAAATTCCAGTCCAGCCTTCCCCATGATTCAACCCAATGTTAACTATTTGAAGAAGCCTTCTTGCTTTCTTCGAATAGCGTAAGAACTAATAGTATTGTTTATATTGATAGAATATTTAATTTTGTATGTATTTATTTTCATGTTCTATTGTACCTTGAAAATAAAGACTAGTTCTTATCTATGTGCATATTCATAGCGGATGGTAAAGAACTTGGAATATGGCATGTGTTAAAACAGTGGAATAGAATTGTTATCTCTTAAAGCTTTGTGTTAATCGTAATTCATTTGCACAAAAATTGATCTTCCTTTGATTAAATAGATTCCTTCTAAAGTATTCCAAACCAGTGACCAACCATCATTACTTTGAACACTTCTAATAATTTGCAACTTGTTATTCCTAGAACTAACTTAATTTATGCTTTGAGAGTTCTATTAACTTTTTTCCCTAGGTTATATTAAAACCTGCCTTGTTGTTATCTGCATCTAGAAAAAAAGATGCACCTTCTTGTTTTGTTTTTTTCTTCCTTGATTCTCTTTGCCATTTTCTTGTCATGCTAAGAATTTACTGTCCATTCATGCATTTCTTCTATATGACATGGCCTAGTGACCATCACCATTGTAGTTATCTTACACCATGTGTAGATGCATACTTCAGGTTGTCAAAGCATATTCTGTGGTACACATAAATGTAACCAGTTTCCTATATCTGGGCCAATCATAACTTCTCTTGTACTGAACCCTATGCTTCTGTATGATAGTCACAGAAAGAGTGAATAGTGGGACAGATGAAGAAATGAAGGGCTGTCTATTTTTCTAACACTTATCTAGAGATATTATGCACGTTTCTGCAGGTTGTTCACTGCACAAGGGTGTCCCCCTAAAGAAAAAAGTGAAGAATAAAGCCAAATTACCACTCTGTTGGTCAAGTCTTTTACTCAGTTGTGGGGTTGTGTCTGTCCAGCGTAAAAAGTGCCTTCTGATGGAGCCACGCTGTGCTCTTAGGGTTTGCATCTATCTGGAGAGAGACACCCTTGGCCAATTATCGCAACAATGCTGTGTTGTATATTTTCATCTCAGCCCTCTTCGCATCCACCCCTCACATCACAGATGATGAAACTGATATCTAAAGTGGCGACCTCAAGCCACACAAGTCATGAATATTTTGCACAAAATGTACTACAGAAATCATATGCTGAATGAATTTTCTTATTTTAGCTTTTGCCTATATTTGTTCCAAATGCTCATTTAAGCAAGACTTTGTGAACTTAGATTATGTTTCCTATAACATGTGTCCGATGCTGTAAAATAATCTCTAATCCTAATAACTTGAACATGAAGTTGTTAGATGGGAAAGTGCAGAACGCAGACATTATCAGCATAAAGGGTACACATGATGGCTTCAGGCAGGTTGATTCACTGTTATGGTTAAAACCATATTTCATCTTAAGACAGCTTCACTATGGTGGGTTAGTGAACACAGATCATATACTATAATAATTTTTACCATAGGGTTCATAGAGACATCAGAATAAAAGTGGACATCACATCATACTCAACCAAGAAGTTACAAAGTAAAATGTATTAAAAATTAATTTTCTGAATTCCATTGTATTTGCCATATTAACTTTATGTATCATTTCATTTTCTTTCTGCTATAAAATTCATTAATTTTAATCCAGGATTAACACAATAAGAAGAGAGAAATTGGTTTTCTGTAGCATCTTCCACACTCAAAGTATCCTAATGTGCTTTATAAATAATGAATGAGATACTGTTAGAGTAGGGAGTTGGTAGGCAAACAGAATAGCCATTGTACAAACTGGTGATAACTCTAAAAAAAAAAAAAAAGATAAAAGATAAATACGAAAATGAAAGCACTTTCATGCCGTCTTTTGTTCCTCTAAGTTTTGGTGAAATTTTTAAGTAAGTTGTTATCTGGGAGTAAATGTCATGTCTAAAGAGAGGGATCAGAGAATGGCTATTAGAAAATTCATTAATCAGGGTTGTATTTGTAAGTCATGATAATCATTTATTAGCCTAAGTAAGACTCCTGAGGTTTTTCACTTCTAAAACTTATCCTTCTATAATGAAAAAAAAAAAATGGGCCCGAGGTTGAAACCTCAACCAAGCAATGCAAGATAGTTTAGAACCCTTAGAGCCCATTTAATTCAAGCATAGTATCTTTTCCTACAGGCAATAATATATATATTAAACTCAAATGAATTTACCCCCAAATATTTTTTTGAGTTGGAAACAGAACTCAAACCCAAACAAACCCTATCTTATTAGGCCTCAGTATGTTTCTCTCTAGTCAACAATTTGAGGAAATATGGCAGGAGCTTGAACACCATGATGAACGAGAGAGCCACAGGTGAACCTGGCGGGGCGGTGAGGGGGGAAGTTCCTTTACTTTCTAGACAAAGCCTCTTGAATCCTTAAATTTACTGTCTTTAAAGGGTCCTTGCAAGTTAAAGAAATTTAATTTGCCATTTCTTCTTTGGAAACGTAACTCAACTGTTGGAAGCCTGTCTACTGTTTCAAAGTAGAAAAATGTCATATGGGGAGGGAAGATTAGACAGGACAATATTTTTCTACATCTGTATGTGTTAATTTAGAAAGCTAATTCATTAGCTGCCAGAGGCCTTATCTGAGGGAAGGGGTGAGTCCAAAAGGAATTCTAGCTGTGTGGGCAGAAGCTGAGTACAAGTCGGACTGGATCAGGCTTAACTGATATTCAAGTGAGTGAAAGTGCTTGTAATCTAAGAGGTGTGCATTGCAGTTGAAGACAGGAGCCACATGGGTTGTAGAGGAATTATCTCAGAGAACATGTCCCTGGAGCAAAAGGGAAGTCAGACAAGAAGATGGGAGAAGAGTTCCAAAGCTGAGATGCTCAAAACCAGATCCTGGGGCAAACTGGGAGTCAGACACAGAAACTATATATAGAGGATGTGGTTGGAGTGATTCAAGTACAGTGGTGATCTAGGGTCAGCAAATTTCTGTAAAGGGCTAATGAGTAAATATTTTATGCTTTGTGAAACACGTGGTCTCTATGGGCTATACTCTGCCACTGCAGGACCATAGATAATGCCTAAGTGAATACCGCATGTGGCTGTGTTCCAGTGACACCTTACGTGCATAGAGAGATGACACTCTGCCTTTGGCCCACAGGCCTTAGATGGTCAACCTTTGACACGAACAACAGTGCTGATTTAACGTAATCCATAGTCAGACAATAATCATGTTATATGGGCAAGGGACACAGGGCACAGGTGGTGCATATAGACTCCTGGCACCTGGACACTCTTTACTGAAGGCAGTGCTGCTGAAAGACTTGCATTGGGACTGGTCTTTGGAAAATGGGAGGCCTGGTATGGTCTTTGGGTACTGGAGACAGGGATTAACATAGATTCAAAACTTGAAGTGAAGAATGCCAAGGAAAAATGTACTCATTTTAAAACCTTATTCCTTACCTTATGGTCATCTATCCAGATAAGCATGGAGAACTCTTCCTGAATCCCAGGGAATGTATGTAGACAAATAATGTCTTTGCCACTTTGGTGGCTTTAGAGATTCTGTTTTGCGCTTTACATTTTAAGTTTTGATAACTGTATGCATCTCGCTGTGGGTTAAGCTGCCTCATAGACAGAGCTACTAGCATGTTCTCCAGGATGTGTATTGCATCGTTGTTAGGAAAGGTATTTGATTAAATTGTGGTATATACTAGTGACTATTTAAAGCAATATGCTGCCTGACTGAAAATAGAATCAATGTGTAAACATATGTGTGTTTATGGGGTATGAGAATATACAACCAAACTTCACCAACTGGGGAAGAAAAAAATCAGTGCTCTGAGAGCAAGGAGAGAACAGGGACATTAGTAAGGTCATCAGTCTCTATCTGAGCTTTAAAACAACAAATGGAGGAATAGTCAAATATATTTTTTGAGGCCTGGAGACAAACAAAGAATTTTTATGTAGGGATTTTTTTAAAATACCAACTTTGAGTTATTGTTAAAATATTTTTTATCTTTAAAGGTCTTTTAGATATTTGTGTGTTTTATTCATAAAACAATGCATATATATTCTCTATTTCATTTTTTGTTGTTTCAGCTGCAATAATTCTGAGTGATATGTAGAGTCATATCATCCACTCTTACAGAATTACGTCAAGGTGTTGGAAAGAACTGTAGGTTTTCTTAAGGTCTTTCTCACAATTATGTTTCTCCCTAGAAAGAAAACTTTCCTTAGTATGCCAACACTTTAGTCCATTCCATTTAAATGGCTTTAATTTGTATAAATCATCATTGCCATTATAATCATCATCATCACTATTTATCATATCAGACATGGGTAAAGTGCCTTGATACATTACATCTCTTAGCATTTACAATGATTCAGGGAAAGAGATGAGAACACGAGATTTAGAGAGATTAAGTACCATGGTCACCATTTGGCATACAGAAGAGCTAGGATTTGAAACCAAATCCAACTGACTCCCATTATCTTTATACATAATAATCCATAAATACACACATATATGTAGTGTAACTAATACCAAAAATTGTAACATGAATACTAATTGCTAACATTTACTGAGCACTTAGCCATTAATTGAGATAGAACTCTGAATCTGATGCTTTTTCTATTACAATGCAATCTTAAATCATCAGCTTATTATGTAGAACTCCATATTTTTGCTTCTGATTTTCAGAGCTGACTTCAGTATCAGTGATGGTTGCATTATTTAGCATGGTACAAAATGTGTCTGGCTTAATAACTAAGTCCTTCTTCCCCTACTTTATTTTGCTTCCCAGGCAGCATATAGGAATTTGTTTTTAGTGAACACAGAGCCATGCCTCCTGCAATAGTTTAGTCTTCATTTGCCATTTACATTCTATAAAGAAAGACTATGTTGTTGATAACGCCCTTCAATGCTAGGAGAGAAAATCAGACAGCTTCTTTCGAATATAAATCTTTTCTCTTTTATGTTCACACATTTATTGGGCTAATATTTCATGAGCATATATAATGTACAAGGTGTTAGGCTAGGGCCAAATTGGGTAGTGAACAAACAGGTTAAGTCCCTACTCTAGCAAGGTTTAAATTTTGGTGCATAAAGAGTGACAATAAATGAATCAATGAATAAATCCATATTATTTCAGGTGGTAACAAGTACTATGAAGAAACAAAAGGAAGAATAAGAAGTAGAAATTGACAAAGCTGGATGGAGATGTGATATTTTGGCTGTCTTGCTCCAATCCCCTAATTTACTTATGTAGGGAATCTTGCATACATGGGGTCTAAATAAATTTGAACTGTCTTGTCTGTGATTCTCTAGGGGCTTCTTAAATATGCATTTCTTTCTCTGTAACCTTTTTCATTTTCCTCTAGGACATCGACTTTGAAATGTTGTGAATAATGCAATTTAAGATGGAACTGCATACAGGAAAGTGGGCCGGAAAATCTGCAATGTCCTATAGCTGTCCAAAGAAACATACTTTTAATGGTTTTTCAATGCTCATAAAAAATGAGCAGCCAGGGCTTCAGACTTCCCCATCTAGGAGTTACATGATTGAAATCCCACATTCCCACCCAAGGAGAAATTGTGGTTAAAAGTTTTCATGTGTGTGCATATGTGTGTGTATGTGCATGTACGTGTTACGTGGCTGTTTGACTCCAGCTGGAATATAGATTTGGTCCTAAGTCAGAAGAGAGCAATAAGATTGTTTTAAGGTTATTGATTTTTAAAGATGGCAGGGGAGAAATTCTGGGCCATTACATTCTTGAGTCCTAAAGTGAGAAACCTGTCACAAGAAAACAGGATTCAATAGTATCTGAGCGGGTTTGGAGATTGATGGAGGAACCTAGAAAATTATAAACAGTAGAGCATGGAGGTACATCATTCCAACTAGCGATGGCATTTGAATGGTGCCATTAATGTGCAATGATCTCTGAGTAAAGGACCTGGAGCCAACATTAACCATAATGATTCACAGAAGTGAAAATACTCGTGTCCAGGTGCAAAATCAACATTCCTTAAGCAATCTGTTGAGTAACTCCAGATGTTTGTATTGAGGTTCCCTTGTAATGAATGTCACTTTTCCAGTTTTTAACAACCTTAGACCTCATATGGACCTATCATAAAGCAACTTGGTTTTTTTTTTTTGTTCTGAAAAGCAACTGAATGCTTATATCTGTGGTAATTCAAATTTAACAAATAAAGGTAGACGTGATATGTTGATACTTTTATTAGCTCAAAACTTTGGAGTTTTTAGTTTAAACTAAAATCATGGAGTGTAAATTAACTTGTATTCTGAAAAAATATTTCATAGGATTTCATAGGAGAACTGGTTCTATGGGGGAAGGATAGAAGGGAATTTATAAAGACACCATATCTCCAAGGATGTTAAATTGCCATAATATGAAAAATTAATAGTTAACAAAAGAACATTATTTTAAAATACTAAGGAAATTAATTTTTAAAAACTCTCCCATTCCTGAGATATTTGGAGAAAAATGTTTAATGCATAAACTAAGCAGGGGTACATTTGTTTCTGTTTTGAATGTTCTCCCATGGAGGTTTGGCCTATCTTTTACACATACAAATATAAGCTGCCAGGAATCCTTAGGCACTAAAGAGGATTCGAGGTACTTCAACATGGAGGTAAAGCTTATAAATACAGGACATTAAAAGTCAGGAAAATATATCACCAGAGCCCAATGTGGATAAAGAATCTAATACCATACAACCTTAAGGTTTTTTATAAAATCCTGAACTGTAAAATATCATTTACAAAGTAAGGAGACATTCACATTTTTTTGGAAAGCCCTAAAAAAGAAAAAAAAATAACTAAAACACATAAACACACAAAATTCTATTATTGTCATGTTCTGAAAAATGTGGGAAATAAAAGCCATCCAGAATGCAACGTTGATATCCTGTTTATTGAAGTATAGCACTAGAAATTTTTTCACCAAGGATTTTGTATTAAGGAAAGTTATATTTGAAGAAATTAAATTAAAAGACATAATATAGGACAATGGAAAAGTTACTCTCAAGTTTCTCTTCAGAAATTTGTTTTAGCCTGCTTGTTGTTGATGGATATGTTAGACATGCAAGTTTTCATTTTTCTAGTTTTTAACTAAATCCTTGTATAAAATAAGGCATTTGTATTTAAAGGATAGCTTTGCTAATTAACCAACCTTATAGGAATAGTGAAATTATAAAGAGTGTATTTCACATTTAGAGTGAAGATATCATATCTAGAGTTTTAAAATGAAAACAAAAGAAGAGTAAAAAAATGTCTACAGGGGTTCCTGGGTGGCTCAGTCGGTTAAGCATCTGACTTTTGGTTTAGGCTCAGGTCATGATTTCACAGTTCGTGAGTTTGAGCCCCACATTGGGCTCACTCAGAGCCGGCTACCCATCCTCTGTCCCCTTCTCTCTCTGTCCCTCCCCCACTCATGTTCTCTCTCTGCCCCTTCCCTGCTCATGTTCTCTCTCTCTCTCTCGAAAATAAACATTAAAAAAAGAATGTCTATGATTTAATGTAAATTACCATTACCAGCATGCATCATCCCCTTTCCTTGATTTAATGACTCATTAAAAATCTGTATATTTCTTTAAAAAATCTATTTCTAAGATTAACGATTTTTAAATTTTTTTTCAACGTTTTTTATTTATTTTTGGGACAGAGAGAGACAGAGCATGAATGGGGGAGGGGCAGAGAGAGAGGGAGACACAGAATCGGAAACAGGCTCCAGGCTCCGAGCCATCAGCCCAGAGCTTGAGGCGGGGCTCGAACTCACGGACCGCGAGATCGTGACCTGGCTGAAGTCGGACGCTTAACCCACTGCGCCACCCAGGCACCCCAGATTAACGATTTTTAAAAAATCCAATTCCAGGATGAGAAAAGGTATGCCTCTGTACCCAGCGGATTTACAAACTTGGATGAAATGGAAGTACTAACAATTTTTATTTTGTTGGTAAATGCTAAAAGATTGATGCTTAGGGAATTACAGAGGCATGAAGTTCGGCATATGATCTTTGCCTTATGGATATCAAGGAAGATTTTATGTGGAGGAGGTGATATTGAGTTGAACTTGAGACACGCCTAGGGAGTTGGCCAAATGAAAGAGGGGCAGACAGGAATTGTAAGCAGAGAGAATAGTGATAAAGCTAGGAGCAGCAGAAATCTTATTTCCTATCTTGCCATGTTACCACATAATCACCTCAGTTCAAACCTTGGGTCAAATAAACTATTCTATTACTGAGGGAATATTTTATTATATTATAATGTTTGCTGAGCATCTAGTATGCACCTAGCACTATGCTGGAGGCTGGGGAGATATAGAGAGTCTGTAAAATCCTGTCCCTATTAACAAGGAAGTTAATTACCGAATGGAAAAAAATAGATCAGTTCAAGAAAAAAGTGCTAAGAATAATAAAAGTGATGCACAATTGAATCAAAGCAACTAAGACTTTGTATCTTATTGTAGCAAAGCTTTACTAAATTACAGGAAGATATTTCTCTTCATGCTTTGATAGGTAGAAGATGTTTGTTTCCCAAGCTTGATGTTTTGTTTTATACCCTGCTGATTTAAAATATGGGAAACATGCTCTGTGTTTAGAAAGCAACTTGTAGTCTGGGGCTGGAGGAGAGTGTTTTCCTATCCCACTTGGCCCCTTAGCTATTTACTTCCTCACTTGCTGCTGCTGAATTTTTCAGAATATTTTTATCAAATGGTCTTGTTCACTTGGTGACTCTGGGAGCAGAGAAGGATAACATGATAGTTCATGATCTTTACACGAGAGTTGTTAAGAAAACAAAGTTAAATCACAGACGTGATACTTGTACTTGAAACAAGTTTGTTGTGCAGTTTGACAATAGAATGTGTGATTTGGTTACTGGATAAATCCAGCTCTCTTTTAAACCAGTTGACTGAGTTTATTTGGGGGGGGACTAATACTACAGATGATTTCTGTATTTAGAAAAAAAATGTGTCAAACGTAGACATCGTCTCAATCTCTTCTCTGGCTAATGGGTCTATCTTACTATCACACCTGCTTTGAGTTAGGTATGGACACAGTGGAATTATGATTTGAATACGATCTAAGACATTACATAATTATGTTACATTACTTAGATACAAGCATCAATCTTCTTTGTCAACCACTGACATTTTTTGAGAGGCCTAGGAAAGTTAAGTTATGGATATAAAAAGACACCATTCATACTTCACATGATTTTATAGTCCTTTGTGTTCTGGTAAGGTTGAATGGGCAGTGGCTCTGGCTGGTGGATATCAATGACCCCACTGGAAATTGTTAGATGATGAACAAATGGGTAAGACTTCTATCGTTTTCTGGATGTGATAATTGAACTGAGGTGAGTCCCTTGAACAAGAAGATTAGATATGTTAGAACCAATAGTGAAGAAAACTCTATTTTCCAGTTTATTCCAACTTAACTCTAGGGACAGAAAACTTCAATTTACTGTCAGAACAAAGGTCATGAGGTGATGTGCAAGCAATGTTACAGTTAGATTTCCAGGTATCTGGAGTGGATATCATTTGGAATCTAAAAGCTTAGAGGTAGAGTAGGATAATTTCAAGTATCAATAGCACATTTGTACCTGTGTTCAAAATTCAGCTTGGAAAAAGCAGTTTCTCCAGTAAGACGTCTGTCAATAAGAGATATACACTGGGGACCAACAAAAACCATAACTGTGATAACTAAAGTGGATGTCTTTTTTGTTCTTACTGAAACTAATTGTTATTTTAGAAAACTTATTTGGAATTAAGCACAATTACTCACATAAACTTATTTACACATTTCTCTCATTTGTTTATCGTTTAGTCATCCATTCTTCCATTAAAAGTACGTTTACTGAGTTTCAATTATGTAAGCCAGAGCTGCAGATATGGGCGTAAAAAGACAAGCTCAGCCCTAGCCCTCCTGAATATCATATTCAAGGAGAGCACATAGACAAAACAATTAATCCCACAAATGGTCATTACATTACAATCGAGATAAGAGGTGCAAAGCATGGTAAAGGGTGCTTAGAAATAACTGGAGGATTTGATATAGTCTGGAGTTAAAACAGTTTCCCCTGAAAAAAGAAATTCCACTGATCCCTAAAGGACGGAGAGACATGAATAAAAGAAGTAGAAATTAATGGACATAGTGCTGTACAGAAAGGAGCACGTGTAACCATCCTGAAGCTCATGGCCTGGGGAAGGCCAGAGTCTTGGGACGTGGGGTTACAAGAGACAATGGAACACCACAGGCAGGTAAAGGGGTTCCCACTCTGCAGTGCAGCATGCAAAGACTATGGTCTTTATGACCAACAAGAAGACTGGAAAGGGTTTTAAATGAAGATTGACATAGCCATACTTTCATTTTAAATAAAGTGCTCTGGAGGCAACATGAAGATGGTTCTGGATTGAAAATGAGAAGAATAAGTAAAAAAAGACTAGCTAGGAAACTATTTATGTAATTCAGCGAGAGTCCAACAGAAGCCTTGACTAGTGCAGTGGAAATATAGTTGGGGAAAATAACCAGAGAGAAGAGACATTTAGGAGGTAAAATTGATAGGATTGGGTGATTAATTGAAAATAGGGCTGGGAAAGGATGATTTGAAGAATGAGCTCCATATTTGGGGTCTGTGTAATTAGGCACAGTGGTGCTATTTATTGGCTAAAAGAAAACACCAAAGAAGGAAAAATTTTGGAAGCAGTCATTGATAAAGTGGAATAAATTAATGATCTATAAAACATATTACATTCTAACAAGTAGATGGAACAAAATACCCATGTTTTGATAGCACGTTTCTGTCACCTGGGCAGTGAGCAACATGTTTAACACAAATGTTTCTCCTTTCATGGATAAAGTCACTGAGTACAGGTCTGGAGAGAAAAAGGATTTTTCTTTTTTAGAAAGAGTTATTCTCCTACTGTACTTCATTCATCATTCATTCCTTTCTCAATAATTCATCAAATACCTATTGGACAACTTACATATTACTGACTTTTACTGGTCATTGGAGACGTGGCAATGAACAAAGAAGATGCAGACCTGGACCATTTTTCCCTTGTGAACTTTCCAGTGCGAAAGGATTTAGAATGTACCAGGCGTGGCGGCACGTCACCTCTTCTGAGGTACTCATGTAGGGGTGATAGAGATGCCATGCTCTTCAGATTCATCTCCTGGAATGGCAGGTTACAGGACTGAGAATTAAAACTTCCAAGCTTCAGATTAGTCTCCATGAAAATAACATTCTCCCCAAGAGGCCTAATGCAGAGATTTCCAACAGTGTGGGGATTAGCCATAGCTGGTGCTAAAACTACCAAGTCCTACTGTTTAGAGGGACGTGGAGGCAGGAAGTGTAGCTGGCACATAAAAGAGTAGGAAATGAAATTGAATCACGGTGAAGGGACCGTTGGCTGGAACTTCGCTAAGAACCAGGCCTAAAGTTAAAAAACAAGAGTGGGCCCGTTTTGTGAGTGAGCAAATCTATAGGTGCAGAGAAAGAAAATCTGGTTGTCAAGGCTCAGAATTAGTAGGCAGCCCCTGGAAACTAACTCACGGTCCAGAAACACCAAGGAGTGATGAATCTAAGTGAGACCACTCAGGGTCGGCCTGTTAGGGATTACCTCCAAGAGAGAAGCTCTTTCAACATCTCAAAGTAAGCAATGTTACATTTTAGTGGTCTGGTCTCTCACTCCATCTCGTAGAAAAGAAACTTTATTCCTCAACAAATATTAACAAATTGTTTACAGGGAGAGGGAGACTAAGACAGAGGACTAAAATTTTTATGAGAGCCTTAAAGGAAGAAATGAAATAAGGGGACTGACTGAGAATACTACTACTACTCATATATTGCATTTATATAGGTCTGGTGCCTTATAAAGCACTTTCACTTACGTTACCCTCCACTTCTGACATTAAGCTATACATGTTAATGTGTTATATATGTATGTATAGGTATATATATATATATATATGTACACAATATGCAAATTATATATTATATATTGTATATTATTTATTACACATAATATATACATTACATACATAACATATATATACCATACACACATTGTGTGTGTGTGTGTGTGTGTGTGTATATATATATATATGTATATATATATGTATATATATGTATGCATATATATGTATATATATATGTATGTGTATATATATACACACACACACACACACACACACACACACACACACATACACACTCCTGCTCAATTGGCACACTGTGCTTATTGTACTTTCTACTTACTGAACATGGCTTATGCAAATGTGAGTTTAATGCCTAAGCATCAGGAGAACTGAGATCGTGACTGTTTTCCTGCTGTATCTTCTTTGATGGTAATTGAGAGGAATCAAGTAAACCTATCAAAGGAGGAATTATTTTATTTTGTAGATGAGTAAGTTGAAACTCAGACATGCAAAATGGTTTGTATAAGGCTTCAAAATGTGAAAACAGTACACCCAGGCCTCTGTACTTCAAATTCCTTGCTGGTATACAAGGATGGACAAGATCAAGGGAAGTACCTAAAAGAGAAGTTTGAGCAACTGGGAGATCTTTGAAAGGAGGTGGATTCAGGTAGGTAGGAGAATATAGAGAAGAAGGCATAAAACACAGAATATGCTGTGGAAAGTTGTTGAATTTCTTTTACCTTCTCAGTATTGCTGTCGGTGGGTGTGTTTATGCCTATTAAATTTTTATTAGGTGATTATGTAGCTACCAAAATAGATGAAGTTAGAGGAAACTAATCGTCACTGAGCAACTACTATGAAGTTATGTATATTACTTCATTGACTCTGTACGCCTATCCTGGAAGAAGTAATTACTAACATTCTTGTTAAAGATGGAGAATCAAGACTAATAAATTTTCTAAGTTCTCGCAGTAAATGGCAGGCCCAGTCTTTATAATCCCCTATCTCTTCATGGAATCAGCAAATACACATCAAGTGCCTACCATGACAACTTAGTCTTCAGTATGGGAGGCAAGTACAATTAGTGAGAAGAGCTGAGACATTTCCAGATGCTAAGGGAACATTTGCAGGAGTAGCCCCTAAGGCCATCCTGGGGGTATCAATAAAAGCTTTCTGGAAGAATTATCTTCAAGTTTAAAACCTGAAGAACGCAGAAAGTCCTGAAGTCTTTTCACTGTATCTAAAACTATTGGATACAGGAAAACAATTTCCTGAAGGAAATTGGATATCTTTAATTCAAGTTAATTCTAGATAATTAACTGCCCATATTGCCTAAATTTTAACTTCCTACTTCATCGCCCACCCATGCGAGTGTGACTTCATAAATGGAAGTGTTACCACATGGCAGAGAACTAAATGTAAATTGATTTTATAATGATATGATTTACCAGTAAATACTACCCAACTTTATTGCATAATCATCTACACGTAGTGATCTATGACACTTTGATCAATACCTTCCACGGTTTCTCTCTTTATTCAATTTATGTGGCTTTTTCTGTTTCCTTCCTAGATGTACTGACTTTCATTTTCTATTCTACTTTTCTGTGTAAGAAGATTCAAGATTACTTTGTCTTTATTATATCCCTGAATCATATAAACACAAGTATATAAATATGCCTCTGTAGTTTCAATTGTCCTAATTTGGTGTCTGTGAGTATCAGTGACTTCCAACTACAGCCCCTCCACCCATGCATTTATTTTGAAGACCGTGTAATAAATGAGGAACACACAATTGCACTAAGCACTTAACTACATGTCTGGTCTTGCTTTGCTATCTTCAGCTAGCTTTTAATCTCCACGAATGTTAAAAGACTTTCAGTTTTTAGAGTGAAGTATTATGGTACAGTGCCAGATACATGACAGTTAAAACACCCACAGACTTTTGGCAGGGAATAAATCAGTGAATGTTCATATGGGTGAACAGTGTCTTAACAAGGGAACCATATGTGTTCCAATGAAAAGTTTTATAGAATTATATATATAATTAAAAGAGTAAATATATATATGTATATATGTATATGTATATATGTATATGTATATATATATATGTATATGTATATATATATTTAAAAGAGAAAAAAATATACCAAACAATTTCTGCCACCTGAAAACTTAGATTTTTAGAAGGTGAATGTTGCAGGGCATGCTTGATAAGGGCAGTTTTCCTTTATCTCTGATGGCTATTTTTGGAGCGGCCTTATGTCCACATAAAAACTTGCACATGTAACTGCCAAAACCTAAAAGTAGCCAAGATGTCCTTCAATAGCAGAATGGATAAACTGTGGTATATTCACATAATGGAATATTATTCAGTGATAATAAAGAAATGAGCTTTCAAGCCATGGAAAGACAGAAAGGTGTGTTCTTAAGTAAAAGAAGCTAGTCTGAAAAAACTTCATAGTGTATGAGCAAAACTACAGAGACAATAAATATATCAGTGATTGCCAGGGGTTTGGTTATGAGGAAGCTGGAATCAGTGAAATAAGGGAGTTATCTAGGGGCAGCAAAACCATTCTGCATGCCACTGTAATCACGGATACATGTCACTGTGCATTTGTCAAAATTCATAGAACTGCAGAACATAAAGAGTGAATCCTAATGCATACAAACTTAAAAAAAATATTTAGGAGGTGATGGCATCTGTGGATGGGATGCAGAATGTGACAAAATCTAACCATATTACAAATGTACGAAACAGCTTCACTAAAAGAGGTGAGAGAAAAAGATACTGACATAAAGAACTCTAGAAACATGTGGTATCTGTGAGGCTAAGGCAAAAAACAAAAAAAAAACAAAAAACAAAAAACAAAAAACAAAAAAACAACAAAAACAACAGCAAAAAAACAACAACAACAGCAAAAAAAACCCCACAGACAAATGAAAAAGAAACTAAACATAAGCACTGTAGTCTAGTCGATACCATTATACATACATACTGGAACCGAAGACCTCGTGGATTTGACAGCGGATGCTGTGAGAATACATATCAGCAAAGAGAAGGGGATAGAATGCTTCATGTGGTAATGGATTGAAATTCGAGACTTTAATAGAAACTTATTTTGACAGTTTAGATACAAATTATTACATATAAAATACTTATAGATATGAGCATATACATGGATTAGTACAGATACACACATTTCTGTGTTTTGTAAGCTGAGAGGGTTCAGAAGCAGAAACACCCAAGTAGCAATGCGCATACCTAGGCCCAAATCTTCATTTCTTACTTTTTAATGTTTATTTATTTTTGAGAAAGAGAGAGACAGAGCATGAGTGGGGGAGGGGCAGAGAGAGAGGGAGACAGAATCAAGAGCAGGCTCCAGGCTCCAAGGTGTCAGCACAGAGCTTGACGCGGGGCTTGAACTCACCAGCCATGAGATCATGACCTGAGCCAAAGTTAAATGCTTAACTGACTGAGCCACTCAGGCACCCCTCCATCTTGATTTCTAATACCATTCTCTAATAAAGGGAACCAAGTAACCTTGGAGAAAGGATTGATTCTAAGAATGGAGTAGGAAATATACAAGATGAGCCTAGTGCATCTTATAATGACAGAAAGTGAGGAAGTAATAAAAGAAAACCCTTAATAATGGGACTATGTGAAAGGGATGCAGAAACTCTGTTAGCAACAAAAGAGTTCCCAATTGTTCCAGCAGGAATTTGAGAAACAAAATAAAGTAGAATTGGATTATAACCCAAAGTATAAACTAAATATCCATTAGTCTGTACTGATATTAGTACATAATTTAATAAAGAAATAATAATTCACATAAATAGGGG
The DNA here is from genome assembly GCF_018350175.1 of Felis catus. Lineage (NCBI taxonomy): Eukaryota > Metazoa > Chordata > Mammalia > Carnivora > Felidae > Felis > Felis catus. Next base: position 66,396,780 of record NC_058375.1, read on the forward strand.
ATAAGAGACAAATCACCATGCAGAAGAATTCCAAATAATTTATGTAGATAATTTGTCCTCAAAAGGTGGTGTAGGCTACCCATAGTGAATTCCTTTCAGAAAGTACAATTTGGAAGATGGGAAAAAAATTACTTTACCATGGAGAAACCTGATAAACATTTCTTCAGTTAGGTGATCAGATTCAATATCTACAGTGGTCAGTCATGCTGATAGCTATACTCTTGATATGATGTGTTAAAATGGTAATTTTGCCCTGTGATCTTCTCCTCCAAAACCCATTAGCCCAGTCTAATCATGAGAAAAATATAAGCCAAAGCCTAATTGAGGAACACTCTACAAAATATTTGATCAATACTCCTCAAATCTCTCAAGGTCATCAAAATCAACAAAGTGTGAAAAACTGTTGCAAACAGGAGGATCCTAAGGAGACATAACTACTAAATGTAATGAATCCTGGATGAGAACCTGGAACAGAAAAAAGACATTGAGTAAAAACCAAGGTAATCTGAGAAATATGGACATTAGTTAATTTAGCAATACTGGCTCATTAGTTGTAACAAATGCACCTTTCTAATGTAAGATGTTAATAATAGAGGAAAGTCAGTGCTGGGTACATGGGAATTCCATGTATTAGTTTTACAAGTGTTTGGTAAGTCTAAATCTTATCTAAAATAAAAAGTTTACTTATGTTTTTGAATGTTTATTTAATTTTGAGAGAGCACAAGCAGGGAAGGGTAGAGAGAGGGGGAAAGAGGATCTGAAATGGTCTCTGCGCAGACAGGCGTGAGACCTACGTGGGGCTCGAATTCAAACCGTGAGATCATTACCTGAGCTGAAGCAGATGCTCAGCCAGCTGAGCCACCGAGGTGCCCCTAAAATAAAAAGTTTGTTTTAAGAATAACCATTTTTTGTCACCTGACAGCTTGAACTTGGAAGATGACAAGTACAAAGACTGAGAAGTAAAGGAGGGTTTTCTCTCTTCTCTGAAGTCTAAATTGAGAGATCTGAAAGAAGAAGAGTAATGATAATTTCTATATGTTTTATAAATACATATATGTGTGTGTATGTGAGTAAAGGAAAAATTAATCATATGATTAATATATCAAGATAACTTCAGTCTTTAATTCCCAAACACAGTAAACATATTCCCAATTTATTCATTCATTTTTTTTTTCACTCAGAAAACATTTTTTCAAAGCCAACAATATAGTCTGTGCTATTCTAACATCTGTGGGAAAGAACAGAAACAAGATCCCTGCCATCACAGAACTTAAATTATAATGAGGGAAAAGGGACAATCAACAAGTAAATATTACTTTAGGTTTTACATTGGAATGAGGGAATATATAGAATGTCAGAATATTTTGGTAGTCTGGGAAGGCCTTTTTTGAGAAAGCGCTCTTTCAACTGAGACCTGAAAATAGGAGGAGTGAGGCACAAGAAATAACTTGAAGAAGGGTGTTGGATACAGAAGAAACAGCTCAATAAAGAAAAGTCTTGGTAGTCGGAACAAGACTGATGTGTTAAAAGAACAGCTTATCTCGCCTTTGTTCTTTCTTTTTTTTTTTTTAATTTATTTTTTTTATTTTTTTAAAATTTTTTTTTTCAACGTTTATTTATTTTTGGGACAGAGAGAGACAGAGCATGAACGGGGGAGGGGCAGAGAGAGAGGGAGACACAGAATCAGAAACAGGCTCCAGGCTCCGAGCCATCAGCCCAGAGCCCGACACGGGGCTCGAACTCACGGACCATGAGATCGTGACCTGGCTGAAGTCGGACGCTTAACCGACTGCGCCACCCAGGCGCCCCTCGCCTTTGTTCTTTCAATACGTCACATACATATATGTAATATCACTAGCATAAGACACTATATATATATTAGACAGTATATATATATATATATATGTGTGTGTGTGTGTGTGTGTGTGTGTGTAGAGAGAGAGAGAGAGAGAATGAGGGAGACGTAGGAAGCACTGATCATTTAAAGGGTAGAAAGGTTTTTACTACAGAGTATTAAGAATTGTTCGAATGACTAAAGAAAGATTTAAGTTCTAAATTTTTGAAATGATCCTCAGGCTGCACCATGGAGCCCAGCCACCATGGAACTGTGCCTCTTCTAAGATCAGGCAATGTGACCATGGAATTCCATTGCTCCTGGTGTGCTTAAGAAGAATGCAGCAAGATCTGGAATCAAACCTCTTTGACACACTCAACAGAAACAAAATGGACATCTCACTCTTGAGACCCTTGAATGTAATGGCTGGCCTTTGACAACTCTACCAGTGATTCCATGGAAAAAGAAATTCTCTAAAGATTATACCTGCCTGGTGGAACCAGCAAAAACAGAAGTTCTGCCCTCACGTAAGTCTTGCCTCTTAATTGACATGAGACAACACTGATTTGTTCAAAACTATATCCTATGTTTAATCACAGGTTCCAGCAAGTTGGTTAAACATAATTTTAGCTGTACGCACACTCCATTGTGGAAAGCACGTTAGAAGTAGGAAGGGCTATGGTTTCAAGAATAGCAAGTTATTGTGTCAAAAGTTGCCGAGAAAAAATGGGGCTGGAGATATGCCAATTGAATTTAAAAATATAAAGATCACTAGTGCCCTTGACAGATGTAGTTTCTGTTAGAATCATGGAAACAGAAACCTTACACACTAGTTAAGACATGCAAAGGAATGTACATGAATTAAACTCTAAGCCAAAGCATTAGGAGAAATCAAGGATTAGGTCCTAACACCCAACTCATTGCTTCCCAGCAGACATTTATTGTGAGGGCTATGAAAAAAGCACTTCAAAGATCATGAAGTCAAATTGATGGGCTGGATATGTCTTCAAAGTATGAACATCAATGTTTTAGTAAGCTAAACAAATCTAGAAATATGTTAAGAGGGGAGTATGTTTTTATTTCTATGGCTGGCCAGGTTGAAAGTGAGAATGTAGACAAGCATCAAATCCAAGTAACAAAGATAAAGGGGTAAAGTAGATAAACAGTTTATTTAGGACTTTTGGAACCAAATGGAATTATTTCAAGCAAAGGTGTAGAAAAATTTTCCATAAAAGGATCAGGAACTAATGGTTTGTGTTCCAGGGCTTTCTTCCCTACCATGTGAATGGTGCATCATTTAGAAATGAACATAATTGTGGTTAGAGGTACCTCAGTTTTGGAAAAAGTTTGTGAAATGATTAGCTGTGTGGTTGATGTAAAAAAAATCTGACAGAGTGGGATATTAAAAAAAAATCAAGGGACCTTAGTTCAGCTTTGGTATCATAAAGCAGTCATTGACAGGATTCTACTTCCAAAAACTCGTATTTTACCCAACTGAGAAAGAGTATTCCAAGATGCAATGTATCATGCTCTCTTTCTGACTCCAAAGTCAATACAAACATGCATACATTCCATAAACACACATTTTAAATTGATCCTTTCCTTTTACTACCTATCACAAGCTTTCCAGTCACTTCTTTGTCTCTATCCTCCAATAAATGATTTCCCAAGAACAAAAACATTATCGTTTGACTATAAATTTCCTGTTTGGGAGATAGTTAAGGGTAACCCTCATATGAGAACCTTTCTTGGTTTCCTACAATTTCTATTACGAATGGCAAAAGTAGCATCATACTTTCTACTTATTAGACAATGTAAACAACGTTTCTTTAATTTTCTCTCTTCCTTCCTTCCTTCCTTCCTTCCTTCCTTCCTTCCTTCCTTCCTTCCTTCCTTCCTTCCTTCCTTCCCTTCTTTCTTCCTGTCTTTCTGTCTTTCTTTCTTTCTTTCCCCCTATAATTTGGCTAGTTATTTCTTTCTAACTCACGAGCATACCTCACTTTATGAATTTCTTCCCTCTTTCACTCTAAACTATATTAGAACATTCTATGTTCCCTTCTTTCTTCTATTCTCCAGATAGATTCCTTTTCTTTCCTCCTTCCCCACTGCTCTTCAATGTCTAATTTTTCCATCACTTTTCTGCTCAGATGACATTTCCCAGAAGACAGAGAAACTTCTATCCAATGTCCTGAAGGAAAGTGTGCCAAGATCACTTTTCATTTGTGGTCAAATTTTGTTCCCCTCTGTCCTGAAACTATGGTCATAGGATTTGCAAATGATGAAGAGATCATTAATATAAATCTGCACAACAAATTTTACTCCTTTGTCTTTTATCTTTTCCTAAGTTATGTTTCATTCCAAAAACCAAGATTCTAGCTTCTATGTCATAATGAATTGTTTCTGTTTGTTTATCCCTTAAAAATACTAGTATAAGATGCTACAAATCACTACAATAACTGATTTTGCAGCAACAATGAAATAGTTCATTTCAGGGCTTAGCCAGTACTGAGACTAGTAACCTGCATAATCTTGATTTTTCTTATAAGCATTTGAAAAATGTTTTTTCCATAAATAGTTTATATATTTTCCCTAAATGATTAGAATGGTTTTTCTATTTATTATACTATATTAAAATACAGATATACAATCTTTAGAATACTTTTTTTTGCATAGTTTCTCATTCTACGGTGAACTTTTTTTGAAGGAAAATCTGTGATTGGCATACTTAAACATAAGTATATTCTCTGTTTCTTTTCACAAGGTACCAACATCTGCAATGGATTCTTTGAGTGTGACATTCAGAGTACTTCTTTACAAAGTTATGTTAATGTAAAACTGTTTTCTCTCAACATACGTATTCAGTTATAATTATAAATACAAATCCCTGAGTAGCTGTGGTCTGTGGCCCTCAAATTTATATAAGAGATCATAGAACCCACAGATATTAATTGAAAACTCTCCTCTGCAATTTTTCAACAATTTTTCAACATTTTTCCATTTTTTTCAATGGAAAAATGTTACAGTCAACACATCCAGAGCCAAATTATTTGGATACCGTTTTGTAGCTGGTTTTTGAAAGGTTTAATCACATTGTTAAGGTCATCTAAGTAAGCAGTGACATAGCCATTGTTCTTCAAAATATTCACTTTCCTTCTATTTTTCTTTTTTTTTAAGTTTATTGATTGATTGATTGATTGATTGATTGAAAGAGAGCACAAGCAGGGGAGAGGCAGACAGGGAGAGAGGGAGAGAGAGAGAGAGAGAGAGAGAGAGAGAGAGAGAGAGTGAGTGAATCTGACCATGCAGAGCCCGATGCAGTGCTCTAATTCATGAACCATGAGATCATGACCTGAGCTGAAATCAAGAGTTGTATGCTTAACCCACTGAGCCACCGGGTGCCCCTTCCATCACATTTTGATCCTGCATGAACCTGGGTAAGACAATTGACTCTCTCCAGCCTTGGTATTTTTCATTCATTAAAAAAAAAATAGAGGCCCTTTCAATAAAATAATGCAGGTTGAAATCATTTTATAAGATATAAACCTATGATGATGCAACCTTTCTATTTTTTTTTCTTTTAGAGATTAATATTTTTTTATTCTTTTATTTTAAATTTTATTTTTTAAAATTTACATCCAAATTAGCATATAGTGCAACAATGATTTCAGTAGTAGATTCCTTAATGCCCCTTACCCATTTAGCCCATCCCTCCTCCCAAAACCCCTCCAGTAACCTTCAGTTTGTTCTCCATATTTATGAGTCTCTTCTGTTTTGTCCCCCTCCGTGTTTTTATATTATTTTTTTCCCTTCCCTTACGTTCATCTATTTTGTCTCTCAAAGTCTTCATATGAATGAAGTCATATGATATTTGTCTTTCTCTGACTGACTAATTTCACTTAGCATAATACCCTCCAGTTCCATCCACGTAGATGCAAATGGCAAGACTTCATTCTTTTTGATCAGCTAGTAATACTCCATTATATATATATACCACATTTTCTTTATCCATTCATCCATCGATGGACTTTGGGCTCTTTCCATACTTTGGCTATTGTTCATAGTGCTGCTATAAACATGGGGGTGCATGTGTCCCTTCGACACAGCACACCTGTATCCCATGGATAAATGCCTAGTAGTGCAATTGCTGGGTCTAGGGTAGTTCTATTTTTAGTTTTTTGAGAAACCTCCATACTGTTTTCCAGAGTGGCTGTACCAGCTTGCATTCCCACCAACAATGCAAAAAAGATCCTCTTTCTCTGCATCCTCTCCAACATCTGTTGTTGCTTGAGTTGCTAATGTTAGCCATTCTGACAGGTGTAAGGAGGTATCTCATTGTGGTTTGATTTGTATTTCCCTGATGATGAGTGAGGTTGAGGATTTTTTCATGTGTCGCTTGGCCATCTGGATGTCTTCCTTGGAGAAGTGTCTATTCATGTCTTTTGCCCATTTCTTCACTGGATTATTTGTCTTTTGGGTGTTGATATTGATAAATTCTTTATAAATTTTGGATACTAACTAACCCTTTATCTGATATTTCATTTGCAAATATCTACTCCCATTCTGTCAGTTGCCTTTTAGTTATGCTGATTGTTTCCTTCGCTGTGCAGAGGCTTTTTATTTTGATGAGGTCCCAGTAGTTCATTTTTGCTTTTGTTTCCCTTGCCTCCAGAGACATGTTGAGTAACACGTTGCTGCGGCCAAGATCAAAGAAGTTTTTCCTGGTCTTTGTTCGAGGATTTTGATGGCTTCCTGTCTTACATTGAGGTCCTTCATCCATTTTGAGTTCATTTTTGGGTATGGTGTAAGAAAGTGGTCCAGGTTCATTCTTCCACATGTCGCTGTCCAGTTTTCCCAGCACCACTTGCTGAAGAGACTGTCTTTATTCCATTGGATATTCTTTCCTGCTTTGTCAAAGATTAGTTGGCCATACGTTTGTGGGTCCATTTCTGGGTTCTCTATTGTGTTCCATTGACCTGAGTGTCTGTTCTTGTGCCAGTACCATACTGTCTTGATGATTACAGCTTTGTAGTATAGCTTGAAGTCTGGGATTGTGATGCTTCCTGCTTTGGTTTTCTTTTTCAAGATTGCTTTGGCTAGTCAGGGTCTTTTCTGGTTCCATACAAATTTTAGGATTATTTGTTCTAGCTCTGTGAAGAATGCTGGTGTTTCTTTGATAGGGATTGCATTGAATATGTAGATTGCTTTGGGTAGTATTGACATTTTAACAATATTTGTTCTTCTTATCCAGGAATATGGAATCTTTTTCCAATTTTTTGTGTCTTCTTCAATTTCTTTCATAAGCTTTCTATAGTTTTCAGTGTATAGATTTTTCACCTCTTGGTTAGATTTATTCCTAGGTATTTTATGATTTTTTGTGCAACTGTGAATGGGATCAATTCCTTGATTTCTCTTTCTGTCGCTTCATTGTTGGTGTATAGGATTGCAACTGATATCTGTGTGTTGATTTTATATCCTGCAACTTTGCTGATTTCATGAATCAATTCTAGCAGTTTTTTGTGGAATCTTTTGGGTTTTCTGTATACAGTATCATGTCATTTGTGAAGAGTGAAAGTTTGACCTCCTCCTGGCTGATTTGGATGCCTTTTATTTCTTTGTGTTGTCTGAATGCAAAGGCTAAGACTTCCAATACTATGTTAAATAACAGTGGTGAGAGTGGACATCCCTGTCTTGTTCCTGACCTTAGGGGGAAAGCTCTCAGTTTTTCCCCATTGAGGATGATATTAGCGTTGGGTCGTTCATATATGGCTTTTATGATCTCAAGGTATGCTCCTTCTATCCCTACTTTCTTCAGGGTTTTTATCAAGAAAGGATGCTGTATTTTGTCAAATGCTTTCTCTGCATCTATTGAGAGGATCATATGGTTCTTGTCCTTTCTTTTATTGATGTGATGAATGGTGTTATTGTTTTGCAGATATTGAACCAGCCCTGCATCCCAGGTATGAATCCTGCTTGGTCGTGGTGAATAATTTTTTTACTGTATTGTTGGATCCAGTTAGCTAATATCTTGTTGAGGATTTTGCATCCATGTTCATCAGAGAAATGAGTCTATAGTTCTCCTTTTTAGTGGGGTCTCTGGTTTTGGAATCAAGGTAATGCTGGCTTCATAGAAAGAGTTTGGAAGTTTTCCTTCCATTTCTATTTTTTGGAACACTTTCAAAAGAATAGGTGTTAACTCTTCCTTAAATGTTTGGTAGAATTCCCCTGGAAAGCCATCTGGCCCTGTATTCTTGTTTTTTGGCAGATTTTTTATTACTAATTCAATTTCCTTACTGGTTTGGTTCTGTTCAAATTTTCTATTTCTTCCTGTTTCAGTTTTGGTAGTGTATATGTTTCTAGGAATTTGTCCATTTCTTCCAGATTGCCCTTTTATTGGCATATAATTGCTCATAATATTCTCTTATTATTGTTTATATTTCTGCTGTGTTGGTTGTGATCTCTCCTCTTTCATTTTGGATTTCATTTATTTGGGTTCTTTCGTTTTTCTTTTTGATCAAACTGGTTAGTGGTTTATCAATTTTGTTAATTCTTTCCAGGAACCAGCTTCTGGTTTCATTGATCTGTTGTACTGTTTGTTTTTTTGTTTTTTGTTTTTTTTTTTTGGTTTCAATAGCATTAATTTCTGCTCTAATCTTTATTATTTCCTGTCTTCTGCTGGTTTTGGGTTTTATTTGCTGTTCTTTTTCCAGCTCCTTAAGGCATAAGGTTAGGTTGTGTATCTGAGATCTTTCTTCCTTCTTTAGGAAAACCTGGATTACTATATACTTTCCTCTTGTGACCGCCTTTGCTGCATCCCAGAGGTTTTGGGTTGTGGTGTTATCATTTTCATTGACTTCCATATACTTTTTCATTTCCTCTTTAAATTTTTTTTTCAACGTTTATTTATTTTTGAGACAGAGAGAGACAGAACATGAACAGGGGAGGGGCAGAGAGAGAGGGAGACACAGAATCTGAAACAGGCTGCAGGCTCTGAGCGGTCAGCACAGAGCCCAATGTGGGGCTCGAACTCACGGGCCGTGAGATCATGACCTGAGCCGAAGTCCCGAAGTCGGACGCTTAACCGACTGCGCCACCCAGGCGCCCCTTCATTTCCTCTTTAACTGCTTGGTTAGCCTATTCATTCTTTAGTAGGATGTTCTTCAGTCTCCAAATATTTGTTACCTTTCCAAAATTTTTCTTGTGGTTGATTTCAAGTTTCATAGTGTTGTGATCTGAAAATATGCACAGTATGATCTCGATCTTTTTGTACTTACTTAGGGCTGATTTGTGTCCCAGTATATGGTCTATTCTTGAGAACATTCCATGTACACTGGAGAAGAATGTATATTCTGCTGCTTTAGGATGAAATGTTCTGAATATATCTGTTAAGTCCATCTGGTCCAGTGTGTCATTCAAAGCCATTGTTTCCTTGTTGATGTTTTGATTAGATGATCTGTCTATTCCTGTGAATGGGGTGTTGAAGTCTCCTACTATTATGGTATTACTATTGATGAGTTTCTTTATGCTTGTGATTAATTGATTTATACATTTGGGTGCTTGCACATTTGGCGCATAAATGTTTACAATGTTAGGTCTTCTTGGTGGATAGATCCTTTGATTATGATATAATGTCCTTCTACATCTCTTGATACAATCTTTATTTTAAAGTCTAGATTGTCTGATATAAGTATGGCTACTCCGGCTTTCTTTTGTTGGCCATTAGCATGATAGATACTTCTCCATCCCCTTATTTTCAATCTGAAGGTGTCTTTAGGTGTAAAGTGGGTCTTCTTGTAAACAGCATATAGATGGATCTTGTTTTCTTATCCATTGTGTTACACTATGTCTTTTTATTGGAGCATTGGGCCCACTGATGTTTAGAGTGAGTACTGAAAGATAGGAATTTTTTGCCATTATGTTGCTTGTAGAGTTAGAGTTTCTGGTGGTGTTCTCTGGTCCTTTCTAATCTTTGTTACTTTTCGGGTATACACACACACACACACACACACACACACACACACACACACACATATATATATATATATTTTTTTTTTTTTCCCATCTTTTCTCCCCTCAGAGAGTCCCTCTTAAATTTCTTGCAGGGCTGGTTTAATGGTCACAAACTCCTTTAATTTTTGTTTGTCTGGGAAACTTTTTATCTCTCCTTCTATTTTGAATGACAGCCTTGCTGGATAGAGAATTCTTGGCTGCATATTTTTATCATTCAGCACACTGAATATATCCTTCCACTCCTTTCTGGCCTGCCAAGTTTTGTGGATAGGTTTGTGCAAACCTGATCTGTATTCCCTTGTAGGTTAGGGACTTTTCTTCCCTTGCTGCTTTCATGATTCTCTCCTTGCCTGAGTATTTTGTGAATTGGACTATGATATGCCTTATTGATGGCTGGTTTTTGTTGAATCTAATGTGGGTCCTCTGTGCTTCCTGCATTTTGATGTCTGTGTCTTTCCTCAGGTTAGGAAAGTTTTCCACTATGATTTGCTCACATAATCCTTCTACCCCTATTTCTCTCTTCCTCTTCTGGGATCCCTATGATTCTGATGTTGTCCCTTTTTAATGAGTCACTGATTTCTCTAATTCTTAAACCGTGCTCTTTTGCCTTAATCTCCCTCTTTTTTTCTGCTTCGTTATTCTCCATAAGTTTGTCCTCTATATCGCTGATTCTCAGTTCTGCCTCATCCATCCTTTCCACTGCTGCATCCATCCGTGATTGCAGCTCAGTTATAGCATTTTTAATTTCATTCTGGCTATTTTTTACTTCTTTTATCTCTGCAGAAAGGGATTCTAATCTATTTTCAACTCCAGTCAGTATTATTATCGTGATTCTAAATTCTGGTTCAGACATCTTGCTTGTATCTGTGTTGGTTAAATCCTTGGCTGTCGTTTCTTCGTGCTCTTTCTTTTGGTGTAAATTCGTTCGTTTTGTCATTTTGAAGGGAGAAAAGCAATTAATGAGGTAGAAAAACTGAAATTAAAAACATTAAAATTAAAAATATATTAAAATTAAAAATTAAACACACACACACACAAATCAAATAGATGATGCTAGATCCTAGGTGTGTTTTGGTCTGGGTGTTGAAAGTGGTTTGACAGATTAGAGGGAAAAAAAGGTGTGGGGGGAAGAAAAAAAAAGAAAATCATTTGAGAATTTGAAAAAATGAATAATCTACTCAAGTAGACTAAAATGAGATGATGGGGGTAAAATAGAATTGGAAAAAATTTACACAAAAGTAAAGAATATAGTAGAAAAAAATTAGAGAAAAATATTTTTAATAAAAATTAAAAATAAATATGAATTTTATTCTTTTTCTGTATTTAAGAAAAAAGAAAAGAAGTGAAAAAGAGAAAAAAGAAAAAAGAAATCATTTGAAAATTTGAAAAAGTGAATACACTATAGTAGACTAAAATAAAATGATGGAAGTAAAATAGAATTTGAAAAAATTTACATAAAAGCAAAAAATATAGTAATCAAAATTAAAGAAAAATATTTTTATTAGAAAGTGAAAGTAAAAATGAATTTTTTTCTCTTTTTGCATTCAAGAAAAAGAAAAGAAATGAAAAATAGAAAAAAAGAAAACGAAAGAAAAAAAGGAAATTGTTGAAAATTTGAAAAGGTGAATGCACTGAAGTAGACTAAAATAAAATGATGGAAGTAAAGTAGAATTTGAAAAAGTTTACACAAAAGTAAAAAATATAGTAATAAAAATTAAAGAAATATATTTTTAATAAAAATTGAAAATAACAATGAAATTTTTCTCTTTCTGTGTTCAAGAAAAAGAATTGTAGCTCAGGTCACAATCTCGCGGTCCGCGAGTTCGAGTCCCGTGTCGGGCTCTGGGCTGATGGCTCAGAGCCTGGAGCCTGCTTCCGATTCTGTGTTTCCCTCTCTCTCTGCCCCTCCCCCGTTCATGCTGTGTCTCTCTCTGTCTCAAAAATAAATAAATGTTAAAAAAAAAATTAAAAAAAAAGAAAAATAATTGTAAAAGAGAAAAAGAGAAAAGAAAAAAAAGAAAGAAATTTGAATAGCTGAACCTGTGAATAGATTGAAGTAGGACTGAAATTGCTTCATTTTCCCCTAGAAGTCAGTCTATGTAGCACTTTGTAGTCCATAAACTAAGCCGGCGGTGAGACTTGTGTTCTTGAAGAGCAAAGTTGGCCCAGTTGGGTGGGGCTCAGTGTAACAGCTCCACTCTCCCCTAGATGGCGCTGCTAGCCTACTGGGGTGGATGGTTGCAGTCCTCATAGGTGCGTATGCACATGCGCATGCTACCCACTCTGTTCTCCCGGATCAGGTATCGCGCACCTGTCCTCTGTCTTCAGCTCTTGTACACTCCCTGCTTTTTCACTCTTCATGACCAGGCCTCACGCAGTACCTCTCTACTGAGTTTTTTCTCAGGTGTGGCTGTTTCCCCCAGCTCCTTACTTCCAAAGGACTGCGGCTTTGACCCATTCCGCCCCTCTGCGGGAGGGTCTCACCGAGCAGTGGCCGAATGAGCAATGGCCGAATGTTGGCCGCACCCAGGAAAGCCCGCTGGACCCTGCTGCTGCCGGTGCCCCGAGACTGTGGGCAGGTGCCAGCCCACCCCAGAAAAAGTTCGAGAGACAGTGTAGCAGCAGCGTTTCAGGGATTATGGAAAATCACAACACACATCTGGCACCAGGCTTCACCCTTAATGACCTTGTCCCAGCACCAGAGAATGTGGCCGCCTTCCAGGGTCTGCTGGGACCAGGTGGCTTCAACAGTCTCTATCAAATGTCCTTCCAGCAGCGGAGCCGCTTTCCCCGTGTGGCCCGAGAACCTCCCGGATCCCACTCTGTTCCTGGGGATTCGTCCTTCTCACCAGAGCTTCGCCAGGTATCGAGCTGCGGAGTTGCAGCCTTTGCGCTCCCCTTGTTTGCAGTCTTAATGGAATTTAAACCCTCTCCTTTCTCCCTTTTTAGTTTAGTCCCTGTGGCTATTTCCAATTTTCCACTTTCTCTCCAGCTGCTTTTGGAGAGGGGTGCTTTTCCCGTATTCTCCCCCCCCCCCCCAGTCTCCATCCTCTCTCCACCCACAAAAGCAGTTCCCTACCTTTTGCGGCTTCTCGCTCCCCAAATTCACCTCTCCGCGCCAAGTACCTGCTGAATTCTGTGGTTCAGGTTGTGCTGATTGTTGTGTTAGTCCTCCAGTCAGTTTTCTAGGTGTGTAGGATGGTTTAGTGTTGGTCTGGCTGTATTTCATGGACGCGAGACACACAAAAATCTTCCATGCTGTTCTGCCATCTTGGCTCCTCCCTATTATTTTTTAATGTTTTTTGTTGTTGTTTTTTCGAGACAGAAAGCGCCATTGAGTGACTAATGAGTATAACTTCCTCCAACTTCTGTACAGATACTCCTCACTGAAATCAGAGGGAATCCTAGGAAAAGTTGCTTAGTTTTTTTTTTGGCTGATGTTTACTACAGGGAAGCAAGCCGACTGGTGTTTTATTCAAGGGTTGCAACCTGGCAAACATTGGCTTAACATGATCTCTGGATGTGCTTCGTTTTGTTTTCATTAAGTCCACACTACATTGTAGAGGCAATGTGGGTAGGCAGCCTTATGCTGGGTCGTAATACAAGCAGCTTATACCCATATTCCTTGTATTAGACTTAGTGACACTGTCAGGTTGACTGGATACCCCCAGCAGGAGGCGGAATTTATAAACCTCTTCATTCATCAAATATTTATGATCTCTGTGAAGACATTTTGAGGCCCCGGAGAACAGGAGCATGAGACTTGATGTATGTCTTCTCAGATTTGGCTAATGCTCTGATGGGAAAGCAAAATTAAGTAGACAACAAATTGCAGTACACAGCAGTGTTCAATAAATTCCATATGCACTGTTAAGAGAATAGGGCTGTAGGAGCAATCTTATCCAGAGGAAGAACCAGGCAAAAAGGAAAATAACTTCCACTTCAAGGGATGGGAGAAACCGTGGAGGGTGGGGAAGGAAAGGTGGGGAACGACGAAGGGCACCGTGGACAGAGAGCCTGCTACAAGACTTTTGGAGACTCTTAGAGACAAATCTACTCTCTAAATGCCTGGATGCATTTGTATTATGACCAGACAACCTTTCTATTTTTACATTGTAAATCACCCACACACAAAATACCCTGAGGGATCAATTGATGTTAAATGTAATTGTTATAAATATAATAGCGTACTAAAATATTGGGTCTTGTTATTACTATCTATGCTGGTATGGTTAAATGTATATTTAAAAATAACTATGATTTTATTTAAATTAGTTTAATCAGAGTGGCCACCATCACTCACATTACTGGCTGTGGTATGGTGGTAATTTATGGTATTCTCAGCCAATGACCATGACAAGTCTATTAAAAAGTTTTCAATGAAAATTTCGTATCTGTAACATAAAGGATCTGAAAGCATAAGGTATTCTTTTCCCTAGCCAGATCATACCTGAACTGAGCATAACTCCTTGTCTGGTTAAAACTGGTAATAAGGAGGGGTGCCTGGGTAGCTCAGCTGGTTAAGCATCTGACTTCAGCTTAGGTTGTGATCACGCAGTTTGTGGGTTCGAGCCCCGCATCGGGCTCTGTGCTAATAGCTCACAGCCTGGAGCCTGCTTCAGATTCTGTGTCTCCCTCTTTCTCTGCCACTCTCCCACACACATTTTGTCTCTCTCTCCCTCAAAAATAAATAAACAATAAAAACAATTTTAAAAAAACTGATAATAAGGACTAGTAAAGACAGTTCTGAACAAGAAACCAGAAGACCTAGGTTTTGTTCCCAACTCTATCCTTATGTAACTGGGAAGTTTTGATTCAGGATTCTTTGAGAACAACCTTGACACCTTACTGATCAAATGAACAGAAAATAAATATAAGCCTTCATGTGCTGTTCAAAGAAGGGCAGGGTTGGAAATGGAACCAGAAATTTCTGGAAACTTTGTGACCATCTATGAACCAGGAATTCACCAACTTTGCCTACATTGCTTATACTGAAATTTCTTTGTTTTCCAGTGACACACACTTAGCATTGGACTTGTTTACTAACCATGTTGGTCTGGCCTAACGTGAAAGGAAGGCAATAGAAAAAGCACAAAGTACAAGAGACAAACTATGGATATGTTGCAATCATTGGAGCCAATGTTTCTGATTTTCTGGGAATCTGAAGCTGAACATGGTATAAAGAATTGTGGGGAAGAGATCCGTCTATTTGACAAATGTTTGGAGCAGGACTTGCCGCACATGTGAGAGTGGTCCCTTTTCTGTATATGACAGGCACAATCTTGCCACACTGTAATCACATTTGTAAGATAGGGCCACACTGCTCCATGGAATCTTAAATGAAATTGTGTGACAGCCAGGGTTTTTACTGCAGGTAGCAAAGCACATTCCAAATAGTTTAAACAGAAATGAATTTACTAAGGCATAGTTGATAGTTTGTGGAACATCAGGAAAGTCAGAGAACCAGACTGTGTTTCATGGTTAGGAAAATGCTCAACCACACCATGGAATTTTTTTAGGGGAAATTACCATGAAGTTGATACCCACTCTTAGGAATCTATGGCTGGCCTGGATACCCATATTCCACCAGGCTGTCCAGAACATCTGATTTCCCTTTGACCAGTTGCCATGTTATGCAGGTGCGTTGATTGGAAGAAATTGGACACAATCCTACAGCCTAGCTGGAAGGGAGTCAGTGAAATTTGTTGGTACATGTGCTAAGTGAGACAAATATCAGGATCTACTACAAGTAATATCAAATAGTAATAATAATAATATAACAGTAGTTTAAATGTATATAGCACTTATGCCTGCAAAGCCCTGCTCTAAGCCCACTAGCTGGTTATTTTGTTTTTTGTTTATTTTTTTGTTTTGTTTTTGAGAGAGAGAGAGAGAGAGAGAGAGGGAATGAGCAAGCATGGGGGAAAGGGGCAAAGCCAGGGAAAGAGAGAGAGAGAGAGAGAGAGAGAGAGAGAGAGAGAGAGAGAGAGAGAGAATCCCCAAGCAGGCTCCACACTGAGCATGGAGCCTGATGTGGGGTTCGATTCCATTACCCTAGGATCATGACCTGAGCTGAAATCAAGAGTAGGACACTCAAACGACTGAGCCACCCCAGTGCCCCTATACATTCAATTCTTAAAAGCAAATTGCTATGTAAGTAGTCATCAACATTTTACAGAAAATGAGGTTTAAGAGATGTGGTTCGCTGTCCCAGGTCACATAATTACTAACAAGCAGTCAGTCAATGGACCCTGGCAACCTGGCTCAGAGGCCACGGTCTTTAGTGCTATCACACACTAGTTCTCATGCACAGAAGGAGAACACTCTTGACAATGAGGGAAGGAAGGAGTGTGGCAAATGTTAACAGATAAATAATTGAAATCACCCCAATTTTATTGACTTTGTTAAATGGATGGGCTCTGATCTAGAATTTGGCCCTAATCTGGAATTTGACTGTAGGAAAGAGAGCAGAGCTCTCTTCTAGGTTTCTCTTCTAGGACACAGTAAAGATTGTGCAGCTTGGCTGTGCTATGCAGGAGAATGAGAAGCATTCTGGCTCTTTCTATTCCTTCCAGCGCTGCCTTTTGCTTTACTGACATAAGAAACCTTGACTGATGTCATAGAAAAGCAATATGTTTAGGAAAGGTCAGAGGAGATTGTGTACTGCCCCTTGACATCATCAAGAAAATCTTTGGTTTCATGGTAATTACAGATCTTTATCAATGGCCAGGAGAGGGGACGATGAGAATGCAGTTTGGATTCCAAATCCCAGGCTGATTACAGAACATAAAAAATTGAGAAAAATCATCCCTGACTTGTAAACAGAAAATTTGAAATGGAAATCATTGAGAAAAAACAAATATTGACTCAGCATAGCAGTTTTTATAACTACACTTTCAAAATGCATCAGACCGGATTTGCTAGAACAACAATAGCTGCCCTTTCCTAGTTGATGTTTTTATTGTTTGATTTTGATGTGAAATTTTTGTCCTTTGATGTCGAGATCATCAGGACACATATGCCTGTTAATTACTTTATTTAGAAATACCATTGTTCAGATGTTAACATGGATCATGTTTGGACTTCCTGGGGACAATAAGGCTCTCTAGGGGGTACTTGGCCTGATGAAAATGTTGTTTCTGAACGATCATTTCTTCCCTGCACAAGTCTGCTAATAAATACCACTAATGAGCATATTAAGTATGTTTCTTCCTTCATTATGTGGTAGGTCACCCCTGAACACAGATTCATTTTACTTACAAAATGGAGCCATTTATTTACTTTTTAGGCAAAAGGCTTTCTGTTTAAAATCCGGTTTATTATTATTGTTTCCTATGGGAAGACTACAACATTAGAAAGATGTAACTCTGAGTATCAAACATTACAAAGAGGTAAACTCGAAAAGGAGAAGTTGGAGCATTGTGGTAAGGTTACAAATAAGATATTTTTTTTCCTATTTAATAGGTAGGGAAGAAGATTTTTTAAATAGCGTGTTCATGTAACATTTTACCATCACAATGGGTTGATTTCAATAAATACATTTGAGCCAACTTCCACATTTATTCAAAACTAAGTTAATTTCTTGTGGTTTGTCTTCAAATTCCATGGGTTTTCGACATCAATTATGATTCTTTATGTGCACATTATATATAAAGGAGTACCTACAAATTAAAGATCTTTTTGCTCAATAAGAAAAAATACTCATTAATGATTCTCAAACTGTACTCTACAGGATTGTTAAGATAGCACAGTTACAAGCTATGCTTAGCATAGCACAGAATCATTACCACAAATGTTTTTATACTGATAGATGTTAAAAGATAAACTGAGGCTTAACATAATTTTAAGAGTTGATTTGAAAAAAAAAATGATTCCAACCAGATGGTGCCAAACTGGAAGTGGTCAGGAGCAATTTACCAACAGGAGCTAGGGGAAAGACTTTTATAGAGAAAAGGTGGAAGCAAAACAAGGAAATTAATTACTTGGCTATGGCTTTTGCCTTATTCGAAAAAGTCTGTTGGCTATTGGTGATTGGCTTTCCTTAGGTTATGATTTCTTAACCTTGAGTCATTTTCAGGCTTGGGTTTTGATTTGCTTAGGTAGACTGCTGAGGTATTAGAGCCACTTCAGTCTAATGGCCTCCTTGTTTAATTCATTTAACCTAGAGTACTGCATTCCAGAACACTGAAGAAGGGGCGATTATCTTACTTTCAGTAAGTGGGTCATCCTTGTTGCTGATAGACATTCCCTTTGCTCTACACACTCTCGTTTTCTGTGGTTCTTTTACTTTAAAACCAAATGCCACCGATTGTGTGCACCAACTAAAAGAGTTTATAGACTCTTTCTGAGTCAGATTTTTATGGTCTCTGTTGTATTATATCATGTGACATCAGTACAAATACAACTGGTAGTAATCAAGTTGTTTGGTGAAATCTTTTTGCTGCACTTAGGTCTTGTAATACAAAGTGGACCATAATCTCTTCCTGTTTAGGCTCCATATCTCACAAGTGAAGGAGGAGTTCAGAAAGAATACCCCAGTCATTTACTTATTTATACCCTATAGAGTGCACACATCAAAAGGACCTTGGGGGGTTTGGGTAAGGTATGTTACTGGGAGAATTTAAGTCACATAGAAAGTTTAGATGTGTGAATTATAAGAAGAAATGAGAAATACTTTTTTTTCTGTTTTAATAAGTGAGTATCCAGAAAGATTGAGTACTCTTCATTAGAAACTGAGACATCATTTTACTAGCATGGGAAATATCACGAGACAGGGGCAAAGGGTTCTTTGGTGTGTTCCCTCATTCAGCTGACAGCCCCTTGAATGGTAGGCAATAAAAGCAGGCTATCACCATTAGCACCACTCATTACAGGGCTAGAAAATATTGATTACTTGGTTTTCAAGAAAATTACATAATAAATTCAGACTTGATCCACCATTTCCTTTCTCTATATTTGTTCTGATTTGCTGTTGAATCCATTTTTTACACACTCAAAACCGACTGTTTTCCCCATAGAGGAATGTGGGTTACACATAATGAACAGGATTGAATTTGTGTTCAGATTATTAATGGATTGGTAACAACTGTTACTGTGCCATGCTTCTCTCAACAGCTGTTTATATTTTATTTAAAATCTGTAAAAACATTTCCGTGTAGTCCCTTGATCTGTATAATAATTTCCTTTTGTTCCAAGCCGTTGAAGGTGTCTTTGAACCCACGAGGCACTATTCATCTATTCCTTCAAGACAGGTCCACTTTCATCATAAAAAATGAACATCATGAAAAATGAACTCTGAAATCAAAGTGAGAAAACAAAGGTGGGTGAACTCTACAAGGCGATAGAATAAAAGTCGAGGCAGCTGCTGAAAAAGATCACTCACTATTGTTCCAAACTGCCCTTGATTTGCACCAGGAAGCTGCCTTCCTGCACTACACCGAATCTTTTCCAGAGTTATCTTTTGTGTTCATTCTCTGCTTACAACCTCTCTAAAAATTCTGCTCACTGTTTGTCACAGTCAGGAACAAGTCTGTTAAGCTCCCCCTAGTTGATAAGTAGGCGTTGTTACTTATGGATATCCTGTTGTGTTCACCTCCCGTAGTCTTGAATTTTCTTATTGTTCAAGCCAGAGTGATCTCAGAAGAGCATTCTTTGTAAAGTACAATGTCTACTTAAAAATTTGTCAATGTGATTCCAAAAATAACCTGGATATGAGTCCAAATGACCGTTCTCTCCACATGCTTCATTGTGATTAAAGTAAAACCAGAAAAAAAAAATTCTACAAAATGGGGAAGGGAGGCAGAGCACCATCCTGCAAATTGCTATATCACCTGCAAAATGCCATGAAAAAGGGCCTTTCCTTTTTGAAGCAAAGGATGAATAAGAAAATATGAGTCCATCATATGCAAGTGGAGAAAAAAAAAGATAAAAGGACAAAATCTTTTACTGCTGTGTCAATGAAAGGTACGGGATAAGTTGGGTTGGGGTGGGGTGGGGTGGAAGGAAGGAGAAGACTCGATAAATGTCAGATTTCTGAGAGCGCAGGGTGGTTTTGAGTTTGCAAATTTAGCCAATGACTTCCACCCGTAAAATCAGAAGGTGGTCACTTTTAATCACTTTATATAGCTAACCTTGTTTTATAGGAAACTCTAGAATGACAGTGAGGAATTTCTTGAGTCATATTTAATACCACTCCCACATAATGTTTTACAGTGACTATTCCAGATATTTACTAGAAATCAGAGCCTGGGTTCGCATAACTTTTACATCTTAATGCCTTATTTGTACACAAAGTCGTTCTTCTTTGCATTAGGAAAACTGCAGTTCTATCAATGAAGGGGAAGCCAGTAAAGAATGGGTAGTGGAGGAAAGGAGGCCTCAGGCTGCCAAAGGAGATGTATGACTACTATCTAAACCAAACCTAGAAAAAAAAAGCAAAATATTTCAGAAGAGGAATATATTTAATTGCGGCCCCAGAAGAGGCAATTTATGTGCCAACAAGTTATGTGGGTTTTATGTGCCTATTAGTTTGCTATTCAATTAAAAAATGTGTACTTACCATGGCAACACCCATCTCTCCTGATACACAAGCTAATTTTGAGTCATGCAGAGCACCTTCTCAAAGCAACACACAAACAAGCCAGCAGATTCCAATAGATGCAAATTTCTTTAAAGCATATCATTGACACAGATGTGCTGCAAATGCCGGTTTTATTTTAGGAATGCTTTTTGTGTTTCATGGTAATGATAACTCTGAGTTATAAAAGGCCTCTTTAAAAATCAAGCTGCAAAATAGTAAGCACTATAACAAGTGATCTTTGAAATAAGAGAAATATTTCCATTTATTAGAGAGTCAATGTCTTAAATTAATTGTCCTATTGGTTATGAGGTAATTAGATTATCTTCTATTTTCTCATGATACATGCTTCTATTTTCTTTGCATAAGTAGAATCCAAATATATTAATGAGAAGAGATGGCAAAAGAATATTTGCTCCTTTTCATCTGTCTTCATTTGGAATGACCAAAACCTAGTAAATATTCCAGTTATTAAAATAGTTATCATGTTGATACATTGGGCAAGACCGATCTAAGGACTTTCAGATGGTTTCTGCTGAATTAGGTAGATTTTCTATTTTAAATTATTGCATTTGCATACAAATTTTTATATAATGCAAATGCTCCCTATTATCATTTGTATATTAAGAATAAGCTATTGCTGACGCAATTAGGTAGCTTAGTGGCTAAGACCAATGATTCTATTCCAAAGTGTTTGAGTTTGATTAAAAATTCTACAGTTTAAAAGTGGCAGACTTTAAGCAAATTATTTAGTCTTTCTTTGGAACTCTTTTGATGGGCTGTAAAACTGAGATAACTAAGGCGGTTGTAGGGAAGACATGAATTGGAAAACATTTGTCATAGAACATGTTTGTAATAAATGTCTGCTCTTCTTTGCAATAAAGATTAAAGCCACAATCTAATATTTTTATTAGTTTACAGAACACTTAGTTAAATAATTTAAAGCTCAACTTATATACTCCATAGAGCAGTATATATACAAAACTTGTCTACCAAATAGCTTTTGATGACAAAGATGAGTTTATTTTCTACTCTTTCTGTCATAGTTATGTTAGCTAAGTTCTCTGAGCTGTGGTTTTTCCTTTGATAAAATGGAGATAGCATTGCTTAGCCTTAAAGGATTGTTATGAGGAGTCAATAAAATAATATAAATCAAATTTCAATGTAGTGAAAAGCATATGACATTCATTCAATGAATAAATTTTTCCTTAATATGTAGGGCATAGTTTGGCAATATCAGGTTACTTCCAAAATGGAGAGTAAGTCAGTATATCTAAATATTTTTAATGTATGAGGTATTTAAGAGAAAAGATCAAATTGAATTTGAAATAAACAACAACAAAAAAGAAATATAAAATTACAGCAGAATTAATGAAATTGAAAACAGGATATCGGGGCGCCTGGGTGGCGCAGTCGGTTAAGCGTCCGACTTCAGCCAGGTCACGATCTCGCGGTCCGTGAGTTCGAGCCCCGCGTCAGGCTCTGGGCTGATGGCTCAGAGCCTGGAGCCTGTTTCCGATTCTGTGTCTCCCTCTCTCTCTGCCCCTCCCCCGTTCATGCTCTGTCTCTCTCTGTCCCAAAAATAAAATAAAAAACGTTGAAAAAAAATTTTTTTTAAAAAGAAAACAGGATATCAATAGGAAAATAAATGAGGCCAAAAGCTGATTCTTTGAAAAGATGAATAAAATCAATAAGCTTCTAGCTAGACTAATTAAAAGTGACAGAAGACACAAATTAATAATATCAGAAATGAAAGATGGTTATCACTACAGATCTACAAAACATTAAAAACATAATAAAGGAATATTATGAACAGCTCTATGCCCACAAATTTGATAACTTAGATTAAATGAATCCATCCCTTGAAAGACACGATTTGCTAAAACTCATACAAGAAAAATAAAGATAATCTGAATAGGCTCTATATTTTAAAAAAGGAATCAATAATCTTCCAAAATAGAAAGCACCAGGCCCAGGTGGGTTCACTGGTGAATTCTACCAAACATTTAAAGAAGAAATTATATGAACTCTGTACATTGTCTTTCAGAAAATAGAAGCAGAGAGAATACTTTCTTCTCATTCTATGAGGCCAGAATTACCCTAATAACAAAACTTTGAAAAGCTTTTAAATACCATTATTTTGGGGCGCCTGGGTGGCGCAGTCGGTTAAGCGTCCGACTTCAGCCAGGTCACGATCTCACGGTCCGTGAGTTCGAGCCCCGCGTCAGGCTCTGGGCTGATGGCTCAGAGCCTGGAGCCTGTTTCCGATTCTGTGTCTCCCTCTCTCTCTGCCCCTCCCCCGTTCATGCTCTGTCTCTCTCTGTCCCAAAAATAAATAAACGTTAAAAAAGTTTAAAAAAATAAATAAATAAATAAATACCATTATTTCTAATAAACATAGATGCAAAAATGCTCTATAAAATATTAGCAAATCAAACCCAGCAATGTATAAAAGAATGATACACCACAACCAAGTGTGATTTATTACAGGTATATAAGTCTGGTTCAATAGTAAAAAATCAATTAATGTAATCTATTACATCACAGGTTAATCAAGAAAACCACATATTAATAGCAATAGATACAGAGAAAGAATTGGATAAAATCTAACTTCCATTCAAAACTTCCAACAAACCAGGAATAGAAGAAAACATCTTCGACTTGATTAAAAACAAAATCTACATAACCCCTCCCACATCTAACATCATACTTACTGATATGAAACTAGAAACTTTTTTGCTAAGATCAAGAAGAAGGTAAAGATATTCCCTCCTATCACTCCTTTTCAACATTGTACTAGAAGACCTAGTTCATGAAATAAATGACAAAAGGAAATAAAAAAGATTGGGAGGGAAGAGATAAAACTTTGTACACAGGTGACTTTGTAAGCTATGTAAAAAAATCCAAAAAAATTTAAAACAACAATAAAAACCTCTCAGAACTAATAAATGATTACAGCAAAATTGCAGGATACAAGATTAATATATTAAAGTCAATCTTTTGCCTATATCTCAGCAATGAAAAAGTGGAATTTGCAATTAAAAGCACAATACCATTTATATTAGAACCTACCCCCCGCCCCGGATAAAGTACTGAGGTATAAATCTAACAAAATATGTCCAAGAACTATATGTGAAAAACTAAAAATTTCTGATGAAAGAAATCGAAGAAGAACTACATAAATGGAGAGATATTCCATGTTCATGAATAGGAATATTCAAATTGTCAAAATGTCAATTCTTTTAAACTTGTTTTATAGATTTGAATCAATCTCAATAAAAATCCTGGCAAGTTATATTGTAAATATCAACAAATTGATTCTAAAGTTTATATTGAGAAGCAAAAGAAGTTAGAAAAGCCAGCACAATATTAAAGGAGAAGAAAAAGTTGTATGTCCTATGACTGACACTACCCAACATCAAGACCTATAGAAAGCAAGACAGCGTAGAATTTGCAAAAAAATAGTAAATAGTGCAATGGAACAGAATAGAGTCCCATAATAGACTCACATAACTATAGCAAAGTGATCTTTGAAAAAGGATAGAAAGTCTTTCCACAATTAGTGCTAGAACAACTAGCCATCCACATGTAGGAAGAAAAAAAATGAATGTACAATCTTCACACCCTTACCCAAACTAACTCAAAATAGTTCCCAGACTTAAATGTAAAATGCAAATCTATAAAAAAATATTTAGAAGGTAACATAGGAGAAAACCTAGATGGCTTTGGGATTGGTAAAGACTTTTAGATACAACACCAAACGTATGATCTATGAAAGGACTAATTGATAAACAGGACCTCATTACAATTAAAAACTTCTGCAAAAGACATTATCAAGACAATGAAGAGACAAGTTACAGACAGGGAGAAAAGATTTGCAAAAGATAAAGAACTTTTATGCACAATATACAAGAACTTTTAAAACTCAACCATAAGAAAATGAACAACTCTACTACAACATGGGCAAAATAACTTAACACTCACCTCAACTAAAAAGATATACTGATAGCAAGTAAGTATAGGAAAAGATATTCAGCATCATATGATATTAGGGATTTTCAAATTAAAACAGCAATGGGAACCACTACATGCCTATTAAAATGGCCCAAATCCAAAACACTAACAACACCAAATCCTGGCAAGAATGTGAACTAACAGCAACGCTCATCCACTACTGGTGAAAATGCAAATTAATACAGCCACTTTTGAAGATAGTTTGGCAGATTCTCACAAAACTAAACATAGTCTTACCATATGATTCAGCAATTACACTCATTGGTATTTATCCAAATGAGTTGAAAACTTATATACACACATAAAATCTCTACACATTTATTTATTACAGCTTTTTAAAATAATTCTCAAAAGCTGGAAGCAACCAAGATGTCCTTCAGTTGGTGAATAGATAAATAAACTGTAGTACATCCATTTCAATGGAGTATTTTTTTAGCACGTAAGAGAAATAAATTATCAGCTATGAGAAGTATAGAGCAAAACTTAAATGCATATTACTAAGTAAAAGACGCCAGTATGAAAAGGTTGCATACTTTATGGTTCCAACTGTATGACAGTCTGGAAAGGGAAACTATGGGAATAGTAAAAAGATCAATGATGCCAGGGGTTGGGGATGAGGAGCAGGGATGAATAAGTGGTTCACTAGAATTTTTAGAACAGTGAAACAATTCTATATGATATCATTTGTTAATGGTGGATACAGGCCATTATAGATCAAAACCTGTAGAATGTACAATACCACAAGTGAAACCTATGGTAAACTATAGCTTTGCGAGATAATGATGAGCCATTGTAGGTTCATCAAATGTAACAAATGTAGCACTCTGGTGGGGGATATTCACAGTGGGGAAGCTGTGCCTGTGCATGGACAGGGGACATATGGGAACTCTATATGTGAATCTAAAACTGCTCTAAAACAATAAAGTTTATTAAAAAAATGGAAACATTCTGGAGGCCTGGGTTTATGATCATGTCAATTCTAATCTAAATTATTGAAGCATTCAGGGCGTTTGGGTGGCTCAGTCGGTTAAGTGTCCTACTTCGGCTCAGGTCATTATCTCATGGTTTGTGAGTTCCAGCCCCGCATCTGGCTCTGTGCTTACAGCTCAAAGCCTGGAGCCTACTTTGGATTCTGTGTCTCCCTTTCTCTCTGCTCCTCCCCTGCTCACGCTCTGTCTCTCTCTCCTTCAAAAATAATAAACATTCAAAAAGAAATTAAAAAAAATTATTGAAGCATTATCAGTGATGCCAGCCTATTCAATTTATTATGTCCTCCTTGCTTGTGAAAGGAATATAGGAAATCAATAAAGCAGACATATAAATACTATGACAGAAGTATAAGTTTGTACCTTAATTGGAAATTTTCTAACCAATAGATTCTCAGCATTACAAAAATCCTTGAGAATAATCTATGCATATTTGAATTTTAATATAAATTTAATCCATGCATATTTGAATTGAGTGTGGAACCTGCATAAGATTCTCTCTCTCTCTCTCTCTCTCTCTCTCTCTATCTCTATCTCTCCCTCTGCTCCTCTCCCCATTGGTGCTTTCTCTCTCTCTCTCTAAAGTAAAACTATATATATATTAATAAATTGTGATATTGTGCCTATAGAAATGTAATTTTCACATTAAATAAGCATATTGCAATCATTTGAAAAAGGAAGAGAGTTCCTAGACATGAAGATAGAAACAAGGATAAGAACAAGTTTGTGCTGGGTCTTTTCAGACATTTTGTTTTCTTGTTTGTTTTTACTAACTGCAATTGAAAATTATTGAGAAATTTGATTTTACTTTGTTTTATTTAAGTTATTTATTTTGAGACAGAGACAGCATGAATGCAGAGAGCAAGGGAGAGAGAGAATCCCAAGCAGGCTCTGCACTGCCAGCACAGAGCCTGATATAGGGCCCCAGATCAGGAAACTGTGAGATCATGACCTGAGCTGAAACCAAGAGTCAGACACTTAACCAACTGAGCAACCTAGGCACCCCTATTGATAAATTTTAATCAAGGGAATCATGTGATCAGATCTGTGACTTAAAAAGATTACCCAGGGTATTGCCTGGAGAATGTTGTCAATACAATGCATGAAGATATGGTGTTGGACACTGGAGAAAAAGGAGAGTTTAGGCTGTGTTGAGATTTAAACAAATCTCAAACTTTAAGAAACAAAAATTAGAGATGCAGAGAAAAGGACAAAAAAAACAAAATGCATGAGCATAATGAAATAAGCATCAGGAACATTAAAAAAAAATAAAAGAATTGCCACTAGAGACAATTAGTGACATGGTTAACAAACATGAACCATTCCCTGATGATGCAGAGAGAATGTCTAAAAGTGAATGTGACAAAGGAAAAGATGAAAGCTATGGGTGATACCAAAATGAAATTTCAGTTGAATAAATCTGTCTTAGAAAGAAACAAGCTAATTGGAAGCGAAGCAATAAATGATACAAGCCATAGGAGAGGGGGAAGATGAATGCACGAAGTAAAGGGTTGAGCTGCGAATAAATCAACAGAGTTCCACACATAGATAAAAGCTCATAAAATATTTTACTTTCCACAATAAAGGAAAAAATCACATCATATACATGCCTAAGACAATAATACATACCCTGCAAAGTCTAAAACCTCCAACTCTAACAAATGCTAGAAGACTATCCATACAAGTATGAAATAAAAAAGCAGTATAACCCAAATATTTTGTATACAGCTAAATACATGGTATAATAGAAAAGAATTTCAATATACAAAAAAGATTAGAAAATAAGCTACATACCTCCATTTTTATGATAATAGTTACGAACTTCTCATGCTCACTAAGAGATGCTAAGTAAATGCATCTATTTATACAGGAAAACAAAGTAACAGGATACAACAGAAAATTAGAACTGGACATTTTTTCTTTACATGCTTTAGATTACAAATTAAAGAGTTTAAAATCTATTAGCTTGACTTTTTTTTAATGTTTATTTATTTTTGAGAAAGAGTATGAACAGAGGAGGGGCAGAGAAGAGGGAAGAGACAGAGCATCTGAAGCCGGCTGTACGCTGACAGCAGAGAGCCCAATGTGGGGCTTGAACTCGGGAACTGCAGGCTCTTGATCTGAGCTGAAGTTGGCTGTTTAACTGACTGAGCCACCCAGGTGCTCCATCATCTTTAGCTAGACTTAATAACCTGCCAGTAAATGATTGTCCTTTCCTCAGCAATTCTTTCTCATGTATTTCCCTAGTTCTAAGACATTTGTTTACAAATTCCCAGCTTGGTCTCCCAGTTCAGATAGACATGGGGAATTTGATATCCATCTAGACAATAATAATGTTCTAACCCAGTAGTCGTTTCAGTGGGCTGAATTATTTAACTGGTTGAACCACTGTGGGGGAAGAATGATCCAAAAGCACTTTCTTTTCCCACTTGCTCAAATCCTAAAAATTAAACTAGATTTGAGAGCCATATTGTCATTTTCATCATCAAGGAACACGAACAATGACATTTTACATCATTAAAACTCATAAAAATTGATTGAGTCATTGAATTTTTTAAACTGTAAAAGGTCTATATAAACTACTCAGTTGAAGATATTTGCTATCATGAGTTCCACTTTATATCTTTTTATTATGATATGTGAAATTTTGGTTCAGGAAGTTTAAACATCATTATGTCATAATCTTATGAGATATTTCAAGAGGCATTTAAAATCTATAAATGAATATGGCAAAAATTTAACAGTGATAAGAAATGGATATTTAAAAATATTTCTAATACTCTTTATTTCCCAATTTTCATAATAAAATTATTGGGTTGATTGTATACTTATAAATTTGATGTTTGAAAAGCCAGGCAGTACAATTTCAATATATCACTTGATCTCAGTACCAAAATTAAGTGAAACAATAGAATAGTCTCAAATGATAAAATTTGGTAAATCTCGGGCGTGTATCATGAATAATAGTTTTTCATTTTTTATTTTTGTATATTTTTTCTATTTCATAAGGATGTGATAAAATAAAATTATCTTTACTAAAAATATAAAAATATGGATATGCAAAGGGTATAGTTTTACTTAGATATTATTTAAAAAAAAACTTAATGATTATTTATTTTTGAAAGAGACAGAGAGACAGAGCATGAACAGGGGGAGGGGCAGAGAGAGAGGGACACCCAGAATCCGAAGCAGGCTTCAGGCTCTGAGATGTCAACGCAGAGCCCAACACGGGGCTCAAACTCATGAGCTGTGAGATCATGACCTGAGCTGAAGTTGGATGCCCAACCTACTGAGCCACATAGGCACGCCTAGATATTCTTAAAGAAGAACCAATCTGGAGTACTTATAGTACAGACATCAATGATTATTATGAAACTGTAATGATTATAACAAACTGGTATTAGCATAAACATAAACAAACTGACCTCTTAGACAGAAATTCTGTGCTTACATAACCATTCAATTTATAATAAAGGCAATACTGAAATGAAGTGTAAACAGAGTAATATTATCAGTGGTATTGGGTCAATTCCATATCTATCTGTGATTTAAAAAAATCTTGGTCCTTATGCTACACTAAATATTTAATTCTAGTTGAATAGTTAAAATAAATGTAATAATATATATAAGACAAAATGCAGCAGAGAATTTTTGTAACCTTGGAGTAGGCAAAGTTTGTCTTAGACATAAAAGGTACAAATCATTAAAAAAAAAAAACTAGTAAATGGGAATGCAAGCTGGTGCAGCCACTCTGGAAAACAGTATGGAGGTTCCTCAAAAAACTAAAAATAGAACTACCCTACAACCTAGAAATTGCATTACTAGGTATTTATCCAAGGGATACAGGTGTGCTGTTTCGAAGGGGCACATGCACCCCAATGTTTATAGCAGCACCATCAACAATATCCAAAGAATGGAAAGAGCCCAAATATCCATCGATGGATGAATGGATAAAGAAGATGTGGTGTATATATATATACAATGGAGTATTACTTGGCAATCAAAAAGAATGAAATCTTGCCGTTTGCAACTATGTGGATGGAACTGGAGAGTATTATGCTAAGTGAAATTAGTCAGTCAGAGAAAGACAAATATCATATGACTTCACTCATATGAGGACTTTGAGACACAAAACAGATGAACATAAGGGAAGGGAAACAAAAATAATATAAAAACAGGGAGGGGGACAAAGCATAAGAGACTCCTAAATATGGAGAAAAACAGAGGGTTACTGGAGGGGGTGTGGGGGGGGATGGGCTAAATGGGTAAGAGGCATTAATAAATCTACTCCCGAAATCATTGTTGCACTATATGCTAATCTGGATGTAAATTAAAAACAGTTATATTAAAAAAAACTAGTAAATTAAACTTTAATAAAATCAAGAAATGCTGTTTATCATAAGATGCTAGTGAGACATCCATAATGCTTATTGTATTGAGACTGGGGCCAATTATAAGCCATGTTCAGTTTGAGAAAATTTTTGATGCCATACTTTTAGGTACTTATTATATATATGTTTTACTTCAATAAAACATTAAAACATGTAAAAGCTTCTGGGGTTCCTGGGTGGCTCAGTTTGTTAAGCGTCTGACTTCATTCAGCTCAGGTCATGATCTCACTGTTCATGGGTTCAAGCCCCATGTTGGGCTCTGTACTGACAGCTCAGAGCCTGGAGTCTGCTAAGGATTCTGTGTCTCCCTTTCTCTCTGCCCGTCTTTTACTCATTCTCTGTCTCTCTCTCAAAAATAAATAAACATTAAAAAAAATTAAAAAAAGAAAAAACATGTAAAAGCTTGTTTTCTCTCTCCATAATGTAATTGTCAGAAAACTATAGATCCTCAGATTTGGAAAGGACTCTGTGATCACACTTTTACACATTCATTAGTACACTTCAGAATTTTTTTAAATGTTTAATTATTTTGAGGGAGAGAGATACAGAGTGCAAGCTGAGGAGGGGCAGAGAGACAGGGAGACAGACTCTGAAGCAGGCTCCAGGTTCTGAGTTGTCAGCACAGAGCCTGACACGGGGCTCGAACTCACAAACTGTGAGATCATGACCTGAGCTGAAGTCAGATGTTTAACTGAATGAGCCACCCAGGTGCCCCATACACTTCAGAATTTTTAATTAGGCAATGCAATTTGAAGTTGATGCATGTTCCCTTTAAAAAAGTTTATTGAGGTGAAACTCACCTAACATAAAACCAACCATTTTAATGTAAATTCCATGGCATTTAATACACTCACGATTTTGCGCTATTTCCAAATATTTACCTCTGTCTATTCCCAAAACATTTCCATCATTCCAACATACAACCCGCAGCTGTTAAGCAATTTTTCCCCATTCTCACATACCTCCAGCCCTTGGCAACTACCATTGTGTCTCTGTCTCTACGGATTTACCTACTCTGGATATTTCATATAGATGGGATCATACAATATGGGATCTTTTGTGTCTGAATTCTTTCACTTGGCATAATATTTTTAAGGTTTATCCATGTGTAGCATGTACCAGTACTTCATTTTTTATGGTTGAACAATACTCCATTGTATGCATGTATCACAATTTGTTTATGCATTTATCTGTTGATGGGCATCTGGGCTGTGTTCTGGCAATTGTAAATAGCACTCTTAGGAACGTGAATGTAAATGTACTTGTTTAAATACCTTTTTTAAAGTTTATTTATTTATTCTGAGAGAGAGAGAAAGAAAGAGCAGAGGAGGGGCAGAGAAACAGGAAGAGAGAGAATCCCAAGCAAGCTCTGAGCTGAGAGAGCTGACAGTGTGGAGCCTGACATGGGGCTCTATCTCATAAAATGAACTGTGAGATCATGACCTGAGTTGCAGAAATCAAGACTAGGATGCTTAACCCACTGAGCCACCCAGGCGCCCCTGAATGCTTGTTTTTAATTGTTTTCATATGTTCCTAGAAGTTGAAATGCTGAGTCATATGGTAATTCTATGTTTCGCTTTCTGAGGAAACTTTGAACTGTTTTCCACATCAGCTGAACCATTTTTACATTCCTTCCAACAATGTAAAGGATTCCAATGTATATTAAGTTTGGTTATTTTATATGTTTTATATTGAGACAAAATTACATTTAGGTAAAATTTATGGCAGTGAAACAAAAGGATATTAAGAGAACATTTTAGTGAGTTTTGACAAATGTATAAAACCATGTAACCAGCATTCTGATCAATATAAAGAATATTTCTATCGCCCTAGAAAATTCCTTTATTTTTCTTTTTATATCAGCATCGTTCTCATTTCTATAGTCCAAGTCCTTTCATTTTTTTTATTTAAAAAAATTTTTTTAACATTTATTTATTTTTGAGACAGAGAGAGAGAGAGCGCGCGCAAGTGGGGGAGGGGCAGAGAGAGAGGGAGACACAGAATCCGAAGCAGGCTCCAGGCTCTGAGCTGTCAGCACAGAGCCCGATGCGGGGCTCGAACTCACAGACTGAAAGATCATGACCTGAGCCGAAGTCGGATGCCCAACTGACTGAGCCACCCAGGTGCCCCAAATCCTTTCATTTTTATTGGTGCTAAATTGCTCTTTGTATGAGTATATAATTTGCTTATGCATTTTCCTGTTTATGAACATTTGGGCTTTTTAGTTTGGGAATATGAATACAACCAAAATAAAAAAAAAAAACTTTTTTTGTATGTAGATGTTTTCCCTTTTATTTTGGGGGCAGGGTAAATACCAAAGTATAGAATTGATGGGTCATAGGGTTGGTGTATGATTGACTTTATAAGACATTGTCAGTTTCTAAGGTGATTTAAACATTTTATACAACCCCACTAACATACCAGAGTTCCAATTATTCTTCTCGCTTGACAGTATTTGCTGTTGACAGTCTAAATTTTAGCTATTCTAGTGCATGTAAGGTAGTATGTCACTGTAGTTGTGATTTGCTTTGCTTTTATGATGAATGATGTTGAGCAATTTCTCATATACTTGTTAGACATTGGCTTATTAGGCTTTTTTGCATACTACCTGTTCAAGTCTTTGCTTAGGTCTTTATTGGTTTGTCATTTTATTATTGACATGTAGGAGTTTTTAATTTTATCCTAGATAAAAGTTCTTTGTCAGGCTTACATGCATTATGAATATTTTCTTCCAAATCTGTGGCTTATCCTTTAATTTTTTTAGTCATGTTACCTGGGGAGAAGTCAATTTAATGGAGCACAATTTAAAAATTATCTTTCCATCTTACATTCCATTTATTACCTAAGAAACATTTTCCTAAAACCAGGGGATCATCTTCTATCTTTTCTCCTATAAATTTTATAATTTCCTCCCTTATATTTAGACATCATTCTCAAACTAATATTTCCATGTGGTTTGAGAGAAACATTGTGCTTCATTTTTTTTTCCCCATATGTTTATCTACTTGTATCAACACCATTTGGGGAAGACTTTCTATTTCCCATTGAATTACTTAGACCTTTGTCAAAAAAAAATCAATTAACCATGTAAAGTGGTTCTATATTTGGACTCTTTTTCCCTCTTCAGTGATCTCTTAATCTATCTAGGTAAGAAACATAGAAGGTATTTTCACTAATGTCAGGAAGAAAACAAGGATGTCACTATCATTGCTACTATGAAATACGTATTGGAGATGGGGCATAAAATAACAGCTATTCACTAAATCATGCTGCTTAACTGGAAAATACTTGCCCTTTCACAGAAAACAGAGGCAATGACTATCCTTACACGTTTTCACCATGGAGTAATTTGGTCTACTCTGTAATTTCATATAAATGGAATAATACAATACATACTCTTTTACTCATTACGTGGTAATGAGACTTCAACATATTTAAAAGTAAATGAGGGGCGCCTGGGTGGCTTGGTTGGCTAAGCGTCAGACTTCGGCTCAGGTCACCATCTCACAGTTTGTGGGTTTGAGCCCCGCACTGGGCTCTGTGCTAACACCTCAGAGCCTGGAGCCTGCTTCGATTCTGTGTCTCCCTCTCTTTCTCTCTGCCCCTCCCCCACTCACACTCTCTCTGTCTCAAAAATCAATAAACATTAAAAAAATTTTTTAAAGTAAATGAGATGATCCAGTAAAATCAAAAACTTGAGTATATACACTCATCATCAATATATATACTCATCTTCTCATTATTTTTTAAGTTTATTTATTTATTTTGAGAGGGAGGGAGGGAGAGAGAGGCAGAGAAACAGGGAGAGAGAGAATCCCAAGCAGGCTCTGTGCTGCCAGCGCAGAGACTGATGCGGGCCCTATCCCACAAACTGGGAGATAATGACCTGAACTGAAACCAAGAGTCAGAGGCTTAATTGACTGAGCCACCCAGGCAGCCCTCATCTACTCATTCTTTAAGACCATAAATGTCATCCATAAAGTTTTTACCATTCCAAACTGTAGAATTGGTCTCTCCCTGTGTCCCTATTGCTTTAAGTATAAGCATAACAGCTTCTTACCCACTATTGACATAATGTCTATTTCTTTTTTAAGTTTTCGAAGGCAACAGCTGTGTCTTCTGTGTCTAGCATATAACATATGTTCGGTAAATACGCGGGGCTACCAGATTTTCATGTATGCATAAGTAAAGTCTAAACATGAAATTCAGTCATGCAGTGATTCATTCATTTCTTCATCTACCTAGAATGGCTATATACAGTGAATAAGGCTCTGAAGTCATTGCTAGTACTGAAATCCCAGGCTTTGCAACCTGTTCCCTGAGTGACCTTGAGCAATTTGTTTAATCTCCCAGTGTCTCAGTTTCCTCATCTGAAAATGAGATAATAATAGTACCTAATTCAGAGAATCATATTGAGGAGTAAATGAGTAATGCATACCAGTTTCCTGACTGACGCATACTTCTTAACACATAGAAAACACCCAAGAAAGTTAGCTAAATTAATTTTTATTCAGAAAACCTGTTGTGGGTTTTCACTATGTGCCAAACACTGAGCTATCCTGCAGTGTATTTCAAGGGACTCGTGATCTAATGTGGGAGACAGATAAACATAATAAATAATAAATAGTATGAATGGAATCCTATGGGAACGTGGAGAACAGTCAATACCCTGGGCAATTAGGAAAGGCATTATATGAGCAGACATTTGACAGATACACGGGTGTATGCCAAGCTGAGAATTAGGGGACAAGGCAGTGCAAACAGATGGAGCATAATATGCAAAACTATGGCAGCATGAGAAGATTTGGGATACTAGGGAAAGTTGAGAAATGGAGAGGCAGAAACTGGAGACAAATTTAAGAAGCCACCAGACAAATTTGTCACATGCAATCTGGGTAGAAAGAGCTACTGACTTGAAGGTAAGCCATGTGCAAGTGGCAGTTGTGTATAACTGAATATAACACTCAAAAGCACAGACCCCCCTCATTAAACTCACATAATGCTTCCTAGAGCATGGCCAAGCATGGACTGGTGTAAGGTGCCACGGGATCAAATAAACTCTTTTTGACATAGCTGAATAAAGAAAGGGCAAAAATTGGATACGTTACATCAAAAAATAAATGACACTTCTATTAGAGCTGCTAATTTTCTGCCCTACTCAAAAGATTCAGTTTAAAACTAATAAAGTAGCAGCAAAATAGGCTGATTTAAATTTCACCTTCTCTTACTTTATATCCAACCCCTATTAGAAGTGCTAATATCCACAGGACCATAAAATGGCCTAAAGACCTCTTGTTGAAGGGATAAAGTGAGGATAATGAGGGCAAATTGAATAAATTGCATTTGGAAAATCAGGAGTTATTTGAGAACTCAATAGAACTTTGCAGGTTTCCTATATTTGAACCACCCTTTATATTTAAACTATCATTTTAGTCTAAGTTTTCTATATAAAATAAATGAACTAGAAATTATTCCAAGTTGGGATGAAGTACAAATGGTGAAGCAGATAGATTTAGCCACAATGTGAAATCCATTTTCAGACATAGCTAAATTCCAGCACCCATGTTTCCACATAGTTATTATTTTATAGGAAGGAAATATAAATAAGATTTTCTATCCACAGATTTTTATAATGCCATCATAGTGTAGGTGGGATTCTTACATTCTTTCATATTTTTCTCTTTTGCTGGTTTAGTCAGATTATAACTGAGCAAGTGCTATATTTTTCATTCTAAAGAACAAGATTGATGCGATAAAATTTAACTTTTAAGAGTAGTCAATATCCTTCTTTCTGTTGCTAAAAGCTACTAACCCTCCAAGATGCCTTTTCACTAGACAATGCCACATTCCCTGTCCCCTACAGGAAGTAGCTTTGGATCACAGAAATCCAAAACACCACATGGATCATCTATTAAGAACATGAACTTGGGAATCTTTCCCCACTTTGCCACTTACTGGCTGAGCATACAGTCTTAGGAAATTTAGTTAACTTCTCTGCACTCATTTTTCTTGTCTGCAAGATGAAGATAATCACAGTACCTACCTCATGAGGTTGTCACAAACATTTGAGGTAATAGGTATAAGGCACATAGAACAGTGCTCGGCTAAAGTTTGTGCTCAATACATACTTCCTTTTAGCTACATTTATGTGCACACCTCTTGAGACAGCAGGCATACTAGTCATCAAATGCAGCATCTATAATACCTCTTCTGCTGTGTTCACGGGTGTCATCTAACCTCAGCTGTCCAGATGTACTCCACATCCTATAGGTATGTGAAGGCCCATGTTTGGTTTAGGGCAATCTCTTTAGGGGAGAACTCCCTGGATTTCTTTCAACATCTCCTCTACCCAGTATATTTTATCTCCTGATTCCTTTCTTTGTATTTTAATAATAGTTACCTATCTTAGCCCTTGATTCTGGGTCATGTATAGATTTTTTTTCTCTCTCAGCCACTCTATCGAATCTTCATATACATGGACTTCTGATATAATAGTCAGCATTTATTGAGTCATTGATATCTATCACTGTATGGTATAAATATTTGATGTATATAACCTTGTTTCCCCCCTCAAAACCATTGATATAGGTGCTACTACAATTTCCACGTTATGGACAAATAAATTAAGGTACAAACTTTAAATAAGTTACCCAACCTACATTGTTTACAAGGCATAGAAGTGTGAGATATGTTTATATTTGCTCTCAGACTCAGATATCAGGAGCCTAAGATATACTGCCTTTGTTTCTGCTGGTAATTTGAGCCATACGAAATGGAAAATATTCAACTGTTTTGGAACTAGAAAAGCTATACATTTCATATGTTATAACTAGCATTATTCTGCTATTCCTAAAGTGGTTGTTTAACAAAAGCTTGGTATACTTTTAATAATTTGTACTCAAAACTTCAAATTTTCTCTAAATAGCTCCCCATCTCTGCTGTTTATTGATATATTCCCCATCTTATTTTTTCTCTGTTGTGACTTTTGAGCCAATCTTTTGGGATATAAACCCATTTAATCGAAAATAATTAAGACCAATTGAACTTTCATTTTTTTTTCTAACAACCAGTATTCTTTTTTTAGCTAACAGAAATTTCTCATTTTCTATTTGCATAAATTCATATAATCAGCAGTGGAACTAGCTAATATGAACAAAAATTAATAAAAAGTGAATGCCTTTCCAAGCCTCATTTTGTTAAGACATATATATATATACATATATATATATACATATATATATGTATATATATATATTTTTTTTTTCTTATGAGTCTTTCCTGGTAACAGAGCCATTCACTGGTTTCCTTTGCCATTCTCCAGTTGCTGAGAAGTTACAGCAAAATATAATTTGACCCTTCATTGTCTTTTAGTATACATGTTAAGAGACAATAAGAAGGCAAATGTGCCAATTACATCCTCAAAGAATTAGATATATTGGCAAAGAGTTGCTTTAGGCACTTATGAACAGTCTATGTAGAAGTGGAGAGAGAAGAAAAGGGTTCCAATCCAAATTCTATCATTAACTAGATATAGGATTTGGGGCATGAAGTTTGTTCTCTTTGAACTTGAGCTTATTTATGTGTAAAATGGGAGCC
This sequence comes from Felis catus, assembly GCF_018350175.1. Lineage (NCBI taxonomy): Eukaryota > Metazoa > Chordata > Mammalia > Carnivora > Felidae > Felis > Felis catus. Next base: position 66,434,184 of record NC_058375.1, read on the forward strand.
ATTGTACCTGGCTCAAAGAAAGATTGTGCAGGATTGGATGACGAATTGCCTTATAAACTGCCAAACTCTATGCAATGTAATATTTTCCTCCAAATTCTCAATTTATGTCCATCTACCTTACTTTTCTGACTTGTGCCAAACTTGCTGTTGATCTAACATTATGAAGCAGAAATTATCACCACGAAGTTGTGAGGAGTCCCTAAACTGGATATGACATGTATTTGCATCACTGCAGTCCCCAAGTTTATCATTTGAGTCTACCCTTGACTTGTTATGGTGGACCTACAGATTTGAGCAATTTAATGAAACTTCACCTTCAATTGATTTTCAAGCATACTTTCATGTTTCTGAAGAAGTTAGTTCATCTTTAAGCTAGTTAGTGTAAATAAAATCTTCAGAATATTTTTTGGAGCTTTGATTAAATTTATTGCAATTAGAGATTAATATGTATACCTCATGCACTCTTTCACCTTTTTATTGTCTTCTAAGTGAAGGAAAACCTCTTCTTTGTAAGAAGTAAGAAATAGTTTATAAATACCAAAAAAGTGTGCTTCTTAATAAACTATATTTTGTGTCAGTTTTGAAACTGCTAGAATATACTAGAGTTAAGACTCCTTCCTGCGCCATGCAGACAGAGGAAGCGGAGGTTTGAATCCCTTTGTCACATGATGGATGTGAGTGATTTTCCTGAGCAAGCACTACTCTTCTTTCTAGAAAAAGAACATAGTTAAGCATATCAACTTTGATACACCTCCTTTAACAATTTCAAATTGGGCACTGCCACTTTAATAACCCACACCTGGTTAAGATTCCTGTTCCATTGAGTTCACACTGCAGTAATGAGCCCTGAACATCAGGCAGAGAACGTAATGAGAACAATGCAATTAATCACCAAATCGTGCTCAATTTCAATAACATGAAAATTTCTCTTACATTTTTGCTCCCTAGAAATAATACTTTATGCAGTGGAAAAGGTAGGCAAGGTTTCAGTGATGAACAAAAAAGTGTCCTCAGATAAAAACAAAAAGCTAATAGTCAGCAGGCTACATGAAGGTGAGTGCATAAATCAAATACCTATACCATCTGTTATGGAAAATTAACAGGAATTAAGTGGCACACATTTCTAAAAATACATTTCTTCACAGCATGTAGAACCACATCTTCTGAATTAAATTTCTGAGGAAGAATATAAAAATTTATTATCAATTAGGAAATCTTATCTTATTAAAACATAGGAAATCCTTTTCTTATTAAAGAAAAAGAAATTCACAGCCAAACTTCTTGCAAGGTGAATCTATTGCTATAATAGAAACAAAACAAGACAACACGAGACAAAACAAAACAAAACAAAACAAAACAAAATGAAACAGAACAAAAAACTGGCCTGGATGTCTAGAGATTCAAGTGCACATGAGTCACTAATTATTTGTGTGATGTAGAATCACTCAATTTTCTAAGTCTGTCTCCTCACCTGCAAAAAATAAAGCACTGGGACAGTAAGTGTAGGAGAATTTAATAGAGTTAGAGTCTTGTGGATTCTAGGTATCTAAAGGATAGTAATTGAGATGGATATTAATTTATCCCATTCACTTTTTTTTTTGCAGAATTCTTAGAGCAAAGGGAAAAAAGATGCATTTGTGAAGATTAAAAAAAAACAACAGGCTATATTTCCTTGCTGTCATTAAACTCTGGCAGACTACTTACATTATACTAGAGACATGTGAAGAAGGCCTAAGTCATACTTTAATATTTGAATAAGACATGGCCAGTTGTCTTGATATTGACACAAAGCCTACATATTTATTATAGCACATATTTCTGAAGAAGACAGTTCATTAAGGACTATCACTTGAAAAAGGGGCAATGAGCCCACCTGCAATATTAGTTTATATGCACATTCCTGGCAATAATAAAAACAAACTGGGCATTTAGTCACCAGCGATGCGTTTTGTTTGTTTGTTTGTTTGTTTGTTTTGTAGAGACACTCCTCTTCAATAATGGCAAAAAAATAAATTTCGAGAATATTTATTAGAGCTTGGATTAATTTGTTGTAATTAGAGACTAGTATATACCTCATGCGCTCTTTTAGCTTATACTTTTTGTTTTCTTGTAACTGAAGGAAAATATCCTCCTTGTAAGAGGTGCTGCTCCCTCCCTAATGAGAGTATAATTTAGCATCTACATGTGCTATAAAGCTGGTACCTTGTTCTTTCCATTCGCTTTGGAAACAATTGAGTATGAAAGGTCACTATCCTTTATAGAGGAGCAAACACATTTTCGAGATAAAAATGACAATGTGTTTTACAAATTTGCAGACCAGGTTAAATGATTGCATTTCTGATTTTAACTTAACAGTGGCACAAACGCTTTTTCAATTTCAACTAAAGTAACCAGGCAAGAAATCCAAATGAGTATATGTAGTGATTGCTACAGAAGATGGCTGCTGACAGATTAAAAATACACCTTAGAGCTTAAGTTTGATGTTGTAAACTAATTTCCGGCTATCTTGAATAGAATGTTTTGATTGAGCTCAAGCAAGCAATATGTGCCAGCATTTTTTGTAAGGGTGGAAAAAAAAACACTAGAATTTGGTTGGGCGCTAGATATGATGTGCTACGTACTTTGCTACGTGGTGATACCACAATTCCTATAAAACGGGGATAATACAATTGTTTAGGTAGACATCATGGATGATTACATACAATAAGCATCACGTCATGCCTGTGAGAAAGATTGCGTTGCCACCATTTCACAAATGAACAAATTGAAGATCGGGGAGGTGAGGTCATTTGCCTAAGGATACACAGCATTGCATAGTCAGCATCGGAATTCAAACCTGGGCCAGTGGTTGAGGTAATCACTTTTCCATCAACCAGAGTATTAGAGGACCCTCAAATGTTTCGAAAATTTATATATTACTTAAGGATTGTTTCAGCATTTTTTAAACCCTATTTGTAGACTTTCTCCTTTATGAATATATTAGGGATTTGAGTAACGAGATACTCTCATATTATTTCTAGGTCTTTCGATGCTTAGTACTTGGAGTGGGTAAGCACTCTATAGATAAGCATCAAACCTTCCTCCAATTGAGTGACAGACTCACGTGCTATAAAGATGTTGGAGTAATGGATCACAGAAGAATTGAATATTAGTTTTGGAGGTGTGATAGGTTAAAATCATGTCTTTGTTCATTATTAATGTGTATCACTTTGTATCAATCTCCAGTACATTTGAAGAAGAAATGAATTGGAAGAAATGGAAGATTTTTCACAGGCATAAAAATGGTGTCACAGGAAGACAGCTCTGGTGATTCAGTTGTGAAACTAAGCATGTCTCCTGGAATAATGATTCTAATCCTATCCACTTTGGTTTTATTTCAAAAGAAATAAATAATAATATATCTTAGCACTAACAAAACATCGATACTGTTCATTTCTTTTTCTCCAGAAATGATTCTAACATTACCGTGATGATATCCAGAACTTTGAAGAAATCCAGAAAATGTCCTTTCTTTTTTTCTTTTTTTTTTTTAAAGAAGTTTACCAGTATTAGCCATGATTTTTTTCATAATGCCTTTGACATGGTCCCATTTCTTTATTTTTGTGCTTGGCCTCATGAGACAAGCCACAGGCAGATTATGATGTAATACAGTGTAGCAAATGTTATTAAAAGTGGTAAAATAAAATGCTGAGTGTGAACCATAGTCATGGGTGCTTTATGTGTTTTCACAGGTGTAAGTCTTTTTCAGGAATTTTCTTAAGATTAGTTAATGTTTTTTTATGAATTCTTAATAAATGTTTCAATATTCATTAAAATAGTAACAAGGGCTATTTTAAAAGTCACTTTTGTCCCTTCCTGTCCCAAGGAGAGCAAGCACTGGGAATATCAGGTAACTGGGTCTCTCAGCCCAGATAATGGGGTCAACCTTATAAATAGATATTAAAGCACTAGAATAATTCTTATAATATCTGGTTTCTGTCCATCATTGCATTTCCAAGAAACTTATAAAGTTTATGGAAATGACCTCATTAACCAATTTACCATCTTTCAGAAGTAGGTACAGGATAAAGTATTTCAACTACTGCTCGAGACTAACTTGTGGGTGTTTTCCTTCTGAACTCCAACTTTGAGCCCTGGCTTATTTAAAGAACACGCTATTGAGTTCCAGGTGGTGAAGAGTAGTTGCCCAGCCTTGGATGAGATGTGAAGTAAATGAATTTACTTTGAAAGTGGTTCATTAGAGCTTATGAAGACTCTTGTGAATCGAAGGGTTTTGGAGAGGCCATTAAACACATTCCTCCATTACTTTGCAACTTTATTCCTGAACTGTCCTAGAAATATAACCAGTCCTTTTTTTTTTTAAGCTTATTTATTTCGAGAGAGAGAGAGAGCATGGGAAGGGCAGAGAGAGAAAGAGAAAATCCCAAGCATTCTCCGCACAACCAGCATGGAGCCCGGTATGAGGCTCGAACCCACAAACCGCGAGATCGTGACCTTAGCTGAAATGGAGTCAGACAGGTAACTGGTTGAGCCACCCAAGCGCCCCAGAAATATAACCAGTCTTTAAAAAAATCTGTTAAGACAAAGTTTACAATATAGATTAGATTGCAAAACCTATGAGAGGAGACAGTGTTAATCTAGTTTACCATTGAATACCATAGTAAGCACTCTGTTAATGTTCATTGAACATGTGAATTAATGAATAAATAAAGACAAGACATATTGACCACTGTGTTCCAAGCACTATTCTATGAAAATTGTGCACATACATTCATTGGATTATCAGGAGCTTATCAATCATTAATAATAATAATGTATGGAAGACAAAAAATTAAATCCATTTTCTTATAATCAAATTGTTAACAATTTTGTTAGGAAATGTTTTCTTCTGCCTCAGCTAAACCCTTTGTGTTCTTTCTATCCTCTTGCTCTTTCAAGAGTGGAAGCTGAAAAATATTGGGGTAAAAATACTTTAAATACTCATGAATATAAGAAAAAAGTTAGGCACTGTGGGACCTTAATATAAACATTATTTCTATAAGAAAACATGAAGAACAGTAAAAGAACAAATAGTACAAAATTTATCTGTTATAATTACTTAAAAATGCCTTGTATGCATTATTATCACAGACAATAATGTAAATTTTAAATTAACTCTCTTTAAACACTTCCATGTATAACAGATGGACAGTTTTGGGGCAGGTTGGGGATATGATAAGATTATTGGGGAAAATAGAATTTATATGAATAATAAAAATTCAAATTCTAAAATTATGAGAATACTTATCATCTAAAAAATTAGGTAGAATAGTTATAAATATCCTCATATTCTACAGCTTATATTATACAAACATCCAAAATCTTTTTTTCTATTTAAATACATTGTTCTCAAAATCACAAAAATATGTTGCATAAAACAGTTCAACCACATATTAGCAGTGTGACATACGTATTTTTCTCTTTAATGTGTAGTGCATTTAGTGGCTTGCAAATTGTTGATTATGGAACTCTTTTTTAAAAGGAGTGCTTCAAAGCATGTTATCCCCTCTGTTCATAACTGCTTGTTGGGGTAGCTAATAAACAGTCCATTTTGAAAGTGTATGTGTCGGGGTGAGCAGCGAACAATTTTTAACTGGACAAATAGCGAATGTTCTTTTGGAAATCACTGTTTTTTTATAACCTACTCTTTGTTCCCACTCATCCACTATTGACAACATCGTGGGACAACCTGATTCTATCCCCTGACCCTCCCCCCCCCATCTTTCTTTCACTTCTATCTGTTAGGGATAATTTAACGGTGACCTGAATTACAAGTGGCAGCATACTTCCCATGTTTCCTCTCACTGTGGATAGGTTTAAAGAGTGATTTGGGTAATTATTCAGATTGTCATAGTCTTTTTGAGTTCAGTCATCTGCCTTTTAGTGTGGAACTGGTCTGACCAAAGTCATGGTTTTCTTAGAGGAAGAATGGTCTTAGCTCTGGAAAGAACTCTGATTGCCATGGTAATGGATGTAGGTAGGAATCCTAAAGTTCTAATCCTTTAATTTTAAAGTTGAACAGAACATACACATACAAGTGGCAAACAAACCAACACTTACAGACTTATATGGTGTTTATCATTAGAAAGTGAAAACTGATACATTTATCAAAAAAAAAAAAAAAAAAAAGACTGTGCACTTGTCCCTGAATTGGTTGTCAATGTAGCATAATGTAAACCTTGTTTACACTGTTGTCATCTGCACTTATTTTCCAAAGACCTTCATCGTTAGTTGGATTGTCTTTTTTCATCTTGCAGCACAGGAACAAGATTTTGCAAAACATTGCAATGAGATCTTTAAAAAGACAAAGACGTGGGGCGCCTGGGTGGCGCAGTCGGTTAAGCGTCCGACTTCAGCCAGGTCACGATCTCACGGTCCGGGAGTTCGAGCCCCACGTCAGGCTCTGGGCTGATGGCTCAGAGCCTGTAGCCTGTTTCCGATTCTGTGTCTCCCTCTCTCTCTGCCCCTCCCCCGTTCATGCTCTGTCTCTCTCTGTCCCAAAAATAAATAAAAAACGTTGAAAAAAAATTTTTAAAAAGACAAAGACGTCTGATATCAAGGGTTCCAAACAAATTGAGTAACAAAGCTCATGTCACAATGTAGGTGCCTTCCCTTTCTAATAAAACCGAAGACACTCAATACACTGTCTCCCCATCCCCTCAGATGTGCCGTTTGAAAATTAAGAGGATAGAAAGAGTAACTGTCTTAGCCTTTTCTTGTTTGTAGTAAGTCATCTACTATAAGACAGGGTTGTCATCACCATCCAGGGCAAAATGGGTGCTGTAGCTCTCAAGTATAATGCTCCTTTGGAAATACTACTTTGAGAATAAGTTCTACGTTTGTAGCTGCACTCTGTCCATTCAGGAGTGTTGATAAAACAGTTTAATATTTAGTCACTGTGGTGGCATTAATTTTAAAACAGACATGCCTCAAAGCATATCAATCTCTCTCTCCTGTGAGTTTGAAAATTTGTTGTTACTATGTTACAAAGGGAGGGACGCTCTTGAGAATATGTGGTATCCATCTATCAGAAGCCTTGTGAATATTTGCAATACTGTCTGATTCTATTTCAAGAAGTTGGTGTTTTAGGCCTAATGTATTGAGGTCATGCTGAGCAATTTACAAAATGTGTACCCTCCCTGCTGTAAAAGTTCAATATCTGTTCAAAACTTTCATTTCTATTCAGTGTTGAAGTAGACACATTTTATATGAAGTTTTAAAATAATCTAAATGCTCTTTCTTTCCATTACACTATGGAAAAACCATCTATCATCTATAATTCAGTTGATAAAATAATCATTGAGATATTCATGAAATATATATATTAACATGCTGAATTTCTAAACGTATAGATTAGGTTTTCACCTGAGATCATGTTTTGCAGTGGTGATCTATGCTATTGTTGATGTAGTGATTGTTTTCTGGAGTGTTATTACTAGCTCTTTCCAAGAGAGAGCAGTAGTGAATTGCATTATTTGTGCTGGCTATATAGTTTTGCTCAAAAGTACTGATTTTCATTTTCAACTTTATAACCTTTCAACCTATTGACCATGAGAAACGCTCTGACACAACGTGACACATATAAATGTTTAAAGTCCAAAGGGTAATTATCTATATTCATAGTTAAAACTGTGCCTTGATTTCACAATAGAAACCATATGTTCACTCAAAACACTTTCAATAGGTTAAATAACACCCAGATTAACCCTGAGTTAGTTTACTGGTTAAAATAATAGCAGCATCCTCTTCTAATTCAGTAGTTCATTTATCATCTCTGATCAAGGCACTGGACATGAACTTTCAAGATTTAAAAGCTTAAATTTAAATAGAAAAAAAAAGCAAGAAAAAAAAAAGCCTACAGATGTTTAAATATCCTCCTTCTTGACCTTATCATCGTCCTATCTGTTCAGGTACTTAATACCAGCTTTCAAAGTTGTTATTGAAAAGTACATTCAAGTTTGTCTTACATTTAATAAAACCATTCTGTCTTCAAGTCATGAAGGCAAAGACCAGTTGATTTTTCCTTAGCACCTTAACCATATGGGGAACAATTGGGATCAATTATTGAATTAAGTGTAAATTGCCCTAGGCCTGGATCAAACCAGCAAGGTGGCCCAGTGTGAGTGAGAAAGGTGGAACACTGTCAAGGCCAGGCCAAAGCATCCTGCTTTTTTTCCAGTCAGCCAGACTTTTGTGAGACTGAATTATATGAGTTAAAGCTTCCCATTGCTTGCAAATAAGCCAGCTCAAATATATACATATACATATATACATGTGTATATATATACATGTATATATGTATATGTATATATGTATATATATATATACATATATATATATACACACTAACACATATATACACATATAGATATATATGGATATATATACATATATATACACATATATACATACATTATATATATATGCATATATATATAATCATCCTTGAAATACTTGATGATCCTGAATCTTTGAAATCACTGCAGCAGAAAATTACAAGCAGAAAGCAAAATTGTATATTATGGAAGTAATGGCAAACCAAGGGAAAAAGACACTGCAGGGGAAAACAAAAAACAAAAAACAAAAAAAACAAAACAAAGCAAAAGGACAAACAGGGAAATGACTTCTCAGCATGTGCCAGGTCTGCACATGTAATGCTGGTTCCAAGCCATCCCTTGTCCTGCTTTGTAATGTCACAATTCCTTGTCAAGCTGCAGAGATCACCTCCAGTGAACAGATGATCTATAGGGGGTTTCATCAGAAAGAGCCTTTCTGTCTTGAAGAAGTGAAGTGTTTTCCTGAATATCCTATTCAAGCCCCATTGGAAACAGCATAAAAGCATAGCACAGGAAGAACTAGGAGGCCTCTAGAGGCTTGGTTGATATACTTTTTCTGATCACAAAATTATTATTTTTATGACTCTTTCTAAAATTACTTGGAATCGCCATCCCTCTTCACAAAAACAATACAAAGGCTGTGGGGATTGGGGAACAGAGTATCCCCTTCGGACTCCAATGAGTTCAATCTTCATAGGCAAAACCGTGAAGCCCGGGGCGGGGAGCTTTGACGGAGCACTCCTTCCTCGAAATAGAAAAAGGATATCCTTTGGCACATAAAAAACAGAAGCTGGGTAGAAAGCCAGCCTTTCTTTGCCTTGAAACAAATCCCATTCTAAAATGTTGCGGTTTTGTATCCATCACCAGCGAATATACTCTAAACAAGTGAGCAGAACCATTCACCCTTAAAAAAGCTGGCTCTTGCCCAATTTTGGCTCTCTATGTGAGTTTTCATATGTTCTCCTTATGCACCTTTACCATCTTTTATGCATCACTTACCATAAAGGTAGGACTTACTAATAAATCTGTTCTGCGAAACGCTGAAAAGAAATCCTAAGAGGTCTTTTGTATTTAATATCTCAACGATTCTGCAGCCTTCTTTTTGTCCTAGTGTAGATTACGTGGCTAAGGCTTGCTTGAGCCCTAGTGTTATTTATCAACAAGACTCTGAGTGCGTGAATATAAGGAGAATTTCTTAGCATTTGCATTGGAGGAATATGCGAGGCTCTTGTCTCAGTTCCAGTTATTGAAAGTTAACACCAAGGCAGCACCAGCTTCTAAAGCTACTTATACTCTCAGGAAGTTCCCAGCAGCGGCTGCTAAAGCCCGCGGATCCAGAGGTGGTAAAAAAACGTTTATGTTGCATTATCGGCTCAAAGTGACAAAAGGCAGGTAGCAGTGCCAGGGTGAGTGTTTCATTAAATTTTCCAGCCAGTGTGTTAGCACTTGGAAAAAAAAAATGAAAGAAAAGAAACGATACATGGTTAATGTGAATACGAGAAAGCTTCTGCTCTGCAGATCGAATAGATCCCAAATGTAAGCAGGGCCCCGGTGGTGGGAAGAAAGGTTGGAAAGTCTGTGTCAGAGAAATTGTGTCTATTCGGATGTAAGTTAAAAGGAATTGAAAGTAAATGGAATGTGGCCCAGAGTTGTTTTCTGGGGTTTACTGCTTAGTTTGCTTTGTGGAATAAAAAATAATTAGAACAATGAAGAAAATGAAAACTTAAATGATAGTGTACCAAAAAGAAAAAAAAATGTTCGAGTATTTATTATACTTGAGCAGGTTTGGTGTTCATCAGGGGCCCCTTGGTCAAGAATTCAGCTAAGCAACAGTTCAACTAAGCACTCAGACCCAATGCAGACCCCATTGTCGAAAGGGTCCTAGTCACTTAGTCTGCTCTTTCTGGGCAATCAGAGGCTCCATTATGAGGTTTCTGTAATGTCCTTTCTGTCCTGTTCTTATAATCCAGGGGCCAATAGCTCTGGACGTAACACAACCTCTAAAGAGGCTTTTAAAGAGAACAGTACATTTGAATGCCTATATTATTTAAACATAAGTATATGTAATCATTTCAAAATATTCGCTGTGGAGCTCTGATGTTGACTTTTATTTTCTCCTCACGGAGCATCTTGTGGCCACGGCTAATCAGTGTAGCTGAAGCCTCTGATGGCCTCCTCTTGAGTTGCTCTGCTGATTGTTTTCTCGGCTTTCCCCTGACCTCATTCCTATGTACCATTTGGTTTGAGCTTCTTGGTCTTTGCAATGCAAATGCTCAAAGTGAACTTCAAATTCAGTCGTTAAGGAAGTCTTGCTCCTTTCCAAAATGCTCAAAAAGAAGCTGGCTGCCTGCCTTCACTTGTTAACAGAGAAGCCGATTTTTGTCTCTAAGTTGGTCCTGCAACTCTCTCCAGCCTGCTCTGTGTCTGTGTTCTTTCTCCTACACAGAGTTGAAAGAAAGAAGTGAGCTGATCTCCAGGGTGGAAGAAGGGCTTCCCTGTTGGAGACAACTCAAAACAGATCTCCCCTTGAGGGGCGCCATGTCATTTCCTATGTACCATTAACATGCTTCTGAAGAAAGAGCATGATGTTACTGCTTAACCACCTCATACCCCAAATCTCCTGGGACACAAAGTCACTGTCTGGGGCACAGAGAGGAGGGAAAAGTGATCAAGTAAAAAGAAACTCAGAAACTACTTCCTTTTTTTTGTTGTTTGTTTAGTTAATTTGCTCAATATTTACTGAGCAACGAGTTTACATATGTAATATGATAAGCACATCAGGGAATTAAAGATGAAGTAGATATAAAACCTGTCTTTAGGCTTTAAACAAAGGGGAAAAAAAACAAAATAGAGAAAAGAATCAGATGTATTAATAACTTTGGCACTAAACAGAAAGACTCAGACAGGGTCACTGGTGAGGGAAGCCATTGGTGTCAGTGAGGAGGGCAGAGAGGACATAAGAGAAGGCTTCCTGGAAGAGGTAGTATTTGATTTGGTCTCTAAAGGTAAGAACTCGAGTGTGCAGAGGGAGGAGTATGAGGTTCAAAGGAATTTGAGTTTTAGTGCTAAAACGGTCCTGCATATACAATAAGGTGTGGTTCTGTTTGTTCTGTGTATTTCATATGAAAAAGGAGAAAGTTTGGGAGAGATTGCATAAGGGAAAGGAGCTTAAACTTTATTTTCGAGGGCAGTCTTTCTACACTTGTCAGCCTCTCCTGGAACACTTCTGGAACAATCATATTTAGACCCCTACACTGCATCTTAATTACTAAACCAGTACCTCCGAGTTGGTATTCTGGATTCTCAGTTTTTGACATAGAAAAGTTATTATTATGTCTTCCAAGGATTGAGAACCACTGATCTAGGGAATATGGTACCACTGAACACTTGCTTTCATTCAACACTGAATATCTACCATATGCCAACTATGTACTGGGGATGCAGTGTGGAACAAGGCAAAAACCCTCTCATGAAAGAATAAAGACCTTTTGGCTGCTAGCAATGATAAACCCTAAGGAATTATTGCAGTTCACTCGAACTAGTTGTAATAATCTGTTCAGGTTTGCATGTTTCATTTATTGTGCTTATACTAGAGACTATTATGAAAAAACTTATGACCTTGGTTAAGCAGGATATTACAAGTTGCAGAGAATAAATGCTATAGAACTTCAAAGAAGGGAGAACTTAGTGACATTAGGGTAGTAGACAAAGAATTTACATTGAGCCTTTAAATGTGGGTAGGATTTGTCCAGTCACAGAGACACTGAGGCATTGCAGGTAGGGTTAATGATGTGAGTGATGGTAGGAAGCACGATGAGATGACCAAGAGAAGCGTTCACTTTGGTGACTTCTGAACGTTAGGCTGAGGTCGGATAAATATTGGGGGTGGGGGTGTATTGACTACAACGCAAAATGATCAGAAAAAGTGTCAGAAAAGCTAAAAGCGTGGGATATTTCTCAGCAGCAGCATGCTGAAAGAGGCATGCATATGCTGTCTGTGTAAAGACAGAATGGACAGTGCACTGAGGGAAAGGCTGGCATGATGATGTTGGAGGAGAATGGAGAGTGAGTTCAGGCAGTGAAGAGGCTCTAGAAGTCACTTTTATCAGGAAACTAGAAGCAGAGTAACTCCATTTTAACACTTTACCGCTCAGAGTTCTAGCAAGAAGGATAATATTGTTCCTGTTCTTTCTCAGTGGAAGCACACATAATCATTTGTTGAGCCTCTTTCTTTCTTAGCATTAAACTCATGGAGGGATTTATCATGTGAATTGTCATTAAAGTGACAATATAATACATATATAATATATAATATAATGTCTATATCGTATGTAGATATATATTAAGTAAGCAATATGATAGACAATATTATCAGCAATTATTTTGCCAAAGGTCAGTAATTATTTTTCATGTGGTTATTCTTTATGTTAACTTTGGATAAAAATTAGGATAAAATGTGAAATCACAGCAGAAGAAAGGCATCATTAAAGGATTTCAAGCTAAGAGAGTTCAGAGGTGTTGGCCTCTAGTAACCTTTGCTTTGCAGAACCTCAGACTGAATTCCATGCTCAGTAATTAAATTTTAGATATTTGTATTATTGTTTGCAGAAAGATCCATCCTTATGAGAAATTTAAACATCAGAAAGCAACACCAGGCTTCCCTTGTGCCCTTTAGATGTCTTATGTGCACCCTCATGAAAAGGAGGGTCAATCTACAAATCCGCTGTGCTTTCCTTAAGAAAGAGCTTGGGGCGCCTGTGTGGCTCAGTCGGTTAAGTGTTTGACACTTGATTTCAGTTCAGGCCATGATCTCACAGTTAGTGAGTTCAAAGCTCTCGTGTTGGGCTCTGTGCTGACAGTGTGGAGCCTGCTTGAGATTCTCTCTCTCCCTCACTCTCTGCCCCTCCCCTGCTTGTGCACATGTGTGTTCTGTCTCAAAAATAAATAAATAAACATTAAAAAAAAAGAAAGAGGTTTTAACATACTAACTTGGATGACGATTTAATTACCACAGAGTTCTGTGCATAAAATAATTTATTTGTACCGAAAACATTTTGAAACTGTACATGTCTTCTCCATAAAAGGAATCCAGTGTTAGATCAAAATTGCTCCTAATTTTAAGTGGTGTTACAAGCTGATTGGCCCATCAGGAGGAGTTGGCTATGAAGCATTCTCTTAAATAATGGGATGAGTTGACTTGCAGGATAGAGTTATTTACTTGTGTCCATTTTAACACCTGAGAACTGTTGCCAAAGATAACAATTTAGATTCAGCAGAGTAGATGTTAAGCAGTTCTGTCTGACAGTAATTAGCCAAAATATTTTATTGCTTCCTGAGGTTGTTCTTAGCTCATGATATAAAACCATGTCATCACTATAGAAGAGGATACTTTTCTTCCTTCTTGTTATCACAGGTGGGCTTGTATCCAGCTCAGCTAAAAACAGAATCAAGCTATTTAAATGCAAGTTAAAGAGAAGAGGGGCTTCTAGAATTAGAATTTAATTAGTCCAGAGACCCTTTCTTACCATCCTTCTTCTGACATAATATTATTATATGTGGATATTATAATAATATAATATTATAATTATATAAATAAACATGGATACTCAAGGTTCTATGCTGAGATCAGTAGTTCCTTAAGATACTTCCTTCTTGCTTCCTGCACAAGAAGCTGATAGTCGGAAGATGACAACATTGCAGATATTGATATCATTCCAAGAATCCGTGATTATAATCTAAGAACAATTATCCATGATTTTGACAAGCATGTATGGAGTCAAATGCTATTGAGAGACCATTGAAAGCTCTGAAGGGTGGGTTCTTGCATTGTTAGCCTATTGAGATAAAAGAGTATAGAATGTATCAGTAGCGTGAAATTTTTTCTTATGATGTGGTGATGGTGAGAGACATGGCCCTGTTGAGGTAGCATTTTAAGAAGATATTTGGAAAATTAATGAGTCTGTATTTGAGGATAGACCAATATTCCCACACATTCAACCCCATGTTGAATGTGAGGTAAGCTACACTTTGAGTTTTTCCTGAGGGAAGTAGACCTGGAGAATTAGAGTAAATAGTGTGGGATGGATTAGGGGTGCCTTAGTGGCTCAGTTGGTTGAGCATTTGACTTTGGCTCAGGTCAGGATCTTGTAGTTCACGGGTTCGAGCCCCACGTCGGGCTCTGTGCTGACAGCTCAGAGCCTGGAGCCTGCTTCAGATTCTGTGTTTCCCTGTCTCTCTCTGCCCACCCCCCACTGTGCTCTGTCTCTCTCTCTCTCAAAAATAAATGAACATAAAAAAATTGTGTGGGATGGATTGGAACTATCTGTTCAAAAATATTTCTAATGCATTTGGCCATTTTATACTCTTCTCATGATGGTTATTTAGCTTAAACAGACTGACCAAATCGTTTATAGCAGGTAAAGTTTCTATGCCCAAGAAAAAAATACATCTGAATTCTATAAGAGAATGGTAAACATTGGATAGGAAAAAAGAACAATTTTCTTACCTGGTTTTCATAATAATTGAGATTTTCTAATTTCTGTCATAGAATCATGTCATTAATGGCCATGTCCAGATATACAATTGTTGTTAGCCCTGAGAGTCTTAAAATATTCCGCAATATATCAACACATTTTTAAAAAGTTTATTTATTTATTTTGAAAGAGAGAGAGCACAAGTGAGGGAGGGGCAGAGAGAGAAGGAGAGAGAGAATCCCAAGCAGGCTCTGTGAGTGCTGAGCCCAATGCGTGGGGCTTGATCTCATGAACCATGACACCATGACCCAAACTGAAAATCAAGAGTCAGATGCTTAACTGACTGAGCCACCCAGGAGTACCTGACACTTTTAAAAAGTAATTTTATTAGGCAGTGTGAATTTAAGGAACATCTATGTGACTTCCTCTGCATTGTTATTGAAGTTTTATTTTATTGCCTTTACAATATCTTTTAACTTCTGGGCAAAAATTTTTGGACTGAAGGGTAGGCTGGTCAATCAACCCAGTGTTCACAGGTATAGGACTATTGTCTCTCTTTGTTGCTGTGTGGTGAATAGAGAAAAACTCTCCAGCCAAAGGATAGTGATTTTTTTTTAACCTTGTATTGTTATTTGTGGTATCCTAAAGCCCCTTACTTCATTTTTGTTCTCAAATGGAGATATCAATATTAAGGGGCTTAAAGAACTTAATGTGGAAATGGTCACTTTTTATACTGCCTAAATTGGAGATAAGAAGGCAGTGATTATTAGTCATTAAAACAGGTTCCTTAATAAGACAGCTATAGAAATGCTTATTCCTTAGTCCCTAGTGTTCCAGTTGCTAAATGACTGCCGTTTAATACAACAAATTTGTAATTGTAAGTGGATTTAACTACTTTTTCTTCTTTGATTAACTCTTTAGAGCTGCCGAATAATCCATACTGAAATTCTCTTTCAACTGTAAGTTTTGTTGGGTAGAATTGTTACCAATCCTAGTATTTGGGTGAAACATAATTGTCAATGAAAGATATACAATTTATCAATCTATTAAGTTATAATTAATCATTATGGGATTCTAATTGGTCTTACCTAGAAGGAAATAGGCATGATATTGGCCATATCAAGATTTAGATCATCCAAATAGCCGATAAACCTATCATGAGATGTTCAACAAATGCAAATCACACAATACCATTTCCACATCTATATCCAAGAGTCAACAATTAAAATACCCACTAACACTCAGTAGTGAGGTTGTGGAGAAATGTGAACGTGAGATAAGTTTAGTGGGGGTCAGTTAATTTGCATTAACTTAGTCCCCATTTTCCAAATGTTTGCAGAAAATTTAATTTTAGTGCTAGGGAGTTATGTCTTCAAATTGCGTAAGAGGTTCAAAGTGGGGTTTGGGATGTCTTTCGTTCTTTGGATCTTGGCATTATTTGTTTTCTTGACAGTCTGCTGTGTTCACCTAATGCTCCAGTTATCTGTCATATGAATAGGCTTTTTCAGGGAGTCACTCGGTGAGGTGTAAGCTCTGAGAACAGGTGCTGGTCTGTGGCCGGCCAAAGCAGGGTTAAAGTAATAAAGAGCCAACTGAAGGCCTATGACATCAGTAAAATGCTTGTTGAGGGATATGCAAGTATGAAAAGTTTCCTTCAAGAGACATTTTGGTGAAAAGTTATATGGTCTTTCATATTTCTGGCACTGTGCCAAGTAGTAAGTTATTGTCTCTCAGCCTCAAATCCCCTTTTCCATATTTTGCTCTGTGATGTTGCAATTCTGAAAAGCATACTTCTTCTTTGCCAGCAGACTTTCTGTTAGACTCTGCCAAGAAGGGATGTTGAGAGGAGACAGCAAGACTCCCAGAGGAACACGCTCCTTTCTGCCCTACTGCCCTGGCCTGTTTCTGTTTCCTGTTCTTGTTAGAGTCACCCTAGCAACGCCTCTTCACCTGAGGTACAGCAGTTGATTGCAATTTGCAATTTTTTCCAACATGTGGAGAAGCAGTCCTGCCACCCCTCAGCACCCCCAGCAGTAGTCGCTATTGCCCCCTTCTCAGAGGTGTAGGTCCTAGCCCGGGGTCCCCCAAGTCCAAGCTCAGAGATCTCAGTGCTGGCTGAGAAGCAGTCCCCCTCAGTGCTGTGGGGCCCCCGGTCCTACATTCTGTATTTCAATCATTCCAATCCCTTTGTTTGTTCCCTCAGTCTTAGAAATGAGATCTACTTCCTGAAATTGCCACCTCAGGGATACCTTGTTTTCTTTTCTGCATTTTCATTTTTAATACTTAATTAACAATTCTTTGTATTGAATTATCTCTATTAAAATAAGCAGTATTGTTTTCATTCTGTGTCTGGAACCTAAGAGTGAAACAAATTAATCAAAATGACTTTCCTTCTAAGGGTGTTTCCTGCTTCTCATTTAAGAGTAAACAATCGAGAAGTTAATAAAAAAAAGAAATAGTGGAAATAAAGAAAAACAAATAATATTGTAAATTAATTTTGTTTTCATTTTTTTAATGTTTTTCTTTTATTTTACTTTTTGAGAGAGACACACAGAACACGAGTGGGGGGTGGGGAGCAGAGAGAAAGGGAGACACAGAGTCTAAAGCAGGCTCCAGGCTCTGAGCTGTCAGCACAGAGCCTGAGGCAGAACTTGGACTCACCAACTCCAAGACCATGACCTGAGCCGAAGTTGGACGCTTAACCGACTGGGCCACCCAGGTGCTCTATAAACTAATTTTGTGTTTAGAAAACCATATACACACAGGAGACAGACAGACACACAACAGGTAGATTTTGATATAGGTGTAGATGCATATTTATATAAAGACGGTGTTATAAATTGAATTGTGTTCTTCCCCAATTCAAAGATTACTTCAATACCTCATAATGTGATTTTATTTGGAAATAAAGTCCTTGTAAATGTAACTAGTTACCGTGAAGTCATCCGGGATGTGGTGGGGCCCTAAACCACTACGACTAGTGTCCTTATAAAAAGGAAAAATTTGGAAGAAGCATGAACCTAGGAAGAAGGGTATGTGAACGTGAAGGCAGAGACAGAGGTGATGTATCTTTCATCAAAGAACCCCAGAGATTGCCAGAACACCACCAGAAGTCAGGAGAGGGCATGGAAAAGATTCTCCCTCACAGCCAGCAGAAGGAACCAGCCTGCCTACACTTGATCTCAGATGTCCAGCCTCTAGAACTATGAAACATTATTTATTGTTTAAGCTACCTGGTTTGTGTTACTTGTTATGGCAGCCCCAGCAAACTAAAATAGATAAGTTATATAAGTTACGTAAAACACACACACACACACACACACACACACACACACACACACACAGATGCACGCACACACACACCTCTATGGAAAATAGCATGTTTTGAAATAGGGAGCGGCAAGGTGGCACAACCATAGTGATTTGGCACGGGTTCTTAGCTGTGTATATTGATATGATAGAATTGAAAACTGATTTCTATTCTACTAGTTTTCTCCAATTAAGCACTTACATTGTTGTGATATATAAAAGGCAGAATCAGGTAGGATCCCAGGCAAATAAATCCCTGAGAAAACAATTTCTATTGAAATGACTGTGCTCCTGAACCCAGACCTGGTGTTTTTTCATCTGTGCAAAACTGACTGTACAGGCATCACTGTGGTCCGTGCACTAAATCTCTCACAGGTGCCCTTTGCTCGAGATCCTCAGTGCTGAAAACCCCAAAAGCTCCAGTAGTCTAATTAGGTCAAAACCAAATTCATCCTCTTTGACCCTAGCTCCACCTGTGCTTTTCCACTATACTTGCCTGTATCATAGTATGGTTTCCCCTAAAACTGTTTCAAATCTGCCCTAATATTTTATTAAGTTTATTTATTTATTTTGAGAGTGAGCAGGGGAGGGGCAGAGTGAGAGGGAGACAGAGAATCCCAAGCAGGCTGTGCACACCCAGACATGGGGCTTGAACTCATGAAACTGTGAGATCATGACCTGAGCTGAAACCAGGAGTCAGACACTCAGCCAACTGAGCCACTCAGGCACCCAAAATCTGCCCTAATCATATCCTTTTTTGCAAATTCCATCCTTAAACACTTTACCTTGCAAACTCCCACTACTTCCTCCACTGTCCCTTTCCAAGATTGATGGATTGGCTGATTGGTTGATTATTTAATTTGACTGTCTTGGGTATCCTTTCTGGAAAGACAGGTTTTTTTTTTCCTTTTTAAAAAATTTTTTAAATGTTTTTTTATTTATTTTTGAGACAGAGAGAGACAGAGCATGAGCAGGGGAGGGGCAGAGAGAGAGGGAGACACAGGATCCAAAGCAGGCTCCAGGCTCTGAGCTCAGGCTGTCAGCACAGAGCTCAACATGGGGCTTGAACTCACAAACCAAGAGATCATGACCTGAGCCAAATTTGGACGCTTAACCAACTGAGCCACCCAGGCGCCCCAAGACAGTTTTCCTTCTGAGTTCTTACCTCTACTGGCAATTCCACGTTCTCTTTTCTGACCCCCAAGCATCTCACTGTTCTGGTTCTCTTATAGTCAGTGTCTTCCTCTCTCCTGCCAATAATGTGCTGCTTCTAATCATAGACTGTCTTTCCTTTGCCAGGTTCCTGATTCAGGTGAGTTACTGGGGCTGCATAAGTTATGGAACTAGCCATAGAATAATGGGCAAAGATAGTTTCAATCCATTAAGGGAATTAGAGATAATTTACTCTCATGCCTTCAGTTCATAGATGGGTTTTTATTTAAGTCATCTTTTGAAAAATCTCGAAAGCACCTCTGAGGCACACCTACAAATTAATTTGTATAGATTTATGAAAGGAGTAGAAATAATCCAAGAAGAGTTACCGAGGAAATCAATGTTTTGAATTTTGGACAAGATATTACTTATTGTTCAAAACATGTTATTAAGCAAATATTTATTGGCTGGAATACATAAGGCATTATACTATGTGTATTACATGTATTCACTTATGTAACTCACTGTGATTCTGTGATATATTATTATCATTCCCATTCTCATTCTAAACATAAAGACACTGATGCATAGCTTAAGTAACTTGTCTGCGGTCATACGGCCTACAAATATATCAATAAGGACTTGAACTCCACTCTACCCAACTTCGAAGTTTAAACTCTTAACATTACCATCAACACTACACTAGCACTAAATTCAGTCCATTTCCCCTAACAATATGATTAGATCACAAGTGAACGTGTATGTGTGTGTGCCTCTGTGCGTCCTATGCAGCCATTGAGGGGAAGGGAATGAGGTCGGCAATTTGTGATGAGGCATAAAAATTAAGGGTTTATATACATATATTTTCCAATAAGGAGAATGAATTTATACTGTCTGTGCTTAAATGTATCTCAGAGATATTTCTTCTTTACCTGACTTGACAGAGTTTGGAATTCAGTCTTTGGCCATGGAAAACTGTCCCATTCCAGATGGGAATGACACCACCAAGACCTCATTAGCACATTCCCAACTGAGTTCACTATCTAAAAAAAAATGTGAGAAATATTCCTAATAAGTAAACATAGTTTGATGTAAGTTAAAACAATGAAACATTCAGAGAATATAAAAGCATTTATTGGTATTATTACATCTTCATCCATCAAGAGGGAGATTTTTTGGAGCACAGAGAACCAGACAAAAGAAGGGAACATTGATTTCCTGCTGGTTTTCACAGGCTTACCACCATAAACATGGTGAGTATCATCAGTATAACTATATGAACTTTTATGTAAGTAGGAACAGGGTTATTTTAAATTTTCCAGGCTTTTCCTCTTCATTTTGAGTATTGTTAGAATTCCAGAAAATTTGGGCATGCCTTGGTGGCTCAGTTGTTTAGTCATCTGACTCTTGATTTCGGCTCAGGTCATGATCTCACGGTTGTGGGATCAAACCCCATGTTGGGCTCTGTGCTGAGTGTGGATCTTGCTTGGGATTCTCTCTCCCTCTCTCTGTTCCCCTCCCCATCTCATGCTTGCTGGCTGACTCTCTCTCTCAAAATAAATAAATAAACATTAAGGAAAAAAAAAAGAGTGCCAGAAAATTTCAAAATCAGTGTTATCTACTTCAGAAAGGGTAATAAACACATAGCCCTATAATTTTGTTTGTTGTTCACATTCTGTTAAGAAATCTGAAAAGCCTAGCTGTCCCAGAATTGCCTTGTGCCTGTAGCGGAGAAAAAAGCCATTGGACATCAGGTTTACACAAGAAGTACATTTTCCTTGGGAATTTGCTACTGAATAGTTAAGTGGCTTTGGCAAGTTTGACAGTAATGTCTGTAAATCCATAGTTTCCTCATCCACAACATAAAGTGGTGGGGACATTGGTTAGTTTTATGACTCTGTCCAGGCCTAATGTTATACAATAAATACCACAAAATGGCAGCAGAATTGATACCTCCACTCATATTAGACTCGCACTAAGTCCCTGGGTTTTCTGGATTTTGTTTGTGGTGAGCAGAGAAGAGGAAGGTAGCTATGAGACTTGGATCACATTTTGGATGAAGGACAGATTGGATTTCAAAATTTCTATCTTCTCATTCTCTATTCTTTCCAAGGAGAATGGCTGGACGTAAGTGCAATAACCGAGAAAGGAAAATTCTGGTAGCAGACACACCGAAAAACCTGTTCAAATATTGAATGTGTCCAAAATGGCATTTCCCAATGTAAAAGGAAGGCTAGAAGATGGTATTATCGAACACTTCTGGGCTGAAAAAAAAGCCTGATTGACAATGTGATCCCTTCCTGGTTTAAATCCACAACCAAATCTTTAAGTGTCATTGGAAAGGTGATAGAATGGTGCTTGCTTAACCCTATCTGAACCACATCTTTATTCAGAATTTCAATGACTCTTGTTTGTAGCTTCATACTACCATGAAATGAGTTGTATTTTTTTTTAGAAATACAGAAGTAAATAAAGACAACTATTCACAAATCATGACAATAATGTATGTATCTGTTAGAAGTCAACCAGAAAAAAAAGTACTAACAGACACACACATCAGTTGCTCTATTTATATATAAATGTATATATACATTATTGTGCATGTATGTGTGTGTGTGTGCGTGCGCACGCATGTGCATTTTACCTTATATAATTGTGAGAATTGGCTAAGCAGTCTCTGTAAGACTGTTGTCCTTGCATCTGATGCTCCTGAAGCTTAAAGTCTACCGGGAAGACAGTGGGAAAGGGAAGATTAGTTTAAACTGGGAGCAAGCAAGAACAAGCCTGAGCCCACAAGTATGAACTGGCTTGGGATGGATCAAAACTCACAGTAGTCTTGTTAACAAATGAAATAAGTCAGTCAGAGAAAGACAAATGCCATATAATTTCACTCATATTTGGAATGTGAGAAACAAAACAAATGAACAAAGAGAAAAAAAGAGAGGAACCGAAAAACAGACTCCTAACTATAGAGAACAAACTGGTGGTTGCCAGAGGGGAGGTGAGTGGGGGGATGGGTGAAATAGGTAAAGACGATCAGGACTACACTTACCTTGATGAACACTGAGAAATGTACAAAATTGCTGAATTATTATATTGTACACCTGAAACTAATATAATACTATATGTTAATTACACTGCAATAAAACAAAAACCCGCCTCGTGTCAGTCTTGTTACCTCTGATCTTGAGTGTATGGGTGTTCTGCAGGAGCTAGGACCCTTCATTAAAGAGCTAAAAATATGCACCTGTCCCAGAAAACAGAAAAACTGTAGGAAGATCTAGGTAAAAGTGAACAGTTGGAGACCTAGTCCCTGCCTCATGCTGAGGTGAGTCACATTATCAGTACAAATGTGCATGTGCCCTAAAATGGCTGTTGCCACCACATCTCCTACCAGAATCCCTTTGGTGGCCTACCTTACTCAGAAACAGGAAAGGGATTTTTAGAAAATGAAGTTTAGCCTAGCCACATTGATATACTACAAAGGCATTACAATGCACTACTAAGATACTTTATTGACAATAGCAATACACTGCTAAAATAGGAATTATACTTTGTTGAGCACCTATTGTGTAATCATTTCCAGTCTATCTAAAATAATATGTTTTCCAATTTTCTCTAGCGTGGAGCTGTTGTTAGCAAGCTCTGGTTTTCACTTATGAATGCCTTTGTTTCTCCAACACTCTTTAAAAGCAGTATCACTGGGCATAATATTCTAGCATGACATTTAATTGATATTAGCCAATATCCAACACTGTCTTTCTTCTGACGTTCGATCTATTATTAGTCTAATTGCTGCTCTATCTTTTCTTTGTTTCTTTTAAAGATCTTCTCTTTGTGTTATATAGTGTCATCATATTGTAAATTGAAGAGGAATCGTATTTATTTATTGGACTTGATTTTTTGTTCTTTTTTTTGTGTGTCTTTCTGATCTGAGGATTGCTTTATTTCAACAATTCTGGTAAGCATTATAGCCTTTCTCTTTTTAAATAGCACTTCTTTTCCCATTTTCTCTATTTTATTTTCTTCAAATTACCTTTAGACATGTATCTCACTTTCTTCTATGTTTCAGCCTTTCTCTCATAATAACATTTCCTTCTTAGGGCTGTGTTCTTGCTAATTTATTCAAATGTATTTTCTAGTGCACTGTCTCTTCATCTCAGCTTTGCTGTTTAATCCATCCACTGAATTTTTCATTTCAACTCTGATAACTGCTCGTGTCTTGAAACTCCATTTAGTTCTTTTAAAATCTCTTTACAACAGTCTGTTTTCCATGTTGATGTTTTAGACTTATCTCTTTTTCTTTGAACACATTAAGCACATTATGTATTTTGCATTTGATACCTTTAATATCTTCAGGGTTCAAGGCTCTGTTTCTGTTGTCTGTTGTTGCTACAGGTTGGGTTCTCTAAATGCTGAGATTACATTTGAGGTGCAAGATATTTATTAAGGGTCAATTTGTGTGCAGAGCAGGGATAGGAGGTCAAATTGCAGTGAAGCCTCCACACAGACATGTCACCAGATGTGAGCTGCTCAACAAGGGTGTGACTTTGAATGAGGCTACTCTCTGAAGTTGAGGTGGACCCTGAAAGAAGCTGTCTGCTGACCTCATTTCTTGTAACTGGGCTGTACAAACTTCCTTCAGAAAGTTCTGGGCATTTCCAAGTCTGTCACAGTTGTTTTGGGTAGTTTTCACTCATGTTGCCTAGTTAACTTCTTTTTGTATTTTTTTAAATTGTTTTAAATATTTATTTTTGAGACAGAGACAGAGAGAGACAGAGAGAGAGAGAGAGACAGTGTGTGAGCGGGGGAGGGACAGAGAGAGGGCAACACAGAATTCAGAACAGGCTCCAAGCTCTGAGCAGTCAGCCCAGGGCCCAATGTGGGGCTCAAACTCACCAACTGTGAGATTATGACCTGATCCAAAGTTGGCCACTTAACCAAGTGAGCCACCCAGTCTGCCCTGTATTTTGTAATTTTTGACAGTGAGTGCTCAATTTCCTTGGATCTTTAACTGAAGGCATTATTTCAAGTTTGAGTTAAGGTTGGTGTATGTGTCTCTATATCTATATATCTATATATCTATATATCTATACAGATATATAGATATACACACACATATATATACACACCTATAGATAGATATAGATATAGATATAGATATAGATGATATAGATATAGATATAGAGATAGAGATGATAGAGATAGAGATAGAGATAGAGATAGAGATAGAGATAGAGATAGAGATAGAGATATGGTATATACTTGCTTTTAGTAGTTGCCCAGGTACATGATGGACTTGAGTCCATTTAGAGCTTTGCCAGTTCACAAAGTTCTCATAAATTTCAAATACAAAAACACACGAGCCCTGAATCTTGTTTATAAATTTTCAGAGGACAGTATTTTTTCCCCTCTAACAAAAGACACTGTTCTGATGCTCCCATGTGAAAGGTGGGTTTCTCAATTATATTGAGTGAGTGTTTCCCTGTAGATTTTCAGCTTTTATGAGATTGTCTCCTCTAAGACTTCTCACCTTTGATGTGCCTTACTTTTTAGGCTTCATTTTGTATCTCTGTGCCCCCAAAGCTATCAAAGTGAGCTTAAGTTATCTAGTGTTTATTTGAAATTTTCCTCTTTTCACATAATTTCTGGCCCCTCCCTGTGTGTTCTTTTCTTTCACACTCCTCTGATTCCTTTTCTCCCACACTCTCCTGATGGAAAATCATTTAGGGAGAATCATCATCGGCCATAACACATATATAGAATATATGATCTATATATTCTATTCAAATAACTATTGGTATAGCTCAGTTATTACAACTGAAAAATATAAGATAATATAATTCCAAAGCGTCAAATATATATTTCCCATAATTTTAATTTAATTAGTTGAGACAATAATCGATTTTGATTATGATAGCAACCTCCTAATCATATAAAACTGCTTTATTTACAAATGACAGCACATTTCTCACCCGGTCACCACCAGTTCATTGATGTAATTCCTCGCTTTGACATTCTTTTTTATCAGCTACCCTACTTTGAATTTTATCATTTCCATATCTCATCATTGAAACTATATTCCTAATTCATTGAATAAGACCATCTGCTTTTTGTATGTTCTAAATATTTTTCCTATTGAGGTCTTAACAGAGACCTAGCTGGTGGCTTTTGAAAAGAATCATGAATCGAAATGTAAAAAATCTGTGGTTTGTTTTTCTATGTTGCACCTGTATACTATGGTAAAAATCACATGACCACCTTGACAGAATTATGCTACTTTTATTATCTAAGACTAATTGTACAGGTTTATAGCTCATATTTTGCATTAAAAGCCAGGTATTAGCCAAATTTGTGTATTGCTAACTTTATTGAACAGAATAACTGTTCTCAGATTGTAGCCAAAGGAAATGATAAGAGTTAAATAAATTGCAAATATTGGTTACTCAGTGCCCCTCTGCAGAATGGCATTACCTGAGAAAATGGGTCGGCTCTGCCTATCAGCTGTCCTCTATACACACCTGAGATGTGCAGATTGTGTCACCTTCACCCATATCCTTGCTTTCCCTCCTAACTTTATTGACTATTGTGTTCCTTTGCACCAATTTGAAAGGACAACAGCATCTGCCACCAATAAGTATATTCAGAATTTCTTTTGTACTTACAAATTACAGATAGAATGGAGAAGTCTCAGAGTTTAAATTATTATCTTGTTGGCTGGTTTCTCATTAGGCTTTCTTCCTTTTCAGGAAGGGTCTAGATAGAACTCAGTAGGTGGACTATTGACTATTATTATGGCTGGTAGCAGAGTATTATATTAATGCCATGAACAGTTTCCTGATCTCAGATATGAAGGGAAAAGAGAGATCACTTGTTGGTATAAGGTTAAGGCAGGGACATCACGGGCATGTTGCTAAATTTTATGCAGAGCATTTTTACTTTTGAAAAATCACTTAACCTCTGCTTTGGTTTTTCTAGCTGTAAAGTGGGGTGTTGAAGAGGTTATACAATTAATATTTCTAAAGTATTCTTAAAATGAGAAATGCTATGCAGGTGTTAATTATCTTGTCATGTTATTATTAATAGTAATTTAGGCAATACATTTTAAGACACAACCATCATGCCATTTTGCAGCCCAATGAGCTGTTTTCCCCAAACAGCAGGCATATTAGTATAATACAGATTTTAACATTTATAAAACATATCCTTTTTAATCTCTAAAGGTAATCATATCTAAACAAGTTGTAGGATTACATTAAGAGGAATATAAAAAGCAAACTAAAATAGATAAGAATACATGCAGGCCAATGAGTCAAAACACACTGACTGTGTGTGTGCGTGGACATATGTGTGCTGTGCCAGCCACGAGAAAGAAGGGCTGAAGAAATATTATCTTAATGAAGGAAACAGGTCAGTGATCCCAAGTTTGTTTTGACAAATTCTACTTTCTTTGATTTTTTATTTTGACAAATTCTACTTTCTTCTGTCTATTCTCTTCCCCAGAGGCCTAATGGGAAGAGAACTTCAAATAGTTTTACTGGTTTGTGCAGTCAGTAAACAGGGTATTAACAGATCACGGGTCACATAAAGGAGAAACTTCTATGCATAACTCCTGCATTAGTGTTCTCTAGGGAAACAGAATCAACAGGATACAGACACACGCATGCGCGTGCGCACACACAAACACACACACACACACACACACACACACACCTATAACATGGAGAGGGAGAAGGAGGAGAGGGAGAGGAGGAGAGAGAGGAAGGGAGAGAGAGAGAGATTTGCTATAAGAATGGCTTTGGCTTATATAATCATGGAGGCCAAGAAGTCCAATGATGGACCTGTTTTCTGCAAGCTGGAGAACCAGGAAAGCCAGTGGTGTAATTCAGTCCAAGTCCAAAGATTTGAGAACCAGAAGTGCTAACATCAGCGGGCAAGAAATGTATATCCCAGCTCAAACAAGAGAGCAAAATCACCCTTTGTCCGTCCTTTTATTATATTCAGGCCCTAGGCTGTATGGAATGATACCCACCCACACTGATGAGGGTAATCTTCTTTACTCTATCCATTGATTCAAATGTTAATCTCTCCCAGAGACACCCTCACAGACATACCCAGAAGTAAAGTTTGATGACTATCTGGGCATCCCTTAGTCCAATCAAATTGACCATAAAATTAACCATCACACTTTGCTATAGGCATTAAGAAAACCTTAAAAGTAACCAATATTCTGAGGAGTCGTGTGCTCCGTATACCTGAGAAGAAGAAATGTACTTTGATCTAAGAAGAAATTCCCCTTAGAATTCTTAAGGACATGTAGTAGGTAGGGTACGGAAGTGAGCTTTTAAAGCTTATCAGAAACTTTTTATCAGAAGGATATACGTTTGTTGGATTAAGATTTGTATAGATTAATACAGGTAGGCAAACGCTCTGTAATGTCACTAAAACCAAATATAGATGAATTTCTGCCCTTTCTGTCGTCACGTAACATTTATTTGAAGCACAAATTTTGATTCCTAGGATTCTATTCTATGCAGCAAGTCATGATGCTTGCCCTTATGGAAAAATAAAAGATTGTATGATACAGACCCTGGACACAAGCTCCTTACTATTTAGAAGTGGAGATGAAGTATGTGAGTAAATAACTGTGTGATTCAGATGTTTGCTTTCCAAAATTACCATATCAGATAGCTTTTGTTGTGTAATAAATTACTCCAAAATGCAGTTGCTGGAAGCTGAGCTATCCCAGCCTGAGTGGCAAGGCCCTGGGCTGTGGACGGATTGGTGACTGCAGGGCGGCCCTCCGACACTGAAGCTTCTTGGACTCCCGCTTTTAGGTAATTTGGCCTTATTAAAGTACCTGGGGTATAGTCTGTTGGGGAATTGCCCTCGGCAGGCCCCCTGGGAAAAGAACCATTAGGGAAGAAAATAGGTTGCGCAAGAAATTGTGCGGCCTTACGGTTAGCCCTTGCCATCCTCTATGGAGACTCCTCTACTGACAGGAAGGATAGCCTCATACCTTTGTCAGCAAAGGAGGCCAATAAGGGAGAGACATATGGATTTGAAAGTCCTACTCTGGCAACTAAGGAGTGGATCTCTGGGCACAGGTGACTTCAACCCCTAGGCCCACCTGGCCCCCCGGAGGCATTCCAGATGATGACTGAACCTAGTGGGTTAAGCTACAGAATGGTTCATTGGTTCGCATTGTCTCTCTGAGAATGTATGAGGCATGGGTTTCTAAGGCTTTTTCAGCCCCTTCCTGGCACCTCGGACTGAGGCAAGCACATTGTTCTTCTGGCCTCATGTGGTTAGGAGGTCATGTCCCTGTAACTGTTCCACTTGAGGTGTTGAGAAATGGAGGGCCTTTCACGAGAACAGCAAAGCAAATGATTTGTAGATTATAGATAAACGCAGATGCATAATGGTAATGTGAGAAATTAATCTATAATCAAAGGGTATGCGGGAAAGTTAGGGGAAAATCACCATGTTATCTCTTAAAGGTTGTTTACACATAGGAACATTTTCAAAATTAGGTGATGTTAGGAAAACATAGATAACATATGCTACAAGGAAATCACTAGCATATATAATGCCACGTTTACTGCAATAAATCGGCCAGTTCAACACACTGCTGTTGTCTGTGTCCATTTTTATTTTAGTTTTAGTTTTTTATTTTAGTTTTTTATTTTCTAGTTTTTTATTTTAGTTTTGTTTTATTTTTACCAACACCGTTCTTCCTTCTGGAACCCCTGGTTGCTGGAGCTGGTCTCCGGCATGCAGTGGCTCAAGATAACGCCCATTTATTTAATTCACAATTCCAAGAATTGACAATTGTAGGCTTGGTCAGCTCTTCTAGACCTAGGATAACTCAGACATCTGCAGTTTGCTTTAGCCTGAGAACCTCAGTTCTTCTCCACAAGATATCTTCTCCTCTAGCTGGCTAGCCTAGTCTTTTTCATACAGTAGAGTGGTCCAAAAGCATAAAGAGAGAGAGAGAGAGAAAGAGAGAGAGAGGGAGAGAGAAAATGAAAAGTGTTAAGCACTTTTCAAGCCTTTGATTGTGTCACATTTGCTAATGTACTAATTGACAAATACAAGCTAAATAGCCAACAAGTTTCATTTCTTTATTATTATTATTATTATTATTATTATTATTATTATTATTATTTCTTAGTGTAGGGACCTGCAATGTCACATTACAAGGGCATAAAAGTGGGTAATTTGAAGCCATTATTACAATCTACTGACCCAGAGGGACAAAAATAGACTCTCCTTGGAATGTCAGATGCTGTCCCCAAGCACTTTGCCCAAGAACATACTTGCATAAATAAATCTAATTCCTCTTCCTGAGATCCCTTTTTTCCTTGAGATTCCAAGAAATTTCCAGAATGAAGTCATGGCACAAGGGTTATTTCTTTCTGTTATCTCCAGCAAGCTTTGTTGAATTTAGAAATAAGTTGCATCTCCTTGAAGTTAGAGAGTCTCTACAGTCTCTTCCAAAATAATTGCCCTCCACGAACACCAAATGCAGCTTCCATGCACAAAGTTTCTTTGCTTTCCATGGATTGACTCTTGGATTATATCATTGCAAGGCAGATAGAGTTGAAGTAACTGCTCTGATTGCTGCCTCTGTCTTTGCTGCAAAACCTCTTCAAGTTGCAGGTAAAAAGAAATCACTGTCTATGCTACTTCAGAAAAAGTGGTTTAAACATAAATTTCCAAATTGGCGCTTGTATCTTATATCTTACTACATTTACTTACATGTGCATATCACCAAAAAGCAAATCTATGCTCTTACAATATCAGAACTATCATGACCTTTTTACCAGTGAAATTTCTAGCTAAAGTTCAGTAACATCATGATAGTTTTATTGTAAGGGTCCTATTGCTCTGTCCTATTTCTAGAACTAGGGCAGGGTTTTTCTGGGTCATCCCAATAGGTTTTAATAACTGGATTCAGAGATTATGTGATTTTGCTCATTCTTCCCACAGTTTCCCCGGGTTTCCATTGCCTCTTTTCCAGGTTCCTTTCCCAATAGCTTTCATTTTTTCAGTGTCCCTCTCTATACTTCTTTCAGCCATGAAACCAATGAATAGCTAAATATCTACATCATTAGCCACCCAATGCTGTAAAAGTAGAATTGGTTAAGTCTCAAAAGAGTTCATGGTAGAGAAAACTGTTCATGGTAGAAATGGATTAATTGAAACTGGGGAAATCAGGAAAGAGTCCATGAAAAGTGTTAATTTCATTTGTTTTGGACTTGGAGAATAATTTTTGGTTATTAAGGAAACGGGGAAAGGGCATTCCTTGAGTGGGCAAAAGTGGAACAAATGTTCAATTATTGGAAATTCAAGCTGTTGGAAATTTCTGGAATACACTGGAATATATAGTTTTGAAAGGGGTAAAACCAGTGATAATTATGGCAGTATTGCAGACCAAGACATCTTGCTACTTTGTGTGGTAGGCTAAGAAGTTTAACTTTTTCTTAATTTATTTTTTTAATGTTTATTCATTTTTGAGAGACAGAGAGAGGAAGAGATTGAGCAGGGAAGGGGCAGAGAGAGAGAGAGGGAGACACAGAATTTTGAAGCAGGCTCCAGGCTCTGAGCTATCTGCACAGAGCCCAACACGGGGCTTGAACACACGAACTGTGATATCATGACCTGAGCCAAAGTCAGATGCTTAACCACTGAGCCACCCAGGCGCCCCAAGAAGTTTAACTTTTTCTAGAGGAAATGATGATAGTGACAAGATCAGAAATATAGTTTAGAAATATGAATTTGAAAATAGCTTCACCTCTGCCCTGGACAAAGGCTATGGATGAGATGGAGCTGAGCTTTAGGAAAACTATCAAGATAATGCAGGCAAAAAGCGTTTCAGTTCCCTTATTTGCTTAATGGGAATAACAATGCTTCCTTTGCTTACCTTGAAGATTGAATGAGATATTTTACTTCTGGCACCTAACGTCGTGTTTGGCATTTAAAAGAAACACTGTGATAATAGTAAGTGGCTACTGCAGGCTTTAAATTACCCTAAATAGAATGTATATCTTATTTCCAAAAAAGTGATTTGAACTTCTTAAAAGGAAACTCTTCCTATGCCCTTAAAAGACTTCTTTTACTTTTTTATCTTTCATATTTGACACAATTTTAAGTTCTTAGAAAATGCTGAATGGAAATACACAACATATCATATGTTTTTAAACAGAAATATCATAATTTGACACAGATTCAGATTATTCAAATTGTGAGCAACACACACTTTAAATGTTTTAATCTTATTGCCTTTTTATGCTACTAGATGGGTTTTCCAAGCTCTTCTCTATTGCCTAAATTGTCTCACAAACTTAGAGAATAGATAAAGTCAAAAGAAGTTTCATTACTGACTCATTCCAGTACTGAACTGAATTTCAGATTCCGTTTTCATCCATTTCATCCCAGGCCTTCTGCATAGATTCAGCCTACCTGCTAGTTATCTGCAGGAGGTAAAAATCTAGCCTCGCATCCTTCAGCACACATCAAAAACAGCGCTAGCCTGTTGCTTTATGCTCTCTTATCTACTCTGAATTTGAAACCCTCTTGGACTTTTTAGTTTGTCTTGCTTCTATATCCTTGTGACTTTGTCCTTGTCATATCAATTGCATGCCATTTGCTATTTGCTTTCTTTCTCTGAGCTTCACAGCTCTTATTCCCATAACCTCTGACACTCCATATGCATATGGTCGCTACTGGCTGTGATGGTCCTATTGATTTTTTTTTAATGTTTATTTATTTATTTGTTTTGAGGGTGGGGGAGGGGCAGAGAAGGAGAGAGAGAATCCCAAGCAGGCTCCATACTCAGTGTAGAGCCCAAAGTGGAACTTGATCTCAGGACCATGAGATCGTGCCCTGAACCAAAATCAAGAGTTTGGAGCTTATCCGACTGAGACACCCAGGCACCCCAGACCTATAGATCTTCTGAACGGGGTAGGGGAATCAGAGATCATTAAAGAGTTGGTCCTATGTTAGGACAAGAAATACGAGAAGTGCTAGATTCAAGAGCTGAGGCATTGGGCTACTGTTCGTGCCAGTGGAACTTCTAGGTGGCAGGACACATTGACAGAAATAAGCCTGGCACAGGATATAGAACTCAAAAGATGTTGCTTATTAGTTTTGCATTCTCTGGGCACTGGGTTGTTGATTGTGATCATAATTCAGAGCCTACCCATTCCAAATATGGCTATCTTAGGTTTATGTATATAGTCCAAATATGTTCGGCACAGTCATTTACCTACAGAGGCCATGCAGTTATCATCAATCAATAAAATGGGTATTGTGTCAGAGAAAATGGCAAGTAGAGAGGACTGAGATAAACCAAAAAGATAATGCCACAGAGGGATGCCAGGCACTATTCAGCTCCAGCTAAGTGTTCTACAGGGCATATAAGTCTGAATATACTCAATTTTGAATTTTTCAAAAGAAGATAGAAATCTTCCGTTTCATATGGCTTAAGTATATTTAAGACACTGTAGGGCCAGCATTCTATAAACTCTCATCTATAATAATAAAGAGAGTGGAATTTTATAAAAATAATACTCTATTAAATTAGGGATATTGAAATTAAATTATATAGAGTGGATTCAACAGCATAGCATGCATATAGTTACAAAAATTATAAATATTATACTATGGGATTTGTTTTTTAATGCCAATTCTTTTATCCTATAATGAGATAATATTTGGAAAATATTAATTTCATTTATTTTTTATTCCTCATAAATAATTTTCCTCTGCCGTGTTCTCTTAAGGACAAGCCAAGAAGCTTAACACTGGAAAAGATGGATATACCAATTAGAACAATAAAATCATTACTAAGTTTTGACTGTCAAATTAACCACTGAAGTCACAAGAATTTCTGAGTCCTTTGTGAGATTATATTCTAGAAAGCAGGTATTACTGAGAGAGAAGAGGATTTTCTAAATTCCTTAAACTTCCATTTACATATCAAGAGCCAGTTCTGATAAGGTCAGGGTTGAATAGTCAGTTTTATTCTAAGCCACATAGAGAGAACTCAGAAAACTCAGGATATGATGTCATAGATATCCAACCTGCCAAAATAGGATGTGGAAAGTTGTCAGAGTAGGAAGAGGGAGAAATTCTGTGAGAGAAAGTTTTAGTGAAAGAAAGTAGGAGCTGGTTTCACATTTTTCTAAAGGAATCCTCAAGATGGTATGTGAGAGAAATATATAGATTAAGATAGGGGAGCCCACGAAAGGACAAAACCCTCCTCTAATAGTACCACATTACTTTGGTACCATATCTAACCTAGCAAAGATTTCGCAAAGGCTTATGTGCTTCAGGTAAATAATCAAAAAGTAGCATTCCAGTTTCCTCACAGACTGCACATGTAGAATTTCAACATAGAAGATGTAAGAGGATCAGGAGATTGATATCTTTTTGTGGTCCAGATGAAGAACTCATGGTGTACAAGGGTTCATGAACAGAGGCAAATGGCCACAGACATGAACTTCCACAGCAGATGTCTGCACAACATCACTTTTTTTTTGCAATCTGACCTCCTGGATAGATTGGAGTTGGGCGGGAAAATAAATCTTTGAAAGACTAAACTTTCACCTACAACAGATGGAGTCTACCCAAAGAGACTCAATGGAACATTAAGAGTCAGAGCTATTTTTACTCGGTAATTTCAAGTCTTTACTCTCTTCATCACTACCCAGTGGGTTTGGAGTTTACAACCCAGATTACACAGTGGGAGGTAAAGTAGTTATTTTCTTGTTCTCCTTAAAAATGGTTTGTTAATTACTGACCTTACCATATCTTTAAGGGATTAGAGAATTTACTGCTAATGCAATTGTTTCTGGTGGGAAATTTAGTCTTTTCTTTCTTTCTTTCTTTCTTTCTTTCTTTCTTTCTTTCTTTCTTTCTTTCTTTCTTTTCTTGTCTTATGCTTTGCTGTTGTGCCCAATACTGGCCTTAACCTCATTTCTGCTCTAAGCTGCCATTTTCTAAAATCGAGGCATTTTACACCAAATGAGGGAAAAATCAGCCTATGACAGCTCATATATAAGATTTTAATTATTGAGTCCTCATCAACATACTTTAGGATTCCAATTATTTGTTTTTTTTATTGCATTTAACTTAAGAATGTTTTACTTCTTTGTATAAGTATTACTTGGCTGATCATTATTTAATAACCTGAGTTTTCTGTCTTTTTTTTTCTCTAATTTGCTTGCACATAACTATGTGACTTGAGAGTCAGGGAAATATACATACACACACATATATATACATATATATATTTTGAGTGTGGAGAATAACTTTACATACAAGACTGACTTACAAGTCTCTGCTTAGCATTTCCCTTCACCTGAACTTGACTAAAGAAAGTTTGGTCCAGAAGTACAGACATTATGGTGCTTGTATAGTGACAGTATGATTAGAAACGATTAGGAAGTTTCTATGTTGTCATTTCTTGACCACATTATGTAGATTATGTTAACATGGCGTATGACTTTGTTGAGTGTGGGGCTTGGGTGGGGGCAGCAGGATATCGGGATATTTGGGAAAAGCAGCCCTTCAGACCTAGGAAACTGTCATAGTAAAGAAAAAATGAGTGGGAAAAATTAGAAGCAATGAGCAACCTGTGGGAATAAGCAATTTATATAGAAAAACATTACAATGACCAAAGAAGGTGAAGAAAAGGAACTCTTAAACACCGTTGGAACTAAAGTTGGTACGACCACTTTAGAGAGTGGTTTTGTGGAAAACAATAGTTTGAATATGAGTAAACACTATGACACAAAATCTAGATTGCTATCTATAGAACACACTCTAGAGACATTCATGCATATGATCAGGGAGACATATACATCATATTATTGTAATTGTTTCTATTAATAAATAAGTTAGGGGAAATGGGGACATTTTGCAATAGAAAAATTAACATAAACCTTTCTCCTGAGGTGCTTGGGTGGCTCAGTCGGTTTAAATGACCCACTCTTGATTTCAGCTCCAGTCATGATCTCATGATTCATGAGATTGAGCTCTGCATTGGGCTCTGTTCTACATCTGTCAGCCCAGAACCTGGCTTGGGATTCTCTCTGTCCTTGCTTTCTATTCCTCCCCATTCTCTCTCTCTCTCTCTCTCTCTCTCTCTCTCAAAATAAATAAATAAACTTGAAAAAAACCTTT
Organism: Felis catus; assembly: GCF_018350175.1. Classification (NCBI taxonomy): domain Eukaryota; kingdom Metazoa; phylum Chordata; class Mammalia; order Carnivora; family Felidae; genus Felis; species Felis catus. The sequence goes on from NC_058375.1 coordinate 66,469,684, forward strand.
CTCTCTATATATGTTTATATGAGTATTTTTATGTTTGTGTGTGATTAATATGTGCATATATATGAAAATTTGATAAAACTAATAATTTCCAATTTTGAATTATTGGAACATGGGTGTGAGTTATAAAATTTTATTTAATATCTATTTTTTTTAATTCCTACAGATTATTGGTAGAATCAGAAATTTCTTCAACGTTTATTTATTTTTGGGACAGAGAGAGACAGAGCATGAACGGGGGAGGGGCAGAGAGAGAGGGAGACACAGAATCGGAAACAGGCTCCAGGCTCCGAGCCATCAGCCCAGAGCCCGACGCGGGGCTGGAACTCACGGACCGCGAGATCGTGACCTGGCTGACGTCGGACGCTTAACCGACTGCGCCACCCAGGCGCCCCTAGAATCAGAAATTTCTAATGGTTTTCAACCTTGGAAAAAAGACTAAATCAGGATTACATACTCAGTATCTTCCGTTTCTTTCTTTCTTTCTTTCTTTCTTTCTTTCTTTCTTTCTTTCTTTCTTTCTTTCTTATGTGAAATCCATTGTCAGATTGGTTCCCATACAACACCCAGTGCTCATCCCAAGGAAAATTCATCTTCAAGATGAGTCATAGTAACAATAATTCCACACTTTTGTCCTCTCCCCCAAAGAAACTTGTCCCTAATTCCTTAAAAAGTGATGAAAATGAATGTGATGGTTTTATCTCCATGCCTTCTTGCAGGCTGGGGTAGCTTCTGGCATTCTCATTGGTCAGTAATCAGCTGAGACATTTCCTGCAAACCTAAGGCAGGCATATTCAAGGGAACGTGGCTCTGGGTAGATGTGATAGCCAGTCACCACAAATAGCTTGCAACAAAACACTTCTATTTTTTAAAAGTATTTGCTCCTATTTTCATGATCTCTGTAAACACATTCAAAGTTCAGAACACAAAAAAGAAAACATGTAAATGGCTTGTGGATAATAACAAATTTTGAGAGCTGTGCTCATATCATATATCTGTGCACTTCACACTTTTCTTTACAAGACCATAGAAATGAATGGAAGCAGTTGGGGTCCTAAGCTCCATGAGATTTAGAACAGTGCATGACATCTACTGGTGGTAGTTAATACATATTTGTGGAAAATGGGAAAATAGGGAATTGATTGAATAAATGGGGAGGCCAAAGTTAGATGTAGTGCAGCTAGCCTCACATACAAAAAATGAACTGCCTTGTAGCTTTAACGGGTAGCAGCTACCTCAGAGAGCCATCCTGAAAACTTGTGTGAAATTATTCTCATGGTATGGACCTGAGAAAACTTGGATGGGAGAGTATGTGAAGGCCAAGTTGTTGGAAGACATGCAGAGGAGAGAACAGATCATCTGGAAGCTCCCATTAGGCCAGTTAAGTTTCAGTTCATGCTGTATCATTTATTTATGGTAGGTGGTGATCATCTTTTCTTTAATAGAAAAACAAATTTTGGTCGCATCCCGTAATGCCTGCATGAGTGTGTGCATGTGCGCGCGCACGCACACACACCATACACACACACACACACACACACACACACACACACACACACACTGATGTGGGCTTTTGGGTACATGGAGTACAGATGCCCTTATATTCAAATGACATACCTCTCTAGGGACTGAACTTTCTATTTTTCTCATGTTATGATTCTTGTCTTTGGATAGAAACCCAGGAAAGTCAAATGTGAAGCAGGGCACATGGGTCCAAGGAACGTTTCTGACGCTGTATAGAATTGTGACTCTCTAAGCAAAAGGACTTCTTGTGACTCACACAATATGGGGCTCAACTCACAAAGACCAGGCTTGCACATAGAGATTTGTGGCTTTTATGGTAAAGCTTAGCAAAAAGCCTGCTTCCAGGTTAGCTTCCCTCAGCAGGTGTCTCTGCTCCTATGGCTACAAATGTAAATAAAACTCACTTGCTACTCCTCTCCAAATATTCCTGGGATGAAAAAAATGTGCATTTCTTTAAAAGTAAGTTTATGAAATTTCCCATTGCATTGCTACATGAGCATGGTATGTGATCAACTGCTTCAAGAGAGCTGAATATTGACAAAGTCAAATTTCACAGTTCTGCTAATTTCTTCATTTTCATGTTTTCATCAACATTATAATAAGGAGAAAAAAATAAAGTTACCATTATCCATATGAATGTCACTTCATTTTTTTCTATTATAACTTCTTACTTAGTCCCGAACCTGTCATTAAAGTAAATTGAAATTACACATGAATAAAAAATAATCAGAAATTTGTGTGTGAAAAATTGGATGAAATAAATTTTTCTGTTTTTCTTCCTAAACCTGATTTCTGAGAAATAAGAATATTTTTATATCTGTGTTTTCTTACGGTCTTTTTTCATTCTGCTTGTATTTCAGTTAGTGGGCAGGCCGTTGAACAATGGGACTTTTCCATCTGAAATGTAGAAATACCCTATGATTCCCAGTCGCTGAGGTTTGCCTGCTACACTGAGTTTTAAGGAGCAACTTACCTTGACGGTGCCTGTTCCATATTAAATTTTATATATAACAGTTGAATTCCCCTTGGAGCCATCTGGTTTATTGGTTGCTTGAATTTAGATTTTTCACCTTGTCCTCCCGATTTACCCATAGTGGGACCAGATTCTCTCACTTAGTTTTTCATAAATGCCTTGCATGTAGCTGGTCCAGTAACTCCCTGTTCATATGGCTGTAATGTGGCTCATGTGCTTAAAGCTAAATATCCGTACATTAGACCTCACAAGGAAGCATGCACATCCCTGGTTCTGTTCACTCTAGTAAATTGGGACATGATGCAATTTTCAGAAAAATTACTTTGCTAGAAACCGGCTTGATTTTGAAGTTAAGTCCTCTGTTTGTTTTGTTTGATTTTTGGTTATAATTATAGTCTGGTAAGAATTCTCTGCTATATATGTTATAGATGTCCTTCATTAATTCTTTAAATTGAAGGTAATTAGTCCTCTACCTTTATTTATTCATACAAAACCTAAAACCATTTTTAAATGGGTGATAGACCAAAAATCAACCTTTCCTTCAAGCTTTTATTTTAGGAGTTTCTTTAGGGCATCAAATTGAGGGGAAATACTCAAGTTCAAAAACCAAATTATTTTCTGATGAAATTTATGTAATTTTCTATTCTTTATACACTTAAGCTAAATGATAGAATGCGTAGCTTAAATAATATATCAATTCAATTAATGTTAATTAATTAATTAATTTTTTTAAGAGAGAGAGACATGGAGTATGAGTAGGGGAGGCTGAAAGAGAGAAGAGGCCCAGAATCAGAGTCAGGCTCCAGGCTCTGAGCTGTCAGCACAGGGCCTGACATGAGATTTGAACTCGTGAACCACTAGATCATGACGTAAGCCCAAGTTGGCCACTTAACTGACTGAGCCACCCAGGTGCCCCTATATTAGTTTAATTAAAAGGAAAGCTAGCTGGACCTTCATGTTAGCAAAACAACTGGTTATTTCATTAAAAATAACCTCAAGTTTTTACTACTGTAACTTAAATGCTAATGACGGAAAATCAATCCTATTCTACATAATTTATAATCTTCAAATGTGTTATATTTTAATTAATTGTTTTATCAACATTTAAAAATTATGAAATACAAAGAAAAATAATTACATCCATAGACTACCTGGAATTAACAGTTGTGAATTCTGTGTCATATTTTATTTCTGCTTTTAGTAAACATTATATATAATATAAATACAAAAATATATAAAGTATATATACATATTACATATATATGTTGAGACTCCATTGATGAATGATATAGACAAAACTCTTTTCCTTTTGGAAATTAGGTCTAGTGGGGGGGACAGAAAATAAGCAGTAAGTGTAATAAATACATAAATAATATAGTATACTAGAACCATATAAATTCTATCAGATAAAAACAGATGAGAGGGAGTGAGAGTGCCAGGGTGGGACTGGGTTTCCTATTTTATTTTATATTTTATTATTTTTTAAAGCTTATTTATTTATTTTGAGTAAGATAGAGAGCACATGTGCATGGGGGAGAGGCAGAGAGAAAGAGAGAATTCCAAGTTCCAGTGGAGCTCGAGCTCACATATCATGAGATCATGACCTGAGCCGAAATCAAGAGTCAGACCCTCAACCAACTGAACTACTAAGCCAGCTGAGCCACCCAGATGCCTCTGGGTTTCCTATTTTAAATGGGAATGAACAAGTGGTAGTAGGCCCATGACATGAGAGAATGAGAGATGCAAATAACTGGGCCAGTGAGGGCCCAGAGGTGGGAGGATTTTGGGACCAGGGAGAAGGAAAGTATGTCTAGAGTAGAGTTTGTCATTAGAGAGACATAGTAGATAGAAACAGAGAGATAACAAAGGGTCCAAATCATGTAAGGCTTTATAATTATATATAGAATTATTTGTGTTTAGTCTTTTACACTTATACAAAAACAATTCACGTTATTAAGTCAGGCTTTTTTACAGAAGATCTTTTTGTGTCAGTAGGGATAAAAATAGTATCTACAATGTAGCAATGGTGTACTTTATAGAAATTGTTTGCACTAAAGATCTTAAAATTGTACTTTATGTGTGGTAATAGAGTTTGCATACCTGCAAAACACTTAGAAGAATAAAATGTAAAAAATAATGAGAGCATTAATACAGATTAGCATATAATAACATGATTATATTATTAATGTAATTATTATTAAACTAAGTAGTCAGTTTTCTAGGTCTTGGGTTATTTTTTTGGGTACGTTAAGCAGTTGCCCCTATTATGCATTGCCTGCTCATATGCTTTGCCCATTTCCTATTTGAATGTTGCTTTTTTAATACTTATTTATTTGTAATACCTCTGCATATCTCCTAGATATAAATCTTCCTTTTTTTTTTTGAGTTACACATTTTGTTAATATCTTCTAGCCTCTTGTCATTTAAATTAGTATATGGCTCAAAGGGGCACATGTACTCTGATGTTTGTAGCAGCATTATCAACAATAGTCAAATTCTGGAAAGAACCCAAATGTCCATCATCTGATGAATGGATAAAGAAGGTGTGGTATATATATATATATATATATATATATATATATATATATATATCTACATATATATTATATATATGTAGATATATATATTATATATATATTATATACATATATGTAGATATAAAATGGAATATTACTCAGCCATAAAAAAGAGTGAAATCTTACCATTTGCAACAATGTAGGTGGAGCTAGAATGTATTATGCTAAGTGAAATAAGTCAGAGAAAGACAAATGCCATATGATTTCACTAATGTGTGGAATTTAAGAGACAAAATAGATGAACATAGGGGAAAGAAAAAAAAAAGACAGGGAGGCAAACCATTAAAGAGACTCTTAACTATAGAGAACAAACTAAGTGTTGCTGGAGGGGATGTGGGTGAGGGGATGTGCTAAATGGGTGATGGATGTTAAGGAGGGCACTTGAGATATCTTTATCTTTTTTATTACATTAATCTTTTATTATACTGCTATAGTGAAGTGACTCAAATTTCCCCTTTATATGAACTTCATATCTTTTTTAAAATATTCTTTTTCTGAGGTTAAAAAAAAGACTGACTATATGTTCATAAAAGTTTTGAATTTTCTTCCTCATTTAGATCACTAATTCATAGGAAAATTTCTTTTCTTCCCCATATGAAAAGCTCATTTTTGTAACCAGTTATTGAATGATCTTTTCCCCAGTGATTTATAATGCCACTCCTCATTTTCTCAGGTGGCTGTCTTGTATATGACTGACCCTCTCTTTCATGAAGTTTTTGTGGGCAGAGAATATTATTTATTTATCTTTGTATCCATAGTAATTGCATGGGTCAGTTGGCAATGATTTATAAAGGGATGTCATTTAAACTGGATCTGGGCAGAAAACTAATAATTTACAAACAGCATATGTCTAGGACATAGATTTTCACTAAAATTGGTTTCCTAAATGTGTCTTAAAGCAGATATAGAAAGTGTGAACTACTGTCTTTTCCACTATGCCATTCTAAATTTCTTAAGGGCTTAATTTTGCAGTTTTATGCTTGAATAACTACTAAACATGTGATCTATAATGTTATATATTTCACGTTAAACATGATTTTCATGTATTCACTCATTCAACAAAAAACAATTATTCAACACTAATCTGTGATGGGCTATAACTCAAGACATGGGATATGAAAACAGTCAGGTCATAGTATCTACCCTCACAAAACTCAGCGTATTGGGAAGCAGATGCATGAATACATACCTTTGAATTTGTAAGTACTATAAGAGGGACGTATATGAAAGGCAATGGAATGTAGTGAAAAGAAGGGTGAGTTTTGCAATAGAAAGTCAGAGAAGTCTTCACCGAATGACCATGTTTGAGTTGAATCTCAATAAGAAAATTTAAAGTTCACTAGGCAGAAAAAAAGAAATGTGCTTTCTTATGAGTGAGAATGACAAACACAAAGGCACAGAGGCATGATGGAGCATGGCATGTTCAGGAATAGCAGCTGACCTTTTATAACTAAAGCAAACACGTCAGGAATGGCGAAAGCAGTTGGAGATTAATCTGGAAAAATAGATTGGGGTCATATTTTGAAGAGATTTATATGAGGAGGTTGGGCATAATTCTGTAGGCAAGGAGTAACCATTGATATTTTGAAATGGACAAGTCACGTGATTGAGCTTACAGTTCAGAAAGTAACTGATGTCAGGTTGACAGATGGACTGAAAGGCTTACAGACTAAGGCTTCAACTAAAGTTTACTTTCATAGACAAAACAGGAAATGGATTTCTAGATTTCTGTAATAAACTCTTAAACTGCTTTCTTGTTCTATCTTCGCCTCCTGTAATTCAATCACAACACAGCAGTCAGAGCCATTCTTTTAAAGAAAACAAATCCGGTCATGCCATTTCTCTGCTCAACTCTTACAATTGATTCTTCAAATAATTCAGAGTAAAATCCTCATTACCCATAGCTTATGTGTTCCTAGAACCTGCCTGACCTCTCTCACTACTCTTCCCCTGGCTCTCTCTGTTCTGGCCCCACTGGCCTCCTTGCTGATCCTCATACATGCCAGATATATTCCCATCTTAGGACCTTTGCCCCACAAATGCAGGGTTAATTTCTCCACTGCTTTTAAATCTTGGCTCAAGTGTCATCTTCTTATTGAGGACTTTTCTGGTCATCCTCTTTAAAATTGCAAACATCTATCTTCACATAGCACTCACAGTCTTCTACGTCCTGCTCCAGTTGTATGCCCCAAATCATTTGTCACTCTCAAACATATATATAATTTACTTTATTATGCTGATTTTTCTTCTCCCTCGCTAGAACCTAGGGTATGGATCTGCTATTTTGTTCAATAGTGTATTCAAAAGTGTGCAGAACATCGGCCCATAGCAGGCTCTCAATAATTAAAATTTTTAATGAATGAGATGATGAGAGCCTTAAGACAGCCTGCCAACAGGGGAATAGTTGGAGTGAACAGCTGTAAGGTAAAGTCAGTGGAATTGTGAATGAGTCTAGTTTAATATGGTCATTAAGAGAGGTGAAAGATTAGAATCTGACTCCTATTTCTCTTGGTTGAATCAGTGGATCATAGCTATACTAGCCTACATTCTTCTCTTAGTCCTAGCATTAATTTTAAAATCATGGGGGAGGGGAGCATATTAAGCGATGGAGTTTGGCTCAGGTCATGATCTCACAGTTCTTGAGTTTGAGCCCTGCATTCGTCTTTGCCCTGACAGATAGGAGCCTGGAGCCTGCTTCAGATTCTCTGTCTCCCTCTCTCTCTTTGTCCCTTCCCCTGTTTGTGCTCTCTCAAAATAAATAAATAAACATTTAACAAAATAAAAATAAAACCATGTGGGGACTGTATAAAAATAAATTAAAGACAAGTTTAAACTTAAAAATAAATTCTTTTATAATCTCTAGTTATACCAATATACATTGTCATTTCCCTTTTTTTTAATGTTTATTTATTTTGAGAGACAGAGAGAGCGCAAGCAGGGGAGGGGAAGAGAGAGAGGGAGAGGGAGAATTCCTCATTGTGATCGCAGAGGTGAAGCGGGGCTCCATCCCATGAACTGCAAGATCATACCTGAGGCAAAATCAAGAGTTGGAGGCTGAACCGACTGAGCCACCCAGGTGCCCCCGTTGCCATTTCTTTAATATCTGATAAATATTTTATAGTTTTAACTTGGGAGAGAGAAAAAGAGAGAAAGAGAGAGAGAGAGACTTTAAAATTATCATCCACCTTCTTCAACTGTTAGAAGTCAAATAAAGGGGAAATTAGATCACTTTCTAATTTATCTCTAATTTAAATTGCACTCCATTGTTCTTCTTTTCTTTTCTTTGTTGTGGGATCATTGTCCACTTGATGCTGATAACATTGACTCTCAGGTCTTACATAGGTGCAGTTACTTGCTCTGGCAATAGTCTGGTGTCCTCTAAGGGCATAGGATCACGACTGTTGTACTCTAAGCAGTGTGGTCCTATGGGGAGACAAAGAAAAAGGAAAAGGAAAAACTTCTCTCAGGCTTGGATTAAGTAGAACTGTTTTTAAATTCCAGCTTTGTTCATTTCTTAGCAATGTGCCTGACACAAATTATTTAACCTCATGTAAAATTATACTGCGTACAATATTGTTGTGAAGATGAAATGCAATGTTCCTGAAAATTGTAAAGTGCAGCTAAAGAGTAGGATGTAGTCACCATTCTGAAGAGCATGGTGGGGTCATAGACAAGTTATCAAGTAGAGGAATTCATCTCACTTGGTCTTCAGAGAACTAGTTGGTGGGAGAAAAATGAGTTCTGAAATTTTTTTTCTTAACCAAACTTGTGGCTAGGTTCTGGAGTTTTTGTTCCTACTAGACAGCCACAGACTGAGTTGTCACATTTATATTTTTGTTGCACAACTAGTGTGGCATATGATCATTTAGGGACCTCTCAAAACTTCAAGTTAGCTCATACCAGAACATTTCCAGTGTAGAGACACTGCCCACTTAGCATTTTTAAGGAGTTCAGTGCTTTAAAAATTAATCAGTAACTATAACTTCACCTCTAGAGTATCTGCTAGGATCTGATCATGTGTAGTGACCAATATAACTTCATACTATTTTGTATTGAATCTAAGATTTGAGTTTCCCATCTTGATTACATGCGTGAAAATTTCCATAATTGGTAATCCCTTAATTTTTCCCACCCATTTCCTTGTTAAAGTCCATCCCACATTACATAAGTTAAAGTCAATGGTAACTTTTTTTCGTTTTTGTACTTAGAAAATTTAATAATTGGAGTAATAACACATTATAGGCAGGAGAGGATTATTCTGACCCTCAAAGAATGAAGGCATTAGTGCAAGACAGTTTAATGCAGAGTAAGGACACTGAAGTGAGTTACCAAAGATTTGAATTTGGCCTTGAATCTGCCATTAGTTAGATGCTAGGCTAATCATTTTACTTTTCTGTGCCTCAACTCTCTTACCTAAAAAAATATGAAAATAAACCACATCATTTGTCACTATCTTTTAGACACAAAACTCTATGCATATTCTATGAATATCTGATTCCTTTCTGGAATTAGATGGCAATTAGTGGTAAAGGGATTAAAAAAAACAAAAAACAAAACACAAAAATTGCTCATGGAAAGTTAGCCAAAGATGCATGGCACAGACATCATCCTGGTAATTTTTAGTCATTGCAGAAGACACTATGCCCTAATTATAACAGAACTCAACATATCAGCTTAGAGAGGCAATTCAATTATGTTTACTGCATTCTCTTTGTATATAGGAAAAAGTCCAGTAGCCAGCAATATTCAACAGCATGCATTTCCACTGGATTCCCTGTGAAACTACTTTTGATTTGAGGGTCTGTCAGATGAGAATTATTGTGCTTTATACATTTTGTTTATAATTACTTTGCCCATTCCAGTGTCCCTGAACAACTCTTTACAAAACTACAGTGAAAGTTTCACAAAACTTTCCATCTCGATTCCTCAAGGCACTTCTGTTAATTCTGAACCAAAGGAAAAAAATCTGGTATCTCACTCAACAATAACAATGCATGCTATGTTAATTATTTACGTGAACACCAGAGAGTTTTGAATAAACGAGCAATAAAAGCAATATGTTAGGGGAAGATGAGAAAAGTAACAGCGATTTCATTTTGAACCAGTTCTGCTAATGTTATTTTTCTTTCTGGAAAAGCACCCTCACCAAAGAATACGTGCTGAGGCATTCCAGCAGAACCCAGATAGAGTCGATGGCAGGTGCATTAAAAATTTCTATGCCTAATTTTTTCTGGGAAACCCAAACAATCCCCACACGAATAGCTATCAGTATAGCTTGTGAACAAAAACATTTTAAAAAAACCAAAGTAATGGTGTGGGTTGAATGCATTTTCTTTTATGGGGTCATTATTTCATTCAGGAAATGTCTTTTGACAACTCACTACATACCAATTACAACACTCTGATTTGGATCTCTTCATATGTTATATCTCGTTTATTACTTTAAAGTCAGCTCAGTACTTTCGCCTAAAAAGAATTAATACTCCCGTGGCTTTGTCATTTCAGCTTGTTCTATCTATTGCTGTTTATTTCTTGATAGTGAATCTATGTAATGTCACCCTATGTTGTGCATCTCAAAAAACGTAAAACATTTATTGATTCCATCTTGCTTGTTATCAACACGAAGGTTATCCAACATTTTGTTATCACATATTGTTTCTGTACTGTCCAGAGCTTTATATTTGAGATGCAGTAAGCACAGTTTCACAACTTGTGCACTTGTTACACTCTAAAAATTGACCCTAAATTATTCTACCTTGTCATATGATATTAATCAGATCTCACGGTTGCTGTTAAGACTGCTCAAGAAGTGTGAGTATTCAGTAATACTCCTCTGGGGGGAAAAATGTTTGGAGTTTAGAGGTTAATTGACACCACAATTTACAACTGCATGAAAAAAAGAATTTCCCCCAACTTTGTGTTTTGATGAATTTCAAATCAAGCGCAAAGTGGAAAGAATGGTATAATATAAACCCTATTACCCAGCTATATCCACTAACTGTTAACATTTATCACTTTCACTCTCTCTACACACACAAACATACATATGTATGTACACACACCTACAAATTAATCCTGGACCATTTTTAAATAAGTTGTATAAACCATGACTCTAAATGCTTCTGTATATAGAAAAATTTGAATTCAAAAAAGGATGAGGATATTCTTTCACATAATCATAGTAATTGCATAATTATAACTCAAAGATTTTTAAGTCGATAAAACAATGTTATCTTATGTGCAGTCCATTATCAAATGGACTCAGTTTTTCTAATGTTGTCCTTTATAGCTACTTTGTTGTTGTGTTGAGTGAAAAGTCAATCAAGGATCACATGTTCCTTGTCTATTAAAACTTTTGTCCCTTTTCATCTAAAAGAGTGATAGTAATAATAACTTTTTAAAAATCACTTATAATGTTGAAGGTTATGAATAATATAAACCAACTGCTTTTGTGATATAAAATTTGTATTTGTATAATTGTTGTCTCATGATTTAATTCAAATTAAGCATTTATGGAATGAATGCTACATACCACATGTAGCTCAGTGTAACTCCCTAAGAGTCATGTAATGTCAATTTGATCAATTGATGTTTGTCTATCCACTGTAAAAGCATTTTCTCCAATTGTAATTATAATTTTTAAAATTTTATTTAAGTTCCAGAGGTACCTGGGTGGCTCAGTCGGTTAAGCATCCGACTTCGGTTCAGGTCATGATCTCACGGCTTGTGAGTTCAAGCCCTGTGTCGGGCTCTGTGCTGACAGCTCAGAGCCTGGAGCCTGTTTCAGATTCTGTGTCTCCCTCTCTCTGCCCCTCCTCCGCTCACGCTCTATCTCTCTCTCTCCTTCAAAAAGAAATAAACATTAAAAAATATTAAGACAGTAAAATTTTATTTAAACTCTAAATATAACTAGTTTATTTTTTCTTTTTGAAAATTTACTGATGGTTTGGGGAAAAAGTTGGTGACTTCTTTGCAATCTTGATACTATACGTATCTGGATATATTCATTACTCTTCTTGCACTGGGTAAGTTGATTACCAGTGTGCTTATTCTCCCATGATTCTATCTAGACCCCCTAAGTTATTGGACGTGCAATTGTGGAATCACCTTTAGCTTTTGATTGAATGTAATATCTATTGAGTTTTCTTAGAGTGATTACTTTCAGATGATAAAAATCAAGCCATTATTAATTACTTGTAATTCAGCAACATTTAATTGGAAATGAGTTGATACAATTATTACTAACTCTAAATATGTCTGCTACATGATACAAAATTTTAGCTTGTTTCCCAATTCTTTTTTGAGGAATTAAATCTTAGTTACTAGCAAACAAATCCCGGACTGTTGTGCCAACAGCTTTAATAGAGGTAGTAAATAGACAATATGAGTATATGCTGTTTTCTTAAGTAGTCATCTTTCTGACCTGCTATTTGTTGTAATTTCTAAGTTGTTCAGCTCAAATATCTTTTCAGGAAAAGATAACATAGCTATTCAGAAGATTCTATACATTCTTTTCTTGTTTTTAAGACATTAGGGATTAAAGGGAACTTAAGTTTTTTGTTTTTGTTTTTGTTTTTTTTCTTTCCAGACTTTTGTTTGCTCGCTTTTGCCTTTTTAAGTGAAGAGTTTATGGAGTTGTTAACATGTCATCTTTCTACCTAGGTCAACTTTCAAAGCCAAATGAATACATCAGCATGGCTAGAAGCTCTGCTGTGCTTTACTATTTGGATCAAAAGAACTTCTAGAAATAGCATAGAGTGTTACAAATAAAACAACAGAAATACAGTAGGTATTATATTTTCTGTAAACATTCTATATTTTGCCAAGAACTTCATTAGTACTAGGAGAAAATATAATAAAAAGATTGTTGAAAATCCTTGTTCCTTAGGGGTATTCTCTTCTTGTCCATAAAGAGGATGAACTATCTTCATTTTTTTTCTTTTTAATTTGGAAAGATGGCCAAATGCCCTACTGCGTTTCACCTTCTCTATTCTAGAGAATTATGTGACTTCACCAGGCAAAACTGGTCATATAATATGTCTTCCTTTGATTAGCAGATTATAATAGTGGGTTATATAAATTTATTTCTTCAACTTTAAGGTTGGGAAACAATTTTATTTAAGTAAGAATAGAAAAAATATCTACCCCACCGAGATTAACTTGTGATCTACAGTGGAACAATTTTTTTCCTAGAGGAGAGGGGTTGTTAATGAGAAATAGCACAATGCCTATAAATCAATGTGAGGTCTATGCTTTAATCTGATCCCTCACCATTTAATATTTGTTGTTTTTAAATTAATAATTTCCAGAAATGACTAATTTGCCCAAGTTTATGATATTTCTCAAGTAATTATGTCACAGCCAGAGTTTAATTTCTATACTTGATTGATATTGATAGTGAATTGCTATCTTGAAACTGTGAAAAGTATGACATATTTTAGGTGTACTCAAGTGATATCTACAGTTGACAGACCAGGAGAGACATTTCTATTTTGCTCCTCTTCTGTGTCAATAACTTATAAGCTTGATCAGATGAACTATGAGTCTTGGTTAAGACCCTCAGTGTATGAAACATAAAAAATTCCATACACTTTGTCTTCCGGGGTTAATAAAAAAAATGGCAAATTTGTTCGAGGTTCATCAACTGTCTCCAGCGTTGGTATGAATGATAAAAAACATCTGCTCTACACGTCTGTTTATCGTGTAGAGCTTAAAAGACCCAAATATTAAACCAACATGGCTATAGGGCAGAATGTTCCAGAGTCTGTATGACCAGTGCTCCGTGAGAAATCAAACTCATCTTTCCCAGTGAAAGTGCTGGCTCCTACCTGTTATGGTATCATTCAGGTACACATTGTAAAAGCAATTCATGACTAGACACAAGTAAGTGTTATTACTCATATCGTAGCCTGGTAAAATGATGTAGTGCAGACATGCTATGATTGTTCCCTCCTTGGCCCAAGTATTTTTCTTAGAAAACTCTTTTCTTAGTCCTTTTTCTGTGTTACATTCCTCATTTCTTTATGGGAGCACTCTGAGTGATTCACTAAATTAAAATGATTTGTAAGAAGGGGCATTATTGTGTTAAGCATAAATGGGAAATCACTCTTTAGAATGTTAAAGGTTAAATTTTTAGGATTCTCTCTATCCTATATTTCTACCTCTCAACTAGACAGTTAAAACCACTAGTTCCTGATTGTGTTATTAATGGGCTTTCTTTTTGATATGTTCTTTTCTTCTTTATAAATATAATACAATGTCTCCAGCTAAAAAAGAAATGGGTAAATCACACATCTGAAATATATTCCCCAGCCATGAACTTCAAAGGCAACCAGTGTTCACTACAGAGGCTGAAGTTTTTATATTTTAGGAGCACTTTAAGTTAGTGATATTTGAGCAGCTCTGAATAATCAGAGCTAGTTTTTCCTAATTGTTTAATGTACCATAAGTGAACTATTGCTAAAAAGAATGCAATGTTCACTTCTAATTTTCAAATAATTTTTGCATGGATGATGTTTTTAATTTAAACAACATTATATAAATTAACAATCAGGTGTCTAAAATACCTTTCACCCCTTTTGTTAATATCTCTGTTATAGATGTTAAAATAATTTTACCTTTTTTTAGATCAGCCTTATATAGCAATAACAGAGTCTCATTTAATTTTTTATTTAACAAAACATACTGATATATTTAGAATAAAGTTTGCAACTATGGTCCAAATACTAAGTATATTTATCTTTTTCAAAGAGAGTAATATTAATTCTGTTCTGCTCCACAGGCCTTGTTAAGTTATTCAACATAGGACCAAGGACATTTTTTTTTAAAAGAAAATACAAAGAACATTCTCAGTTTACCAATTGTTGTGCCATTAGGGCTCCAAACTGCTGTATACTTTTTTTGGATCATTAGGCAACCTTGTAATAAGATAAAAAAATAATAAATAAACGCCTGGAATAATTTGTTCATAGCTGTATGTCTACAACTGTGGTATTAAAAGCTTCTTAGTGGGCAGGGTAGTTTCAGAATTCCCATGTGCTATACAGCACTGCAGATGAGGTACTATGAAAATTTCTACAGATGGCTGCTTAATGTGTAAATTAATGTGACTCAGTAAGGATCATGCCAGTCACTGGCAGCTATAATTATAGATCAGAATAAAATCATGCTCTACAAATTTGTTCAACCAGAGAACTGTAGCATATACACAAGTTTATTTAAATACTTTAATTATTTACTGTCAGAATCTGTGACACATCTGTGATTCAAGTTGCAAACACTAATAGGAATGATATAGCACCATGTTACTAGCATAAAACAAGCAAGGTAATTAAAAAAAATACAGGAAAGAAACACCAAAAAGCAACAAAAGCAAACATCCATCTCTAAATACAATGGATTTTCAAAGCAAATGGATCAAATAAGAGACCAGTCAGCATGGCATTTTGAAGGATTCAATTAAATATTAAGCTGATACTTCTTTACATTTTCATAACCTTAAAATTAAAATTAAAATCTAAGTTACTCCAATCAAGCCCTTATTAACTAGTTGAACTCAGAAGTCTATTTCAGCTTCAAGGTAACAGCTGAAAGTTTACTTAAGACAGGCATATTTACACTTAATGAGATTCATATGAATTTTCAGCTTTTATTTGAAGAGTTTAGAAAAGCACCAACCTTGAAAAGCACATCTGTTCCTGTTACTAGTCCTAGAAAACAATCCCCTTCCTCCTATTAACTACCAGGAACAGAATTCTCTGGGCGGGGGGGGGGGGGGGGGGAGGGGGGAATAAATGGCAATTGATAAAGAATCTTTCATTTTTTTTCCAAGGTAAGCTTTAATCCTGTCCTTACTCAATTAAAGTAAATCGTAATTACAATAAACTAATCTGAAGCTCTCATTCATTCCCAATAAAGAACGAAGAGGTAGATTAAGATGAAGTCTGCTATTATAATTTCAAGTCGCCAGTAGTCCCTTTGACGGAAGGGATAACATTAACCTAAGTCTCTGCCCGGTGTTAAGGAATGTGGCCTTCTCTCTTCATAACGCCAGTCTGTCAATGGAGAGATGATTAAACTAGATACATCTTTCTTCACATTCATTAAGAAATTGTGTAGCACAATGTAAGGAACACAGGCTGGAAGTCAAGACCTTGGTTTCTGCTAGACTAAATGATTGTCAGCAAAGCACTTAACCTCCATGAACCTCACTTACCTCATGGATAAAATGAGAGGCTTGGCCCAGAAGATATCTAAGGCGTCTCTTTCAGTTCTAATAGTTAATTGTTCTATAAAACAGTGTGTATACAAATGAAGAGACCTGATTTGTTTCTTTAGATAATTCTTGCCATTGAAACAAAGCTTATGTCAATGATATGGATGTTTCCAGCAAAATATTTTGCCTTATTTTTCCATTTCACTTTAAAGACACAAAAAGCCCTACTTCTAGGTAGAAGAGGTATGTGCCTTGATGATGGGTTTTGAGCACCTAGGAGATATCTGGAACTCACTAAAGGAAATTTTCAACTTTAGAGTTACTCTTTCATGTTTAGATGGCAACATTTTTCTGTAGGTTTTGAACTTGAAGTTGGCTTACTTTTGGATTGTCGAACTGGGAATGTGAATGTTTATTGCAAAGGTCACTAAAGTGCAAGTGAGTATTTCAAGTTATGTGATGGGGAACCCTGTTTTGGTGTCCAGTAGAGAAGGATTTAGATGAAGAGGGTGAGAAATATTACCCTAGAAAATAAGACTCATTAGGGGAACTGCGTTAGGCATACATAGACATAAAACCAGGAAAACAGGAATAGGAACTCTGTGTCTCAAGATGTTGGAGGGACACACAAAATGATATTCCACTGGGATATGTGTTATCAACCTAGTCTAAGTAAAAGATTTTCTCTGCCGAGTGAATCATAAATCATAGCAGGATTTGATTGCACTACGTTCTTTAGTCCTCTAATTAAAGAAGAGGTAGAAAACTGAAATATGACCAATGTAAATGGTTTAGCAGTAAGGATTATTTTTAAGAAAGCCATAAAGACAGAGGAAAAAGTGGTTTGATGATTGCTACCTAACAGTTGGATTTGGTAGAAGGAGGAAAACAGATTAACGGAGACAATGGCAAATGACCGATCTAAAAGGGGCTATTCGTGTCTTCAGTTTCAGTTAATGTGCCCACATGTTGGCTCAGTGCAGACATGTCTTCTGAATTTTCACAAGATTTAAGTCTAGACTTTTTAAGCAATCCTCCATTTTTTCCCTTCTCTCTCTCTCTCTTTTAATTTTGGCAGCTATTAAAAAAAACCAAACGTTTAAAATACTGTGAAGATCAAACAAAACACCTTTGTAGGCTGCAAAGCCTACAATTTTCAACTTTTGAACTAGAGCTCCATCAGACTTATATGTATGTATGGCTAAGAAGCCAGTACTCCTCATTAAGCAGAAAAGAAATCTAATGCCCAAGTCAAAAACCTGCCTAAGGGCACACGGTAGGCTACCATAGCTGGATTTCCTGGCTGGTAGGCTGGTACTTAATCCACTATGACAGGCTTTCACCAGTTAAGGTTTTTTGTTTTTTGTTTTTATTATTATTAATAATATGAATGTGAAAGTATATACAACTTATAGAATCACAGTTCACCCATTAATATGGATAAAACCTAAGACATATGGTTAGAGACAATGCCATACCCTCAATAATTTAAACGTGCTGTTTGAATACTTTGAAAAATTATTATGCATTGTGCCTTGCTAATATATGCCATACTGCTAAATTCTTAAATATGTTTGGAGGTCAATTAGTGGTTTCTTTCTAAGCCAGATGATAATAGGGTTTTAATTTTTGTTAATTTTCTTCTCATCAGCCATAACTGGAAAGTATTCAGCATAGTTTTTCTTTTGCAGATTGCCATGAGACAGATAACATTGAATCTGATTATGTCATTGCTTTGTAGCTGCTCTAAAATCAAACCATGGAAAGAAAGAAAATAGAACTTAATTAACTCATAACTCATAGTGGCATCAATAACATGAAAAAAAATCAGTACCCCTAAAGCACCCCTAAACCAAGTTGGTTGATTGAGGGATATTACTCCTTAGTTTGCATATTTTTTCATCTGTCTCATCAAATCTGTATATAACTAAACTAATACTATAGGGCAGTGGCACCCAAATATTCTTGTCTAGTTTCCCATAATTAAAAAATACAGTTTAAGGGGCACCTGAGTTGCTCAGTCTCTTAAGCATCTGACTCTGGATTTTGGCATAGGTCATGATCTCACAGTCCTGAGATTGAGCCCTGTATAGGGCTCTACGCTGACAGCACAGGCCTGCTTGGGATTCTCTCTCCTTCTCGCTCCCTCTCTCTCTCTCTCTTCTCTCTCAAATAAATAAACATTTTAAAAAGATACACAACTTAAAAAGAATATGATTATATATCTCTCTATATATGTTCCTTCAACAATATGCAATGACAAAAAATGAGGGGTGCCTGAGTGACTCAGTTGGTTAAGTGTCTGACTCTGTTTTGTCTCAGGTCATGATCTCATGGCTTGTGGGTTTGGGCCCTATGTGAGGCTCTGTGCTGGCAACAGGCGGAGCCTGCTTGGCATTCTTTCTCTCTCTCCTTTTCTCTCTGTGTCCTCTCCTGCTTGTGCTCGCTCTCTCTCTCAAAATAAATGAATAAACATTAAAAAAAATGATCGGTCGACATATGATTAATTCACTGAAAGAGATATCATTTATTTAGTCAATTAAAATGATAGTCCTAAAGATACTGGCAAAATAGGTAATACTTAGTATGTGAAGTGTTTTATCTATAAGCATGGCAAGATATAGAAATGCATATGTTAAGATTTTAACTATATAAAAATAGAAGTATAAGGCCCAGTCAACAAAATGATAATAGTTGTACTGTTGGATCAATAAATGGGCATTTAAATAACTTTATTTATTATGAATAGTCAAATTACCTTTACAATTTTAAAACCATTGAAAAATAAAAAGCACACAGTGAATCTTAGGTTTACAGAGCAATAATCTCAAAAATTGCCTATCAGTTGGTTATTTATCCATCAAGTTACCTTTTCTCCTTTTACATATATCTAGACAGTGATTGTCTCTTTTCAACACATTTGTCCATGTGTCTAGTTTGTTATACAGCCTATTGGCTAATTAAGAGCTGGGTTTTATCATAACCATCTTTGTATACTCAGTGCTTAGCACACTGACCTCCACTTAGTAAGATTTCAGTGCATTCTGTTTAATAAAATAATGAATCACGATATCTTAACGACATATGTTCTTTAGTGTGGATACAAGGGCTTGGTGATAAAAATTAAGTTTTATATCTAGTGGAAAATTAAGTTTATTAGTTTTTTGCCCCTAACAAAATGATAGATTTAGGAATGATCATCAGTAGCTACAAACACAAGAAACTGCAGGAAATAGACCTTATTTGTCTCCTTATGAAAGTATACACCTTCAACGAAGCATTCTTGCCTAAAGTTGAACCTGAAACAAATCAAATCTCAAACTGAATTAATTACCAGCAATTTAAAGAATTAAAGTACATTAAACAACATCAAGGGGATTCAATTACCCAAGTCTAGAACATAAGAAGTCTATAGGAGCAATGACCAGTTTCACCGACAAATAAATTGCAAAATAAAGAGAAAAGAGAGTGGAATTTATAGATTAAAAGAGACTTAAGAGACAAATCAATCAAATGCAGATGGAGGAGTTTGTTTGGATACATTTTCAAGCAAACAAACAAGTAGACGAGCAAAATGAAAAAAAATTTGAACAGGTAATTTGATAATATCAAAAAAAATAATGCTAACTTCGTAATAATTACCTCATGATCTCTTGGTGGGTTATTCTTGTCTTTTATAGATGTATACAGACATTTCATGGATGCTATGGTGTCTGGATTGGTGGGAGAAGGAGGGGGGTATACATGAACAAGATTGATCATGAATTCCTAATTGTTGAATGCGGGTGATGGGTATGAGAGGATTTATTATACTATTCTTTATTTTTATATGCGTTTGAAATTTTTCTAATAAAAAAGTTTAAAAAATAGTTTTAAAATGATTCAAAATAAAACAAAACAAAAAATCCTAGCAAACTGGTTTAGTAAGGAGTAACTGATTCATCTAAACTGCTTCCCAATAAACTGGCTGATAAGACACTTTGTTTTGTACATTATAGGTTCATACATTTTTCCATCTGATGATTATGACTTCTTACAATGATTTCACACATGTAGAAAGAGTATAGAATATATCACATGTACGCAAATGACTAGATAACTGTTCAAGAATCACTGGTCGTTATTACAAATTCTTCTTCTTAAGAAAAAAACTAACACTTTGATTTCTTTGGTATTCAATTTTTTGTTGCTCATCTGACTCTTTGGTACTCAAAGTTTATTCAAAAGAATCCCCAAAGGGTTCCTATAGGAAAGTCATGTGTGGAGTACAGTGCAGAGTTAATTAGGTGAGCCAAACAGAAGACAGAAATTAGCATAAAGTATAGTTAACCATGTCTACCATATGGCTAATTGTGTTTTCTTACCACATACGAAGAAATGATTATATAGTAAGCCCATGTTCCAATTTTATTATAATTTACAGAAGAGCCACGATGCAAATGCTGCTAGCCTCTGCGATATTTAATTTTATATGTCAGCTTGGCTGGGCCACAGTGCCCAGATATGTGGTCAAACATTATTCTGGATGTTTCTGTGAGAGTATTTTTGGATGAGATTTGCACTTAAATAGATGGACTCTGAGTAAAGCAGATTGCCCCCCATAGCCCCATGAAACCTCATTCAATCAGTTAAAGGCCTGAGCAGAACAAAAGACTGACTTGCTCCCAGCAAGACAGAATTCTGCAGCAGAAAGCTTTCAGACTTGAATTACAGAATCAGTTCTTTCCTGGGATTCCAGTCTGCTAGCCCAGTCTGCAGATTTTGGACTTGCCAGCCTCCATAGTCACATGAGCCAATTTCTTAAAATAAATCTCTTTGTATATATATAGATATATTCTATTGGTTTCATTTTTCTGGAGAGCCTTGACTAACATAGCCTCAGACAGAATTTCAGACATAATGAACGTTATAGTTTATGATGAGACACCTAAAACCTTTTCACAATTGGAATCAGTAAGATAATATTAGTTGTAGACTGTAGCATTGATATATTATAGTATTCCTACCTTCTCTTTAAAAAAATCTTACTTTTCAAACTTGTCTGAAATACTATAGTGTCCTATCTATGATTATTACTTAGTGTATGGATTTTTCTATTTTTGTTAAGTTGATTTTTTTTGGATTATATTCTTTTTTAAACAAGTCACATTTTGTCCATTTTGAATTGTTAAAAATACTTAAGTTTAGATTTACTCTTAAGATATGCAATATTAAAGGTTGGAGGAAGTGAGGCACAATTATAGCTCACAAATGTATAATTTTAATGGATTACATTTTTGAGTCAATCTATATAATTTATGTAAAGAATATAATTAGCTCAGATGCCTGATATATATATATATATATATATATATATATATATATATATATATTATATATATATATACTTATATATATAAATATATAAAATATATATTTATATATTTAAAGGCTATCCTAGTCAGTTTGGGCTGCTATTATAAAATACCATAGACTGAGTGGTTTGAACAATAAATATTTATTTCTCACAAGTCTGGAGGTTGGGAAGTCCAAGATCAAAGTGCTGACAGATCTGTGAGGATGCTCTTCCTGATTTGCAGATGGCCTTCTTTTTGTTATGTCCTTACATGATCCCTGGTGCCTGCTCAAGAGAGGAGAGAAGAGAGAGGGGAGGGGAAAGATAGAGATAGAGATAAAGATAGAAAGAGAGAGAGAGAGAGAGAGAGAGAGAGAGAGAGAGAGAGAGAGAGACATCTCCTGTCTCTTCCTCTTTTTTATAATGTCATCAATTTCATCAAAGTTCCACTTCCAAATCACATTACTTTGAGGATTAGGGCTTCAACCTATGAATTTTGGGAGAACATAAACTTTCAGTACAGAGAACTAAGCAACCAACATAGATGAGTAACTTTTAAATATACACTGATTATTCTAATCTCTTACCTCATAAAACACTTAATGCTTATATGGTGGTACTATATAGATAACACACACACACACACACACACACACACACACACACACACACACTGCATGGAAAAAAGCCTTTATCCAACCATGCTACCATCCTGATCTTGGACTTCCAGCCTCCAGAACTTTAAGAAATAAATTTCTGTTGTTCATAGGCTGCTCTGTGGCATTTTGTTAGAGCAGCACAGACAGACTTACACTTACCTCTTCCCTTCTTTTATAAGAGAAAGTTTTACTCTCATATTTTGTTATCTGGGCTCCTGCCACCACCTATTCTTTTAGGGTCTCTTAGCTTATTAAAACAAGTTGCCTTCATAAGTGAAACTCTGGTGTTAGCTGTTAAGATAGAGATTTATTTCATCTCATCACTCAAATGATGATAATACCATTTATTTAGTTCATAGAATTTTTGTATTTTTTGATGAGATGGTGCTCATAAGAACACCAACTCTGGGATTGTGATAGAGTCAGCTCTTATATATGTTAATTATTTTTCTGTTAATACTATTACTCTACAAGTAAATAACCACGGCCACATCCAGAATGGAAGCCTTGTGGCAAGAGAGAAAGAGAAGGAGAAAGCTGAGAGAATGCAAATAGAGAAGTAAACATCAGAATACCTGGCTTTAACTACTTAACTCAAGGAAGGTTATGTGTGACTCAGCTCTTTGTCTTTGAATATCATTAGTTCTTATTTCTTAGTACACTTGAGAGAAAAATGTTTTTCAATATGCATTAAAATTACTAACGAGGGATAGATGCTGAGCATCGCTGGAGAAGCAAATTCATTTCCAAAGGATTTATCACAGCATTTTGGGAAATTGGGGAGTAGAGTGATAAGAGCCTCAGGTGAAATCAATCAATAAGCTAATTTTATTAGGTGGCTAATATAACCAATCACTTTATTTAATGAAGAAACAGAAGCTATTTCCTTCCTTCCCAAACTCCTTCCCATCCTTCCTTCTGCTCTTTATTCCTTTGTACTCTATCTCAGCTGCACCTTTCCTACGACACGTGTATCACATACATCAAGAAATACACAGATGACTAATTCTTTCTGTATTCTCAGAGCTTGCAATCTAGAGATAATTATATGCAAGGGAAAATAATTAATCTATCCAGAGATGAGAATTATGATAGAATTACGTGCACAGTGCTAAACCTGCACGTGGCAAAGCACCTGGGTTAGCAGAAGTTACAAACACATTCCTCTGAGGAGGTGACGTTGAGCTGAGTCATGATGTGGAAATTAGCGAGGTTGGATGGGAGGAGAAGCAAGAATGGGTTTCCAAGAACAGGGGGCTAGCTGAACAGTGCCACTGAGTCAAGGGAAGTCACGTTGTATCGGGGAAAGTATAAAAAGGAATTCTAAGGGGTTATTTGGTGAGTATGAGGATAAAGGGAAGATTTGAAGTAGAAAACTGAGAGAGCCTGTCTCTTAAAAGAGCTTACATGTTGCACAAATGAATTTAGGATTTATCTTGTAAGTAATGGGAATTAAAAGAAATATTTAAGAAGGAATATGTCGTACTTTGATTTGCATTTCTGAAAGATTGCTTTGGTTGTGCAATAGAGAAAATGTTAAGAAAGAACAAAAGTATAATCAGGAAGAATTGCTAGCCCACAGAGGCAGTAACCAAGGTGAGAAATGATGCGAGGGTGCATCTGGAGTGGAGACTGGTGGCCAGCACTGAAAGGGAGGATGATGTCTCTGTCAGTTCCAAGTTGGATGACATTTTTATCGGGTGTATACAATTCTATTCACTGACAGAGGGGAAGGAAAAGGCAGGGGAGGAACCCTACTGAAGGGAAAGATAACAATGTATTTTGAGGACATTTTGAATTTAAGGAATGTATGTGGTTGCCTGGGGTACAGCTAAAAATCTGAACATGAAACGTATTTAGAGTTTTCGCCTTACCCAACTCATGCTATTTGTTTTTCTTCTGATTAGTCACAAATACTTATTGAGTGACTACTAGGTATGAGGTACTCATTCCTATGCAAGTGTATATACTTTCTCGATATTAGTGTGGTGACCTAAACATTAGAGGATTAAAATAGAATAGTCCTCAACAGAGGACAATACAAATAAGTATATAGTAAAAAATGCTGATTGAAGGCAATAAGATTTATTTATTCATTTATTCCATTCCCAATAAATTTTTGAAAATGTCTTTTTCTGTTTTACTGTACTTGGTTTAAATTTCATTATTACACAGCTGGATTGTAAAAGCAAGTGGAGGGGCGCCTGGGCGGCTCAGTTGGTTCAGCGTCAGACTTGATTTTGGCTCATGTCATGATCTCATGATTCGTGGGTTCTAGCCCCACATGGGGCTCTGCGCTAACAAAACTGACAGTCTGCTTGGGATTCTCTGTCTCATTCTCTCTCTGTCTCTCCCCTGCTCTCTCTCTCTCTCTCTCTCTCAAAATAAATAAATAAGCATTTAAAAGCAAGTGGATAACCTAAATCTAAACCGTTAACTTTTTGGCTCATCTCACATGTCTATTGAATTTTATGTAGAGAAAATAGGATGTAAAATAATTGAGAGGAAAAAAAATCAGAAAATAAATAAATCAATAGTAAGAAGCCTGATTACCAGAGACCATATTTCTATACCGTCATTTGATTTCTCTCTCTCCCCTCTGTTTTCAATAATTCTACAATCTCGAGTAAGTGCAAAATGATAATATTCATTTCATTATCTGTCTGAGTATATGACCCCAATTTATAATAGCATCCAAATTTGCCATCCATATGCCTTTTTCTTTGAAGAAATGCAAGCCAAACATGTCTCTTGATAGGTTAATGCAAGTAGTACATTTACACAAAGGGAGCTTTACAAGTCCTCAAGGAAACCCATTAAAGAGGTTCAGGGATATTACACTGTAGCTTCCTTCAAACACTGAATTTCCATTGGCACTATTACCCTGACAATAGTTTTAAAAATGTCTTATGCAGCCCCAGAGACCTTCCAACATACTTAATAAATGAGCTAAATAATGGTTAGAAGGTTTTAACTAAATAAATACCTGACAGGTGCTCTTTACCCATTGGCAAGGAGCCACAATGCCGGTACTGAGTGCAACATAAAGCCAAATCTCCCATTAATTCCCCACACTCCCTATGTTTTCTCAGAGTTTTCATTAATAGGAACATTTTTAAAATTTAAACCTTGTTGCTCTTACCTCTAAGGTTTGCAGAAATGATTCTTTATTTATGGGAGATCAAGGAAGGTTATGTAACACCAGTCAGGCTATCACAAGGGCTTTTGAAGTTTAGTTATATTTTTATACTTCTGTATCTTTTCTTAAAAATACTAAGTTCCCAATAGCATGCAGCATATTTCTTAGAGCTACATGAATTATTTTTCTTTTACAAAGGATAATGCCCTCATTATATCTACTTTCTTTCATGAAAAGATACTGAAATTATATATATTTTAAGAGAACACTTAAATTGAAGAAAGAGAGAAAAAACAGAGATTCTTCTAGATACTTAATGTTTTCATGTTTCAATATTTTATCTTGCAAAGTTGGTACAGTGATACTCAGGAAAAGCCATGCCTTATATTGTGTGTATGTGTGTGTGTGTGCTTGCATGTGTGTGTGTGTGGGGGGAGGGGTGGTGGATATAAAATCAAACAAAAAATAGTAAATATTGTCTTCAGAATACACTTAATCTTAGTCAAAAGGCTGAGAAGCGATATTATTGTCTTCAGAATAAAATGATCAAGCATTTATCAACCAAAGTTAGGAAACATGAGAGGGAAATAGATTATTTCATGTAACTCTTGGGCAGGAATCTGGGGGCCTGGTATCTCTAGATGGTTAAAACTGTCCTTTCATGTGTTGAACCTGTCAAAGGCACCTGCAGTCAGTATGGATGATGCTGCGAGGTAAGCATCTTACTTAAAGTCCCGGGGGAATTCTAGTTTACTTTACAGAAGTGTGATACTTTGGTATTATTTTGACTTGCTCATATATAAACGACAGATACCTTGCCAAGTTGTTATCAGTACCTGCAAGATTCTCTAGAGGCACAGGCAAAAATTCATAGCTATTGAAAATCAATCCAGTTAAGTTTTCTGAATATATAGAAGAAACGGGCTCGTTGTTTTTCTAGGTTCAAAAGCCCATAAACCATGGGTAGAAGCCAGAGGCAAAAGTTACAAGCCTTCTCCGCAGAATACTTTCAAAGACTTCACATGTTGTTTTCTTGAAGGTCCCTAAGCAGCTCCAAAAGAATTAGTTATTCCTCTTAAATACCAAATTTAATTTATGTCTCCTTTCATCCAAAGAATCCAAGGAAAGAGAAAGCAATATCAAAATCACTTACCTTCATTCCAGCCCATTTTCAGGGAACGTTTGATAAGATTTGAGAGTAGATGGAGTAGTAGCGAGTTGAAATGAAGATGAAACAAATATTTTTGATCAAAGTGTTAAAAACAACTTGAAGAACACAAAAATACAGGTTTCAAAAATTTCTTGGAAAGGTATCCAAGTATATAATAAAGAGGTGGTAATGTCTTTGTAGCTAACATAGAACTATGGTCAGATTATAAAAACATGTCTCACTTCAATGTAATGCTTTTCACATTGGGTATCTCAGCATACAACAGCAAAGCAATACCTCTTAGGTAAATATATAGTGGATTCATGTTTTTAATACTTTTTGCCTTATTTTAGATGGAGTTCTACATGTCAGTAGTGTTGGGAATTCTACTTGTTTGTTTACTGAGCCTCAGAGTCTCCAGTCTCTAAGAGGCTTTGTGACATGAAACGCATACCAAGTGAGTTGCTGATATTTTGGGCCAATGGCCATGAAGTCAAATGCCTACTCTCATACTCAAGGAGACTATGTGTTCTGTGCCAGTTATCAGCTTAGGGGCTCTCCATTCTAAATCCACCGTCTGCTGCCCTGTCTTGGAATACTGGGGCTGGTGCCTGTTAACCTGTCTTGTGCCAGCTGGCACAATACCAAACTTGACGGGAGGGAGTATTGAAGGGCACTGCAGGAGGAAGAGGCATCTCTCCAAGGTTCTAGGATGTAATTTTCCTTCTTGCTTCCGTAGTGTGTGACGGCCGGCAGTATGCTGGACACTCAGTGGAACTTCTCCAGCAAGTTTCTGCGGGCACCATGGTGGGTGGCCTCCTCGTGAGCCCTGCTGGCAGTCCAGCAGACAGTTTTGTTTCCAGTCCTATTCTTGGCACCTCCGTGAACTTCTTCTCTACTCAGTTTGCCATAGTCGTACCCTCTCCTGTAAGAAACCTAGGGGTTGGGGTGTGAGTGCTCTCTCTCAATTTGTTTCTTCTGTGGGTACTCTGTCTCCTTCCTAGGATCAGAGCAGATGCACACAGATGCTATTTTTGTATATACTTCAGGTTTCTCTTCTACACCTTTTAGTAATTTATCCCTTGTTACTAGTTAATAATTTCCATATTGAATTCTTCTTGGGCAAATAACTGTCATGGTTCCTCTCCTCTGACTTGCCCCTGAATGATACATACCCCATCACCTCCAGTTAACTGTTGCTTGGTAGAATACATGTTATTAGATATTCAGATTTTTCACAGAAGCTGGGATGTTTTCTGTGAAATCTTATAATTGTGTATATTGGAAACTCACGCAAAAATCACCACGTGGACAAAATATTTTGTAAATTTGACAGATTTCTAATTTTACTACAGATAAATGAGGAAGCAGAGAAAGGTGTGTAGAGTCACGAGACAGTTAAAGCTTTGATCGTGTGAAGAGAACCTAAGAGATACCCTATAAGAAGAAGCCATTGAATCAGGGAGATTGGGATGGTCAGGCTTTTTAAGATGATTTTAGGAAAGAAGATTTCTCTCATACACAACTACTACCACTTAAAATATTGGTAGGAAGGAGCCCCACAAAATGTACTCACACACACACACACACACACACACACACACACACACACACACACAATATTAAACCATATAGGGAGTTGAAGTTAAATCATTTGAGGCTTGAATTACCCCATAGGAATGGACATGATTTCCCATTTTACTTCAACATGAGAAAAATCTAGAGATTGCCTGGTTTTTAAAGGGCAAATTGGAACTTTTATTTTTTTTTTTTACAGCAAGAGTTCTAAAAATTGGGAAGGTCTAGAAGGGGGAAAAAGTACAAGCAATTTAAATATATGTATACATGTGTATAGTGTTTGAACTACTTCAATTAAATGTGATATAATTTTATCACTTTACAGTGATCTAATTGCGTATTCAGGAACGCAAGCCAGTTGCAAGGGTTTGTTCTATTTTTAGAACTCTCTTTCTTCACGTTAAAAACTGAGAACAAAAGGGACAGCCAGGTGAATAGTGTCTGCTAATCTAGATACTGGCCACTCAACCTTGGCATAATGGTTAAATAACGCAGACTGAATATTTGAACAGTTTAGCACACAGAAGCATAGGGTCAGTGCATCTTTATTTTTCATCTAGGCAGCTGGGCAGAAAATTAGCCCATTGAACTCCATCTGTCTCTATCTTTTCTCATTAGGTTTTTGAGGAAACATAACATTTTGCAACATATATGTGCTCCTTTGGCTTTTTAAAAGTGTATGAATTATCCTAATGCGAAGGTATGATGAAAAATATTGTATGTCACGTCAGGGGTTTGGGTATTTTTTCCTAATGCTTGATTTGTATTGATCTCTCCCATACATAACACAGATCTGCAGCTAAGAAAAAAAATGCTATTTTCATGATACAATGTGAACAGCATCAATAGTAATTTGCAAAAGAGTTTTAAAAAAAGGCTTAAAAATAAGCACATATTTGGGACTTTCTATGGAAAAGGAAATAAGAAAGCATATAACCATTAGAAAGACAAGGTCCGTGCAGTTCTAAAGAACTCTCTGCTTACTGGGCTTGACAAACACTTACCTGATAAATTTTAATTTTTATTAGATTATTGTAAGTGTTATAAGAGAAGAATAAACCAACTGCTAGGCACCTGGATGGCCAAAGATGATTAATTCTTCCCAAAGATACAAAGAGGGTGGATTGTGATGTGAAGAGTGATTAGGTTTTCCCAATGTGTAGAAAGTAGCAATGGTTACCCATTCAAAGGAAGTTGTCTGAAAAAAATATAGAATAGTTACAGATGGCCAATGGTCTAGTTGGGCTAGAAGATGAAGTATTGAAGAAAAATTAGCAATGGGAAAAAGGTAAAGGGATTGGTGCCTTGCTAAGGAATCTAAATGTCATTATCTATAAAATGCTATCAGCAAAGATGTTTTCTAGCATCTGAGTGGTTATATCTTTGTGTCTGTGTTTTAAAAGAATCACACTAGCAATATAAGGAGGGTATTTTGGAGATAGAATGCACTGGTTCCTAGGAGCTTGGCAGAGATCCCCTTGGAATAATTTAGGGCATCTGACAATTAGGGACTGAACCACAGAAGGAATGGCATAGAGGGAGCCTAGAGGACAAATTCCAAAGACATTTCAAAGATAAACTTGAGAGGATTTGGTTGATTAGATTTAAGGGGTCGGGAGAGGTCAGAGTAAAAGATGATGGAAGTTTGCTAGCCTGAGTGGCTGGGAGGAGAGGGGCCCCATTACTGGAGCAAGGGGACACCAAGGAGCAGCAGCTCTAGGGCGGGGGGTGGAGAGATAATGAGTCCAATTTGGAACATCTTGGGTTTTGAGTGTCTGTGGGCCAGGCGTGCTTCGTATTTTCTAAATATAAAAGGGCTTTGGGGGCAATCATCTAAAATAATTGTAATATTAAAATATAATTTATAAATGTCACCCTGATGTAAAAATATTTAGCAATGCACATCATTAGCTCACAAACCATGCTATTTCCAAGAGGCCTATGTATGCACATTAGGTCTAAGGTGTAAAAGTCTATCCATTAGAGAATGAGGCCCAGACAATTACATTTGATTTGACCTACCTCCCTGTACATTTTGGAGACATAGATTAAAAAAAGAAAATATTTTCCTCTTATTTTACTATCAAATATTTTGGCTATCTGTTATTTATAGACACTTGGCTTTTTAAAAATAAGGTTTAGACAATAAGTTATTGAAGGGAATCCAGTGGCTTTAAATAATGGAAATAGAATGAATTATATATATTTTAGTAAAGACTAATTCTTTTAAAATGTCTAAAATCAAACAAAAGTGCTCAGTAATTCTTTCCATTAAATTACTATATTCAGCCTTCTAATTATGACTGCTAAATATTTAGACACGGTTGTAGGACAAAATAAACAATAGGATTAATACTACATTACAAATACATTTTATTAAGACTATAAGACTTTGATTGAATCAAAGGTGCTTTAGCAATTAAAGGACATATAAGGTGTTAGGCAAACAGTCTGGTCAAGCACCCTAGCAAGTTCTTTAAACTGTAGCTAGCATAGAAATTAGCTGTTAGTATTTTAAAGTCTTTTGTTTTCTCCCACGCTCTTAACTTCACCCAGGTACAAAACTCTCTAGAATATTCAACCACTTTTTTACAATTATTAGTCAGCTCATCATCCCAACTGGTCACTACTTTCAAACTTCCTTATTAAAACTATTTGATTCACATAAAATGCTGGAAGAGCACCATTCACAGCATTGAAGTTATATGCTTATGCTGGGTGATTATTTTGCTCATCCCAGTGCGTAACATTTGTCAGAAGCTAAAACTTGAACCTAAATTGGCTATGCATCGTGATTTCTTCCTCCTTTATACACCCAGGGACTCCTTCCTAATACCCCATTGCCAGTTGTACACATATTTTCAGTGACAAATAGCAATGCAGATTTCTTATGTGTCATTATGGTACACACAAATTTGCACATATTTTTTTTTTCTCATCGGATGCCTACCATGGCCCCAAAAGGTTATCTGAGAGATTATTTGACCATGTTTACAGAAGAGGAAATGGTATTAATAATTTGCTTACATTCAGGTTGTTACCAAACAATAGAAGTAACACTGGAATTCAGAACCTAAAATTATGTTTCTTATCTAAAATTAACTTCATGGATTTAGAGAATCTGTAGAGTCCCCAAGTGAGGGAATAGGCTGGGAACGTTGGCAGTAGAGAAAGTTTTCTCAGTGGAGGTTTGTAGTTTGTCCTTGATACTGTAGGTTGAATCTCTCTCTCTCTCTCTCTCTCTCTCTCTCTCTCTCTCTCTCTCTCCCTGTTTCATAAACTCAAGGAAGAAGGATTCCTTGTCCAAAAGCGAAAAGATTCTTAGTTCCTGGAGCACACAAAAATAATATTCTTCCTGTATAAGTAAGCATTGCTTATCTGTGTAGATTAAGTCTTGTTTACACTCAATGTTTAAACTCATTACAAAAGAGTCTTGAACTCTTTAAAAAGCCCTTTCTGTCAGCAGAGAAAGTTTGTCTAGGTGTCAGCATGTCTGAGCAGTGGGAAATAACTACTCCAGATGTGTGCTCTAGAGAGTCCACGGGAGCATCACAGGGCAAGGAGCAGGACCTTGAAAGAGGCAAAGAAACTGGCTGCTATGGACAACCCACGCTGGCTCCATGTTACGTGAACTAGAGTCCTGGGAATTTAAGTGGGCAGAAAACAATCATCTCTTTATTTACTTCTTTTTGTTTGGTTTTCCTGTGTGCTCTCACTTTCAGTGAGAAACTAGTAAGGCAAAGAGACAGAGGAAACATTCTGCCTCATCAACAGTGTTCAGTGTGAATAGTCAAAACACATTGGGTATAATATTGCAGCTTACTTAAAAAAGCTTTTACAGAAAACTCTATAATTCCCATGGAAAGTAGTGACATTGACTCTGGGCAAAGCCAATTCTCTTAAAAGGCTTTTAGCGAAAGGAGATAGGCTTCTGTAAAGTGAATAAGGTAGTTGTCATTGCTCTTCCTTTGGGGAGAGTTTGGGGCGTCTCCTAGGTAAAAATATACAACTCTTAAAGTACCGCCTCCGTGGATTATTACCGAATCTCAAAGGCCTTTCTTTATCTGTTTTTAATGCTTTATTTTTGTTTGTTAGCAAAACACATATACAAACGTGTGAAGCTGCGTAGCCTGTATTTCTGATCTGGATTCGAATTTCAACTCCTTTCCTTTCTAGTTGTAAAATTTGGGCTACTTATTTAAGCTCCTCAGCTCCAGTTCATTCGTCTCTAAAGAAGAATGAGAAATGTGTCTACCTGCTTCCCAGGGCTGTGGTGAGTATTTCATGACATGATGAATGTAAGCTATTTATCAAGGTTCAATATTGTTCTTTTGTTAGTATTATCATTCGTTTATTAATATCCATTTCACTGTTATTCTGTGACCTCTCGAAATGCAACATTGAAGTCAATGATGACTCTTCACTTAGATTACAGCTATCGACTACTGCCATTGGCTGGTGGTGACTGTGTGCTGGCATGCCCAGGAGATGCTAACCATGACTCAAATTTCCAAAAGATCAACAAAAGTTTGTTTGTTTGATTTTTACCTTTTAAGTTCATTGGTACAAAGGGTTCCATGAAAATGACCAGGCACTTGTGCTTTGATCTGTTCTTTCTGAATTCAGTTCAAGAATTCTAGTTAAGTGTAAAGGCTGAAAAGACAAATACTGGATTCTACTTGTATTTGCTTTTGATTACTACCCCTTCCACTGCCTCAAGCCATCTAGTGAAGACAGAAGGAAAAGCTATCTGCGAATCAATATGACTCGCAGAGGTGTGGTTTTCCAGTTCTGGCCGGGTCCTGGAGGACACATTCCCTGTTCCTCCTGGCCAGCCCTGCCAAGAAAGAGGCAGAGAAAACGCTGCATTGGCCATGAGGCTGCATAGACGCTGTCTCTGGATCCCGACACGTTGAATCCCCGCCAGGGAAAGAACACTAATTGAATTTATAGAACTTTTGTAATTAGTTGAAATTGTTTTACCATGCTCACTTATTAATTTTATCATATAGAAACCATTATCTTATTACATTTAAGTACCACTGTAAATATCAGAGCCATTCATTTTAAACTTGGGTGCATTGTTTTATTGCTGAGTCCTCTCTGCCATATTCAAAGATAACTTTATAATTTATTCAATTAAATATTTCATTTATTCAAAATTGAATACCTGATTTGTTCAATCAAAAGATTTATTTTTTAAAAACCTTTTAAATGTTTATTTACTTTGGAGAAGTGGGGAGAGAGAGAGAGAGAGAGAAAGAGAGAGAGAGAGCACGAGCAGAGTGGGGGAGGGGCAAAGAGAGAGGGGGGTGACACAGAATCTGAAGCAGGCTTCAGGCTTTGAGCTGGCAGCACAGAGTCAGACACGGGGCTCAAGATCATGACTTGAGCTTAAGTTGGTCCCTTAACCGACTGAGCCACCCAGGCGCCCGACAATCAAAATATTTATTAAACACCTCTGTGGACTCAGCAAAAGTAGAGACTTATAACTAAGCAGATGGGCCTCTTGTAGTGTGGTACCTATAAAGTGTGGTTCTCTGATAAACACCTATTATTGTGGTAGAGAAAAATAGCAATTTATTAGTGTCATTACACCATTGTAACACTACTTATTAAAAGATTAACTATGAATTTTATGCAGTAATCCATAAGCATAAGTAATATGAAAGATTCACACTTACCCACATATGTCAATTTAATCTTTTTTTTGGCAAAAATAAATGACGTGATTTGTTAAAGTAATAAAAAAATTAACCTGCCTATTTATCTTACCAATAGTATAAATTAAAAAAAAATTAAGGTGTTCTATATATATTTAAACTTTATACTTAAATAAACTATCTCACCTTCACCTATTTTGGGGTAGCACAATGTTAAATAGCACCGTATTCAAAATCAGATACACCTATATTCTCATTTTTACACTCTTGACTTTTCTACTTAGTCTTTGCATGGCTTTGTATATGAAACTAAATTTCTACACCTCCCTCATCTCTTCTCTATAAAGGAATCCTAATAATCCCTTCCAAAATGGGATTTTTGCGAGGAAGAGATGGGATAAATGCAGTAAACAATTCAGTACTGAGTTTAGCACGTGGTGAGTAGTCATAAAACATTAATTGCTGTTATTGGTGTAGGCATTTTCTAGCGAGTGCATAGCTAGAGTGGTTGCTTTCATCCATGTTGTAGAATGCATATTCTCATTAAAACCAAAGTTCCACCAGTAGCTAATTTCTTGGGGTAGTCCTTAAACACCAATCGCTCTAAAAACGTACTACAGGATCATATCGGCATCATATGCCTTGGTTCTTAATCTTGAATGCTGCCTCATTTAGGGGAAAAGGAGGAGGAGGGAAACAGAGAATAGAAAGAGGAGAAGGATGGGAAAAAAGAAAAGAACTTTCTGTTCTTTTGGGGTACAATGTTAATTTTGGGGAACAGTTTGAATTATATGAAACTTTCTTTGCCATCCGAATCCATCTGCCCCTTTCATGAAGGCTCACAAAGCAAGCTTTTCAGGCATGTAGCATGGACGTTCTCTAAAAAAAATCAAGATTTTTCACAGTAATTCTATAAAGGTAGTAGAAACAGCGGGGAATAATAAAACAGAGAAATAGGAAAGTTTGTTTATTTATTCTTTGCTTGTATTTATTTTTTAACTTGAGTCTTGCTCTTATGTGGGATGTTTTTACATTGGAGACTTTCTGTACTTAAATTTATAAAGTTATATGCATGGTGTGTACTTGTGTCTGTTTTATATTTCAAAAGTATTGCAAGACCCTTATAAGAAAGGTATCCTGATGTCTTTGTTATCAATAAAGGTTATAATAAAGCTATCTGGAATATACTTAAGTGGAGAAAATAGATTCGCTTAGGTGGATGTTGAATTATTTTTATAAAAATTTCATGTGGAGTTTTTCCTTTATTAATCTGCTGGCACACAAAGGATAAAAGCATGTGACTTACAAATTGAATGCAGAGAAGCCATGCAAAATGCGAATAGAAATTGCAGAACTGGATAGTAGCCCTATACATATGGAATAAGGGCTGCCCTGAAATGTTGTCCAGAAAGTGAATTTCTCCACATTAAACCCTTTGTTTTTCATTCTGTTTACTGGACTGAAATTGCATTTTGCCGAGGGCGGAAAAAGAGCCATAAAGAAAACAGATACTGGCTTATTTCATGATGTGACTTCCTTGCTCATCACCCAACCTTCTTCCTGATGCCCCTCCTCTTCTTCACCAGAGACCTTGGGGGTAATGCCCTTCACAGATGTTGCAGACAGTTTCTAGGGAAGCTTCTATAAGAGCCTCCAGGCTAATTAGGATGGGGATAATTTCTTTTTTTTTCTTTTTTTTTTTTTTTAACGTTTTTGAGACAGAGAGAGACAGAGCATGAATGGGGGAGGGTCAGAGAGAGAGGGAGACACAGAATCTGAAACAGGCTCCAGGCTCCGAGCGGTCAGCACAGAGCCCGTCGCGGGGCTCGAACTCAGGGACTGTGAGATCGTGACCTGAGCCGAAGTCGGCCACTTAACCGACTGAGCCACCCAGGCGCCCCATGGATGGGGACAATTTCTTGTCCCACTCCTATCTTCTTCCTGACCCTCAACCCAGTCCCCATCTGTTGTCTTCCCAGATGATCATGAGACCATGAGATTGTGAGAGGCTTTTGTCTTTCCCCTACAGTGTATTCTCCTTTACTCCACAAATTCCCAGGGGTGGCAGTGGGTGTAACACTGATGCCTCTGAGATTTACCTAAGAACAGTTCATTTAGAAACAGAAAGAGCAACAAGGCTATTCTGTTAGTGGGCATCTAAGCTTAGAGTCTTTCTGTTCCCTTGAAGATCATTCACTTGGCCCTAGGAAACATTCCACAAATGCAGAGTTGGGGTAATGCATGCCTGAAACTACACTCTTGATTTATAAATCCCATAACAAAAAATGCTGTACACAAGGTCATGAAGCAAAAATCCTACATGGACACATAAAATACTCTGGCTTTATTTATTTAAAGAATTAACCTTTCTCTCACAGACAGATGGAATTTCTATCAGTTCTACTTAACTAAGGTATTTTG
Organism: Felis catus; assembly: GCF_018350175.1. Lineage (NCBI taxonomy): Eukaryota > Metazoa > Chordata > Mammalia > Carnivora > Felidae > Felis > Felis catus. Next base: position 66,505,914 of record NC_058375.1, read on the forward strand.
TATGTAATTGCCACATTGCCCCACTCAAATAAGAGACACTATCAATTCACTCCGTAGCCTCCAGTTGTTTCTGTCACAAAAATAGGACCCTTGGCAGCTTTTGCTTCATTTTAACAAGTATTTGTTAATTTTTATAATTTGCAGAGTTTAAAGAACAGCAGTTCTGTTTGTGTAAATCACAAGATTTAATTAGAGAAGAGGAATCCAAATGGTGCAAATAAAAGTCTGTGCATAATAAAATATTAATTGCCTTTAAAAATACAATAGCGCTCCAGTATTCTATTACACTCCAGCGGAAAGTGCTGCAAGCGACAGAGCTCAGTGCCACAGCTTGGCTGTAATCATGGCGGCCTTGGAAAGCTGCTTGTGACCCTGAAAGGCTGCAGAAGCGACTGCCTTTGTTGCATTACTGATGAGGGTGCCTTAAGTCTTGCGGTTGGGGTGCGGGACATTTACCATGGACTCATGATATGGCCTTCTTATCTTTGTACTCCTTTGTGCCTTTTCCCGCAAACTTCTGAAATCTGGAGTGCTGGGAAGAATTGAATGTCTTAGGGTGTTTGCTAGGTAAAAATTTATCGAGGGAAAGAAAGCTAAAGGGAAAAAAAACGTAGACTGGGGGTGGTTTTGGTCCTGCCATAGAGGCGCTGACTCATTTGCAGGCCCTGTGACCTTGGGTGGAGAGCTTTGCCTCACAGGGCTTCTGAGTTTTCATCAGTACAGGGTAGAAGGGGAAGAGCTCTAAGTCCCTTTGATGTCCAATCATTCTCGTATTCTAGTTAGTATCTTTTTTTCACATAATTCACATCAATTGTTTTTAGAGGGAGGTCAGTGTAGAACAAAAATAAATCACGTGTTATCTGACGAGAACATGTACTTTCCAAATAGAGCATACAATAAATATATATGAGATCGAAAGTAATAACTTGTAATTTAGCATAATGGTTTAGAGTTTCAAAGACCTTTTTCATGTATATTATTTATTTGATTATAACAATTGTTCTAAAAATCTCATGGGATCAAGCAATATCCCGCATGAGAGGAATTTGCCAAGTTTAATGCTGAATAAGTATTGTTGGTATTGTTATAGAATGAACAGACTTAGGTTTTTAAGGAAAATAAGCACAGAGAAACATGAATGAAATATTGAATCTGTATTTGATTCCTATGTTATATCCTAAGTTCGTTTTAACTTCTACAATGAGGGCAAACTTTAGGCTTATAGGGTGACCAATGATGCCTTCAATAAATGCCTTGTTATTTTGGTGTGGCATGTGGGATCCATTTGACCCCACTGTCTGCTTGCTCTTCTCAAAGTGAAGCAGAACAACACATTCACAGGCTACACTGCATCCTGCCCCCGAGTAGGAGTGAGTGTTCAGGCAGAATTCCTCACTCAGGGAAGAGATGTATCAGAAGTAAAAATGGAGGAAGCCAACACCAGCTATAAATCCTTCTGTCTTCAAGATGAACTGAAAAATAAAGATCACTAAGTCTATGGAGAAAACAAATCAACACAGGAAACATCAAATAAACACACAGGAAAATTTGTTTCATAGGAAACAGATAATCCACAGCACCAAAAGGTTTTAGAAATTCTTTATTTATATTCTCGGAGATATTTAAGAAGCTATCAGCATATCAAAAAAGATAGAAAAATCATGAACGAGCTCTTAGGAGATTAAAATATGAAAGCTGAACTTAAAATAAGTCAATAGAAGTAGAAGGTATTAATAGATCATATTTATATAGCACTGGCCTTATGCAGGCCCACTGTATGCATGTTCCATGGATTAATTTATTTAATCCTCACAGCAATATTGAGATGAGTATACTAGCATTTCCTTTTACAGATGAGAAACCTGAAGGACACAATTGTTAAGTAACTGACACATGTTTCCCAGCAAGTAAGCGGCAGAACTGAGATGCAGGCCTAAATAACAAAGACCTGCTTCCAAAGAGCTGGCAGTTATACAGCCATTTCTACTTTTTCCCAGAAGAAAAATACATACATACATACACACATACATTAAATAAATAAATAAATAAATAAATAAGTAAATAAATAAACAAACAAACAAACAAATAAGGAAGAGGTTCCAGAGGGAGAGAGAAACAAAGTCATTTACAGTTTAGTAAAAACCAGAGAGGAATCAGACTTGTTTTCAACTGTGCTATAAGCCAGAAAGCAGTAAGGCACTTACATTCTGAGACTGAACGATTTCAATCCAGATTTTATATCAAACCAAGCAATCAGCCACATGTGAGGACAAAATAAAGGCCTTTTATGACATTCAAGAACTGGAAAAATCGATCTCTCCAAAACTTCTCTCAGAAAGTATCTGGCGGTGTGCGAAACGAAAGTCAAACAAAACAAGAGAAATGCACAGGATGAATGGGATCAAGGAAACATTTGACACAACCTAGGGGAGGAAAAGGAAGAAAGAAAGGCATTCCCAGGAGGCTGCTACGCAGCAGTCTATGAAATAAATGAGTTCCGATGGGAACAGGAAGTTAGAGGCTCTGGATAGTGATGAACAGGAAAAAAAAAAGTCTAAGAGAACAAAAAGTGGAGTTGTTTTGGAAAACGTGAAAATATAAAAAAAGGTATACAAGTTATAAAATAAAAATCACTTTAGCAGCTCTCAAAATAGCAGAAATGTGTTCAACATGTTTGAGTTATACACTGAAGTGAAAAGTGGCATAGTTCTGAGAAGTTGAAGGAGTGTTAGAAAGGAGAATATACCAGATATTGATGTTCAGAACATTCCTTTTCACAACAGTCCAGGGTCGATGGAATTGGCCCTGATCTGAGCACCATTGTCCTGGCCAGTAGTGGACAACATACACACAGCCATAGTGATGTCCATGCAGATTCTCAAATTTCGAATCAATTGGCATTCCCATAAGATTTCTGTGTGTTTTCAGTATAGATTGTAAATATGTCCTTCATTGATTGATAGATAGCATAAATGTTATTGTGTGTGTGTGTGTGTGTGTGTGTGTGTGTGTGTGTGTGTGGATGAGACATGGTGTAATGAAAAACAGGAGTGGGAGAAGTTGAGGAAAATGCAGAAGTTTTAAAATACTTAACTGATGAAATGGAGAATCAAGAGACACTTTTCAAAGTCACTGTAACTAGCAACTGGGTTTAAAAGCAACTAATAGGGGGATTTAAAATAAAACTGCTGATTATCAATCACAAAGAGAAGAAGAAGAGCATGCAAATGAATTAGATCTTCATGTATAAAAAAAAGTACATAGACACTTTGTGGTATGGTGTTTAACAGAGGTAAGCACTAGAAGAGCCAAAAAAGATCTCTTTAAAGAGTACACGGAGTGGAACAGGTGGTAAAGGAGGCAATCGGGACATCAGATTTCACCACAAACTTCCATACTCTTTGTTAGCCTGTGCATGTGTTATTTTGGTAAAAGAAAAAATTTTAAATATTATATTTTTGAGATAAGGTATGTGAATTCTAATTTGCTAGTTTTCTAAATCTAAGGGCTTTTTAATATGTCAGTTTGTGATCATGCTTGGAGAACAGAAAGTACATTTGTGTCAGTATAACCAGAAGGTCCCATTCCTTTGAGGGCTGGCTCCTTGGACCCCATGGATAGATTCCTAAGGTGATGCATGATGATGGAGTCAGTGTCTCTTTATAATTTGGGACAGAATGTTATCAGTATTGTAGAATCTGAATAAACATGCCATATATAATCCATGCATGGTAGATTGAATACCAAGGCAAGTTTTTATCTTCCAAACAATTAATGGATATAAAGAAAAGGCTAAAAGTTTACAGTTGAAGGCATGCACTTCTTTTAGTTTTGGGTGTGAGCTAACATGAGATGCAAAGTGGATGTTGTAAAGGGGATATTTAACAAAGAACTAGAAGACACGAGCCTTGGGGCGCCTGGGTGACATAGTCAGTTGAGTGTCAAGCTCTTGATTTCGGTTCAGGTCATGATGTCACAGTTTGTGAGGTTGAGCTCCACATCGGGCTCTGTGCTAGCAGTGTGGAGCCTACTTGGGATTCTCTTTCCCTTTCTCTCTGCCCCTCCTTTGCCTGTTCCTTCTCTCCTTCTCTTTCAAAAATAAATGAGTGAACATTGAAAAGAAGAAGGAGAGGAAGAAGAAGAAGAAGAAGAAGAAGAAGAAGAAGAAGAAGAAGAAGAAGAAAAGAAGAAGAAGAAGAAGAAGAAGCAGGAGGAGGAGGAGGAGGAGAAGGAGGAGGAGGAGGAGAAGGAGGAGGAGGAGAAGGAGGAGAAGGAGGAGGAGGAGGAGAAGGAGGAGGAGGAGAAGGAGGAGAAGGAGGAGGAGGAGGAGAAGGAGGAGGAGGAGGAGGAGGAGGAGAAGGAGGAGGAGGAGAAGGAGGAGAAGGAGGAGGAGGAGGAGAAGGAGGAGGAGGAGAAGGAGGAGAAGGAGGAGGAGGAGGAGAAGGAGGAGGAGGAGGAGGAGGAGGAGGAGGAGGAGAAGCAGCAAAAGAAAAAGAAGAAGAAGAAGAAGGGGAGGAGGAAGACACGAGCCCTGACTGATCACTATGTGGTATTGGCCAAACCTCTCTACCAATTTTGTGATTCAGTTTTCTCATCCACATAAAAGAGGAAAAGAGAAAGGAAAGAAGGTAGGAAAAGAAGAGGAGTGGCGGATGTGGGGGGAGGAAGGAAAAGAAAGGGAAAGCAAGGAAACCAGGTGGGTAACAGGGGAAGAGGAATTTGACTAGATTGGCTCTAAATGTTCTATTACCCTGAGTGGGGATGATTCATTTGAACTGAGATGATAATGTCAGTATAGACATAGAGGGGAACTTAGAAAACTTTGAGCCTGAGAGCAGAGATGTGTATTTCAGTCATGGAACTTCAGGGAGTAAGGAGTCCCTGAAGGCTTAAGAAGTAGGTGAAGGGATTAAATCAGTTACTAATTACAGCCAAGAGAAACAAAGCAGGGAATGACTGAATGCACTGGAAATTTATTAATGCATCAAAATTGTATTAAGCTATTTTCAGAGTACTTAGCTAGAAGCTTTAGAGGTTCTAAAAGGCATAAAAGATATAGACCCTGACTTAGATATTTACACCTAGATAAGGAAATAAGACTCCCTGCCTGAAAGACAAACATATAAGAAATCAAATACACATACCAAGTATGTTGTAGACAACTTTCGCCTTCTATAGTGAGAGAAGATTTTAAACGGCACAAGGAGCTAGAGATGGGGTTTCAGAGAAGCTGAGAAAAATAAGTTTCGTGGCCAAGTAAGAGAAGTTAATGAGATGGAGATAACAAAGATTCATCCCACCTTCAGAATTCCCCATGAGGTCCGCTGAGACTCTATTGATGCCTCATAGAAAAGCCTCTCAGCCTCTCCCTCCCCCTCCCTGTCTCTGTCAGACTCTCTCTCTCTTTCTATGTGTGTGTTTCTCAAAGAGGCGACCTGAAATAATACACTTCAGTGGGAAGGGAACAGCCTTAATATGGTCTTTCAGGGAGAGCTGAGTCACTTGTTTACCCAAGAAACAATACTAGATTTTTGTCACTAAAGACTTTTTTCAATCTTAGGACTTAATTGTATGGGGTCTAGAAGTAGTTGAGTTTTCCAAATCCATAAGACTTTTTTTTTTTTTTTTTAATCTTTGGTTCTCCATTTTTATTATTATCTCATTCTCGAATAGCTTGTTAAAACTAGGCAATAGTGGCCAACGCTTGGCTCTTTCCAACACTCCTCCTAGAGTTACTTGCTCAACAGGTAAGGTATGCTTTCAAATTATCATAGACAGCGAATTTGTAAGGTATTTTACTGTACAGCCAAGGTCTATAGTCTTCCAGGCTCCGATATCAGTTCTAGCGCCACCTGCCGCCTGCCCGGGTGCTTTTTTTTTTTTTTTTTTTTTTGCTCTGGCAGCTCTACCTTCCAGTAGCACTTCTATAATAAATTTGGCCACATTGGGAATATCTCCATTCCGACCACCAGGAAGAATCGTGTGTAAATGGTATTTGGGGGGTCACTGCTAAATATACTGTATATCCTTTCTGCTACATTCTGATGGTTAGAGCTGTCCCGTGGTCATTCCTAACTATGGGAAGGGGCGTGGAGTTCCGAAGAGAAATCTAGCTATGTGCCCAGGAGGAAGGGAAAATCCATTTAATGATCCAGGTAGCAATATCTGGTACACATAGAGGCATAGATGGACTGGACCTGCCACAGATGAAGTGTTGGCACGGGCGTCTTTGTGCCCTGTATTTTCCATCTTTGTCTTCATCGATGCAGTTGGAGACGATCATTATCCAATATTCTTAAAGATTTGTAAATAGTTCTTTTTTTTTTCTCAGTTATACAAATAGACTGGTTTCTAAATAGTCTAGTTTTCATTTTTTCTTAATGATCCTCCTTAATAACACTTTCCAAATAAATTGTGGCTCAACATGACAGTTTAAAATTTAAAATAGGCACTAAAGCATCTTTTATAAAAAGCCCAGTTTTAGAATACCCCTCACTTTAAAATTCTGCTGTCTGTTCTCTAATTCCACAGTGCCCAAATATTTCAGAAGCAATATAATCTTCAGTTTATTTCAAATTTCTAAGCTTTCCCTGGGGCACCTGTCTCTCTATAGGGCATGAATAACTAGGAACTTTGGTCTGATGCTATCCACTTGGTTAAAGTTCACAGAGGGGAGAAATTGCCCACGTAGAAACTGCAGTTCCAATACTTGTCGCTGAACATAAAATAACTCGGGCCTCCAGGGTTAATGGTAACATTAGAATCACTTGAGGCTCAGGTAAGAAAATTGTAATTAAAAAGGAAATAGAGTTTGAGATATAGCCGAACTTTATTATATAAAAGTACAGCGTAGTATTTCCTTCTTAACCTTGGAGCCAAGTCTCTGAAGGTGCTGGAGTTTTTGATACCTAAAAAATACCTTGATGAGGGAAGGGGAGCTGGAGGGGAAGTTAAGTAGACCACTGTCAGTTCTGCCCTGAATTCTATCGAATAATTAAAGCCTGCTTGCCACCTATTTTAAGTTTCTCTACTTTTGTTTTACCTGAGCTTGATTTTCCTCTCCTCAGTTCCTGGGCAAGGAATGTCCAGCCTCCTTCCCTTCACATAGAGCTTTCATCCATCCCTGACCCCTACTGAGTTGGTTTTTTTTCCCCCATCACCTCATTTAGGAGTTTAGCCAAGGTGGCAGAGTACCCTCAGTGTGGAATTTCGTTCTGTTTTATTGTAACTAAAATTGCACGGCCTAGGAGCAGTGTTTTCTCATCCTTTTTCTGTGACAGACAGAAGTAAACACACCACCATCTGATAAAGGTCAGCTTGGAAACACAGCTGCCTGTTGTGCCCACAGAGCAGGCCTCAGTGCACCCTAACCCTTTCCTGACTACTAATACAATTTAAAATCCAATTAAAACCCTTGGCCTCCTCTTTAGATCCTAAAGGGCTTGGGGACCGAGCCTCCTCAGAAACAGCCCGCTGAAGTCCTCTTCTCCTTCCTCTTTCAATCACCACTTGCTCTCCGCAGTTGTTTATTTCTAGGATTAAATTGAAAAGACCTCGACGAAGTCATCTTGCAAACGAAAACCCGAGAGCATAGACCTCTCACTTCCCGTTTACCCACCTGGGTCTTGCCATAATAATTCACAACGTGGCACACGACACTTCCTCTCTCAACAGGCTAGCTAGCTCAGAATCCTAAGTCTGCCACTGCTCGGCTCTTCCCCACTTGTATTCACATGGCTTATACGGAGTAGGGCCAGGGAGAAATTGATTTCCCTCTGTTGCATTATACTTGCATGTTTCTCTGATCCTGTAGCTACGCTGAGTGCCTAGTAATATAACAACTTTAATAAACACCGCACAGTTCTGTCTAGCATGCATGCGGTCGGGACCCTCAAATGCATCTGCTTATAGTCCCTTGGACAAGAGGACGTTTGGTGTCTTGCACCTGCCACAGGTGCTAAGGTCCTCAGGAGCTATGCGCCCTCACCTGAGAGCTCAATTGCGGCCATGCTTTGCATTTCTCTGTGTTGAATTTCTGTTCCTCTTGATACCTCAGTTTATGCCAAGTATTCGCTGGGCCAGAACCACTCGCTCTTTTGTGTTTGTGCACATGGTGTTAAGGGATTAAAAAACAGTGGGGGGGGATATTTACCCTTTAGGAAGGGTAGTCTTGGAAGAGTACACTGCTCCGGAACAGCATATGACTGCTAATGGTGGCAGGGTCGGGGTGGGGGGGTGTTCCTTTCACTCAGATGGTCTGGGAGCTGGAGAATCCCAAACGTGGTTCAGACCCTTGACTCGGTATCTTTTGTGGCATCCATCCTCTCCACGCTATTGTTTGGTGGCTAATATACAGAGCAATCCCTTTGCAGAAAATTTACATGTACAGAAATTTTGCAATGCACTGAAAGGAGTTTCAAGTCCTCTCAGAAAGTCCACAGGGTTCAGTGAAAATAGAATCTAATCAACCTGTAAAAATTGAAATCCCACATCTATCGCACGACTTGATTTGATTTGAGGTATCTTCTTTTTTGCTCCCCAAGCAATAAAATGAGTTGACTGTCTCTCCAGGAACTTTATGTGTGTCTGCTTTCCTCAGCCACTCTTCTTCATTCTTTGCATTCTTCTTTCAGGCTTCTGTTTCTGAAAGCTTCCTTGCTGCTCTTTGGTCCAGGTATAATTCCATCGTCACTCTGGTGGTCATGACTTTTCTGCTGACTAAAACCAAATGAAAACCAAGTCCTTATTGCCCCCCCCCCCCATTTATGATGGGCAATTCTTGCTCCTCCTGGGCTTGTGCATGTGCTCTCTCCTTGAGTGTTATATATTTTCCCCCAATTCCCAGGGTTTTAGGAGGACTTTGTGAAGAACCATTTCTTAATCAATCACATTTGAATCAGACCAATTTCCAGAATTCCATACGGTGTTTTGGTAAAAGTCCCCTGTGCTTACAACACAGCAGCCCGTAGGGAACTTTATGTTTAAGTAAATCTTCCATTAAGTGTTTCAAGATAGGGATACCTGTAAGGTGGAGAATCAACAGTGGTTGGTTGGTTCAGGCAAATAATCAAAGCCACATAGATTTATTTTAAAGTTTTATTTATTTATCTTTGAGATAGAGTGTGTGTGAGGGTGCACATGAGCGACAGAGGGGCAGGGAGACCTGGAGACAGAGAATCCTCAGCAGGCTCCAAGCTGTCAGCCCAGAGCCCAACTCAGGGCTCCATCTCAGGAACCACGAGATCATGACCTGAGCCAAAACCAAGAGGCAGATGCTCAACTGACCGAGTCACCCAGGCGTCCTGAAAGCTACATAGATTTAATATTGAGGAGAGTGTTTTGATGAAGAGAGTTACAATATATATAGTAATATAGAAGGCATCTAAGATGGGAGGGGTGTCATAGATGGTGATTTGGATGTGGAAATAACTGTTAAAGATGCTTTTGGGGGGAACATAAAGTTTTTCTCTGTAATTTTACTTCAGTTTTTATGCAAAAAAATGCTTGCATATATTATGCTAACCCAACCTTGCAATAATTTCTAAAACCTGTTGATTCATGATAGTTATATTAGCTTCTGCATCATTAGGTATGTTTTACCCAATACCTTGTCCTACCCCAGCACCCAAAGCATATATTTAGTTTAATGTATTACAGTGTGTTCCTTTATGTATTAATACAAACAGTCCTTTATTCAGAGAAATGCTAAGTATATACATAATGCATTAGCTCATTGTAGGGATAAAAAGAAACTTTTTTTTTTTTAGGCAGGAATGTATGAATATAACAGAGAACTCATCAGGATTTTACTACAAAGTCCAGACTTCCTTAATTATTCTAAAAACATTGTACAGTTTTATTAGGGAACAGAGCTTAATGTCACTTTACAGAGACAATACTTGGAGCAAGAGTGCCTTCTAGTCCAGTGCCAGTACCTAGTTAAGCTGTGAATGAAGAAAGCATCCATGAACTGGCACCTTTTCTCCTCTGCCTACCCCCAACAGTCATCTCCCACCACACCCTGATGATGCCCTCAGTGCTCTGTGCTGCTCGCCTTCTGAGCACTGGGGAGACCACAACCTAGAATGGGAAGGCTTCGGTTCATTTTGATCTACCCATTCAGCAGTAGAGGAGGGATAGGTGTGGGGTGCTTTGCCCAACTCCGGAAGTATTTCTGGAGGAGGAAGGCCGTTGAGGCCTGCCGACTTGACTTGTTCAGCCTTCAGCTTCCATCTGCCTTGAGACTAAGCTTCATTTGTAAAAAAGTTTATTTATTTATTGAGAGAGAGAGGGGGTGGGGTGGGAGGGAGAGAGAGAGCACGAGTCAGGGAGAGGCAGGGAGACAGGATCCCAAGCAGGCTCCGTGCTGCCAGCGCGGAACCTGATGCAGAACTTGAACCCACGAGCCGTGAGATCATGACCTGAGCCGAAGGAAAAAGTTGGAAGCTCAACACACTGAGCCACCCAGTGTCCCTACGCTTCATTTTTATTCTTTTTTTTCTACCCTCACCTTAAAAAAAAAGTTTTTAACCAACGGTAGTAACTGCAAAGGAAATAGTCAAAGCTGGTTTGTGTAGGTGCGTGGGGTTAAGTGTATTTGGGTGTTGTGGTGTGTATGCATATGTATCTGGCATTACATTAATAAAGGAATCCCATTTTAGAATTCTAAAATTACTTGTTTGAACATTTTTTCAATTTTTTCCTGATAATATGCCCATATATCCTCGCATACTTCATCTCTCCTATAGTGTGAGGAGAGATAATAAGAGGCAATTTCCACATTGCTTATCTCTGCTTTAATTACAACATATTGCATGGGAGACATTATTTTCAAATGATTTCCTTTTTTCCCAGTCCTGACTGTTTCTCATCCCACAGCAAATATTTGCTTAAATGGTGTAAGCCATCTGTAGTTTATAAAACACCTTTAAGCTATTGTTTTAAAGTTTCATACCTTTTAATGTTTTCCTATTTATTTCCTGCTGATATCAACATATACCCTGCCAAAACCAATCTGTGGTGGATACTAACATATTCATATTGAACATTTGATCCAGAAAGTTTGCAGATAATAAGCAGAGTGAACATCTGTGAGGGCTAGATAATTTTTAATATTTATGGAGAGTTCACTTCTGTGTTGTAATCCTTATGATGAGTTCAGTTATTCAAGACACTGTACAGTGAGAATCTTTGTAGTAGATTGCATCGTGGGAGAGGTTTGAGGGTCGAGTTCTACACTGTTTATTAATTGGGACTTCAACTGTGTAAGAGAATATTACTTATAAGAGCACCATGCAAGGTATCTATGGGAAGGAGTTGATCTCATACATTTTAAAGTTGTCACGTGCCAAATGCATTTTGGAAAAAAAAAATGTTTGTACTTTAGAGAGAAATGGCAAAAAATAAAGTAAATTTATTTCTGGTAGTAAAGCAATTAATGTTTTTTGTTTTGTTTTGTTTTACAATGAACAAGATGTCTTAGTGCTTGACTAACCCTTTGGAAAACAGAAAAACATGATAACTATGGAATTAGAACAATATCTCATTAGTATATTCCACTCTTTATAAAATGTTGGCCCCTGGAAACAATTAGTCACAGGTTCAAGATTCATACCAATGCATTTTATGGCCAGGAAACTGGTCCAAGGTTTTTTTGTTTGTTTTATTTTGTTTTGTTTTGTTTTGTTTTGTTTTGTTTTGTTTTGTTTTTTAAGAAAGTATCTTAATACTTTCCCTAACCCCTCTCTGAGGCAGTTCCCCATAAAGTCAGGTAAGGTGAACTGGCTGCCATAGTAAGACGATAAAATAATACATGTTGCTATGATCTGGCAAATAAATTAGCAATAAAATGTAGATTCAGAGATCTGAAAAGTAGCTTTAGAGATCACGTGGTTTATCTGTTCATTAAACTAAGCCATGAATAAATTAAAAAACAACAACAACAATAACAAAACAAAGCAAAACAACCCTCACCAGTTGATATAATCTAGTTTGTAGGAGATTTAGGATTAAAATCTAGCTGTTAGGTGGAACCACAGAAGTACAAATCTAGAAAGCACTTTTCAAGAAATCTTGAAAAAAATGCCCAAATTGGTAGAAGTATTAACCTGCAATGATTATCCCTGTTTATGAGCTACTGCTAAAGAGTGCCCATTTTTCTCATGCACAGTATTACGCCACTATCCCCGAGTTGTTTACATTGGTAGACAAACAGGTCTGGGTGGCTCAATCAGTTGAGGGTGGACTCTTGATTTTGACTCAGGTCGTGATCTCAGGTCATGACCTCACGGTCATGAGACTCGCATGGGGCTCTGGGTGCACTGTGTGTGGAGGAGCCTGCTTAAGGTTCTCTTTCTCCCTCTCCCTCTGCCCCTCCCCCATTCACACTTGCTCTCTCTCTCTCTCTCTCTCTCTCTGGGGAAATATATATAATATATTATATATTAAATTTTTAAATTAATAAATATATTATATATTTATTATATATTATATAATATATATATTATATAATATATATATTTATAGGCAAAATCATGCTGTGCCTGAGAACCACTATTTATAGGAAGAGGGGCTACAGGCTTTTTATTCTGTTATTCTCTTTTTGTACCTCAAACTTTCCACTTAGATTATGAAATGAATACTGAAGATCATTTATCTTAGAATGGAAGAAGCACCCTTCTCTTCTTATCTAGTAACAGATGGCAAACAATTGAAGAAGGAATCAGAAGAGTGGCGTAGCACCCTTAGTTTGTTTTGCGTTGTTTTAAACTGTTTGTGTATATAAATTTGATCAATTATTAATTGACCAGAACGATGCTATCAATTTCCACTGCAAATTTCACTTTGTGCCCTATAGAAAACAAATATAGCTTAACTCCTATCAAATTTGGAGGCAATGATTTTGCTAAAAATATTAATGAAACATAGATAACAAAATTCCCCAGCACAGGAATACTGTGTGCTCCAAAAATTCTGTAGGGCTATAAATCTGAGAGGCAAATAAGTATCTTACCTCATGGGACTGTATGTTTTCCTCCACACCAAGATGAAAAATAATTTAAGAGTTTATGGTGTACAGGCATGCTATAAACAAGGGGTGCAAAGAATAGATCTGTAGAATAAATAAATCATTTAGATGAGTAAAAATCACAATGTTACCAACTGTAATGTGAACAAGTAGTCAGAGCTCTCCGTGGATCTAGGAAGCAGGGACCAATGTCTTCACGTTGCCAACAAGCACCCAATGCCTGACCCATGCTAGCTATCTAGTAAATGGTTGTTGAAGTAATTTATTAATTAGCTAATCAGTTGTTCACTGGGAAGGAGGCTGTTTTTCTTTCCTGAATAATGTGTACGCATCAAATAAAATAATTAAAATATGTGTAGTTAAGTGATCTGGTGATAATACCCCTCGTAATTCAAACAAATCAAGAAATTTAGAGAAGAATATGAAGGTGGGTTCTCATCTCGCTAAGAAAAATTGAGTATGGAGGTCAATCTTACAGGTATATAATGCTTCCTCAAAATCTGCGTAGTATAAACAAATAGAAGTTTTTTGAACTGATTTGTGTAGATAAGTACCTTGTTTTCCTACTTCACTTGACCCTGCAAAGTTGGTTTAATAATAATTTTGCACACTTCTTCTATCTATTCAGGACAACATAGGACAGGCTATTATTTCACATATAATGGAAGTCTTCAAAGGTAAAATGTTAAATGTAATTGGGTAAGGACTTGAGCTTTACTCTTCTCTCAAACAAAACACTAGCATCCCTCAAGACTTGCTGAGAGACAATATCTATAGGGTCACTTTACACAAACCTCTGCTAACCTGGGCCATTAAGACACAAAAGAGTTTGTGCAAAAATTTTCAGGAGTAGCGGGGTTATTTCCCTTCTACTTTGAGCCTTTACAATTCTAACTCGAGGTGTTTAAACAATGCATTCTTCATTTCTTTGTTCATTGAATCTTCATCCAGGGAGCATAATTCAGACTTCCTTAGTGACACATTATGGGCGTACATATTATTGTATCAAAACACTGATATGGGGATGAGGGCAGGCGGCATAAAGTTGTCATGATGCACCATCCAGCTCTTTCCTTCCAGGCCTTACCCCCTAACCAAGCTGCCCTATTATCCCGATGAGTGCGAGTTTGTGGCCACGTGGCCCCGGATATGAAGCTTTCTGTAGGTAAATGTTGACACACAAGTAAATACACACATACTCAAGCACACATGCTCTATGAGTGGAAACAGTTTTCATATGTTACAGTTTGGAAAGGGACCTTATTTTATCATTTCCCTACATCTCTCATTCTTTGAGGAGCCTTTCCAGTTTATCCCGTCACTGGCTCTTCTTTATATTTGTAAACATTAGTTAAATTCTATAAACTTTTGATGAATGCCTTCTCTGGGTCCAGCCCTAGAGTGAACCTTGTGGATGGATAACGGATGTTTCTGCCCATGGTGAATTTAAAATCTTCTATACTTTAAAAAAAAATATTGAATTAGCAGCTGTGCTTTATGTTTCCCGAACTCTGCGGTGGGGTCTATTGCCAAGCACCGCTTATCAGCACACTTGCACTCCTATTACCCGGCATTGAGGTAAGTGAAATACCCCCTCGTCCCCGTATCTCTATCAAAAGTGAGAAAATCACATGCAGTGCACAAGAAAAATAAGAGAGCATGTTTATTTGTGGAGGAAAGGATAGTCTTATGAATTTAAATGATAAGTGCTGCAGGATCATGACTTAAATCACCTTACTTCCACCTTCACTTATGTTATTTACCTGCCCCATAGGCATCTGAGTTTGTGACTATATATTTATTGTTTAGTGGCTACTTCTAACTTCTGCTGACAAGCCGGCCACGGATGGTTTATAATCTTTGATATCTTCTTTCTTCACTTTTTGTCTACTTTTCTTCTTTCCTGTAGCCTGTTTTTCTTTGAACTTTCTTGGTTTTATGTGGAAAGGGCTAAATTTTTAAAGATGTCATTAAACAATAAGAATATTTCTTTCTTTGGAAGACAAATTAATGATATCGTCTTTACTATAACCCCCTTGATTTCTGTAATTGTCATTTGTTTACAACATATTTGTTCAATAATGATTGGGTCACTAGGCTAAAAATACCATAAAAATATTCCTTTTGTCTTGTTCATTTGTTTGCGTTCTTCAGTTCAGGAAAAGATTATATCATGAGGTAGACAGTCACAGTTTGGATTCCACCCGATGAAATAGTCATAGGTATAACTACTCTGTATATGAAAATGAATATTTTTGTTAGCAAAATAGCTTACATTTTGCCCTTAGTGTATGTCTATAATTTTTGTCCTAGTGTGTTTCAGCTTCTTCTAGATCTCAGATTATAAAGATCTCAAAATAGCTGCTGTCCTGAGTCCTTACAATTGCAATCTGACCTAGACAAACAGGAGAAACTAGAAAGGACTTCTTACAGACACATTCAGGACATCTACTTAATCAGTGACAAGGAAACATACAATTAGCTTTAAAGGGAAGCAACAATGTAACAGTGCACTTTGGAGGACAAAGCCCTCATGACATTTTCTGTCCTCAGCTGAATGCAAGCTTAAACACCCACACTTACACCAAAATAGCTGTCTATAAAATGCCATCTGTGATGCTGGATGTTTTGGGGGCGGGGGAGGTGGAGGGAAATAATGCAAAGTAAACCAACATGTGGCAGACATCAGCAAAAGCTGGGACCCTCAGAAATGCAAGCCTTGTCCTCAAGTCCTGTGGTATAAACGACCATAACGTTAACAATTACCCAAAGAAAACATAAAGAAATCTTTCTATAGACACAGAACAAAAATGTGTTCAACCAAATGTATTTCTATAGTGTCTGGGAAAGCAAAGCTGTGTAGTATTGCTGTAATTATCACAAATACAATCTTCCGGGAGAGTGAGAAGGTTGTTTTTGTTTTCTTAGGTTATTGTGAAGTGCACATTAGTGAGTAAAGACGGTCCCTTTAGGTAAACACCGATCTCATCTTGTGTGTGTAAACATAGATTTAGGCATTTTAAAAAGTTCATTTATTATCCAGTTAAATAGGGAGTTCGCTGTTTCTGTTGGAATAGAGTA
The DNA here is from genome assembly GCF_018350175.1 of Felis catus. Taxonomy (NCBI): domain Eukaryota; kingdom Metazoa; phylum Chordata; class Mammalia; order Carnivora; family Felidae; genus Felis; species Felis catus. Next base: position 66,522,022 of record NC_058375.1, read on the forward strand.
AAAAGAAGTGTGCATTCAGTATCAGGAGGTTTTGGATAAATACAATGGGTAGTATGGAAAGGCTCGATTCGTAGGATCTATTTAGCCTGAGCTTCTGAAAAATAGCCCAGTCTGAATCACACCACAAGTTCCCTGGTTCTCTTTCTACTCTCATAAAAAGACCCCTAAGTTTGAACTCTGGCTTCGAGACTTTTATTCCTTACACATGAAAAAAAAAGCAACATTGATATTGTATTAGCAGGGGGGCTCACCCTTGAAGAGGTGCAATATTTAGGAGCAATCCGTCTAATTTACTTATATTTAAAAGTAATGAGTACAGAAGTTCATTACCATCATCTTGAACTGAAAGGTCATGACCTGCAATACTAGGGCTTCTTCCTGTAGGAATAAGATCCGAAGGCGGCAAAGGCAGGGAAAGGCTATTTATGCCAGAACGTGGTATATGAACTCGAAAGGAAAAGGGAAGTAAGAGAGGGACATTGTGAGTGGTTTTTTTTTTTCATGTTTAAAAAATGTTTTAAAAGATCTTAGCAATGAGGCCAGGACGTAAAAGAATTGAAATATGGTGCTAAAGTCATGGAAGACAAACTTTTAGATGAAGGGAATCTAGAGTGGAAAATAAAAATAAAATTCTCGCTTTCTGTCCTTGGCACGCCTTTGAAATTCAGAGCACTATTCTGGTAGACAAGGATATTAACAATTGGAATGCAAACTGAGTTGGTATAATAAGAAATATCAAAACTCTCATTTTAGTAATCAGAGTCTGAGTCACAGAGGACAGCCCTGCTTGAAGCCCATTAACACATCATAATAACAACCACCTGATGTAATGAAAACAAATGAATTCCAAAGAAATAGAAAATGTAAGATTGGGTCATTATCGCACAAGCTAATGAGGAACAGACTTTACCTGTTGTCTTGGGTTCCAAGGAAATTTTTCAGTCCACTGAGGGCATTTTACACCAGGAAATATTTCATTCTGTTTTGGAATTTCTCCTTGGAACATGTTACAGAATGATTTTCTTGCCTTCGGCCTTCTTGTTTCAGTTTAGCTAAACTGAAATCCCTGTCTGCTGCTCATTACTTTATTTGTAACTTTACAGAAAATGAGGAGGTGGGGGGGGTGGGAAGGAAAGGAGAAGAGACAGAAATGTTAGGGTTCTCACTCAAAATGCCCTAGTGATCTGCACAAAGCCTACACTGAATGGGCCCTTTCACTTTTATTTGTCACATTCCAATCCTTTATTATGCAGTTTATTCATTGCTTCTGACAACCATTCCTGGTACAGTGAGAGGAAGGAGCACAGGCTTTGGAATTTCTGTGACCTTTGGTAATGCAGGATTCGAATCTGTAGTAGGTGGTGAATAGTAATAATTCACTCGTTAATTCCATATTTGTTATGAGGATGAAATATGTGTTTTCCCATACATTTCCGCCCAGGTACCACCAGGTACCAACACCATAGTAGCTTAGATCAGTTCACATATGGACCACATCAAAGGCCTCCTTCCTTCTCTCCTTACTTCCTTCTTTTTTGAATCCAGCCCATGCTCCCCATTATGCTAGAGACATCTTCTGCATATTGCAATTTAGAGCTTGTTTGTATTTATTTATTTATTTATTTATTTATTTATTTATTTATTTATTTCCTCTTTTCTCCTCTGATCCATTACCCAACCATTTCTCAGCTAAGGGAAAATTCTCACATATATTTCATATTCCTATTGTTTTTTTAGACTGGATATGGGCAAACTAGGCTACCGGTAATTCATACTTCTCATCTGGCTGTAATTCCACTCTTTCCCTAGTAGAATTAATTCTGTTTTAGCATCCCCGGTGCCTAGGTTAATGCCTAGAGCCTAGTAGATGCTTAAAAGTTAGGGAACTAACTCGATAACGAATGAATAAAAGTCATATAGAAATTCTAAAATGCTATATGAATGTTAACTGCTTTATTCAAATATCAGACCCTCTTTTGGGTCCTTAATGTTGTGATACAATGCTGACAGCCTGGAGTGGTGCAAGTGCATACCTGTGAACAGATATGGATTCAAATTTTAATTCTCCAGCTTACTACGTTTATGTCCTTGGACAAGTTACGGAACCTCTCTGAAACTTGGTTTTCTCGTCTCTAAAATGGAGACAATAATACCTACCTGACAAAGTGATAACGCTCACCTCATATGAGTGCTGTCAGAACTCAGTGTGTAGTACCTAGCGTAGTACCTGGCTCACTGTAGCACTTAACCCAACTTCTTGTCTAACTAGTTCAGCCTGTGGACAAATCTGGGGGACCATGACATTTTCTTTCACATGGCTTGCTAAATATATGCTATGCATTTTGAGGTATGGTTGTATTCTGAACCAACCTTACCTGTAACCAGATCCTCTATGAAGGCACCGGCACAATGAGATTTAAAGCTACATAACAAAGATGCCAACATGCTCAAAACATCTCTCATTGGCTTAGCACAATGTCAAAAAACAATCCACAACAGACTGTTCAAAAATCTTTTGTTTTATGAACATACTCAGGAATATAAATTATTAAACTGTTGTCGATATTTTAATGTTAAGAAATAATGAAAAGTAATTTCAGAGTTGGAAGATAACCCTAAATGTAGATGGCCCATATAAGATAGTTTGCCTATAAACTATCTCAAGATAGTTTATGCCTATTTTTTGGCACAATTAACAGCACTCCTTTTTACTTTGGTCTGGGTTTGAATGATAAATTTATGGTTACCCTACCCGAAGATATTTGCCGAGTCTCATGCTTACAATCTCTCTGCTATGTCCCTTTCATGTGTTTATCAGTTGGCTTAAACTCTTTTTCTGGCAAGGAAATTACTACCTCTTGAGGCAGCTTAATGCATTGTGGTCTGATTCTGATAGATCTTCCTTAAAATAAACCAAATTAGGTCTAGTTTTTTGCTTCCACCCACTGGTTCTCATTATACCCTAGGGTTATACAGAACAAGTGTAATGCTTCTCCCACATGACAACCCTTCAAATATTTGAAGACAGCAATCATGTCCTGCCTGAGGGGTGTTCATTTCCTGGCTATGTGTCCTCATCTCTCAGTTCGATTTTTGCTCACATAACTTAGCATGGAATTTTATAACTATTCTGATTATTCTTCTCTGAATGCATTGCAGTTTGTCTTTATCCCCATCTAAGGGAATTGCCCAGAACGCAACAACCTAATACAACCGTGGTTTGACTAATATTAAGAAGAGCAAGACCGGAACTGCTGTCTCTGGGCACTATGCTTCTAGCAACAAAACCAAAAGTTTAGCAGTTGTTCTACTCACCACATTAAATTCTGTTTTGTGTGTGTGTGTGTTTCAGAACTTATTTTCTAAAAGCAAAGAAATGTTTCCCGTATTCCTTTATTCCAGTATTTGTGCCATTGCATTTTGGTGTTCAGAACATGAATAGTGAAGAGAATTATTGTCACTTCAGGTTCTTGTCCAGGAAGGAAAGGTCTAGATGTTTTCTTCAAGGATTGGGCTGCAATAGAAGAACCACAGCCAATAAAGTACAGGAAACTTGATGTGGGAGATTATTAATGCACATCAATACTTCTGATATCTTCCCTTCCCTGGGCTAATAGAAGATTACATTTCACAGCTTCCTATGCCACTGAGCATATGCACTAGTCATATGACTAGTCATGGCCAATGGGCTTTGACAATGGTGATGAATCTCACTTATAGGTAGATGGACCAAAGTGGAGATATATAATTTTCCATGTTTCCTTACAGTCCCAAGGATAATTCTGAAGCTTCATTTTGAAGTATATGTGTTATACTATTCACAAAGCCTGAAACACTTCACTACCACCTGGGGATGGTGGCCACAGAGTGTCATCAATTTTTACACTTGCTAAGGTCTGTGCTGATGGTGTACTTTAAAGGAAAGTCTGAGTCTATAAACTTTGAAGAACCGGTTCAGAAATGATTCATGACTTCCATTTAGTAATCACTTCTTATGTGGTAAGCACCATGCTGAGCACTATCCCTAGATTTTCTCATTCCATCTTTCCAACGATCCCACGGGTTAGTTTGGCTTTAATGTGCAGATAAAGAATAGAGCTGAAGTTACTTCTCAAGGTGTTAGCTGGTTAGTTTCTTAACATGGGTGTATGGTTTCAAGTCTGTGTTCATGCGACTTTATTAGGCTTCTATGCATAATGCATACCAATGCATACCTAGGTATATAATGTTGGCGTTCCTGTTGTCAAGTGAAATGTTATTATTCTAAGTTTAAAAGAAAATATATTAATAATTCATTCACCTATTCAACCTTTCTTTTAATAAGCTTTTATTGAGCAATGATTTTCAACCGAGTGCAGGTAGTAGTTATTAAGATGAGTAAGACAGGCCCCTGTCCTCCATATCTCTCTTCTCTCCCTTCCTCTTTCTTTTTACTAAAAGAGAATTCTTCCTTGTTCTAAATATTTCCTTCCAGTGAAAAAAGTTCAATTAGTATAAGTCTGAGTCCCTAACGTTTTACTTGCTATGCCTCTGGAAAGGTGGGATGATGTAACTGATCAGTCAATTTGGGAAAAATAGCTAAAATTTTCAGACTAACTCCACCTTTCTTCCTCTTTGGAGGGGACCTGCCTTCTGTGAAGGCCTGCTCCAGCCCAATGTTGCCTGTGACAGGATTAGCAAATGACTCAAATTTTGGAGATCAGTGACTAAGTCCATCTGGCTTTCACAATAGTCAAACTTCTCCAATGTAATGTCTATCAATACTAGAAGGGGTGTTTTTACTTCTCTATTAGTTTTCTATTAACTTGTAACAAATCACCTGAAATGCAGAGGTATAAAACAACACAAATTGCTTTTCTCATAGTTTCTGTGAGAACTCTGCTTAGGATCTCACTAGACTGAAATCCAGATGTTGGCTCGTGTTACTGTTCTCATCTGTGCATGGAGCACTCACTTCTGCTAACGTCTTATAGGGGCAATTTATTTCCTTGCTGCTGTAGGACTGAGGTCCCTGTTTCCTTGTTGGCTTTCAGCTGAGTGTTGCTCTCAGTTCTTATAGGCCATCCACATTCTGTCCACATCCACGACCCCCTCCATCTTCAAGCCAGCAATGGCAAATAGAATCCCTCTTCTACTTTGAATGTCTGATTTCTGTGACCAGCCAAGACAAAATTTTTGCTTTTACAAGGCTCATTTGATTATATCAAGCCTACCTAGATAATCTCCCTGTTTTAAGGTCAACTGTGCCATATAACTAGACCTAGGCATGGGAGTAAAATCAATCATATTCACAGTCCTTGAGATTATGCGGTACATGTTCACTATGAGAAGGGAGTCCTGGAGATTTTGAGTATCATTGTAGAATTCTGCCGACTATAGCCTCCATTTTTATTTTTCACTTTATTTTTCACACTGTCAACAAATGATGGAAGAGGGATAAGTTTTGTTTATTGGAGGCCCTTCAATGTTTTCAATGGTTTCTTTCTTCCCTTATCTCAAGTGTGCGTGTGTGTGTGTGTGTGTGTGTGTGTGTGTCTTACTCTGTTTGATGATAGGAAACAAAAGATAAAATAAATTGGGGATACATATATAAAATAATGCACACACACACACACACACACACACGTTTCTATTTAGAATTCTAGTTTCTAGGAGAGAAAATCCCAAAGGTTAATACGTATTGAAGCAATGGATAGAAGTGGAGAGAAGGAGGAGGAGAGTCATAGAGTGATTGTTTGATCCAGCGTGTCAGGCTTCTCCTTTCTTTCTTCTAGAAATTTGAATCAAGTGGTCATCCAAAAAACATTAGTAGTGTGTCTGACTCCTCCCTTAAGCCTGGAGACTCAGATCACTGTTGCTTATTAGGTTCCTTACCATAAAATTTGCTGTGATTCTTTTCACTCAGAATCTGCCTTCAAAAAATTTTCAGCTTCCTGAGAATTAAAATCCTGGGATTTAAAGAACTTAGAAATGAATCCTTTCATGTTGTTTTTGTGTTTATTATATTGCAAATCCCTGACTAAAAAAATACACTAGGTTATGTACAAGCTTATGATTTTAGGTTTGGCAAGTTAGTTAAGGAAAGGCCATGATTTATTTCACTGACAAGATACGTAATAGATGGCTGGAGCTACTTAAGAACAATGCTCCTACAATCTCTGGAATCTTCTTAATGCAGTTTCATTTTGCATATAGAAAAGTTGGCAAAATACCTTGTGGTAGCCAGATGTAAGAAAAGACAATGATGAATAGAAATACATTTTGTTTTATAATGACTTTCTTGTTCACTGGAAGAAAGCAGCATTTTAATAATTGAATTGAATATGAACACTAAGTTGTTATATAAGATGGTTACTATGAAATGTAAATAAGAACAGAATCATCTTTGCTTATGACATGCAAGCTATCCAACTTGAATGACCAACAAGGTACTGTCGAAAAATACTCACATCTATTTAAGGTAGGTGTTGCTGGTTGGAGAGAGATTTGATAGTCAACACAATTCTTCTCTATCATTTAAGCCCATCATAGTATAATAAGCGACAACATTAAATTATCAAAGTGTATGATTTTTCTGTAAAAACAATATGAAAAAACTGAAAGATACTGGGGAATCAGCTGGAAATATACCAATGGAGCCCATAATAGTTCCAGAAACCTCCTACTTCGGGGCTAGTGAAGCAGCACCCATGATAACTAACCCGCATACACGTGCCAGTGGTGAGTTGGTAAATCACCTTCTAGGTTGAGTGGCATATTTGATAACTGGAGAGTATGCAGCCATAAAATCAAAGTAAACATCGAAGTCCTTTTCTTCCAGACTCATTGAAAAGCAATGGAGACTGCTCTCTTTCTCATGTACTCTTGGCTGATGTTTAAGGATTGGAATGATTTCAGCCAACAGAATCTTGTCAAAATTCCTGGATTGATTGTTCATGGCTGTGACTCCTCATGCTGTGTGATGCTGGTCATGCTGCAGTGTGGAGCGTGACGTGCTTCCCACTGACAACGGGGTATTAGAGCACTGGCTTCACTCCAGTATTAACACGATCATTTCTGGTACCATAGGGAAATCGTACTACCTCTTTATGCTGAATGAAGTGTCTTAAATAGGCATTTAATTTATTCATTGTAACAGTTGCTTTTGTTGAATAAATACCAACTGCTTATTAAAAACCTATTTATCGAAGATGAGCAGCTATATCATAGACACATATCAAATTTATGGTTACTAAATCTCACTTAATATGCTTTGAATATTCTATTGGTCTTTAACATACTGTACTAAGATGACTGTATTTATTCTAACCCTTCAAATAAAAATAGCTGCTATTGAATAAATAGGGATTTTTTTGCTTCTCAGGCTTATTTACACAATGCTAAAAACTATGTAATAATTTACCTACTCAATCTTATTCTTAGTGGTCAAATTTTCAATAAATGTGTGTTTAATATTCAATTGATTTATAATCAACAGATACTAAGTATCTTGTTAAGACCAAATTAAAAGTGTGAGATATTTATGACATTCATTGTAATATGTTACCCTAAATTCCTCCTAATCGCCTAGCAGCTCTCCTGGGAAGAAGCTAAAATTCTGTTACCAGAAAAGGGATTATTTAATTCACTCCAGAACAAAGGCATGCAAAAGAACTAAACTATCTGGTCAGTGATTCAATTGACAAATTAGTAGCTAGGATTTTCACCCAAGAAACAACAAATGAGAAAGTTTTTTCTTTTTCAAATCCTCATACTCCCTCATTCAAGAAGCTGATATCAATTCTACAAGCCTTCAGTGTACTGATAAATAATTCAATTGGGTTGTTTCCAAGATGAAACACTGGTATTTATTATTATTATTATTATTATTTTTTTTTGCATTATTGGTTAGGTGGTAAGGATAGACTTTCTATACTAAGTCTGATAGGGCTTATCACATGGCAGCAGATATTTCTAGGTCTTACATCATGAGAAGAAGCTATCCAAGATGTGGTGTTCTTATATCTGCTTGTAGACTATGCGTTGAGACATTTGTAATTTGCATTGTTTCCAACTGACTTTTTGCATTTGGTGATTGGAAAAAATAGTAGGTATGTATTTCCGTTTCTTCTTCTTCTTTTCTTTTTAAATCTATCTTCCTTTTTAAAACAGAGTTGTAAGAACAAACACAATTTATAGACATAGAATATATAGATTACAGTTGTTGGAATCCATGCTGTCTGTTTGGGGAGTGTTTTAAGATCTCAAGGAACTTTCTTTTTTTAATTTAAAAAAATTTTTTTAATGTTTATGTAGTTTTGAGATAGAGAGAGAGAGAGAGACAGAGCATGAGCAGGGGAGGGGCAGAGAGAGAGGGAGACACAGACTCCGAAGCAGGCTCCAGGCTCCTAGCCATCAGCACAGAGTCCTATGCGGGGCTCAAACCCACAGACCGTGAGATCATGACCTGGGCTAAAGTCGTACGCTCAACTGACTGAGCCACCCAGGCGCCCCTAGGAACTAACTTTCTATACAAGATTGGCATTTTAAAGTAGAAAGTATAATTCAATTGCTAACAGGAAACAGGATATTTAGGGAAAGAATAATCAAGTTAGTATACTGTCCTAACTTCCATAATAACTCCAGTGAAGGTAACTACCTCTCACTGGGCATTAAGATATTTTTATGAGGTCATTCAATAATACAGATATACATATTGCTCCAAATGCTTCCAATACAATTTATTTTATTATTGTGAGAATTGATTGGAATCATCTTTTATAAAAGTCATGAAAGCTTATGTTATTTTTTCTTAATTTTTCTGAGACTCTTGATTGTTATTTTTTTCTAGATAACAGACAGGCATGTAGTAAGTACTGCCTAGGGACTTGAGCTTTTTCCTGGAAATCATTTTACAAAGGTCAGTGGAGCAAGAGATTATCCCCGATTGGTTAGATAGAAGCTAACCTAGGCACTTCAAAAGAACCAACAACCTCCTTTGCTCTTTGTGAATACAGTTATAATCAATGGGATGTAAAGATTACATTCATTCCTGCTTCCGGTCACACACCCCTTTTTCTTTGCATTAGTATTGATTTAGTCATGAGTCTATTTAACCATTAAAGGCATTACTGTATTCCCAAACCCTGCATTTAAAGGAATCCTGAGTGTCCTTTTAAGAACTAAGAGAACAGATGGGTCTACCTCTCTCAAGTTATATTGGATTGGGTTTCTGTTGAGAAAACCACTGTTGGGTAGCTATTTATGCACATGGAGGAAGTGTATGATAGTGATTTTGACAAGTAGAACTGCTGTTTCAATTTTGTGATAATAATCATAATATAAATAATAGTATAGTTATTAATTTTATGAACCAGTTGCTATAGTAAGCCCTTAACATACTTCATGTCATTTAATCCTCAGAACAAAGCAGTTGTATCCCATTTTATTAATAAGAAGATTGAAACTTAGACCAATTAGGTAATGTATGCAAAGTCACACCACTAGTAAGTATTGACTCTGATATTAGAACCCAAATCTGTGTGAAACCAAAGCTAGCACTATTTACCCATTATGTTATGCTATTACCAATACTTTAAAATATTAGTTTTCAGAAAATCTAGTTGATTTCTATGATAATACAAGTTGTTGGAGACTACTTTTCTGGTTCTGTGCTCATTATCTTATGGTGATATGGCCTTTGCTTAGCTTCCTGGAAGCACAGACTACTAGAATTACCTACTTAACTGTGTTTACCACCAGTTATATTTAACATGACGGAAATCCATGTGAGAGACCATTCATTACATTGGATGAGACCACAATTATTTGTTTCTCTTATTACTATGCCTGTTTTGTTTGTTTCCCCAGGACCTAAACTTGTGCCTGAAATAACACAAAATTTACTCAGATGCTTACAGAAGGAAGGAAGGGAGGAAGGAAGGAAGGAAGGAAGGAAGGAAGGAAGGAAGGGAGGAAGGAAGATAGAAAGAAAGAGAAAGAAAGAAAGAAAGAAAGAAAGAAAGAAAGAAAGAAAGAAAGAAAGAAAGAAAGAAAGAAAGAAAGAAAAAGAAAGAAAGAAAGTATTGAAAGAGGAAGGGAAGAGGAAAAAGAAGCAAAAAAATTGCGGGGATAGTGTTGCACCCTGGAGTGTGCCTTAGCTCTTGAGTGTCATTCTTTGACTATGTGACTTGACTATGTCTACTTGACTTTATTATTGTGTGTAAAAAAATTAGTGGAAACAGATTTTAAAATAAAAATAAGTTACTGCCTCATGCCAAATATGTCCTTGATATTGCCAGAAAAACACATTAAGAGCTAATTTATTTTAATTGAATATTTATTCCCTACTTGGCACAGATCCATCTACTAATAGGTCCAATAATTACACAAATGCATGTGTTAAATTTACATGAATAGCTCCATTGTTGGAAAACAAATTGACCAAGTATCCACCAGACTCTATCTTATCCAATACTTCATGGTCATTTGGAAGAGATACCATAAGAGACAGTGAAACAATGAAGTACTTGTATATTAACAATAAGATTTTGTATCAAAAGCAAGTAAATGAAGAACAGGGACAAGGTAAGAAGTCCTTTTTATGTTTGGGGCAAAATAGAAGTTATGAAGTCAAGAGATGGATAAGATAGAGGACAAGAAATTACTGGGGAAGTGCACATGTAACTCAGAGTTTCATAAGTCATCTACTAGAATTGATTGTATTTTATATTTTCTTTTTTTTTTTTTTTGTCTGAACCAGATGGCCCCTCCTTAATTAATATAAATGCATGGTTCCAAAGAGTTCATTGCAGTCTCCCTGCGGCCCAACTGTGCCACAAATGAGTCTTCCTTCTGGGAGAATATATTGTCTTCCTGCTATCACCAGAATTTTCTGAACAACCTTCATTGCAACTCTGTCTCCTTCTCTTTCATAGTCTAATTATCTCTCAAAAATAATCAGAATTGTAATTTAAATATTACAGTACATAATTAACCACACTGGTTGACAGAGAATGAGAAACTGTGGCTCTAGGCAAGCATCAAAATTAATATGTACAACTGGGAATACATCTTGTAGCATAGGAGTGTCATCTGGCTAGTATGCAGCGAGGAGAAGAGCTGAGAAGCCGGGGCCTCCTCTGACCATGCCGCTGCCTTGGGTAAGGTTTATGAACTCCCAGGCACATTCAGCCTGTTCTTGCTTTTTTCTGGTGCTTTGTTTTTCTGTTTTTCTAGGTGAAATTTAACTGCAGCTCCCCAATGACCACCTCTTTCATCCTCTTAGAAGTCTCTGGTTCCTTTCAAGTGTCAGCATTTGTAGGTGTTGATTGCTGTTATTGTTTCTGATTTAGCCTCGTGGCCAGTTGGGAAGAGTTCTTGATCTGGTTCTCTCCAAGGCATAGTCTAGAGACTTAGCTGTGAACCCTGGGCCTTCATAACCTGGGGAGGAGGAAAGGGAGGGGAGGGAATGCAAATACGTGGTAATTGGGTCTCTGTGGGCTGCACAGCCAAGAATCATCTTAAAGAAAGCAAGTTGTGAGATGATGTTAAACCTTGTTGACTCTCAGAGAACAGGGGATGAGTACCCTGAGCACAGCAAAAGGGGTTATCTCTGGGATTCACCACAAATTGGACATATCAAGATTTCTGCGATGTTGGTTTTCGGTACCATTCAGCTGAAGGGCAGGTACCAGGGCTATGCCAAAATGATGCTTCTGAATCAGTTGTCACCGGGACCTGCCCTCTGAAATTAATGCTGAAGGAAAAAATACTCCATGACTTCTTCATTTCTTAAGAGAGCAATAAACAATGGCAGGCTGTAGCCCAATTTACCATAAGAAGCAAAAGGAATCAACTCAAGTAGAAGCTGGAAAAAAAAAAAAGAAGGAAAATAAAACAAGGAAAAAAATAGGAAATTAGTGATGATTTGACAATCAAGTAGAGCCTTATGGTTGGCTTCATTGTTAACTTTGTGAACTTTATTATAACCTTTTGCCCACACTTGCAGCTTCCCTGCTGATACAGCATGCTCACTCTCCTGCTCTCTATCCTTTTTGGTTGCTGTTGTTATTTTGTTATTCCCTTGTGTTCCATTGTTGTTGTTGTTTTTCTCCAGAAAGGGCATAATGTAATGGATCCATTTACCAAAGTTTTTAATTGGGTCCATTGCTTCTGCCATGAGAGGAGAGCTGAATGCTGGCATTTTTCATTGGAATCCTGTGCACCTTTATTGAAAGTGAACGAAAGATAATGGCTCTGGCAGCTATGTTCTAATAAGGTCTTCCCCTTAATGACCTTAGAAAGTAAATTAGAAAACATGGCTATAGCTAGTGTTTCTTGATTGGGTCCATTTGTCTTGCCCAGTGAATGTAAATGCTAGCCAGCATTGTTCAATTAGATGCCAACTTCTTCCTTAGAAATTGAATACTTTTGTGTAGATTTTACTTTAAACTGCATAGGAATGTGGATAGCTGCATCTGACTGTACCCAAGATTGATAACAAGCTAACCTGACAATGGAAACCACCATTTGTTACATTTGCCTTTGATTGTAAGTGGCACTAAATATCTCTTTTCTTCCAATATTTTCTCAAAATTAAGATTTATTTGTTTAGAACTCAGAAAACACTCATTTATTCTTGTGTTTTTAAACAGATGCAATTATAATAGATGACTATTTTTCCAGTATTTAGCAACCAATTTTACAGACAATTAAATTATGCTAACAAGAAGATTAATCAACTTTTAATGTGAAACCGTATTGTTGATTTCATTGTATATGTATTTTATGCCACTATCAAATATGCCAACTAGAAGTTTATGTATATTAAAATACCTATACCCGCTTGCACCCATGGCTATTAAACAATTAACCCACTTTTCATGGGTAATCAACCCACAATAATTTGGTTTGGGTGTTCATTACCCAGATTAATTCAAATAAAAAAGACACAGTGAGGCAGAAATTGGATAAGTGGATACTATCTAATCCCAACTGTCTTAATTTTCCATAGGGATGTCTGAATTGGATTTTGACAAAATACCTCTCTTTATCACAACCCCCCTAATCAAATACAATGTGATTTTTCTCTATTTCTTAAAATAAATTATGCTTCCATGAATTGTGTTGTTACTAGTCTTCGAAATTCTCAAGGACTGAGATTATAACCTCTCCAAAAAATAACCCTACACTAATAAAAATCATTTCTATTTTCATATACATTTATATATATAATGTACAAAGCAATACATACAAAGCATGTATTTAAGTCTTTTTAAATTATAATTAATCAATTTTAGATTCTTAACAAAATTATGAATTCTAGCAGTGATGTTCAGTTTTTCTGATTTTCTTTATAGTTCCCAGCTACAGTCAGTTAATCAGTGGCCAAAAGAACTAAAGGAAAGTGTCATCTCAGGGTATTAGGTCCAGTTTATAACTTAACTCCTCTCAAAAGGTCAACACATCTGCATCTTCTGATAATAATAAATATGTAGGAAGATGGAGTATTTACATATACTTTTTTATTTTTAAAAATACTTTTAATATTTATTTATTTTTGGGAGACACAGAGAGAGAGAGAGAGAGAGAGAGAGAGCAGGGGAAGGGCAAAGAGAGAGGGAGACACAGAATCTGAAGCAGGCTCCAGGCTCCGAGCTGTCAGCACAGAGCCCGATGTAGGACTCGAACTCATGAACCGTAAGATCATGACCTAAGCTGAAGTCGGACGCTCTACCGGCTGAGCCACCCAGGCACCCCAAGTATTTACATATATTTTGATCTATCCATATGTACATATATAGTTGAAAATAACCTAAATATCCAACACTGAGAGAATTTTAAATAAATTTCAGTATGTCTGTGTAATGCAAGCACTCATTTAAAGTAATGTTTATGAAAACTATTTAACAACATGGACAATACTCGTATGTTATGCCAGTGGCTCTCAACCCTGGCTCCATTTTACAATCAACTAGGGAGCGCTTAAAAAAAATAAATATGACTCACTCCACCTCTAGGGATTCTGATTTAATTGGTCTTGAGTGCGATCTGAGCATGAATGTACTTTAAAATGTCAGCAGATTGTTATTTTCCATAATAACCAGGATGCCAAGTTGTAAATATAGAATAATTAAACTATGTTAAAAATCTCCCAAATCTTGTTAAGAGTGAGAAGGAGATAAAGAAAGAAATGATTTCAAATAAGATACTGTTGGGTTTGAATGATATAACTTTGGATGATATTTATTTTTCATCTTGATATATTTAAATACTTCATATATTTTTGATGAGCTTATATTTATTTTAAATAAAATTAAAGGCACATAGTATTCAAACTACACATTTTAGAAAGTAAAATCTGAGATGTATACTTGGTGCACATTCATGGGCAATATGCTGGCACAAAGATTTATTAGATGCTATAATCTTCCTTCCACATATGCACAAAGACAAACACAATCTCTTGTATTTAGACTGTGAATTCACACATGGAAATGTGGTGTTATGCTTTGAAGTACCAAACTGTACCCATTCACATGTCTTCTGGTCAGAATATAGGAACCCACATATAAGTGAACATGACATGCATAAGTAGAAAAACACTGGTGGGTCACCAAGTAAATGATTTTCAATCCAAAGCTGTTCTACTTAGAGTGAATGTCACATAATATGATACAGGAAACAATCTCAGAAAAAAAGTTCTGAGAAATATGAGAGGAGTCTCAGGATAGCAATCAAATTAAATCCTTTCTCTCTCACCTTAAATTAGAAGTGTTTATAAAGCCTTTGCCATAACAGTAGTATAACACAGATGCATAAATATTTGGTACATGCTATTAAGATTATGTTCTGTAACCACAGTCAAGTCTTCTGGGTTTCGTATAATAATTTTAAAAATAAAGCCTTTATGTTATCGTAATGGTTGATTTTATGTGTCAGCTTGCCTGGGTCATAGGGTGCCCAGACTTTTGGTTAAACATTATTCAGCATGTGTTTGTGAGGGTGTTTCTGGATGAGATTAACACCTGATTGGTAGACTGTGTAAAGAAGGTTGTCCTCCCTAGAGGACCTTATCCAATGCATTAAAGACCTGAATCGAACAAAACGACTAAGAGGAAATCCCTGTTGCCTGCCTTCTTTGAGCTGTGACTTTGGTCTTTTTTGGCCTCAGGACTCGAACTGAAATATTTTGGGTGTAGAGCCTGCCAGCCTTTGGACTTGAGCTTACACCATCAACGCTCCTGGTTCTCGGGCCTTTGGACTCAGACTGAAACTACACAGCAGCTCTCATGTATCTCCAGCTTGCTGACTGCAGATCTGAGGACTTCTCCCCTTTCCATAATTATGTGAGCCAATTCCTTATAATAAATCTATTCATTGGCTCACCTATTGGTTCTGTTTCTGTGGAGGACTACAGACTGAAGACTAATACACTTATTATGGCTATGTAAAAATAATTTACTCCTAACTAAATAGTGTAATTAGATTTCATTTTAGTATCTATGGTTTGAATATTACTAACCTTAGGTAACTTTAAACAGACTATTTCGAATATTCAAACCTTATGATATCTTTCCGGGTCTGGCACATAACTAATTCTTACGAATTGTTTTGCAGCATTCGTGAGTTAGACTCACTGATTCAGAAACCAGTATCTCCAAGTTTTAGATATCCTTATTTGTTTTCATGCAATAAATTCTCCAAGAAGTTCTTCTAAAAGTTTCTTCAGGGTGTTATTTTGGTTGTAACACTTAATTTTTTGTTTTCTTGTTTTAAGAGAAAAATGTCTTTTCTATATCCTCCTTGAAATATAATTTTTTCTGACTACCCAATTCTAGGTTGCCCTTTATTATCTTCTTGCCACTGTAAAGGCATTCCTCTAATGCTCTGGCTACCCAAATTACTATCTTTGCAATTCTGCTGTCCAATTGCTTTTCCTTTATTTTGTTTTCAGAGAGTTTTTTTTAATGTTTTTTTTTAACGTTTATTTATTTTTGAGACAGAGAAAGACAGAACATGAACGGGGGAGGGTCAGAGAGAGGGAGACACAGAATCTGAAACAGGCTCCAGGCTCTGAGCTGTCAGCACAGAGCCCAACACGGGGCACGAATTCATGGACCGGGAGATCATGACCTGAGCCGAAGTCGGCCGCTTAACCAACTGAGCCACTCAGGCGCCCCTTCAGAGAGTTTTTAGATATTTGGGGTTAGAGGGCAAGAGCTATTTTGCAGGTTTACTACAATGAGTGTATGTCTGACTTTGCTTTTTATTTGCAGTACTTGGAATTCATTGAGATTCTTAAAATTTAGAATTGATTTCCTTATTCATTGTGAGTAATTCTTGTTTCTTAACTTTTTTCATTTTTTTAAATTAACTTTTTGAACATTGCCTTTCCTACTTTTCTCTCTTCTTTCATTCTGTGACTGACTACAAATAAATTATGCCTTCAGACTCTCTTCCTTTTGTTACCTCTTACAATACCTTTTTCATGTTTTCCATCAACTTGATTCAGTCTACTGCATTCTTAGTGATTTTTTTTTTCCATCTACATTTCCTGGTCACCAATTCTCTAGTCAGCTGTAATTTTTAACTTCTCTATATATTTCATTTCCAATATTTTCTTTCCTTTCTTTTTTACTATTTTTTGGAACTTTGTGAAAATCTACTTGAACATTTTCAACAGTCTCTGATTCTTTGCCCATGTTTTAGAGCCCATCATTTATTTCTTTGAATGTTTTTGTATACACTTTATATTTTGTTTTTGATGACTCCAATATCTGAGTCCTTGAGGATGTAAATCTAATACTAATTATTTCTGATTTCAGTATTTTTCTCACTCATGGTGGCTCTTTTCCTTGTGTATTTGATATTTTTCTTTCTACTGTGAGCCTATATTTACCAGGACTTAATTTGTATATATTCCAAGAAGCCTAAGTTGATGATCTTCTTTCCTGAGTGGTATTTGTTTTTGTCTGTCTTTCTTTCTTTCTTTCTTTCTTTCTTTCTTTCTTTCTTTCTTTCTTCTTTCTTTCTTCTTTCTGTTTCAGGTGTAGAATTAGTGTGTTTTTTAAATGGGCATCAACAGCCTACTTTAAATCAAATTCCTGTCTTGGAGTTTCTCTGTCTGGAATCTTTCTCTGGTTGCCATAATGAATAGACTTACCTGGAGTTAGCCTATAATCATAGTTCTAGGAGTAGGTTATTACTTCTATTGTTATGGTAACTTTCCTACTTGTTAACTGTGGCAGACACACAGGTTTCTTCTTTGGTTCTCCTTGCTACAGACAGGAGGATGTTTTTAATACCCATATCTTTACTGAGAAAGGGATTCTAGTCAGGTATCTATCTTCATGTTGGGGACAGGGGGCATCCTCACTTACACCCTCCTCCTCCCATGTTTTGGGGATCAAAGTTCCATGTACTTTTTCCCATAGGCTGTCCTTTGACACTCAGCCCTAAGCCCTGGGATCCATTTTGCCCTGAGGTAGCACAGCTTTAGTATTTATTTATCTCTCTGGTTTCAGAATTTTGTTCCATTGTTTTTTAGTCCTTGGGGAATTTCTTTTCTTATTTTTAAATTAGTACATTTAAAGTAAATTTGCAATAATTTATTAGTATCTAAGTGTTTTGTGGATGGAGGGCTTTTCAGATGATGTATGTACTGTAATGGTAATGTATGGAACCATTAGTAGCATCTCTACACATGAGTGATCTTAGAACAAGTCTACTTCTCCTTTCCAAAATAAAGCCCTCATAAATTTGAAAATAGCTATTGAGATTAATTCCCTCGTGTCTTTTTTTTTTAGTGAGTTAGACTTCCTTCTGACCCATTACATGTTTTTCCCCCTTTGACGTTATTTCATGTTTACTCAACATAGTGACCCTTCACCTCAGAGTGCATTTCAGTTGGCTCTGTCTCTGAAGCAAGAATTGGAAAAGACACTACAGGTAGGCGGTGGGAAGCACAGAGCAGAATATCATCATCACCTTCTTCAGACTCTTTCATTAATTTGGCTTAAAAGTAAAGTTGCCTCTTTTTGTGCAGAAACATAACAATTTTCTTGTGCTTGTGGTTTCTTAATCCATATGTCTTTTGTTGATGTTTGCTAAGCTACACTTCCCAGCTTCATACTTGTAGAATGGTTGTTACTAAGATGAATGAAACTGATATTTATAGAAATATTGATATTTGCCTTTATCATTTTCATCTTATTAGGTTACACTCATTATCTTGGCCTCTTGTGTTCTTTTAGGAGTCTGAGGTCTAATTTATTTGGGGGTCTCTCCTGGCTTTTTTTTTTTAATTTTTTTTCAACGTTTATTTATTTTTGGGACAGAGAGAGACAGAGCATGAATGGGCGAGGGTCAGAGAGAGAGGGAGACACAGAAACGGAAACAGGCTCCAGGCTCTGAGCCATCAGCCCAGAGCCCGACGCGGGGCTCGAACTCACGGACCGCGAGATCGTGACCTGGCTGAAGTCGGACGCTTAACCGACTGCGCCACCCAGGCGCCCCTCTCTCCTGGCTTTGAAGCACGTACAGTTAGTCAATACTTTCTATTCCGCACAAGTTTTCCTCAGTTAAGTTTCATAAATGTATATCAACATATAGTATTCTGTTGTAAATTTTAAGTCCCTACCAACAAAGATATTTCTAAAGACGGTTGGTGTGGTTCATCTTAGATATAGAATATTAAAGATAAAGTTATTAAACCCAGGTGGAGATTTAGGTCTCAGAATATAAACATATAAAAAATAAGATATGCATGTAAATGTAAACACTGCAGGCTGGATTAAAATGCAAATTAACTTTAAATTTTATAACTGCACGCAAATCCGTGCTGGGTTGGGTGGTTAAAAATTTATTTAATTACTTCTCACATACATTTAAAATGTCTTTGAAAAATATGGCACAACACTGAGCATAGGAGTTGCAGAAAATTCGCTTCATCTTTAACAACCTTTGTCAAAACATTCTTTTCCCTCATTACCTTAATTAATTTGGTCACTAATTTTAGCACATGAATTAGAGAAGAAAATTTAAACCGAAACACAGTTCATTTTAATTGCATGCATTAAAATAACTTTAAAAGAAGAGAAAATCTTACTCATCCCCCAATTCCACCAGTATTTATTATCTGATTTATTTGTGACACTATTCTAAGAGCTGAAGATAAAGCAGTCCAAATCCCTGTCCTCAAGGGGCTTAATCAGAAGGCAAATTTAAAGAAAGAAAGAAAACAAAGAATCACATAATTGAATAAATAATAAAATTTAAAAAATAGAAAATTTAATATGTCAGATTAGGGGAAGTACTATGAGAAAAGAATGATGGTGAATAGATAGCATCTTTGAGGTATAGGGGCTGTAATTGTAAATTGGTTGGTCAGGAAAGGCTCCCTGAAAAAAAATGACATTTAAGGAGAGCCACAGTGTATGCTTTTATATGGGGAAACAAAATACAAAAGCTTTAAGGCATGACAGTATGTAGACTCTTACAGCGTGTCTGAAATAGAGTAAGGGGGGAGATTTGAACAGCATGAAGTTAAAGTGGAAAAGGTGGAAAATGGCCAGATTCTGGCTATATTATGAAGATAAAACAGATAGAATTCATTATCGGACTGTATTTACCACGTGAATGAAAGAGGGATCTATGATGGAGCCAAAGGTTTTGGTCGGAGCATCTGTAATTATGGATCATTCATTGGGATGAGAAAGGCTAGGAGGCAATAATGCTTGCTAGAGAGATTAAGAGTTTATTTTAGACATGCTGAGTTTGACATGCCTATTAATCATCAAGTAGAGACACCTAGTGGGCCGAATATCTAAGTCGGAAGTTCAAGTAACCCTGTTATCTATGGAGACATAACAAACTACTCAAAACTCAGTGTCTTAAAACAATGATTTGTCTCTATTTCTTACAATTCTGTGGATTGACAGGGTTCAGCTGAGTGGCTCTTTTTGGGTATCTCATGTGGTTGCAGTCAAATAAGGGCTGGGACTGGAGCCATTTGAAGACTTGAACTGGCATGTGAAGAACCCATTCACATAGTGCACTGTTGATGCTGGCTGTTAGCTAGAAGCTCAGCCAGGACTATCCTCAGAGCATCTACCTATGGTCTTTAATTGTGGCTTTGGTTTGCATTATGGATGGGTTCCAGGAAAGAGATCCATTCCAGGAGAAAGCACTTCAAAAATCCAAATGCAAGCTGCAAGACTTCTTATAACCTACTCCTGGAAATCATACAGCCTTACTTCTGTTGTATTCTATTGGTCAAGAGTAAGTCACAGGGTCAGTCCAGATTCAAGGAGAGGGAAATATACAAGAATGAGAATACCGGTAGATACAGCTCAAGTCATGCCACTTTTAGAGATTAGCTACTACAATTGGATATATAGACTTAGGCAACATTAGTCATATAGATGGAGTTCAAAGCAATGCAATTTGAATGAAATCAGTAAGGAAGTAAGAATAGAGAAAAGAAGGGGCACCTGGGTGGCTCAATCGGTTAAGTGTCCAACTTTGGCTCAGGACATGATCTTGTGGTTCACGAGTTCTAGCCCTGCCTCAGATTCTATACTGACAGCTCAGAGATTGGAGCCTGCTTTAGATTCTGTGTTTCCCTCTATCTCTGTCCCTTCCCCGCCCATGCTCTGTCTTTCTCTCAAAAATAAATAAATAATAAAAAAATAGAGAAAAAATAGATAATCCCAAACTGATCTCTAGAATACTCCAAGATTTAGAGGTTGAGGAAAAGAGAAAAAGCAAACAAAGAAGATGAAAAAGAAGGAAGACATGGAAGGAAAATCCTGGATGCCAAAGGAACAGAGGAAGCTACCATTTATGGTGAATGCTGATGATCACTCAAAATGGGAAATGAGAGTTGGCCAGTCCAACATGAAAGCCATTGGTACAGTTTCAGGAGAGTCACAAGGACAAAAGCTTGACTGCAGTGGTTTCTTGAGATACTTCCATGAGAAAAGCTGGAGAGAGCCAGTATAGATAGCTCTTATAAAGCTGCTTATAATAAAAGAAAAGAAAAGTTAAGTATGTGGTAAGGGACCATAAAGTCAAAAGATGATTAAAAAAATTTATTGTGTGGTTTTGATTTGTAGTTTCCTGATGAGGAGTGATGTCGAGCATTTTTTCATGTGCCTGTTTGCCCTCTGGATGTCTTCTTTAGAAAAGTGTCTATTCATGTCTTCTGCCCATTTCTTCACTGGATTATTTGGGTTTTTTTTGGTGTGGAGCTTGGTGAGTTCTTTATAGATTTTGGATACTAGCGCTTTATCCCATATGTCATTTGCAAATATCTTTTCCCATTCCATCGGTTGCCCTTTACTTTTGCTGATTGTTTCCTTTGCAGTGCAGAAGCTTTTTATCTTGATGAGGTCCCAATAGTTCATTTTTGCTTTTAACTCCCTTGCCTTTGGAGATGTGTCAAGTAAGAAACTACTGAGGCTGAGGTCAGAGAGGTTTTTCCTGCTTTCTCCTCTAGGGTTTTGATGGTTTCCTGTCTCACATTCAGGTCCTTCATCCATTTTGAGTTTATTTTTGTGAATGGTGTGAGAAAGTGGTCTAGTTTCAATATTCTGCATGTTGCTGTCCAGTTCTCCCAGCACCATTTGTTAAAGAGACTGTCTGTTTTCCACTGGATATTCTTTCCTGCTTTGTCAAAGATTAATTGGCCATAGATTTGTGGGTCCAATTCTGGAGTCTCTATTCTATTCCATTGGTCTATGTGTCTGTTTTTGTGCCAATACCATGCTGTCTTGATGATTACAGCTTTGTAGTAGAGGTTAAAGTCTGGGATTGTGATGCCTCCCGCTTTGGTTTTCTTCTTCAATATTACTTTGGCTATTCGGAGTCTTTTGTAGTTCCATACAAATTTTAGGATTGCTTGTTCTAGCTTCGAGAAGAATGCTGGTGCAATTTTGATTGGGATTGTATTGAATGTGTAGATTGCTTTGGGTCGTTTTGACATTTTAACAATATTTATTCTTCTAATCTATGAGCACAGAATGTTTTCCCATTTCTTTGTGGCTTCTTCAATTTCCTTCATAAACTTTCTATAGTTTTCAGCATACAGATCTTTTACATCTTCGGTTAAGTTTATTCCTAGGTATTTTATGTTTGCTGAATTCATGTATCAGTTCTCGCAGACTTTTGGTGGAGTCTGTCGGGTTTTCCATGTATAATATCATGTCATCTGCGAAAAGAGAAAGTTTGGCTTCATCTTTGCCAATTTTAATGCCTTTGGTTTCATTTTGTTGCCTGATTGCTAATGCTAGAACTTCCACCACTATGTTAAACAACAGCCTCACCCTGGTCAGAGTGGCTAAAATGAAATCAGGAGACTATAGATGCTGGAGAGAATGTGGAGAAACGGGAACCCTCTTGCACTGTTGGTGGGAATGCAAACTGGTGCAGCCGCTCTGGACAACAGTGTGGAGATTCCTCAAAAAATTAAAAATAGGGGTGCCTGGGTGGCTCAGTTGGTTAGGCGACCTACTTCGGCTCACGTCCTTATCTCATGGTTTGTGGGTTCAAGTCTGGCATCAGACTGTGTGCTGACAGCTCAGAGGCTGGAGCCTGCTTCGGATTCTGTGTCTCCCCTCTCTCTGCCCCTCTCCTGCTCATGCTCTGTGTCTCTCTGTCTGTCAATAATAAATAAACATTAAAAAAAAATAGATCTACCCTATGACCCAGCAATAGCACTGCTAGGAATTTACCCAAGGGATACAGGAGTGCTGATGCATGGGGGCACTTGTACCCCAATGTTTATAGCAGCACTTTCAACAATAGCCAAATTATGGAAAGAGCCTAAATGTCCGTCAACTGACAAATGGATAAAGAAGATGTGTTTTATATATACAATGGAATACTACTTGGCAGTGAGAAAGAATGAAATCTGGCCATTTGTAGGAACATGGATGGAACTGGAGAGTGTAATGCTAAGTGAAATAAGTCAGGCAGAGAAAGACCTTATGTTTTCACTCATATGTGGATCCTGAGAAACTCAACAGAAGACCAGCAGGAAGGAGAAGGGGGGAAAATGTTACAGAGAGGGAAGGAGGCAAACCATAAGAGACTCTTAAATATTGAGAATAAACTGAGGGTTGATGGGGGGTCGGGGGGCAGGGAAAGTGGTTGATGGGCATTGAGGAGGGCACCTGTTGGGATGAGCACTGGGTGTTGTATGGAAACCAATTTGAGAATAAATTTCATATAAAAAATAAAAAATAAAAAATAATTTAATGTTTATTTATTTTTGAGAGAGAGTCAGAGTGTGAGTGGGGGAGGGGCAGACAGAGATGGAGACACAGAATCTGAATCAGGCTCCAGGCTGGGAGCTGTCAGCACACAGCCACACACGGGGCTCAAACTCATAAGCAGTGAGATCATGACCTGAGCCGATTCTGACACCCAACAGACTGAGCCACCCGGGCGCCCCAAAAAGATGATTTTTTTAAAGATAAGAATGTGTTTATATGCTGAAAGGAATTATTCAATGTAAAGATAAAAAACAAGGATCTAAATTGACCAAGGAGAATTGTTGGCTCTCTGTCCTCAAGTAGGAGAGAGAACACTAATGGAAGGACTGACTTTAGATTTGTTGTGTGGAAAATGCATCCGTTATGATAAGAAGAAAGGCAGGAAAATACGGACATTGATACAGATTAGCAGCTAGCTAAGGTAGTAGGGTATTTAGAATTTCTCTCCTGTTTGCTGGTATTTTCTCAGTGAAGTATCCAGTAAGGGCATCAACAGAGCAACAGAAACAGGTGTTGGAGGTTGAGAGAGAAATATGAAAGAGTTATTAAGGAATTGTGGGAAAGTATGTATGGAAAGTGGATGAAAGGAATGCAGCATTGTAAGGCTACAGTGGGCCCCACATGAGGAGAGTGATTGTGCATTTAAAATAAGATCAGTCCTATAATGTGATATATAGGTATAGAGATTACAGAGACTGATAGAGCACAGCTGAGAGTGGGTATTTTCTCTCTAGGCATCAAAAATAACAGGGCAAAATTTTGGTCTCGCATCAGAGGAAGGGAAAACTATGTTTACTACAATAGTTGGATGCAGTAATCATTATAAAGAATCAGAAATATAGTTTCAGTATTTTGTAACTATTATAAGCTATATTCTTAAACACTCTCACAAGAAGATTTGGACAAACAACAGCTGGAAATAATTTTTTAATGAAGTTATTATGATTAAGACTTTCAACTTTTGCCTCAAACTATGAAACCATAGATCCATGAATGGACTGGTAACTTTCTCTATATTTAATGACTTAAACATAAGGGCAATTGTTTCAAAAGTATACATGCCTAGGGCCTCCTGGGTGGCTCAGCCGGTTAATCATCCACTTCAGCTCAGCTTATGATCTCATGGTCCATGAGTTTGAGCCCCGCGTTGGACTCTGTGCTGACAGCTCAAAGCCTTGAGCCTGCTTCAGATTCTATGTCCCCCCTCTCTATTCCCCTCACTCACTCACGCTCTGATCTCTCTCTCAAAAATAAATAAACATTAAAAACATTAAAAAATATATTTTAAGTATCTTATTTCAAGTAGCAGGAAAAGGTTGAAAAAGTTCTCAAAGCTTGGAAACATGACAGTAAGGGATTATAATGCAAATAGCCATTGTGATTCTGAAAATGGATTATTTAGTTAGTTGCTTAGTCTAAATGGTTAGTGTCTATTATAATTTTTGGAGAGGAAGAAAAAATGAAAATAATTCACCACTTATATTAAAAACAGTAATTTCTTTTTAGTGTTGAAAATTTGGAAAATACATATATGTGTTTTAATTAATTAAATCAAAACCTTATGATTAAGGGGTATTTGTGCCAGGCATGTGCTGGGTGCTGGATATTGGTGAGGACTAAAACCAGGCCTGATCTCTCCCCTTAGGAAATTCATAAATAAAAGCACACAGAAAAAAATTGAAAAATTATGTTTTCTCTCCTAAGTCAAAGATCAGCTGAAATAAATAAATACTTTGGTGTATTTCAGTAGGATCGACCCATTGGAAGCCTGACCACATGCTTTTCAGAAACATTTGGGGAACTGGCATTTGTATTAGTTGCACAATTGATAAGGTCAGGGAGCCACTTAGATCAGACCTGAGTCATTGAGAACTGTGGGCATGCCTTGGTATACTGGTATTTACCTATACAGGCATAGATTATCATACATGGAAGGTGATGAGATGCGCTTTGCTCAGATGAGATGGTTTCAAGCACATATTCACACTTGCATATGCAGAACTGCCTCAGTCTGATGCTTTGAGGTCTAGATGAGCTTTGATTGAGTTTACAGAAGATATGATGTAACTCTTACTCTTTCAAATGTGGCCTTTGAAGTTGTGTTCTAGCTAATGAAGATGGGGAGCAACAAGCATAAGTCTCCCTCCAAGAACGCTGCTGTTCACTTTACTACATAGACTGGTTCTGGTTAGTTTCTTCTGTATCTTCTGAATAGGGAAATCTTGTTTGATTGTTCAGGTGTAGTCTGTATGGAATCCCTCTGTCAATCTGTACTTATTAATTACAACTGTTAATATGTTGGTTATGAAGGTATATATATATATATATATACACACACACACACACACACATATATATGCACACCTAATGCTCTATATATGTGTACATGTCTATGTTTATAAAATGCATATATTTGCTGATGTCATATCACCAACAAACATATTGTCTTTGTTACTTAACATATTATGTACACTTTTGTATGTCCTTATATGTTTTTGATAACATGATTTTTAATGGGATCACTAAATTTAATCTGATGGAAACAATACAATTTACTTATCCCAGCCCTTACTTTTGGAAATTTGGGTTCATTCTAGTTAATATTGTAAGTAACACTATGAACATCAATGTACATATTTGACTATATTCCTGATGATTTTTTGGAATGTTATTTTATGTATATTTTATATAATTGATACACAATAAAAATTATTTTAAGTTTAAGAATGCCAAAATATGCTTAAGAATGTGTTAAATTTATATTTCTACCTACCTTATTATTTCTATTGTTATCATATATAGCATACTATATAAGTAAATATGTTCTAACTTCTTGGATCATGAATGGCATGTAACTTTTTAAAATATACATTCGGAACATCTAATTTGATATGTATCATTTTAGTCAATATTTGCCAATATTGTTTTGTTTTAAATAAGTTATATGGCCATGATTTAAGTGATTTAAATCTTACTACTTTGTTAAGAGTTCTTTGTTTATGAACATTATTAGCAATTTGTTGTTTGCTTCATTTTGTATACATTTTGGTTTATCTTTTTACATGAGTCTACATTGTGGGCAAATACATCAGTCATTCCCATCTATGTTTAAATACGTTTAGAAAGTCCTCCATTATAATAGTAGCAAAACAATGAATTTACATAGATTTCTTGTCTCTTAATTGATGTAAAGTATAACTATGTAGTTCATCTGGAATTTAGTTTGGTCTAAGAGAGGAAGTTAGGGTCTAACTTCTGTTTCTTTTTCTTCTTTTCCTCCTCTTTATTATTATTGTTATTACCATCATTTTCATTATTTGTGGTATGTAGCATATAAGATGGCCCAAATAATCCTTATTTTCTGGGCATGAACAACCTTGTGGAAGCCTCTTTTCTTAGTTCACTTGCTTCTAACCAATAGAAGAGTATAATGTTGAAAGATACCATTTTCATGATAGATTACCAAAGAGTCTGACTTTATCTTTCTAGCACAATGTCTCCCTTGATGGCTTTGAGGAAACCAGTCACCATGTTGGGGAGGATCACATGGCAAGGAATGGAAGATGTCTGCTGGCCATGAGCCAGCAAAGAACTGAATCCTGCCAACAATGAAATGAGTTTGGTAGTAAATCCTTCTCCATTGAAGCCTCCATATAAGACCACAGGGTTGGTAGCAGCTTAATTGCAGCCTTGTAACAGATCCTGAAGCAGAGTATCCAACTAAGTTGTGCCTGATGCCTGACACTCAGAAACTGTGAAGTAATAAATGTTTGCTGTTAAGATACTAATTTTTAAAATTTGTTTTTATATTGTAATAAATAATTTGCTGATTTTATTAATATTTTGTTAATTACCTGTTAACACAGTATCATTTTAAAAAAATTAATGCTTATTTATTTTTGAGAAAGAGAGAGAAGCATGAGTGAGAGAGGGGCAGAGAGAGAGGGACACACAGAATCCGAAGCAGGCTCCAGGCCCTGAGCTGTCTGCATAGAGCCCAATGCAGGGCTTGAACTCAGCGACTGACAGATCACGACCAGAGGCAAAGTTGGACGCCCAACCCACTGAACCACCCAGGCAACCCTACATGGTTCATTTATTGAATAGTTTTCTTTGCAATATAATAACTTCTTTTATACATAATGTTGGTATCTGTGCTGTCTATTAATAACTGGTCCACTGATACATTTGTTGGCTCTTTTTTTTTAATGTTTTTATTTATTTTGAGAGAGCAAGAGAGCATGAACAGGGGAGGGGGGGAGAAAGAATCCCAAGCGGTCTCTGCACTGTCAACACAGTGTCCGACATGGGACTTGATCCCACAAAATGCGAGATCATGACCTGAGCCACAATCAAGAGTCAGATGCTTAACTGAGCAACCCAGGCATCCTTACGTTTGTTCATTCTTAATTAAATATAATAAATATGTTATTTTAACCTTATGCTGTTTTTTATTTTTAAAAAAATTTTTTAACGTTTATTTATTTTTGAGACAGAGACAGACAGAGCATGAACGGGGCAGGGGCAGAGAGAGAGGGAGACACAGAATTGGAAAAGGGCTCCAGGCTCTGAGCGGTCAGCCCAGAGCCTGACGCGGGGCTTGAACTCACGGACCACAAGATCGTGACCTGAGCCGAAGTCGGACGCCCAACCGACTGAGACACCCAGGCACCCCACCTTATGGTGTTTTTATATTGAGATGGACAAGTTTCCACTCTTATTTATTAAACTTCCTTTCATAAATTGTGTTAGGAATCTTATTATTATCAATAATGTCACAAATTTACTATTTTTCCAACTAAACTTTGAAAACATTTTATGTTCACCTGTAAAAAAAGATCACCTCAACTGTGATTAAAATTGCTCCAAACGGGGGCACCTGGGTGGCGCAGTCGGTTAGGCATCCGACTTCAGCCAGGTCACGATCTCACGGTCTGGGAGTTCGAGCCCTGCGTCGGGCTCTGGGCTGATGGCTCGGAGCCTGGAGCCTGTTTCTGATTCTGTGTCTCCCTCTCTCTCTGCCCCTCCCCCGTTCATGCTCTGTCTCTCTCTGTCCCAAAAAAATAAATAAACGTTGAAAAAAAAATTTAAAAAAAAATTGCTCCAAACATATAATTTGATTTAAGAGATAGTAACATCTTTATAAGTTTTAGAATTTCCATTTATAGCTATGTTTTTCTCAGTAAAGGTTTTCATTCCCTTTGTGTAGGTATCATAGGTTTTAATGCCATTTTATAATTTACTTATTAAAAATATTTATATTGAACATCTATATGTGCCATCTATATGTGCCAGATACTCTATTTCAAAGATGTACAGGATTGTGAACAAAGCAAAATTGCTCCTACCTTGGTAAAGTAAAATATAGTGTGAGAGAGAGATGATTAAGTAAGAAGACAATGTAGAAAGGTAACACAGGGGAGACTCCTAAACCAATGTAGGGTTAGGTATTGTTAGGTTTCTTTGAAAACAGCCACTTATAAGGCATAAATTAAAACAGGATAGGAGTTATTTGGAGAGAAGGTAGTGGGTTGGCTGCAAGGAAGAGTCTTCCAGTCAATGGAGAATTATAAAGTTGAGATTGATGATGGGCATGTAAGAGAAGCTATTGTAGAGGGGCCAGAGTTCTAAAACCAAAGCTGTATCATTGCTAATTTGAATGTAATAGTTTCTTTTTATGTTTTCTAATTGATTACTATTGACATATTTTGTTCTGTTTTGTCACCACAACTTTATTGAATGAGCTATTTTTATTGAGATGAACCTTTCCCTCTCTCAGGTAGTCCTATATTTGGTAATAAAGGTAATTTTAGAATTACATTTTTATAAGGCATTGTTATTGTTAGAATGATTGTTTTACAATAGTGAGTTAACTTAGTAGAAATGGAAAAAATTCTTTGACACTTTCAAAACATATTTAAATCACATATTCACCTTTTAACATCTCAAAACAAGCAGATTGACTTGAATTCACTTAAACTCATGTTTTGGACAAAGTAATATAGAAGGCAAATTTTTGTATTTAAAATATATTATCTTTACTGTCAGTAAATGGAGTTGTAAGATTTATGGTTTCTTTTTGTTTCTTTGCCTTTCATTTTTTATTTCTATATTGTGATAAAATATATATAACATAAAATTTGCCATTTTAACCATTTTGAGTATACAATTAAGTAGCATTAATTATATGCACAATGTTACACAATCATCAGCATTATTTCCAAAACTTTTTTTATAACCCCAAGCATATCTGTAACCATTAAGCAATAATCCTATTCCTTCCTCCTTCTGGGTCCTGGTAACTCCCAATCTATTATATGTTTCTATGAATTTACTTATTCTAGATATTTCATGAAAATAGATTATAAAATATTTGTCCTTTTGTGGCTTAGTTATTGAATTTAATGTTTTCAAGTTTCACCTCTATTGTAGCATATATCAAAACTTCATTTCTTTTTAGGACTGATTAATATTCCATTTGAATGTATATACTGTGTTTGGTTTGTCAGTTCATCTATTTTTGAGTATTTGAGTTGTTTCTGTGTGATGAAATTTGCATACATGTATCTGTTTGAGTCCATGTTTTCAATTCTTCTGGGTATATAAATAGGATTGGAATGGCTGGGTTATATGGTGAGTTTATATTTAGACTTTTGAGGAATCACTATACTCTTTCCACAGTGGCTATTTTATATTCCCATAAGCATTGTATAAGAGTTCTAATTTCTCCACATCTTTACCAACACTTTTTTTCTGATTTATTTTTATTATAGCCTTCCTAGTAGGTATGAAGTAATAACTCATTGTGGTTTTGATTTGTATTCCTCTACGTGTCCTATATTTTCTTCTAAGAGTTTTATAGTTTCAGCTTTTATAATTATGCAGTTGACTCATTTTGAGTTAGTTTTTGTATATGGTGTGAGGTAGGGATCCAACTTCATTCTTTTGCATGTGAAAATCTAGTTGTTACAGAACCATCTATTGAAGAGACTATTCTTTACACATTAAGTAAACTTGGTCCCTTGTCAAAAATCCATTGACCATATGTTTGTTTCTGTTTCTGGTTTTGTTTTTGTTTTCTGGACTTTCAATTCTCTTTCCTTGGTGTGTATGTCTATTCCCATGCCAGTACCACCATATTTTTATTACTGTAGCTTTTTGCAGTAAGGTTTGAAATCAGGAAGTGTAAGTCCTCCAACTTTATTTTACTTTTTCATGATTGTTTTGTCTATTCAGAGCCCTATGAAGTTCATCA
Organism: Felis catus; assembly: GCF_018350175.1. NCBI lineage: Eukaryota > Metazoa > Chordata > Mammalia > Carnivora > Felidae > Felis > Felis catus. The sequence goes on from NC_058375.1 coordinate 66,552,535, forward strand.
GCTTGTCCATTTCTGCAACAGAGACTTGGAATTTTGATGGGGATTGCCTTGAATTTTCAGCTAGCATTGGATATTATTGACATTCCAACAATATTGTTTCATTTATGAGCATGGGATGTCGTTTTATTTTTTTAGGTTTATTTTAACTTTCAGGATTATCATGTAGTTTTCAGCATATAAGTCTTTCACCTACTTGGTCCATTTATTCCTAGATATTTTATTCTTTAGGTAGTATTGTAAATGGAATTGGTTTCTTAACTTTCTTTGGATTGTTCATTGTGGGTATATAGAAACACAACTAATTTTTGTGTGTTTATCATCATGCACCCATCAATGTTTCTAAAATTATTAGCTCTAGTAGCTTTCTTGTGAATTCTTTAAAATTTTCTCCATATAGGAATATATAGGATTATGTCATCTTTGCATGGAATTAGTTCTAATTCTTCTTTTCTAGCTTGGATAAATTTTATTTCTTTTTCTTTTATAATTGCTCTGACTAAAACTTCTAGTACAAGGTTGAATAGAAGTGGTAAAAGTGAGCACCCTTGTCTTGCAAAGATTTATAGTTTCTTAGAACAAATTAACCTAAAAATATATATTTCACTAATAGTGTGTGTGTGTGTGTGTGTGTGTGTGTGTGTGTAAGTTAGTTGTCAACAAATGTCAAAGTTTATATTTATTTTTGCTTTTGTCGCAGCCTATAATGTTATAGACTAGTAAGGTAAATTTCTGTCATAGTTTCATAGTTGTCCTCCAAGGTCACAACGGCAGGAGAAAAGAACTGAAGAATTATGAGAGATGTTTTTACAAGCTAGGACTGGATGATGTTTCAATATTTTCACCTACAGAACTCAGTCACATGGTATTAATCTACTTGAAAGAGAAGCTGGAAGATATAGTCATCATGTGGATAATAAACTTGGTATCATAAATACTTAACATATTTTCTATCATAATATATATTCAGGCATACACAAGCACATAGGAATTTTATTTTAACATGTATACTTTACAAACTATGCATATATATATGTATATATATACTTCCTATTATCACTTTATCTATAAATATACTGTAACCACAGCAGATTACCTTCTTTTCTCAACATAAAGTTCTATCACACATTTTATATAGCCTTTTCCATTTATTTTTTTTTAATTTTTTTTTAACGTTTATTTTTGAGACGGAGAGAGACAGAGCATGAACAGGGGAGGGTCAGAGAGAGGGAGACACAGAATCTGAAACAGGCTCCAGGCTCTGAGCTGTCAGCACAGAGCCTGACGCGGGGTTCGAACTCACAAACTGCGAGATCATGACCTGAGCCGAAGTCGGCCGCTTAACGGAGTGAGCCACCCAGACGCCCCTAGCCTTTGCCATTTAAATGCTCTCCCTCTCATCTTCATTTGCAAATGTCCTATTTATCATTCAAAACTTAATTCAGGGCACCTGGGTGGCTCAGTAAGTGTCTGACTTCGGCTCAGGTCAGGATCTCACAGTTCATGGGTTCAAGCCCTTCATCAGGCTCTGTGCTGACAGCTCAGAGCCTGGAGCCTGCTTCCAATTCCATGTCTTCCTCTCTCTGCCCTTCCCCTCCTCACACTCTGTCTCTCTTTCTCTACTAAAAATAAATAAACATTAAAAAAAGTTTTAAAAAAACTTAATTCACATTTTATATTTTCTGTCACAGTTTGCTTGGGAAACATGAATCACTCCATTACACCTTCAGAGCACTTATACAACCACTAAGAATAACATGTAATTACTGAACACTCAGTATGGGGCAGGTACAATGCTGAATGTTTCATAGGATCATCTCCTTTAATCCTCAAAATAATCCTGTAGGGTAAGTACTATCATAATTATTTTTCTCCAGGTGTGGAAACTGAGGTTTAGAGAGATGAAATAATTTATTTAAGCTGAAACTTGTGCACAGCACTGTCCAAAGTTCACGACCTTAACAATTATTCAACTTGGGCTCAGAACATTTTATCATCTGTTTAAACTTTTTCTTTATCAGGATCTCACTCATGAGTTACAGGAATAAAAATTAAAAATCACTTCATTCAGTTTGTGTCCCCAGTTCATATCCCAGGAGTGCCAGAGATTAATTGCAAGTCTATTATTTCTGTGATAACTATTGTCAGCTTCGACTTCTTTGGAACAAAGTGTTACAAAATCAGTAACAGCTCATAATTTGTGATATCTATATATTAAGAGTTTTGAAGAAAAATATAGTTGACAAATGTAGTCTTGTTCCTATGTAGATCATCTAAGTGAAGTCTCCTATTTAGTCAAGCGGAGACAGATCTAGCAACATATACTCAAATTCCTTGTCAGTGGCCGTCTAGGAAATGCAAGCTAGTTTGGATATACATCTTCAAACAAGTAAAATTGAAAAAAAGGCTTAAAAATATATCAGGCTATTCCAAAGTCACAGATAAAATAGGTTTGAAAATTTCAATATTTTTGATTATCTGCACCACTGTTTTTTTCCATTTTTTACTTATTGAGATCTAATTTTAGTTATTTTTTAACATTTATTTGAGTGAGTGAGAGAGAGAGAGAGAGAGAGAGATATTGAGGCAGAAAAAGGGAGACAGAGGATCCAAAACAGACTGCTATGAGCATAGAGCCCTATGCAGGGCTCAAACTCACGACCATGAGATGATGACCTACGCCAAAATCAAGAGGTGGTGGCTTAAATGACTGAGCTACCTAGATGCCCCTGAGATCTAATTTTAATATAAAATAACTAAGCCTTACCACCACAAATGAACTATCTTAGAGAACTAACTGGTGGTTACCATGGGAGAAGGGTGGGGGGATGAGCAAAGTGAATGAAGGGAGTGGGAGATACAGGGATCTAGTTATGGAATGAATAAGTCACAGGGATGAAAGTTACAGCATAGGAAATATAGTTCAATGGTATTGGAATAGTGTTGTATGGTGACAGATGGTAACTACACTTGTGGTGATTGTAGCATAATATATAGAGTTACTGAATCACTATGTTGTACACCTGAAACTAATGTGACAACTATACTTCAATAAAAAAAGAACAATACTGTATAATAACTAACTAGAATTTAAATAAAAACTTGAAACAAACACAAAAGAACAAGTTGGCAAAATAACAAAACTTTAAATATTTAGACTCTTTGAGATCTTTTTCTGTAGTTTCTTAGATCTGTTGGATTTTCCAAAGCTTGTATCAGTTCCTGTTTTCTGATATATCCTGCTGAATTTTTAGTCTTGTAAGACCTTAATAATATGGATGAAAACTGTTAATGATTTAAAACAAATGAATTGTCTCAGGGAAGTAATGGCCATGTCAACCTGTCATTACCGAGTGGAACATATCTGTTATAGTCGGTATTTTTGCCCATTATTTTTTATGTCGTGCCAACTATATTTCTTAAACAGATGATTTACAGCCAGTGGTCTCATATAGGTGCATTTAAGTGTTAATTACAAATCATTAGTCTCATGTCCTTGAACTTAGATTTAGAGATACTTTTCTGAATCAGTCAAATCCCACTGACTTTGGTGGTAGCAACTTCTTTATAGACACATCTCTGGAGGCAAGGGAAACAAAAACAAAAATGAACTATTGGGAATTCATCAAGATAAAAAGCTTCTGAACAGTGAAGGAAACAATCAACAAACCTGAAAAGCAACCTATGGAATGGGAGAAGGCTTTGCAAATGACATATGGTTTAAAGAAAGGACTAGTATCCAAAATCTATAAAGAACTTCTCAAACTCAACACCCCCAAAATAAATAATACAGTTAATAAACAGGCAAAAGACATGAACAGACACTTCTCTAAAGAAGACATACAAATAGCTAAAAAATTGAGAGGAAGTTTCAGAGATTTCCAGTATACCTTTAGCCCACATACATGCATAATCTCCCCTATTATCAACATCAGACACTAGAATGATACTTTATTACCAAGGATGAACCTACACTGTCGCATTGTAATAACCTAACATCCGTAGTTTAACTAGGTTTCACTCTTAGTGTTACACATTTATGGATTTGGACAAATGTATAATAACATATATCTATCATTATAATATACAGAATATATTCTCTGTACTAAAAATCCTGTATATTCTGCCTAATCATCTAATCCCTCTCCATTCCCCTCCCCGCACCCACCACTGATCTTTTTATTGTCTCCATAGTTTTGCTTTCTCCAGAATGTCATGTAATTAGAATCATATGGTATGGCTTCTTTCACAAATAGCATTTAGGGTTCCTCCAGGTCTTTCATGGCTTGATTGCTCATTTCTTTTTAGAACTGAATAATATGCCATTGTCTGTTTCTACCACAGTTTATTTGTACATTCACCTAATTAAGGCTATCTTGACATTGCTTCTAAGTTTTGACAATTATGAATAAAGCTGCTATAAACATTCACATGCAAGTTTTTGTGTAGACACAAGTTTCAGCTCTTTTGTATTGCATAATAAGAATATGATTAGTTTTGTAAAAAAACCCATCAAACTGTCTTCAAAACTGACTATATACCATTTTGCACTCCCACCAGCAATGTATGATCTTTCTTTTTCTTTCTTTCTCTCTCTCTCTCTCTTTCTTCCTTTTTTTTTCTTTTTTTTTTTTTTTTTTTTTACTTTGGTGGAACAAATTTTGCCTACATAATCACTGACTGCTGTTTAGCATTAGACAAACTTAGCTATCATTCAATGAATTTACATTAAATGCCCAAATGTATATTACATGAAATGTCAAAAATGTGCCTATGTACCAGAAGTAAAAATAGTATACTAAGAGGTGTGATCAATACAAACCACTCCGTTCAGGTTGATCATAATGCAACTTGATACATGGGACGACTAATTAAAATTACTACAATAACCAGTGAAATCATTTTATTGAAGCACCATAATAAACAGGGTTATCATGGTCTTTCTTCTTCTGTGCTTATAAAAAGTTATTCTTTTATGAAAAACTTGTATAATATTGGAGCTTATGACTAAGTCCATATTCAACTTTCTATAGATGTTACAAAAATTTAGATTAAAAAAAAAACAGATAAATACAACTCCTTTTTTAAAATATAAAGTAGTCAATGTCCAGACAGATATATCCTCATTTTCTAGGTGGCTAAATGAGATTTATGCTTGTATCTGCATACACACATATATCCTAACCATATGGTTTTTCTAATTACAAGGTATTTTGATCATTTTTTTAATGTAGAAGGCTGATTAGTGGAAATGGAGATGATCAGGGAGGAAAACAAAGAGAGATAAAGGGATGATGTACCTAGCGAAACACAACACGCCCAATTGTTAGATATATAGGAGTGACACAAATGGAAGCTCTTGCCCTGGTCCATCCCTGGATTGAAAACTAAATAGGAGGGGTGCCTGGGTGGCACAGTCGGTTAAGTGTCCAACTTCAGCTCAGGTCATGATCTCACATTTCACAAGTTCGAGCCCTGCATTGGGCTCTGTGCTGACAGCTCGGAGCCTAGACCCTGCCTCAGATCCTGTGTCTCTCTCTCTTTCTGCCCTCCCCTACTAATACTTGGTCTTTCTCTCTCCCAAAAATAAATAAAACATGAACAAAATTTTAAAAATAAGACTAAATAGGAAAGGAAAGAGGGATATTATCATGGTTGAGAAGTGGGTATTAGAAGAACCAGTAAAACAAAATCATTTTCACAAAATGAATCAGAGAATATTTCTTTCTTCAGGGAGTTTCAAGCCAGGACACGATAAACATGTATAGTAATATTTTATTTTATTCATTTATCTGCTTTTAAATTTTTTTAATGTTTATTTATTTTTGAAGGAGAGACAGCATGAGCATGAGAGGGGCAGAGAGAGGGACACACAAAATTCAAAGCAGGCTCCAGGCTCCAAGCTGTCACCACAGAGCCCAACGTGGGGCTTAAACTCAGGAGCCATGAGATCATGACCTAAGCCGAAGCCGGACGCTTAACCGACTAAGCCGCCCAGGCGCCCCAGTGATACTTTAAATATGAGAAAGAAAATATTTTGTATCTTAGGTTGGATTTTCTAGAAAGTGAGCCTGCCAAAAACAGGTATTTTAGGTTTCTGAACTTATTGAAGTAGTGATCTATAAGAAAAATGCGTAGGGGAATGAAGAAAAAACAATGACAAAGAGGAAAAAACTGACAAAAATATGGTCTCTGTTAAATGCTTTTGCTGGCTAGATCCAAAGGCTGTTTTGGAGTATAAATTGCACTGTAAAGGTATTCACTTGTTGCTAGGGGAGGTGGCTTTGTACCCCCATGTAGCCAGGTGTCCTCAGCCCTCCTGGGGGTAGGGAGATAGCCTCCTAGGAGGGAGAGTTGTAGGGAAAGAGTTGGCTGTGTCAGCAGTGGAAAAGCTTCAGGGTAGGTTGTGTGTCTAAGCACTTTTTCCCCCAGCATTTAGCAGGAGTGAAGAATACCAGCTGGTAAAGGGGACTCGGGTGGAACACACACAGAGTCTACTCCATTATGCTAAATAAAGTACAAAATAAAATGGGTAGGAGAGTCTAATTTCAACTGGGGGTTTTGTCAGCTTTTGGGAGATGTAGCCTCGGTTTCCGTACATAACCAGAAGCTATATTTGAGGTTCATCCATTTCTGTTACTCTGCAGAATTACTTGTGGAAGATACCGGACTTCCTTTGGCAGTGATTTTCAAGCTGTATCCAGTAAAATAAATTCAAATAACTCACTTCCGGTTTTTATAGGCATATTACTAGTGAAGGTTGCAGGTTATCTAGAAGAAATATGGAACATGAAACAAGGATATTTTATGATCCAAACCTTTATAGTTTCTGTCATTTTTTACTACTGTACTTTTATGCAGCTTTGTGTTTATGTGTGGTTTGTTGTCGTGGGGGACGTAGTTTTCTATTTTGTGTTTCTGGAGCTAGTGTTTTAAAGATCTTATTTACGAAAGTCTTTTTCCCCCCCTTCTATTTACATTGTGGTCTTGTGATTTAACGACAATAGAGAGAGCTATATTTTATTGGAGTTTGTAAAATTCATATGGTTAAGAGAATTAGGTATGTGGGCGTTGGGGGAGTCACAATCCACCTAACAATTATACTCAGGGACTAAAGTAGACATGGAAGTTGAATCAACCATCGTCTGTAATGAGTTCATAGTCTGCTTGATTGCAGAGTATGACTATTTCTGAACATAATACAATTTTACCTTCAATCTTACATTTCTATGCTTGCATTAAATTCAGGCTTCTTGAATGTCCATATTCATTCTCGTAGCATAGATTAAAAAGTACACAATGAGGATCTAATGTACAACATGGTGAATGTAGTTGATAACACTGTGTTACATAATTGAAATTTGCTAAGAGAGTAGTACTTAAATGTTCTCATAAGGAAAAAAATCAGGTAAATGTGTGAAATGATGGATGTGTTAATTAACTCAATGGGGGGAATCCCTTCAAAAGAAAAAAAAAGTAATCAGGAAAAATCTGTATTTCTAATATTCTCAGGAGAAAATTAGCCCCCCCACCCCATTTGGGAATTTATTAAATGATACCAAACTATGGACTGTTCCCAGAACAGCTTATTGTGTATTAGTCAGTATCTGTATTAGGAAGAATTCTATTCTTTTTCAAACAGAGGCTATGAAATGTTTGGAATGTTATTTGGGGAATTGCCTAAGAAATTTTTGCCTGAAGGCAGGATATCAATCTCTAGAGATAGAAATTAAGCTTTTACATAGAGGAACCTTTGCTATGACGGTCATAAATGTGATTCTTAGGGGCAGTGATCTCCCATTATCACACTGCTTCAGATTCTTTGCACTGCTTTCTAGCTTTCCCAGCACTATTCTCAGAGTGTGGTGAGAGAGCTGTTAGACACTAAAGCAGAGACCTAATTCCTTTTGCAAACCAACCTGAGGTAGGTGGGCTTAATGTGGAGAAATAGAAGTCTATTGGGTGGACAGCATAAAGGTTGATGTGAAAAGATGTGGACAGACTGATGAGCCAAAACACTTCAGGAAATCTCAGGACTTAGGAGAGGTCAGCTGTGAAAATCACGGAAACTGGAGTTGGATCTAGGCACTGGGACCAGTGCCTAAATGCTGAGATCTCAGATTTAGACCCAACACCAGTGGCACTATTTGGAAGTCTTCCACAACAACTTCCCTGGTCCCTCCAGGAGATTTTGCCACTCCCTCCTTTATGCCCCACAGAGCCTAGCATTTAATTCAAAGATTTGGAGTCGTAAATTTGAGTAGGGCCTTGTCTGGTGTCTTCCCAGTTCTAGGGTGCTTTGTTATCGACTTTGAATCATTTTCTTTTGTAAAATCATCAATAGTACTTTATAGATACAGCTGTTTCAAGAAAGACCAGACATACCATTTAGCACAGGGGTAAAAGGATTTGCTCTGGCACATGACAGATTTCAAATCCTAGCTCACTGTTTAACAGCTATGTTAATTTGGGCAAATTGCTTGATTTTTCTAAACCTGCTTCTAGTTAGTAATCAATTTGCATCGCATTTGAAATGGGAAACATCACTAAGCTTGAAGTTTGTGTGATGATTGTTATAATGTTTACATGTATATATTGAATGTAATTATATTTTGTATATGATATGAAAAATGGTCTTCTATGACATGTCAAATTTACTAAACAATGAATTATTTTTAAAAAGACAATGTTATTTTGTAATATCTTATTTCCTTATGTACACAGATTTTATGTCTGGATGTTCTATTATACAGACATAATTTTATTCCTTTGACAATATCATAATCTTTTTTATTATAGTGAGTTTATAGAAAGTTTTACTATTTGGTAAGGCAAATATATCTATGTATTTCTTTATTATTATAATATTCTCATATTTTCCCCACATTTTTGTTTCAAGTCAACTTTAAAGTTAATTAAAATTAATGTATTAAATTAAGCATAACTGGAATATGTGTTAATATGATTGACATTTTCCCCTAAACTCCAGACTCACATATGACTACCTATATTTTCACTTGGAAATTAAAATAGGCTTCTCACACTTACCATGTCTAATATCAAGCCTCTGCACAGTCTCTCCATTCTCAGTCAATGGCAACATCCTTTGTAAACTCAAGCCGAAAATCTTTGAATTCCATCCTCAAGTTTATTCTTTTCCTTATACCAAAGATCCCGGTGTTGGCGTTTTAGCTTTCAAACACGTCTGGTAGAGAATCACTTCTCACAAATTCTGTGGCTACAATCTGGCCCGTGTTACCTCTATTTTTAACCTGGACAGGTATAATTGTCTCATGGCTGTTCTTCCTGATTCTGCCCTTGCACCCTTTAGTATGGGTGAAGGAGCAAGGAGAATTATCCTGGTAAAAGTTGTGTCACTCCTCTGCCTACCGCCCTCCAGTGACTTCCTATTTTATTCTGAGTAAGAAACAAAATACAATGATATGATCTGGTCCCTTCCTCACAGAACTTACCTGGGGCTTTACCCTTTGTTCACTCTTAATTATGATAGCCTTCTTACCCAACCATCAATATACAGACATTAGTACTTCTCTTTCTCCCTGAAATATTCTTTACCCAGATAGCTTGCTCTTTTAATGCTTTTAGGACTGCATTCAAACGTCACCTCTCATTGAAGCCTCTTTTGACTATTCTGTGAGAAACTGCTATCTCTCTAACAGTTTCTATTTGCTCTCCCTGCTTTATTTTTCTCCAGGGCATTTTGCCACTGTTTAACATGCAATATGGTTTGTTTGTTTGTTTGTTTGTTTTATTTATTGTCTATATTTATCTCTATCATCACTGCATTCTCAATAAACAGAATCGGGACAGTATGTCTTGAAAAACACGAATGATAAAAAATATATGCAAGAATTGACATTTTCGAGATATTAGGTAGGTCTTACTATGCAGGAACACAGTATGTTTTTTTGTTTGTTTTTTTGTTTTGTTTTGCTTTTATTTGCTAGAGGCCTATTTCATGCTCTTCAGTGTATTTTATAGTTCTTTTTAAATGAGCCCTACCTCTCAAATAGTTTAATCCTATTTTATAGTTTCATCATAATTATAAATGAGTTGTTGTCCATTTTAACTATTTATAGCTATTCTAAAAAAACTATTAATATATTATATTAATCTTGTATCTAGCCATTATACCAAATTATTTTATTAATTCCACTAGTTTTTGACCTGACCATACACAAGATTTTGGAATTATAGTGTTTTACTCAGTAGTCTTTAGCTATCATTTTATTGCCTCCCAGTGTTTTAGATGACAAGTCTAGTGCTATTCTGATTCACATTATACATATAGCCCCATTTTCCCTTGTTTTCAACCTGGTTAGGCTTGCTTTTTTAATGTAGATTTTTATAATTTCTTGTTAAGCCTGCCTATAAGTTTGTGAATCTCTTCCATATGCAGAATCAAACCCTTCAGTTCAGAAAATTTTTCTTCTATTATTGTCCAGTTGTTCTATTCCTTTTTTTTTTATTTATATGGTATTCCTATTTTCTATATTTTTAGATCTCCAGACATCTGTCTTTCTTATCTTCTAGCTTTTCCCTGAAGATTCCATCTTTTTTATTCTTGCCCTGTGTTGTGAAATTTCATTTTCTATTTGATCTTCAAGATCAATAGATCTGTCCTTGGCAGTGATCCTTCTCATTTCCAGTGTCTCTATTGACATTTTACATTTAAGAATTTTATAATATGTGTTCCAGAAATCATTCTATACTCTAATTGCTCGCCCATGTGCATTAGCAATTATTTTAAGTTTCTTCTTTCTGACTTTCCATTAATTCCATATCAGCTGCTGCCAACTATTCCAAATTAACACTTGATCTTCTGTCAGTTTTCTAAAGTGATACATTACTTTGCTTTCTTCTTTATGTATTCCATCAGCATTCATAAGAGTCTACAAAGTAACAGCTGAATTTGGGAAGGAAGGCATCAAAATTTCTTGTCCTTGTGGCTCAGTTGACAACAGACTGGAGAGTATTACCTTTTGTGGAGGAGGGGCAGAACCTGATGGAGCCTGATTTCTTTTGTGTAAATCAAGCTCTTCCCAAACAGTGGCACTGAGACTGATATTAATGTAGCCTACCCTGAAATTGTTGTGAAGGTCAATGTCAGTCCTGCCAGAATCACACGCAATCCTTTCTATGGAGATCTCCTTTTCTTAGATGTTTGCATTTTCCCAGAGATCTGTGAATGCCATGCTTGATCTTGGGGTGAAGGGCAAGTTCTCTTTCCAGCTCCTCTCACTGCTGCAAGTAGAATGTGGTACCTTACCTGCCTTTTCCCAGGAGATCCTACACACTGTGGCTTCGGCAATGTCAAAGCCTTCCTGGAGTCATGACTCTAGAAGGGGAGATGGAAAGGAGAAGTTTGGAGACCAGCATCTTGACTTATTACGTATGTAGATGTTCGAACTCTCTGAGACTATTGGGTTTGAATCGAATGTTAACAATGCAAAGATATTTTCATGTGAACAACCAGTAGTGACCACTGCACCATCCAGGTCATATTTATGACATCAAGCGTGAGAGGGTACGTCCCATTTCCCAGGACTCTTGGACAAAAATACTGTTTCACACTCTTTTTTCAGTCAACTGTAAAAACTCTGTGGGAAGGCATTACTTTGCGTTGTTTTCTTTAGTCTTCAGCTTTGACAAGTATGGAGTGAAAATTATACAAGGCAAAGAGCTGACCATAGAGCTTACAGTCAGGGAGAGTGGAGTGGCAAAGGGAATAAAAAATGTGGTAATTTCTTGAAAAATGACTTAAAGAGACGAAGATATCTTATCTCTGTGCCATAGAATACCTCACATGGCTCTCAGATGTTGCTAACAGTGGCTGGCAGCACAAATTCCCACAGGTAAACTATAATTTAGCCAATGTTGTGGGAGTTGTACATGTCAGCTGAGGGTCATATATGGCTTTACCTGTCAAGAGCTGCAAAGTAAATGCACATTGTTACTTTACTGAAGTGCATATAATTTGAGTTTCTTGTTCTCTTCTTTACTGTGGCATTATCAAAACTTAAACCCACATCATTTCCCTACTGAGTCATTTTTGATGCTTAAGAATATGCTTTCAAGCGGTAACTGCATCAATACCTGTGGTTGCACATTCTATCGAGAATAAAAATGCTTTTTTCTTTCCTTCCAGAGCTGTCAAACTCCTGACGCTGTAGAGTTTATCTTGGAAAATGTAGTTTGGGTCCTGCTACCAGTAGGAGGTGGGAAAAAGTCTTTTATTTCACAATCAGTGTCATCTGAATGATGCCAGTGTTTCTTATAATTGTGCAGAAAACATACTTCATTAACTTTTATCTTTGTATATTTTAGAAGGTAAAATGAATGACTCATCTGATATGTGATACAAGTCAGATATCATATTCTGTTAACGTGAGTTGTATTTGTTCATCAAACCTCAGAAGTCAGTGGTGCTCTTGTTCAGATTGAACAGCACTAATTTCTCCCTAGTTTCTCCAAAAATTTGATGTTTTTTTAATTAAAGCTTTTTTTTTAAGTTTATTTATTTATTGAGAGAGAGAGAGCATGCACACGTGAGTGGGGAGAGGGGCAGAGAGAGAATCCCTAGCGGGCTCCATGCTGTCAGCACAGAGCCTGATGGGGTGGGGAGGTGCTTGTTCTCAGGAACCATGAGATCATGACCTGAGCCAAAATCAAAAGTCGGATGCTTAACTGACTGAGCCATCCAGACACCCCAAATTGGACATTTTATACAAAGACTTAACACACGTTGGAGCCACAGTTTTACTGTCCATTGTTACATGTTTATAATCAACTAGCAAGTAAATAAATATTTATTTGGTTTTAGCCTCTCAGCTTAATTTCCTTGCAGTTCTATATGTTTGCTTTCATTTTATATTCTCTGTCTTTGAGGCCAGAACTACTTTTCCCCAATCTTACTTTGTAAGCAATATTTAAAAACATGTTACTTCAGTAAACTTTCTGCATTTCTCAGTCAGATCTTGGGATCAGATGTAAAGCCACAAATTCAGTTTCTCACACTACACATGTAATCTATTATAATAGCTTACCTTATATATATTTTGTTGTCAAATGTCAGTGAATACATTTTAGGAGATTGAATGCTTTTTCTGTATTTAGTAAAATTGCAACAATGTTTCTGCTAGAAAAATATACTAGTCAATGCATTTATTTTATTAAACAACAAAAAATATCATGTAGTTATTTTAAATTTCCTGGAAACTAATAAATACTAACTTAACTGAATAAATGTAATTTGGTATCATATTTTTTTCTCTCTTTGTTAAGTGTGAACTCTAGAAGTTGGTGAAAAGAACTTTATTAGGTCTTGAGCCTGTTTTCTACAGCACCTGTAAGAGTATCAGTCTAGTCTTGGTTCAAGAAATGAACGCTATTTTATTTAATAAAGAAACAAATACAGGTAATCCCCATAAGTCACTATGACCATGCCTACCAGTGAAATTTTATTTGTTACCCCAAAATTAATACTTGAGGGCTTTCGGATAATTCGCACATATGTGCAGAGTGGCCAAAATTTGAATCATTTGACCATGCATGTTCCCAGCTGAGGTTGAACAAGCAAAGCTCTGCCTTCTTGTTTCAGATTTTATACTGTAAGTTTTTATTTTGTACTGTATTTAGTGCCATACTATTATTATTATTATTATTATTATTATTACTTATTTATTTTCTGTTTAAAATGGCTCCTAAACATAGTGCTGAAATGCTGTTTAGTGTTCCTAAACACAAAAAGGCTATGATGTGCTTTGTGGAGGGAAATATGTGTGTCGGATAAGCTTTATTCAGGGATGACTTAAAGTGAGTTCTTAAAGTGCATTCAACGTTAATGAATTAACAATATGGTCCATCTAGGAAAAGGAAGAGAAAATTCGCCAACCTGTACATGAGACCATTCCAGAAAGTGGTAAAGTAATATCTACAATGTGTGATGAAGCTATGGAAAAGATGGAAAAAATGGCTAACTTTGTCATTTCAACTGATTAAAAAAGCACAGTGCCTGACATTGTCATTAGGCTGAAAGCCAAAGGAATTTACGGTCCTGTTAACCAGGATCAGGAGCATGGTAAACCCTTCTCTAATTGTGCCGGTTGGCTCAAAGCTTCGAAAGGTAACATGGGATGAAAAATGTTAAACTTATAGGTGAGACGGTTTCTGCAGATCATGAGGCTGTGGAACATGCCTACTATATGTGTTATGCAGGCAAAGGATTATGTAAAAGAGCAGGTTTTCAGTGCCGATGAGACTGGCTTGTTTCACAAGGAATTTGGCACATGACGCATATAACACAAATGGTGTTTGGGTTGAGGAAATGTTGCGATCAAAGACTTGCCATCATGCTGTTTCTTCTGCCTGGAATGCATTTGCTATCATTCCCTTGGGGCCTGATTAATAATTTCTAATTCTTTAAAACTTCCCTGACTCCTGCCCCTGTCCCGTTTCAAATGGAATTGTTTATCTCCTCTTCTTTGTTCTCATAATAAACCCTCTTTATCATAGATTGCAACACATTGTATTAAATATATATATATATATATGTATTATATACATATATATCAGACTGTGAGCCCATGTATGGCACAGAAACTGTATATTAATTATAATTGTATGCCATTGTCTCATAGAGTAATTTAAACATTTTAGTTTACTAATAATTGTTGAAAAGATAAGTAAATAAATCAATATGGCTATTAGAGCAGATAACATCATATGTGTATAATTTATACAACACAAAATCATAGTAAGTCCAATAATAGTCAAGCCCTACAATATTTAATACAGCTGATAATATTGAAGAGACCTACTTGCTCATAGAATTTATACATCTGGAGAACTTTATAAACTTTAGAATTTAATGTTTTCAACTAGATATTGAATGCTTATGGTTTTGTTCCTGCAGAACTGATAAACGAAACCACAGGAATAACTTCTAAAACATTCTGTAAAATTAACAGAGCTGGCTTCTTGATAAACTTGAAGAAGTTTCTAGCTTGCTTATACATTATGCCAAGGAAATACTACTCAAGAACATTTGTTTAAATGAGAAATAAGGACCTGAAGCAGGTACTATTATGATAATTATACAACACTGTGTCCTGATTTCCTGATTCATAAAAAAGTAAATAATAATAATAATAATAATAATGCAACAATGAACTTCTACCTTGAAGAATGAAGCAAGGAGATCCAAACCAGACATTATATCAACCCTTTCTGTAGCAATGGTGTTTTGCAAAGATGTCCATACACAGCAGTCCTACATCCTGTATTAAAATTTAAAAGTTTGAAAACTTAAGATTTATTTAAAATTCCAATATATTTGTAGCCTCATATCTTACCATTAATGTTACAGTTTTCTAAGACTTATTTCTAGCTTTCCTCTTTTCTTTGTTACCATGTGTTTTTTCCCATGCCCACTTCTTCAATTACCCCTTAAAAGAAAACAATTCTCAATGTGTATTTATCTCTATCTCTCATCTACTACCTAGGCCTTTATGTTCAACTGCTAATGAAACCTTTTTGGATTTATCAAAAACATCTCAAAACCAGTATTTCTAAACCTACAATCATATTTTTATTTTCAAATTGGTCTTCTGGGTGGCAACACTCAATGCACAGCACCACCATGCATTTAGACACGCAAATCTGGTCTAAGAGCCTGTTTTGTCCCTTTCCATGTCTCCAATGGATTCTTAATTGGATTTTTAATCCACCTCTCTCAACTTTCAGTATACTAGTCTAAAGCAAGATACTATGAACTCACTTCTGGAATATTATAAAAGCCAACATCACTTTTGTCCCACCAACAAGTGTTTACATCTACATTAGACTTCTCCAGATAGATAGAACCACTAGGATGGATATGTGTGTATATGTACATATACATAGGTATAGATATAGATACAAATATAAGTAGAGATAGAGATGGGAGAGAGAGAAGGAAGGAAGGAAAGAAGGAAAGAAGGAAGGAAGGAAGAAGGGAGGGAGGAAGGAAGGAAGGAAGGAGGAAGGAGGAAGGAAGGAAGGAAGGAAGGAAGAAGGGAGGGAGGAAGGAAGGAAGGAAGGAAGGAAGGAAGAAAGGAAGGAGGAAGGAAGGAAGGAAGGAAGGAAGGAAGGAAGGAAGGAAGGAAGGAAGGTAGAAGGGAGGGAGGGAGGGAGGGAGGGACAAAGGGATGGGCTGATGAGATTACAGAGTCTGGCAAGTCCTAAATCTGCCAGGTTTGCTGCAGACCCAAAGAGGACCTGAAGCTACAGTTCAAGTCTGAAGACTGCTGTCAGCATTTCTTCCTGTGTGTGGGAGGCCAGTTTTTTGTTCTATTCAGGCCTTCAACTGCTTGGATGAGGCCCTCTCACCTTATGGAAGACAATCTGCTTTACCCAAAGTCCACTGATTTAAATGTTAATCTCATCCAAAAACACCCTCACAGAAGTATCCAGAATAACATTTGACCACGTATCTAGGCACTGTGGCCCAGCTAGGTGGACACACAAAATTAATCATCACAATATTACAGAGTTATACTTTTGTATCAGAGATTCAGTCATGTCACCCTTAGTGAGGTTCCTATTGGCCTGGCAGCTGCTTACTTCAACTTCATTGAACAGCACCCCTCTGCCTCTAATGACATCTCCGCTGAACCTTCTCTGATCTGCCCGAATATGTCAAATCTCCCCAGTCTATGTAGCACTATTTACATTTCATGTGGAACACTGACCACACTTGAAAATTTATATTATTTTGGTAGTGATTTGATGTTATCTTTTAAGCTCTATGAGAGCAGAACCAATGTCTAGTTTTGCTTCCATCCGTATTTTGCTCATCACAGTATTTCAAGCACAAATCCTATCAAAAGTAATAAATCTTGTTGAATGAATGGATGAGAATCAGAAGAATGACCAAATGCTCAAGCGCATTTCTTTAGTGAATTTCAAAGTGATAACCACAAGAACGGACACACACCATGAAAAGTATGTGACAACTAAAGAGTTATCTCAATAACACACAGCATGTTGTACTACCGCTGTCTGAATGCTTCTTTAAATTCTCTTTAGTATCAACTCTCAAGATATTGAATATCCTGAATTTTTCTCCCTGGGTATTTTTTCACCCTCACTTTTTCTTTTAATGTATCCCTACACGTATCCTCTATAAAGGTATTATTATCAACAATTTTCTAGATTAGAAAAATCAGTTTAGTCCAGCACACATAACTTGATCAGGAACCTATCCCTATTCAGACCTGGGAAATTACTGTCACCCAAGTTTTCCCAACATCCCAGCTGTGGAGGGATCCTTTCTTATCTGGAGATTGCCAACAAATGGGTTTTTGATGCTTACAGCATACTGAGTATTCAGAGAGTACACAAAGCCACAGGCTAGAGAATCCTAGTAAGCAACTTTATTGGTAAATGCAAGAAAGAAAACTCTTCTGTAGACATTCAGACTAAAGGGATCTGAGCATCAGGAAGCTTTAACACCGAATTCTAGAATTTGAGCCAAGGAAGCAACATGAAGAGGAAGTTACACAGTGTGAGGCTTTAAAAGACAAAAGGCAAATACTGTGGTCTAGAAATCAAAATAACGTAAAGAAACAAAGGCCATAGTAAAGAGGATAAGCTAAATAGTAAAGATAAAGAAAAGCGAAGACTATTAAAGAAGACTAACAAGACTAGCAGGGAAAAGCTAAGTACCTGTTACCTTCTAATAGAAAACACAAGGAGTCGTGAGAGAAAAATGAGGCAATCATAAAGTAAAAGCTAAAGAAAGGAAATGAGGAATAAGTATTGATACCTTTCATGAAGGAAAGCAATATCCCTATTTTGCATTAGAAGGAAGATAAGGATTAAGTTTTTTTCAGTATAAAATCAGCAATGAGAAGGAAACATATGTCAAAAAAGAAGAAGCTGCCAATAATGATGTTATTATTAGAAGATTCTCTTTTAATGTTACAAGTTCTGATTAAGATTCTTCTCCTTGACCAACCTCTACTCTGACTCTTCTGACCTCTCATCTCGAGTAGGCCTTGATTTTTGGTTTCCCATATTCATCTCTACATGGTCAAATGTTAGCAAGAATCCTCCTAAGTCAGTTTAGCCAGAATCCCTCATCCTTTATTTTTGATTAACCTGGAGATCTGATCAGCAGGTCTCTTACCCTCCAGCATTCTCCAGTGATATCTGGTCACCCCAGCCTGCCTTTGGCAAGAATCTTTTAGGTCAGTTTAGCCAAAATCCCCTTTCCCTGATGTTTCCTTTTAGTAATTTTCCATCCATCCTCAACCTGCTACTTGGTTATGAATTCCCATTTTCCTTGTTTTATTCAGAGTTGAGCCCAATCTCTCTTCCTTGCTACAAAAGCCCTCACACTGTACCAGCCCTTCTGTACACCTATCACAATAGCTCCCTGGAATAAAATATGCCTTACTTATTACATCACACTATTTTTTTAATGTTTATTTATTTTTGAAACAGTAAGGGAGACAGAGAATGAGTGAGGGAAGAGCAGAGAGAGAGGGAGACACAGGATCTGAAGCAGGCTCCAGGCTCTGAGCTGTCAGCACAGTCCAATGTGGGGCCCAAACTCATGAACCACAAGGTCATGACCTGAGCTGAAATCAGACGTCCAACCTAATGAGCCACCCAGGTACCCCTGCATTACATTATTATATAGAAATAGTAAGAGATAAGTATATCCAACTTGCATTCATAGGGCTGGGATTACCAAAAATAAAAAAGAACATCCTCTAACTCATAAATCTATTATGTTCCACAAATTACTTTGTGAAACATTTCTTGGAATGAAGAATATATTTTTAGTGTAAATAATATATATTAAATAGAAGTTAACTTCCCAGATGAAACTCTCCAAATATATTTGTCCTAAAATGGAAGTAAAACATTAGTTTTGACATGTCACCATTAGACTCTGTTATCACTAGTATTATATTATTATTTACTCAACTGAATAGTGATGTTTGAGGACACAAGATTAAATCTGAAGAGAGTAAGGAAGTAGAAGAAAACATCTTGATTAATCTAAATGGAATTTGAGTTTGATGAATTTTAAGATACATTAAAGGTTGGAAACTCTGAAGTTTAATTTTATCTAACTTTAGAAGTTTTGATAAAAGTATTTATTAAACAACAACCATGTGCCCACATTTATGCTGGGTGTGAGCAATCCCAGGTTGAGAGTACTTGGTCCCCGCCCTTAAAGAACCCAAATCTACTTATAACTTCTGTTCTCTCCATAGAGATGTATTATGAATTCTACTCTTTGGCTTATGACTTAGGCTGTTTCATGGCATGCAGCTGTCAGAAGAGAAGACAAAGAAGAAAGAAGAGGCAGAAAAAGTTTTGTGTGTGTGTGTTAAGTGGGTGAGTGTTGGGATAGAAAGGAAAAAAGGAAAGGAACTGTATCAGTTTTCTAGGGTTGCCATAACAAATTACCAGACCTGGTGGCTGAAAACAACAGAAATATATTCTCTCATATTTATGGCCATCACAAGTCTAAAATGCATGTGTCAATGGGGCCACACTCCCTTCAAAAGATTTAGGAGACATTTCTTTCTTTCCTCTTCCAGCTTCTGGTGTCTCTGGGTATTCCTTGACTCCTGAAATCACCATTCCAATCTCTGTCATTGTCTTTGCATGGCCTTGGCTCTGTCTCTTATAAGGACACCTGTCATTGGATTTAGGGCTGACTCATGTAATCCAAGAGGATTTAATCTCAAGATCCTTAACTTAATTGCATCTTTTAAGACCCTTTTTCCAACTAAGGTGACATTTACAGGTTCTGGTGGTTAGGTTATAGACATATCTTTTAGAGGGGCCACTATTTAACTCACTAGAGGAGTTAAAACGGGAGTCCTTCATATATGAGGACACCGATTGTAGTGGAGGGATCAGCTAAGTTTAGGAAAGAAAAACACCAAGGTAAAAAACAAAACAATTAAAGGGCTTCTGGGAAATAAAGGGACCAGGAGAGAAGGAAGAGGCAGACTTTTATCTGTAATTTTTGCTTGGTGTTACAATTGGACAAGAACACTGAATTTCACAGGATTGAAAATGAGGTTTTAAAGGATGCATAGTGTTTTGGGGATGGATATAAAAATTATAAATGTGGTTAGTCGGTTTTTCCTCTATACTGGAGTATATATTTAAATATCAAGGATTTGCTCATTTTGGAGTATCTTTGAAGTAAAACAAAATTTTTTCAAATTAGCTGATTATCAATCAGAGTCTCTAGGAAGCTTAAAAATAATAATCTGTAGATATTCCCTCTAACTCTATTGAATCAGTTGATCTCAAAGCTATATGGGCAGGAGAATCAGCAAAATATAACATGTCGACAATGTGTCCTTCGAAATGGGTTAGCCCTGCTTCTTCCCTAAGAGTAAATAAAAATATAGCTGTGCTTTTTGGCAACGGCATTTGAAACTTCTAAGTCTTGTGTCTCTTAGCAGTAAGCAAGTGCCAGGTAGTTTTATATATGGAAGCACTAACTAAATCAAGTATTTTGAACAAAGACAGCTAAGAGGCATTTCTCAATTGAAAGAACCAGGTTTTCTCAAAAAAGTGACCACTTTTTTGTGGAGAGATTTTATGTTTTAAGGAAACTTGGAATCTGTATCAGTTTTTGGAGGCATATTATAGTGAAGTTCCCTTAGGAAGAAAAAACACGAGCTAAAGAAATGCATATCTTCCCTGTGTGTCCTTTTCTTCCCTCTTACATTGGCATTAGCAGCCTTATCCATAGCAGAAGCATTTGCAACTACACAGCAGGGACCATCCTCAGTTTATATTACACTTGACTCAGCACTCTACAAAGCCCATGTGTTTTCAAATGCTTTTCCATAGAACGGCCATCAGCTTTCAAATATGTGCAATCTGCAGGCAAATCGCACATGGTTAATTTTAATTGAAACAGATTAAATATTAGCTCCATGAAAATAAACATGTGAACACAATGTCATATTAACATTTGTCTCAATTTGTACAGTGAGATGTGAAACACTTTCTTCTTTAGAACTTGACAAAGCACTCAGGGCTACGGTGTAAAACTTCAAGGAGGTGCTAACCCTCTACAGACACTAGACTGCAGCAGAACTATCCTCAAAAGGAAGGTTTTAAAAGGACACAGATGAATACGTTATTGAAAGTAGGTTGGGGAGGAATTCTTCTTAATGGAATGCTTCTGTGGCCTCTTAAAAAAAAAGATTGGATTCTGTTTCTTTAATTAATATCCACTATGTTTAGTTGCATTTGTAATGTGTGAATCCCCAAAAGGCTTCCACTCGGAATTACAAACCATATTTCTTCTTCTTGCTTCAAATTCTTCACAGTAAATTGAGGTGGATGCATCTCTGTAACACCCTTGCCACTTGCTCATCTCGTAGATATTTGAACCAATAGTAGCTGACCTAGAGTTGGGGGAAGAAATTGAAGAAAGACTTTGGCAGCCAGCCCAACCATATTTATAATGGGGAGAATCTAAGCTCCAGAGAGAGGAAAAGGATGGTAAAAGTACTGTCTCATGGGCACCATGGAATGAGATTCCCTCCACTGAAATGCATTTGAAGGAAACTGAAACTGAACATCGCTGGACTCTAATCCTCATAGGATTGGCAGCTATAGAGTATCACATAAAAAGAGAGGCAAGCCAACCTGTTGAATTACCATTGATTTAGCAGGATATTAAGAAGCATTGCATTGTGTGCGTATGGTTGTGCATACATACATATATACATGCACGTGTGGAATTATTTTAATAGACGATAGTGAAAGTATAAATGGGAAAATAAATTAATATGGAGAAGTAATATAAAGATATAAAAAGGGGTATCAGCCAAAGAAAGAAAGAAAGAAAGAAAAGAAAAGAAAAAAGGAAACCTGCTTATTTGCCTATTTCTCTCCTCTTGCCCCAACAAATTGAACCTAAATTCTGGTGTCTGATGTCTGATGTCCTCTTGATAACTGAATCCTAGAAGATGTACTTTGAAAGACTTGGATGTTAATCTGATACTAATTCAAGCCTTTGAGTTCAAAAATTGGATTGGAAATCTTTTAAGAGCAGGCTTTCTCATGAGATTTCCATTACTTCTATTCTTACTGATAAGCCACAGGTATCAGAGAAACATCCATTTGTGTGCTATCTTTGGATCCTTCACTACAAGAGAAGAGGTACAGAAAAAAAGATGGAGTTTGCTTTGATTCAAGTTTCAGAGGAAACTTTCAATCAATTCGAATTTTGTCTGAAGCCACTCTACTATAATAGCTTAAAGTCTTTATTAGATCCTCGTATGATGTTACCTTCAGTGTAATATGCCAGCTTCAAGTGAGAGAGTTGATCTGTTCTAAAGGATAGGATCTCATTCTGGCTCAGTTCCTGACCTATGAAATTGACCTTGGATGAGTAATTAATTTACTTTATTTCTCAGTTTCCTTACCTCTATAGTGAAGCTAATTACTTTAAAGAAGCATATTCTGTAACATGATTTGAGTTACTTGATTAAAGTTGACCTTTACATATGTAATATTATTATTAATACTTATAAAACAGTTCTATGTATGCTGGCTGTGATATCACTTTTCACTTTTCAAGTAGAGTAGCTTGTCAGGAGAACTAGCTGTATGAAAAGGGAATATGCAGAAGTGTTTGGTTCCACATGTCCTATGAGACATACACATAAGCCTCTTCCAGTGAGCACATAGGTACTTTTTTCATAAAGTGCTTGAGAAATACATAATCTTCTTTTTTCCTTCCCTGAACATGATTCTTCCAGTGACACTAATTTTCTATCAGCAGAGGAGTTTTATTTGGCCACTGATATGATATAAACACCTTAAGGCTGAATTATGGCAATGGCTTATTTTTTCCCACTCCATGACCCGACGCCACACCTGCTCAGTAAAATTACCGTGACAAGAACAGCGTTTATCTTATGTATGCTGCAAAGAAAGGACTCAAAATAGCTTTAAGTTTAACCGCACCGCGTCCTCTTGGAGATGCTAATTAATAGGGTTAAGATGATGAAACCCCCTTCCTGAAAATTATCAATATATTTTAAATATAAATGTACACTGGAGGCAGAAATGTAAAAGGACTGCTAAAGTTTCTAATTCTGTAATAAAAAGGAACATTTTCCTCAATCAATTCCCACATCATAGGTTGTAAATAAAAATATCACTAAGGACACGTCTTCCTCAGAATGATGTACTCCCTGTAGTATGGCGTAATGAGGCTGAATGTGCTACACGCACTGAATAACTAACAAGCTGATTGCGAATCCAGCTTTATAAAGCGTGGAAGCAGGGATTTTTTTTAAGTCTCTTATATCAAAATAATGCACAGTTGCACAAGTTACTTTGTGTTCTCTTTGTGAAAGATAAAACTTAACATGCAGTCTGCTTTTCCACACAGTGTCTGCTTTATTTCCAAGATTTTTTTTTCTCCTCTAACGTGGTATTCGACAGATAAAAATAAAAATAGAGAATGCAGTTTTGTGTTTACTTAAGGTCTAAATCTAAGACATTGGCATTCTGTTATGGTGTTTAAGAGGTGATACATTCTTTTGTAAAAGTTATGGCATACTTGTAGCTCTAAGCGAGTAGGAAAGACCTACAGTTATGTGCTAAGAGCAGGGAGTATATAGAGAAAGTGAGAGAGGCATTGAGATGTCTTTACTACATTGTCTACCATGTTTTTTTTTTTTTTTTTTTTTTTTTTTTTTTTTTTTAAATTTTTTTCAACGTTTATTTTTGGGACAGAGAGAGACAGAGCATGAACGGGGGAGGGGCAGAGAGAGAGGGAGACACAGAATCGGAAACAGGCTCCAGGCTCTGAGCCATCAGCCCAGAGCCTGACGTGGGGCTCGAACTCACGGACCGTGAGATCGTTACCTGGCTGAAGTCGGACGCTTAACCGACTGCGCCACCCAGGCGCCCCGTGTCTACCATGTTTAAGAAGTAACATATTGAAATAAAATGAAAAACAATGCCATTTGTCCTTAATTGTCATTGTGTATTTTCTATTGTTCAAATTGTTTTTAATTAAACATTACAGCTAATTTGACTCATCATTTCAGTGGCAGAAATAAGCAGATATGAAATATAAAATGTTTGATCTGGTCATGCGGATCCTACTGAATATGCGTTAAGACCACCATATGGCCCTAGCCATTTGTCATGCCATTGTCAGCTACTATAAATATAAATATGCTACTATAGTGTGGATGCCCGCACACACAGACACATTTACTGTTAGAACACATTGTGTCAGCACAGAAGATTCATGCATGAAATAATTGAAAGAATAGAAATCGGGGTGCCTGGGTGGTGCAGTCGGTTAAGCGTCCGACTTCAGCCAGGTCACGATCTCGCAGTCCGTGATTTCGAGCCCCGCGTCGGGCTCTGGGCTGATGGCTCAGAGCCTGGAGCCTGTTTCAGATTCTGTGTCTCCCTCTCTCTCTGCCCCTCCCCCGTTCATGCTCTGTCTCTCTCTGTCCCAAAAATAAATAAATGTTGAAAAAAAATTAAAAAAAAAAAAGAATAGAAATCACTGATTAGACAGACACAAAAAGTCTGAACTCATTTTATATTTACTATTTTCAGCAAATCCTCACTGAGCACCTAATATGTGTTTGGTGTGTTGTAGGTATTACAATAAGGGCAGTGACTGAAAAACAGACCCTGCTTTTATGGAACTCTGATAGCAGGGGAGGAAACTGACAATATAATACATAAATAAACAAAATCAACACTGTGTTGTATAGTAGGAGACATATATTATAAGGCTAAGAAAATAGATAAGCAGAAAGAGTACCCATTACAACTTTAGACAAGATGATCAGGGAAAACTTTAGTGAGAAGTTATATTTGTTTCCTATTGTTCCTGTATCAGATGAGCATGAACTTAGTGGCTTAAAACAATACACACTTATTGTTATAGTTCTAGAGATTGTTAGTCTAAAATCAAATTGTTGGCAGGGTTGTGTTCCCTCTTTGCCTTCATGGAAGAATTGGTTTCTTTATCTTTTCAGTTCCAAGAAGCTGCCTTCCTTCCTTGGCTTGAAACCCCTTCCTCATATCACTCCAACCTCTTGCTTCCATTGTCTTATCCCAGTACTTATTCTTATAAGGACCCTTGCAATTAGATTGGATCAACCTGGATAATCCAGCATAATCTCCTTGTCTCAAGATTCTTAACTATATTTTCAAAGTTGCTTTTCTTGTGTAAGAAAAATATTCACAAGTTCTAGGGATTAGGACATTGATATCTTGGTTTGGGGGGGATCATTAGTCAACCTACCAGAAAAGGTAAAATTTGGGTAAACATATAAGAGAAGAAAGCCATGGGTTAGACTAGTGAGGCCAGAAAGGTGAAATGTTATAAGGAGGAACATAAAATATCTAGGATATTCTTATGTGTCCATAGTCACATAAGAATTTTGCCTTTCTTGGGGTGCCTGGGTGGCTCAGTCAGTTGAGTGTCTGACTTTGGCTCAGGTCATGATCTCACAGCTCTGTGAGTTTGAGCCCATATCGGGTTCTGTGCTGATGGCTCGGAGCCTGGAGCCTGCTTCAGATTCTGTGTCTCCCTCCCTCTCTGCTCCCAACCCACTTCATTCTGTCTCAAAAATAAATAAACATTAAAAAAAAAATTTAAAAAAGAAAGAATTTTGCCTTTCTTGTTGAATGACATAAGGACCCACTGATGGTTTTGAGGAAAGAATAACAGAATCTGTATATGTTTAACAGGATTACTCTAAAACAGGGTTGAAAAGTCTGAAAGAAGTCAATAGAAAAAACAGAAGACTCATCAGAAAGTTATTTTAATAATCTAGGTGAGAAATTATGATATCTTAGGTACCATAATGGCAGTGGTATACTTTATACCCTTTTTCAGTAGGGAAGAGTGTCTCAGGGCTGATATACAGTAGAAGCGCTGACCTTAACTAGAAAGAGAGACCATCCATCCTCACTATCTAGAAGTTATAGTTGTGTGGGTCCTGAT
The DNA here is from genome assembly GCF_018350175.1 of Felis catus. Classification (NCBI taxonomy): domain Eukaryota; kingdom Metazoa; phylum Chordata; class Mammalia; order Carnivora; family Felidae; genus Felis; species Felis catus. Next base: position 66,578,582 of record NC_058375.1, read on the forward strand.
GCAGATAAGAGGACACATGTAGAGGAGATAGTAAACCCTTATGGTGGTTTCAATTCTTTTGGTGACATAGGAAGGGAGATAATTATCTGAGAGTGGATGTGGGAGGAGATGTTAGAGATTCCAGAGGAAAGAGAAACGTATAAAGTAATTGTTTAGGAGAACAGGAGAGAAAAGGAACAAGGGAATATAGTGCGATTGCCAGATAATATTAAGGACCTATGTATGTTAAGTGATCAAAATTTAAAATTTTGTCAATACGGTTGTATGTTTTCTCCTTCCAGTTTCGACTGGCTGCACCAGCACAGATACAAGAGTAGAGTCAGATCTAACGAGGTTTGTTCTTTTGCCAGGGAGTGTGTTAAACCAATAGAGATAAGCGAGGGAGGGGAGGGTAAAAGCGAGGCACAGTGATAATGATGTATCATGGGATATTATTTACATGAGAGGTAATGAGGACATGAAGAGGATGAGGAACAGTGAAAATGGTAGGGTTAATGGGTTCAAGGTGAAAATGGAAGTGAAGGATTATTGGAGTTGAGATACTAGAGACAATGGCAAATAAAAGGGACAAGGCGGTAGCAGAGGGTGGATTCTTTGAAACTGAAGTTGTGGAGAGTTTAAAGCTAATGACAATAAGGACAGCAGGATGGCTGTGGCAGTGTGAGGCTGAACACTTGGGTAGAGACCCAGTTCATTGGAGGAGGCGAGGTCAAAGACCCAAGAGGTCGGGACATTGGGAAACTAATCTGTGTGAATATTGCGATCACCAGCATTGACCATCAATAAGAATAGTGTCAGAAAGAGTTACCAATGAGCCAGGCACTAATACATTTTGGGAGTGAGTGTCATAGTACATGCAGGATCAGCAGGTAGCTACAATGTGGAGGGCGGTGGATATTTTGGTCTGTAGTGAGATTCAAAGCCGAGATTTTTTTTTTTTAAGTGAGGGAGAAAACTGTCAAGAATTGTGTTCTAACAGATAAAGATTTGAGAGAGATTCTAAGAGAGAGGTACCATTACAGAATACGATTTCAGTTTGAGAAAGAAGGTGAAAAGAATATTCACAGAAAAGATTGAGATTAAGGATGATTTTGGTGATGACAAAGCCCTTTAAAGTATGAAGTGGGGTAAGCTTCAATAAATTTTAAAAAGATTGAAATCATATAGAATATATTCTCTGACCACAGAGGAATTAAATTTGGAATCAATTACGAAAAGATATATGGAAAATCTCTAAATAATTAGAAATGAAACACCACATTTATAAATAATTACAAGGGAAATTAGATAGTTTTTTTACCCAGATACAATAGAAACATATACTATTAAAATTCGTGTGACAAAGATAAGTACAGGTCAGAAGGAAATTTGTAACTTTAAATGCTTGTATTAAAATAAAGGAAGAGCGGGGTGCCTGGGTGGCTCAGCCAGTTGAGCTTTTGACTTCAGCTCAGGTCGTGATCTCGCGGTCTGTGGGTTCAAACCCCACATCGGGCTCTGTGCTGACAGCTCAGAGCCTGGAGCCTGTTTTGTATTCTGTGTCTCCCTCTCTCTGACCCTCCCCCGTTCATGCTCTATCTCTGTCTCAAAAATAAAGGTTAAAAAAAAATTTTTAAATAAAGGAAGGGGGCACCTGGGTGGCTCAGTCCATTAAGCATCTGACTTAGGTTCAGGTCATGATGTCACCATTTGCGAGTTGGAGCCCGTCATTGGGCTCTCTGCTGTCAGCATGAAGCCTGCGTTGGGTCCTCTATGCCCCTCTCTCTCTGCCCCTCCCCTGCTGGTGATCTCTCCCTCTGTCAAAAGTAAATAAACATTAAAAGAAAAAAAAAGAAGATTTGTGTTATCAATGATCTAAGTTTCCAATATAGGAAGCAAGGGAAAGAAAACTAAATTAAATCAAGATAAGTAAAAAGTCGATATTAATAATGGTCAGAAATCAATGAAATAATAGATAAGCAAGAAAAAAAAGGAACAAGAAGGTAAAAGTAAATATGAATAAGGTGGCCTTCATCAAAGTCAAATATTTCGTTTCCTCAACAAAAATCTAAACAAACTGATAGAAAATTGAAAATTGCTTTGTTAGTTTTTTTTCAGTACATACATATTTTTGTAGTTTTTTATCCAGATGTATAAAGAAGTGAGAATTCAAAAACACGAAGACAAAAATATACAATAAGCAATGAGTCAAAGATTAAGAATATATTTTATAAAAGAAGCTATATGGATGATCAGTAAGCACATAAATTATCTCAACATTTTTAGTAAATTAAAACTGCAGTGAAACACTACTACACACCCACCAAAATGGCTAATAAAATATATATTTTATTATGTGTATATATATGTATATGTATGTATATACGTATACATATATACATGTATATACATATATATACATATACATATATACATGTATATACATATATACATATATATATTTATGTCTATATACATGTATATATATAGAGTATCAAGTTTTGGTAAGGATAAGAAATTACAGGAACTCAAGCATTGCTGAAGAGAGTGTAAAATTGTACACTTTGGAGAGCTGTTTTTACCTGATAAAGTTAAACCTACATTTACTACATGACCAAGAAATTACACTCCAAGTTATTAACCCAAGAGAAATAGAAACATATACCCACAAAAGATTTGTACAAATGTTCATAGACATATTAAAAAAAGATGTCAAATGAATGGATAAACAAACTATAGTAAACTCATACTATGTAATGTTACCTAGCTACGAAAGGATATCCATCACTAATGGATACAACAATATGGGAGACTCACAAAACCATTCTGACTGAAAGTAACCAGACACATAAGACTACCTACTATAAATTGCAATGTATGAATTAGAAAACAGACAGGACTAATTTATAATAATTGAGGTAAGATCAGTGATTTTATGCAGAGAGAAATTGGTATCTTTTGGATGGAGAAGGGTAAGGGAACTTTTTGGGATAGCAGAAATTCCTATATTGATTAGGACAGTGGTTACACAATAGATGTAGTTGTATAACTCATTTATAAATTATCATTTATATCAATGATACTTCAATAAAGTTAAAAATGAATTGCTTAATACCTGTAATTTTATTGTATATCAAGGAATTGGCAAAAGATTAATATTTTTGTTTTAAGAAAACTAAAGCACCATTTTTTGTTTTGTGCCCTTTATAATTCTGGTGTTTGGGTAATTTGAGATGATGGCTAGCTTTGTTTAATATCTTATGGCATTTTCACAACTGATGAAACATAATTATTAAGAACATTCCCAATAACTTGATAAAGCAGATTAGCTTTTAATGACAATATGTCTTTTGGTTCTAAGATATGTCTAAAAGAAATTTAACAGGTCCGGATTTTTTTCCCTTGTTCTCCCTTGGTGGCTAATGAGCCTTAATTAAGTTTAATCAGAAAGTTTGTCATAATGACAAAAATGTATACTCATCTGTTCTTCATCTCCAGGCCCCCTTTCCACCTTAAGTGAAAAATAAAATTAGTTTCTGTTTTAAGAAGTAGGGAGTAGAGGCAAATAAGATGATTGAACAAAGCATTGTGTTCTGTGCACATGTCTTGGTACATGGTATATTTAAATTAAGTTAAAGAGCCTTTATTGTTCTTGGCCCAGTGACAAAGTATAACCCTGAATAATTATTTTTCTTTCCAAAACAGCTTTATTTTTCAAGAGTTATTGCCATTCCAATAGTTTGCTTTTGCTTTTGATTTTTTTAAGTTTATTCATTCATTTTGAGAGAGAGAGAGTGGGGGAGTGACGGAGAGTGAGGGAGAGAGAGAGCCCCAAGCAATCTCCCACTGTCAGTGCAGAGCCTGATGCGGGGCTCCATCTCAAGAACCATGAGATCGTGACCTGAGCAGAAATCAAGAGTAGGGTGCTTGACCTTAATCGACTGAGCCACCCAGGTGCCCCTGTTTAAACTTTCTGTTGGTTGCACAAGATTGTCTTCCTTTTATAGCCTTCTTTCTCTTCTTATCAACCAGTCCCACAGTGGTGGTGGGTATGGTATTGGAACGAGACTACATGGTCTTCTGGATCTTTTTGGTGGTAAAAAGCCATGTTTCTTTTGCTTGTATCTCACAAACTGTTTTCTTCATTTTATTTACTGAGGCTAATCTGTCCTTAAATGAATGAGATCACATTTAGCCCGCCTGCCCTGAGCATTTGTTGTTCTCTCTTTTCAAAACATTTCCTTTCGTCTCTAAATATAGCTGCAAAGTATTTCCTTAGTATCTTGGGGAAAAAACATCAAATAGGAAGAGATTTATTTTTATTTTTACTGTTAAGTAAATCTCTTAGGATTAATGAGAATATATTCTGCATATTGTATTGTGTCTAATACATTGTCTTTGTGGGGCAGATGTTAAAGAAATTAAGAAAAATGAATATCGGGAATTCTCTCAATTAGAAAACAATTGTTCTATCTGAATGAAATGAATTCCAATTCATGGAGATAGGGAGGTCCAGAAGAAATGGTCCTCTCAGTCTGAGGAACTAATAAAATTATCTGCTATTTACTAAAGAGCCGAAACGGTTTAAAGTGGCTCTGATTTCAGCATGACTGCAAAACCTGGAAGCATTTCATTAAGAAGAAGAAGAGGGCACCTGGGTGGTTCAGTCGGTTAAACATCCGACTTCAGCTCAGGTCATGATCTCATGGCTTGTTAGTTAGTTCAAGCCCTGCATCGGGCTCTGTGCTGACAGCTCAGTCTGGAGCCTGCCTCAGATTCTGTGTTTCCCTCTCTCTCTGTGCCCCCTCCCCACTCATGCTCTGTCTCTCAAAAATAAATAAACATTTAAAAATTTTTTAAAAAAGAAGAAGAAGAAAGGAAACGGGAGAAATTAACAACTACACAGGTTACTTTGTTCTTTTGTATTTGACCAACAAAACCTATATTCTAAAGGTTACTTTTATTTTCTTCCCCTTCATTTTCATAGTAATATAGAAGTCATCTTTTTGGATAAAAGCCCATTTTGTAGGCTCCGTAGAAAAATCTGGACCAAGTGACTTCAATAGCGGTGGTCATTGGGGTACTAATTAAAACAAGTTAAAAATAGGCATATATATCTTACTTTTTTTCCTGCCGGATGCTACAGATGGATTGTGCCTCTGGCAGCTCATAGTTCTCTTTTAAGAAAGGGATGTTCAATTTCATTTATAGCAATCGGAATAGACATTCTTTGGCAGAATGGATGATCCGAATTTATTTGAATCATACAAAGGCCACTGCAGTGTGTGCCTCCCAGTTAATTGTTCCTGTTCCATGTCCTGATAAGGTGACTAAAAAAAGAGGAGCCTATCCACCAGGTAGGAGAGCAGGATGTCATTGGGAACCTCTGACTTCTGGCTGACTTTCATAACCTCTCTGTGGAACACTGACATATTTCCAGGGATATCCACACGCCTTCTTTGCATGCAACCAACCAACCTACAAACTTCCATCTGTAAGAAATGTGTAAGTAAACCATAAAGTAAAAGATATAAACACTACTGAATTAGAAAAAAAGCTAAGAACTTGTGTAGCCTAAAGCCCGGCTTGTATCCTGAAGGTGGCACACACCAGTCACAAAAATTGAGAGCATTAAGAAAAAAAAATTCAACATCAGGTTCTTTCCTATTATATTTTTTAATACTAGTAATACTTGTTGTTTTCACTACACTAACATTATGTTCGCTACGTGCCAATCCCTCTAAGCACTTTGCACGACATATTTTAAGTAATCCTGGCAAGAGTCCTGAATCAGCATTTCATGAAAACTGAAGTAATCATTTCTCTCCCCTGGTCTGTGCCTGACTTCATCCTCCTTGAGGAAAACTTACAGTCAAAGGGAGGCACAAGATGAATATTTGTTCACTCCTGGATCACGTTCATGGTGATAACTGCCATGGCTGAGCTCTCGTGTGGAATGTCAAACAGTGCTCATGCGTGCCTCTCATTCAGAGAAATGGAAAAATAATTTCTGGAGTCAAGAGAACTGGGTTTTCTACCAAATAACATGTGACTTAGGTATCTTCCTTAACCTTTCCAAGCTCCTGTTTTCTAACCTCTCAAAGGAGATACTCTTCAAATCCCATACACCTGAAGCTGAATGTGTTAGGAATTAAAGATTGCAGGTTAGGGCCTTCGGTCCCAAATGTCTCTTCTATTGCCTAAAATGAGACCATAATAAATGTATGTTATTTGTTTATAAATATTTTATGTCTAAAATTTTATATCAAAATGCATATTCCTATGTTGATTGGCCCCAAATAATCTTGAGACGTTGTTTAATAGTTGTCCATGAGCAGTTTCCTAGTGGTGACTGTATTAGTGAAGCATTCGAAGAACCAGGAAAGGGGCAAGTAGTGGAGAAGCCACATATACGTTTTATCCATGCAGGGACAAATGTGTGCGTTGTCTGCAGCCCCTCTGGATTATCTAATCCTAATTACATGCTAGCTCTTTCACAGCTCTGAAAGTTGGTAGCCCTGCAAAATAATTCTTGTCTACAGACATGCAAAACCCACTGGTGGAGGGAGAACCCCTACTTCCCAGGAAGTAACATTTTTGCCTCCATTCCTACCCTCATTTCAATATTTCTATCTATAAAGGTATCTGTCCTTGGATCCCCCTTTGAATTGGTGGTAACACCTCACCAGTTTCTTCATTAATGAGTGACGTGAAATCTTTAATATGTGATCAGTTTTATAACTGTGTGAGAGTCGTGACTTTCCCCCCCTTTAAAGAAATCATCTTTTAACATTCAAGCCTCAGTTTTGGCTTTCTTCTATCCTTGGGCATGTTTATTGCACACATACTAATAAGTGTAGCGCCATGGCAAGAGCCATAGTAGCCAACCAGAAGCAGTAAACCCAATGTCAGACCTAAAGAAAAGAGACTGGCTGATTTGGAAATACCATTTCCTTCCCCTGTAACCTTCCCATCCTCTTTTTTTTCTCTCTTCTCTGCTTTATTTCTGCCTTGTGAAGTAAAATAAATGAGATGATTTTTTCATTATGATGAATGATACAAGCATAGGTAGATTGCCTCTCATTTATAATAGCATTGATAAAGTATTTGAATTACAAAGATTATTTTTCAATGCTACAAAGATTAAATACCTCTCCTTATCAAAAGGGGAGAAATGTGACATACCACTTTGTTCTGATCGAGATTTTTACTCTGAAAATCTCAAAAGAATGCCCAGAGACAGGGGAGTGATTCGGTGACCTGTTCTATGCAGACAGGAAGGAAGGAAGAGTCTGAAAGAAGCTATGGTACACGACTGCTAGTAATGGGTTCAGTCACCACCGCTGGGCTGACAGGTGAATTAAATTGAAAGATATGCCTGCCAGGTTATTTGGAAGACTTTCTTCTTCTCATCCCATTATATGCTCTGAACTTTATGTTGTGTCATTGTGATGAAATGAGGAATCACAGAGTAAAAAACTAGCTTTTAGTTCAACAATTGAAACCATTCCCTACTCCATTGTAATACTCCATGTATTTTCTAACTATAAAGAGAGATAAAAACTGTCACAGAATGGACACATTCAATCATTTCTATTAAAGCTGGACATGACCCATTACTTGGGCCATGGCCTTTATTTTTCTTCATCTTTGGGTTAATTTTATGAGAATTGTAAAGTCATTATTCTGTCATTACACTTATAAAATCAGAAAAACCAAAGCTGTGTGTACATAAACGAAGTGAAGAGAGAGAGTTGGTACAATTATCTATTTTCTCTTTTCCCCCTTTTTTTACTCCTTCTTACTCTGTAATTGGTCAAATTCAGTAAGTATTTATTAAAGGATATATTTCCCCTGGTACTCAGTACATAGCAGCGAATAAAAAAGATAGCAAGAATCTTCAATTTGAATTGAAAATGTAATTCCAATTTATGAGTTAAAGATAAATTTAGTATAAATGAACGAAATTCTTACATACACACACATACACACACACAAATAAAATTCTGACAGCGGTCAGTGCTATGTAGATAATTGAATGAGGTTACCATTATAAAGAATGAATGGGTCACTATCTTCTACTAGACCAAGGGGGAAAGGCCTTTTTCAGGAAGGTTTTCATTTAAGCTGTTGATGGAAATGGCAAAAGAATACAATCCTGGAAAGATATTGGAATCATATTACACTACGATCTAGCAATTCCATTTTTGGGTATATGCCCAAGCAAATTGAACTAAGGATCTCAAAGTGATATTTGAACACTCTTATTTACACAATAGTTAAAAGGTAGAAGAGCTAAAGGGTAGAAGCAACTCAAATGTTCACATGCAGATTAATGAATAAACAAAATATGTTGTATGCATGTAATATAATGTTATTCTGATGGATGCTACAACATGGATGAACCTAGCATAAGTTTTGCCGAGTGAAAAAAGCCAGTCACAGAAAGATAGTGAGTCCACTCACATGAGCCGCCTAGGGTAGTAAAATGCACAGAGATGGAAAGTAGTTGCCAGGGGCCGAAAGAAGGAGACAATGAGTTATTCAAAGCATGTGGCCCTCAGGTTTGAAAGGTGAAAAGATTTCTGGAGATCAGTCACTCAAAAATGTGAATGCAATTAACATTATTGAACTGTACACTTAAAAAAGGTTAAAATGGCAAACTTGATGTGCGTTTTATCTCAGAAATACAAAATGATGTATAAGAGAAAAAAATAATACCTATTTTAAATAGAGGACCATATATTTAATGTTTTTGTTTGTTTTTAATTCAGAGACAGACTCCACCACAGGCATCACAAGCAATGGAAAGGTAGACATGCCTGAGAAACTATCTCATGGTGAGATGGAGAGAGAGACTGTCTTCAGAGTCCATGTGTCATTTCTCTTTTCCAAGAATGTCAGCCCCCGGAGAGCAGAGCCTTGGGTCTATTTTATTCACTGTTTTAACCCCAGCATCTAGCACAGAGCCTGGCATATCATAGACTTTCAATACATATTTGTTTATTTAATCAATCTGTTAATGAAGAGGAAGTATTAGGGTAGGCTAAAATAGTAAGTCACTCATTAATTTTCTTTCCATCGTGAGCAATATAGCACAGGGTTATATACAAAACACACACGGATCAAAGGGATGAAGACTCCTTTTTTCTTTGATTTCTTAATCTTATCTTTCTACAAGGAGGGAGGAGAAGTGATTCTTTGAGGCTTAGATGGAAGATATTATAAGTTAGATCAAAGTGTCAGTGTGTTTCAAAAAAAATAGCAAGCAAAAGTGCTAATCACTATGTGAAGGTGATGTCTAGAGAAAGAAATGAAGAGTAATTTGGGTACTTTTCTGCTGGGATTCAGACTTGAAGAGGACTTCTTACCTGAGGGCTCAGAGTTGAGCCCATGGACCACAGTCAGAGCTAGTAGGAAGGGTTTTGGGTTGGAATTCTAGACTCAGCACCGATGTGAAGAGGGTGGTGGGTAGGAGAATAGCAGGGTGTTAAGCTCGAGAACTTTTTGAAAATCGGAATATTCTGGTAGTAGCACATATCTAGTTATAGATATCTGATTCATTGATATACAAGAAGAAAGGGTCCATTTTGTGTACGCCTTTCACAGTTCTCTAATCTTAGTTCAAGTTTTTATATTTTGTCAATAAAATAGTGGTTCTCAAAGTTTGGGAAGAGACACATCTAGGGAACACCTACAAAATGCAGATCTCAGGTCCCTTCCTCAGACAGTCTTAACCTGAATCTTTTTTTTTTTTCTTCTGTTTGTAGTCCATTAGGCTTACTTTTTTATTGTTGTTTTTGAGTCTAATTTTTTATTTTTATTTTTTTCAGTTTTATCGTGACATAGTTGGCACACAACACTGTAGAAGTTTAAGGTGTACAGCATAAGGGTTTGCCTTACATGTATTATGAGATGGTTGCCACAATAAGTTTATTTAACATCCATCATTTTACACGGATACCACAAAAATAAAAATAAAAGGTTTTTCCTTATAATGAGAACTCTTAGGATTTACTCTCTTAACAACTTTCAACTATACCATACAGCCGTGTCAGCTATTGTCATCAGGTCGTACATTACATCTCTTGTACTTACCTTCTAACCGGAAGTGTGTACCATTTGGCCACCTTCCTCCATTTCCCGCTCTCTCCATCCTTCACTTCTGGTAACCACAAATCTGATCTCTGTTTCTCTGAGTTTCTTTTTCTTAGGATATTTTTTCCTAGTATTTAAGATTATGTGTGGGTATGAATGAGATCATATAGTATTTGTCTTTGACTTATTTCCACTTAGTATAATGTCCTCCAGTTGCTTCCATGTTGTTACAAATGGTAGGATTTCCTTCTTATGGCTGAATGATAGTGACTACATGAAATAAATAGTGTCCGTTTCTTGGCTATGGTAAATAATACTGCTAGGGAACATGGGGGTGCCAATATGTCTTCGACATAGTATTTTGTTTTCCCTCAGATATACTCCAAAGTGGGATTGCTGATTCATATGGTAATTCTATTTTTAAGTTTTGGAAGAAACTCCTTGCTGTTTCCATAGTGGCCTCACTAATTTACAATCCCACCACAAAGTTTCCCTTTTCTTCTCAGCTTTTGTTATCTCTTGCCTTTTTGATGATGGTCATTCTAACAGATACTATGTGATATCTCATTGTGGTTTTGATTTGCATTTTCCTCCTGATTGCTGATGCTGAGCCCCTTTCATGTACCTGTTATCTATTACTACATCTTATTTGGGAAAATGTTCCAGGTCCTTTGCTAATTCTAAATTGTCTTATTTATTTTTTTGCTATTGAATTGTACAAGATTTTCTATATATTTGGGGTATTAACTTCTTAGTAGATATATGATCTGCTAATATTTTTTTCCCACTCCATAGGTTGTCTTTTCATTTTGTTGGTTTCTTTTGCTGTGCAGACACTTTTTAGTTCGATGGAGTCCCACTTGTTTATTTTTTGTTTTGTTGCTTGTGCTGTAGGTGTCATAGCCTCTCAATCAATGTTTGAAAGAACTCTAAGGGAATTGAAAGCAGGTGTTTCCATGATTTGAAAAGTACTGCAAACAAATAGAGTTTGTTGGGTAGATATTTTGATAGATAGATGATAGATTCATCAATTTGTCAATAAATAGACACACAGACACCTAGATACACAGATAAATAATATTGAGTTTTTAACGATCTATTTTGCTCTGACAAGAAGCAAAATTACATGTGGCATAACTATCATTGAAATGAATAGCAACTACTTGCTTGGGAGGAAAATTGGTTTTTTAGCTAAGCAATTCGGTGGCAGTTAACTTGGATTGGAGTTAAATGAACCAAAATGTTTTACTATATATAGGCTAAAATATCAGAGGTATTAAAATTATTTTTAAAAACTCTATAAACATTTTTAGAAATAATCTTTTCTATAGTTATAATCCCTGTATCTTTATTTTAATGTCAAAGAATTCAGAAGCATGTAGAATATAAGTGAGAGTCCACCCTCCCTCACCCACCATCACACACACACACACACACACACACAGCTTCCCCTTCTCTTTTTTACTACCTTCCCCAGAAGTTATTATGCTAGCATTTTGGTTTAATCCTTTGAAAATTTTTCCTCTATGTTTACAAACCTGTAGTTTTTTTCTGGAAAAAAAAATTTGAGTGGGATAATATCTTACATTAATGACATCACCTACGACAGTTATGTTTCTCTATGGCTGGTTTTCACTTAATCTGCCCTCTATGTCTCTGCAAGTCAACACATATGGATTCATGGTATGCAGTAGAGTAGCATGGCCACAGTACTTTAGTTCCTATCTTCAGGCAGTAACATTATCTCTAAATTTTACTGTAGCATAAAATGCTAGATTAAAAATATTTATATTACTTATGGTATACAAAATACACTACACATGTATTACAGATATTATGTTAGATATCATTATATAAACTGTATTTGTTAATATATATTAGATTATTATACATTGTATATACATGGATGCAAATATGTGTGCACATATGTAATATATATATATATATATATATATATGTTTATCGAGATCTCCAACAGATATTTATCGAGAGTATATTATGTGTTTTGGAAATAAGAGTGAATTGATAAACTGACACCTTGTGGTTGATTTTTTAGTGGTTTCAAAAATCAATCAATAAATTCATGTTTAAATTATATGCCTGGTGGTGATTAAGTGCTATAAAGAAAAAAGTGCAGGAAGGGAAAGGGAAAATTGAAGGGGGAGCTATTTATAATGTGATCATATTTATGGCTACATGCAATTTAAATTTTGATAGATGCTATTAATTTTTTCTTAATAAGACTCTACTTGAATGCCTTATTATCTTTAGTCAATATTACTGTGAGGTGTCTCAATGTAAATTCCTTCCTTCCTTCCTTCCTCCAATCCTTCCTTCCTTCCTCCAATCCTTCCTTCCTTCCTTCCTTCCTTCCTTCCTTCCTTCCTTCCTTCCTTCCTTTCTTCCTTCCTTCCCTCCTTCCATTCCTCCATACATCTATCCATCCTTGCTTTCCCATAATAGTACCTCTTTTTCATTATAAGTATTGTTTTCGTCTGAAAAATCAATGAGATATACTCGATATGGATTTGGATTGCAAATCCATGTTCATCAGGCTTTCTCTGTGGGCATCCAGTGAGGCCAGAAAAGAGATAGGTTTTGGTCCTACCAAAAGACCCTGAGAACTACCTAGTGACCGCTGTGTGGTTATTCTTTCCAATGGACTCATGTTCATATCTTTGTATGTGTGTTTTCTGGAAAATTTAAATCTCAAACCCAAGGGAAGTCAGGCTTGATATCATGGATTTGCAAAGGAAACTTTTATTCCTTACTCAGAGCAAATGTTGCAACAGATGAGTTCCATTCTCTCCTTTTGCTGGGATGCTTAATTTTTCTGAACACTGATGGTGGAGTTGTACCTGAAATTTGTGCTGGAGTCTTTCCAACTCACCAAATTGAAGTTGCCAAAACTTGTCTCTTTTCCTCACGCCTAATACAGCTCCCTAGCTTCTTGATTGCTAAGATTAGTCCACTTGCACCATTACTGATAAGCATTGGTTGGTTTTGAAACTCTGCAGACTGAAAAGAATATGATATTCTATCTGGTGTTTCTAGGTATTGTGCATCAGGAGGGTTTTTAGGATATCGAGTCTGACAATACTTGTCAGAATTGAAATGTTGGGTACTTTCCATAAATTATAAACTTTCAAAAATAGACATAAAGAGTGTGTAGCTAGACCCATTCCCCTTACTTATAAAATACAGGGTTATGGAATGAAAGTCTAATTTATACTGACAGAGTGTCAATATTATTTTATTGACAGAAGAGAAGCGCAAAACTGCTAACAGTAGACTGTAAAATCTTACCGGCTGAGGATCAGTTGTCCTAGTTATTGTTCTGATCTATTTCTCCTCAAATTTTGTGGTAGGAAAGCTAACCAATTTCTCATATTTTTCCTACAAATTCAGATACATACAAGATTCCAAATGTAACTTTACTAGTGTTTTATCCAGAAAAGTCAAAGTAACTATGAACTCCTGATGCTGAATCAAAGATCTACCCCTAGGAGATTTTTGGAGGATACCAGCTGCTCAACTATTTCATTGGGGATCATTGTGCCAGGAAAGCGCATGAAACATGTAGTCTTGCTCTGATTCTACCTCTGGGAAACAAAATTAACTCTTTCAAATTCCAACCCTACTAATTATATATTGTAAATTGTCCAATGTCTTCTCTTTGAATTCTAATAAATCTGGAATTTCCCAAATTATAGTAAATCCCTGATCTCTACTGTTCTTGTCACTTCAGGCTCACTTACTATCATCCAGTCCCTTGTTTACCAGTCTCCAGCCACACTGAGGACAAGTCAGGGACTTTGCCCTTGTGGTTTTGTCTCCTTGGAATGTTCTTTCTCTAGATCTTCATGTGGCTGTGTCCCTCTCAGCACCAAGTTTCAATTCCTTGACTCCTCTTCAAAAACTCCCTGTAAGGTCATGCTATACAAAATATCTACTCTACCCTCTGAGCTCCATTGGTGGGTTTTGGCTGGTCTACCTTGTTTGTATGCTGGTATGCTTTATGTATGTCTCCCATTAAAGAAAACAAGTTCATTAAGAAACTTTTTTTTTCTTTTCTTTCTTTTTCTTTTTTTTTCAGTTATGGATTCCCAATTCCTAGAATGTTATCTATTGCACAACAGATGACCAATAAATATTTGTGGGATAAAAGGTAGTGGATGGCCCAAAGCCACTATCTGCGGTAGTCTTGGCATCTTTTCAGTGTAAAGCCTATTGAGGTCAGGAAGGATGACTATGCCATCTAAATGGCTCTACTCACAACCTATGGTTACCAGAGATCTTAACTTTTGCATATATCCCATCACCTAAGCCAGAGAATTTGAGGAAATCTTCTACCCCAAGAGATTAATCTAAGAGCTTTGCAGTCATCTTGACAGAGCCAAAGGTCAGGCAATATGCAAATGTCCTTTCACAAAATTATACAACTGTACCTGTCGGAGACCTAGAGACTTTAGCAATAGACTTGGGGGATTTGAACTGCAGATTCAATATAGACTATTTCAACTATTTGCCCATGGGCCTATGGATCTCCATGGAAGTGATGATTAAATGGAAGTTCTCCCAACCTCCTTTTGAACAAGATGGAAAATCAAAAGCAAGAGAACATATAAAGCTGAGGAAAAAGGTAGGTAATCCATGTATAAGAAGCCTCAAAGAAGGATCTGGGGACTCATTGTTTTGAAGGGCCTACCAACCTGTCTAGAGAGAAGGCCACTAGCACAACCAGATGGATACATGGCTTGCGACTGGCAGTATTCCTGACTTCCAAGATTTGGAATGAACATTTTTCAACTCTGTGGCAAAAATGCCAGGAGGAGATCCAGGTGGAATCTTCTATAGTTATCATTAGTTGGCGCTAGGCTTTTACTGTAGGCCAGTTGTTCTCAACCAGGGACAATTTTGCCGCACCCTTCCCCCTGCCCCATACCCCCTCCCACTACGGGTATAGGGAGGCTGACAATTTCTGGAGACTTTTCATTGTCAGAACTCAGGACACTTCAAGCACCTGGAAGGTAAAGACCGCTAAGCAACCCGCAATACGCTGAGCAGCTCCCACACCAATCATCCAGTCCAAAGTGTCAATAGTGCTGAGGTTGAGAAACCCTGCTGTAAGCAATGGTCGCTTATTGGAGGTTTGAAGAATGAACTGACATATGGAAAGTATTATTTTAGTTAAGGTTCCTTGATTGCCCATAAGAAAATCACCTTGAGCAAAAAAGTTTCATTACAGAGGAATGTCTCGTGGACCTCAAGAGCAGGAATTTGGACAAGCCTTGAGAAGAATCTGAAACCACAAAAATAGAAAGCTAACAGAGAAGTTTTTTTCTATTTTTCTCTGTGTCAAGCAGTCTTCACTTTCTGTCACTCTTTACAGACTGTCTTTTATGAAAGTCTCTCCATTGCAGATGTTAGAATAGAAGTGCCTCACATGCTGCTGTTGCTATTGTCCTCTGACTTTAGTGTTACTAAGCATCAAGATTTTCAATGCCTTATCTGAATCTAGACTACCACAAGCAACTCCACAGGCCTTTTTTCTTATTATGCAAACAGGAGTTCAGAGTTCATATTTTCTCTCTCTAGCAGGGGAGGGAACCTGGAAATGAATCCTGCAAAGCAGTCTTTATATGCAAAGTTCCCAGTCAAAACCCTTTTGTGTACAGAATGTTTGCACACGTGTTTAAATTCTTCAGTGCTTTTTGTTGTAAGCTGCTGGCTGGCTGCTATTTAACTAAAGGAATATTATCTTTTTTTAACCTAACATGATAAGACTGTCTTGGAAAGCTATGTACTAATTGGGAGTGTTAAATTAACTTACTTTAATATTTTTATAAAAGTTTGCAAATACATACTCTCGACTTCTGAATTTATCTCAATGTGGATCGCTAAGACACTTCCAATACAGGCACCTGTCTGTGGACCACATTTTGAGAAGCAGTGATCTAACTAGTCCTGCACTTTTGAAAGTGCGATTCATGGAATATAGTATCAGTATTGTCTTTGGAAATAAACAGTACTTTATGGTTTAAAATGTATAATGGGTTGAATTGTGCCCCTCCCCCACAAATGTATATTGGAGTTCTAATCCCAGCACCAGTAAATGTGACTTCATTTGAAAATAAGGTGTTTGAAGACAAAATTAAGTTAAAATGAGGTCATTAGAGTAAGCTGTTACTCCAGTATGACTAGTGTCCTTGTAAGAGGGAGACATTCAGACACAGAGAGGAGAATGACAAGACACAGGGGGAAGATGGCCACGTACAAACGAAAGGAGAGATTGGAGTTCTGTGGCTACAGCCACAAAATGCCTGCGGCTACCAGAAGCTAGAAGAGTCAGAGGATCCTCTCCTAGAGACTTTGGAGGCAGCATGGCCCAAACACCTTGGTTTCGGACTCTGAATCTCCATGGCTGCGAGGGAATACATTTTTGTTGTTTTCAGCACCCAGTGTGTGGTAATTTGTAACAGCAGCCCTAAGGCCATAACATGGTATGTGTGGAGAATCCTGTATGTGATTATACCCTGACCCCAGAAATTCCTCATTCCCTTGTAAATGAACAATTTAGGGGTACAACAGGGATATAGGTGGTCCAACTTCTCATAGTTAGAACCATACCTAGGATTGGATACTATGGTTTTTCCTGCAGCATTGCAATTTCAAGGACTTAGAGAAGAATAAACAAACAACAACAGTAACAAAACCTCATTTACTTTAGAATGAATTATTTAAGTTGTACTATATCCTTTATAAAACTATATCTCACATATGTTTGGGATAAAAAACTTAACTACACATCCACAGATTAAAGTCTTCATTCTTGTTTCAAACAACCATAGAATACTTAAACAATATAATATACAATAAAAAGGAATATATGGAATGAATCCCAGGTATTCTGTGAACAAAATATGCAACTGTGGAATTACTTAAATATTATAAAGTAGTCATTTATTCAATACCACTATATAGTGTTTCCAACACTTAATGCTTTGAGTCATTTTTCATGTTTGAAGAATCTGGATAAATAAATATAAAATAATTATGAAAAAAAACCCATAGTGCTATGCATTATTTTAAGAGTTAAAATAACATCTAGCACAGAACAAGAACAATTATTTTATTGCTTCCCTAAATATGGAAAAACTTAAGATGATATTAATAACCAGAGAATTAATAGTAATCCAGTGCATTAGGCTAGATGACTGTTAAGTACATACATGAAATTAAAATCTGCAAGTACCACAGTGTTATTTTACAAAATGACATTATTTAAAAGAGTATCATTATAGTCAAGGGAAAACAACGCTGAGAAATGTTATGCTCTATTGATTTTGTTTTAAATGACCAATGTTTCCTATGATCAAAGGGTTTATGTTAATACTGAGCCTCGCATTTCCTTCTTCAGTTTTTATTCTTAAACCGAAAGGCTTCCAAGGTTCCTTTTTAAAAGTGATGCCCGTTGGGGGAAATTTATACAGCTTGTGCTGGCAACCCAACATAGAAAAACTACAGAGGTAACGGCACTTTCAGTGAGAAGCACAAACAATTGAGTTAAAATAAAGTGAACCTGAGTCCTTCTCAAAATGAGCCCAACTCAGGTTTGAAGTCAGCCAAGCAACTGTGAGCTACTCGTATACTTAATAAATAAATGGGAGGGATTGTGCCTTTTTAAGACATGGCCCATGTTCTCCATTATAACACCGTAACAGCTCATGATGATTTCTATCACTCTTCTGAAGCTGCATTAAACTGAATGTTTTGTTTAATTTCTGACCAATGACAAAACAATTATTGACCTACAAGTTCTTTCTCTCTTCTACAATATGTAATCTCTGCTCTGGGGACACAAACAGAAATTCCTGCAGTATAGAATTATTAGGAGGCAGATAGCATATGTTAAACATTCAATAGGTATTTATTGCATGCACAACTTGTTGAATGGAATATATTTTTAAATTTTTTTAGTATGTATTTTTGAGAGAGAGACAGTGTGCAAGTGCGGGAGGGGCAGAGAGAGAGAGGGAGACAGAATCCTTAGCAGGATCCAGACTCTGAGCTGTCAGCACAGAGCCCAATGTGGAACTCAAATACATGGACTGCAAGATCATGACGTGAACCAAAGTTGGACACTTAACTCACTGAGCCACCCAGGCGCCTGTTGAATGGAATATTGATCTCATGTCATAGGTAAGGAATCTGAGATCTAGAAAATTTTATGTAAAATGTTCAAAGTCCCTTGGATCTCCTTACTTCTACCCCAGCTTTCCTCCCACTATACATTATTTCTTGGGAACAGATTAGACTCAATGGACAGTCTTTAGGTCAGAGTTTCCAAAGCCCATTGGTCCAGTATTTGTGGAATGATAAGTTTGCCCAGTACCAAGATGGGGGTAAAAAAAAAAAAACAACTCCTAATATCAATATTCCTTAGTAACAGAATCCCAGATTTTACTTGTGTGTATTATTTCTATCAAGAAGATTACATTTTTTTTAAAATATGTATTTATTTATTTGAAAGAGATTGAGAGAGAATCCCAAGCAGGCTCTGCACTGTCAGCACAGAGCCCCATGCAGGGCTCAACTTAGTGAACCGTGAGATCATGACCTGAGCCGAAATCAAGAGTCAGGTGCTTAACTGAGCTACCCAGGTGCCCCAAGAAGTTTACATTTCTTAATCTTCCCTGCAGCTGGATGTTACCATTTGACTAAATTCTAGGTAATGATGGGATAATGAAAATATTACTTGAGATATCCAAAAAGTCTCCTTTGGTGAGAGAGGCTACACTCTTTTCTTAATCTTTCTATAGTGTTAAATACAAATGTGATGTTTGACGTTCAAATAGTGGTCACAAGATGCTCTAATGAGAGAACAGTAATGTAAGAGAAATCTGAGTAAGCACTGACTATAGGTTCTCTACACCAAACCTGGGCTACCTATCTCCAGACATTTTTTACCCCCCCCCCCAAAATGTATTCCCATCAGGTTAAACCAGGACTGTGTGCGGGTGTGTGTCAGAGTCAATGACGTCTTTTATATGTAGCCACATCTAATATTCACTCATTCAGCAATGTTTTTCTCTTAAAACTCTATGTATTCAATTCAAAGGCTCAGTATCTACTATGGGATTATACAATCTTTATTCTTTTTACATGTTAGATGTTAAAATATCTCTTTTACGTTATACAATAGTTTTTTAAACGTTTATTTATTTATTTTTGAAAGAGATAGAGAGCAAGAGGGTGAGGAGCAGAGAAAGAAGACAGAATCCTGAGCAGGTTCTGCGCTGTCAGCAGAGTCCAACGTGGGGCTTAAACTCGCAAATCACTAGATAGTGACCTGAGCCGAAATCAAGAGTCTGTAGCTTAATCAACTGAGCCACCCAGGTGCCCCAATTTTATAAAATAATTTTAGATAATAGGTATTGGATTTTTCTTTTTTTTTTTTTGAAAAATATAAAGTTGTCAAACAAATGCAATTCTGAAAATTTGTATTTTTACATTTTGTAAAATGAAAATGTCCAGAGACAACTTACTTAGGTTACTCTTCATTTGTCAACTTTGTAAGAGCAAAGAGAAATCTGGAATACACAATTGAATTCATTGAAATTCTAAAAAGAAAACTCAATCATTTGACACAATGGCTTAATGTTTATGCATTTTTGCATATCTTTGCTATTAACATGATCTCTCCAATAATGCAGAAAAATTATTTTATTTTATGCAAGACCTAATTGTCTGACCTCTTATTATTATTGATTTTGATGATATTGGTTATGTTTAAAAGTCACGTCGTGAATTACAGGTCAAAGGCTTATTAAGTAGTGGCAATTTCGAATGTAATCGTAAATAAATCAAGTGACAATGAGCTAAAAAAAAAAAAAGCCTTTAATTTGCATTTGGAGCCAATTTAACTGCCAATGTAAAATTGTAAGCTCTGAGAAGATTTGAACCAAATAGAGTTTTATTCCCCATTGATGAACATAACATTCTGGAACCTCTTTTCTTTATTCTTCACTAGCCATTAAGTATATTCCTATATATTTATATTATTTGCTAAAGGAAGCAAGTATATATTATAAAAATGCAAGTTAAAAAATTAATTTCCATGGTCAAATTGCTTTATCTTCATTTATTATACAATTTTGGCTGGAAAAACAGTCATAGTTGCAAATTTAAAGGAACATGATGTTAAACATGTCTGTGCACCGATCTACTTGGACAATGTATCTTTTAATGGAATTTGTGTTTAGATTCCATCTGAAGAAAAATGAGGAAACTGACTAAAATAAATTCAGAATCCTGAGATTCTGACCCCTTTTAGACAGAATCTTCTAACGGCATCTTATTTTTCTTTTGATTTTAGTATGAGAACCATAAAAGTGTTCCATAAATGTTGGGCATAAGTTCTGTAAATATATGATACAATTTTTTTTAATCCTCAGGATTTGTGATAACAATTATGGCAATATTACACATAACAGGTAATACTTATCTGCTTAAAATAATTCATTTATCTTCTTATATTCATTCATTATATACTTGAAATGTTTACCAAACTTAACTTGCTGTTGGATTAGTCTCATTGAAGGGAAACTTGGTTCTGTTAATAGGTGCATTATGCAATTCATGTTTTGAAATTGAACAATATGCCTTGGGGTTCTTGTAACTCAAAACGTAAGTATATCTACAGTTATGATATATTGTGAACTTTATGCTGTTTCAACACTCCATGATATTTAATTTTATTCTTTTTAATCTGGTACATTTGCTTATTTAGCTACTGACATTTAATATAAAGAATATGCCTTCTCATGTGGCTATAAAGGTCTTTTTATATATTTAATGCAAAGCTGGCTAAGCTTTAGCAATCTGTGTTTTAGTATCTTTATGTTACACCTGGAAAATCTCTTCTTATAGCTGTAATTATGGACGTGTGTCTTGCAACTCTTATTTTAGAAAGCGTACCATACTGTACTTAGTAGATACCATAATGGCTTCAATATAATTTTTCTATTATTCTTATGATGAGTTCAACTCACTTTTCAGGCACCTGCTTAGTGTTTTCCAATCTTTGAATGACCATTGTACTTTTTGGGGCCAAGGGTGCAGAGTATTTCTAAACGACTACAATTTCCATTATACCAAAAGAATATCCTCTCAGGGGATTATAAAAGCTGTAATTTCATCTCAAGCTTGCTATGACTAAACTGCTTGAGTTTGCTCCACAATTTATGACATTACATGCACCCTCGAAGGAATTATAGACTTATAATATCCCTTGAGATATATTATTATTCTTTATGTTATCCGTGTTTATGTCTAAAAAAGGTTCTGCAACTGGCACTTGATGCAAGAGCAGATTTGTAGTTATCTCTTCAACGATTTTTAGCAATTTAAAAGACAACTGTATCTTAACAGAAATGCCTTTCTACAGCAGTTCACTCAGGCCAAAGTCTACAAAATTTGCAAAGCTCTAACTTTCCATTGACATCTCAGAAGTCTTAACCCTGCCTCGGAATGTCTTAATTGAACATAATTACTGGGTAATCATTTTAACAAAAGGTACACACTTTGCAATGAAATATGTTCCTCTTACAAATTATGCTGATAAATGTGGTGTGTATGTATGGAGAAATAGATAAAATATTTTTAGAGTTTTTCTTTGCTGGGTATGCTGCCTTGTTTTCCTCCTAAGAAATTCTAAATCCATGTGAGAGTGATGTTAGGCACTTTTACTGTTATTTTCACAGAAGAATCACAAAGTCGTTTCATACTTTTAGAGTAATGTTATAAGCCAAGGCTTTTAAATCTCAGCACTATTGCCATTTTGAACCAGATAACTCTTCGTTGTGGAAAGGCACATACTGTGCATGTGTGATAACATCCCTGGCTTCTGCCTACTAGATTACAGTATTATACCCCAAGTGTGACAACCAAATCTGTCTCTAGATATAACCAAGTATTTCCCGGGGTACAAAGTCACCTCTGTTGATAACTCTTGTAATATAGTTGACCCTTGAACAACACCTTCACAGAGTCAAAAATCTGCATATACCTTTTAGCTCCTCAAAAACATAACTGCTAATAACTTACTCTTGAGTGGAGCCCTTACTGATAACATAAATAGTTGATTAATGCATACTCTGTATGCTATATGTATTATATACCATATTCTTACAATAAAGTAAGCTAGAGAAAAGAAAATGTTATTCAGAAAATCATAAGGAAGAGAAAATATATTTACAGTACTGTACTATAAAAAAATCCCGCTGTAAGTAGGCCCTCACAGTTCAAATCTATGTTATGCTCCATTTTCCCTTTTCAGACTTTTGTCCTTTCTCTAACATTTGGTTCTCTAACATTTTGAATTCATGACTAGCTGTTTGTTTATGCCCTGAGCTTAAAAAATTAATCTACCTGTATTTTAAAATATTAGTATATGTTGAGATCTTATGGGAAGTCACATCTTGAAATGCTCAAGTTTTTATTAACTGAAGTCATTGAATAACTGCCAATATCTTCTATAATGTAATCATTTTAAGACAATAGTCAGTGAAATAGCTCACATATTACCCTATTTCACAGGGATTCAGGGGAAATAGTAAAACTGTGGCTTGAATTCTTATTGTATTGAACGTTCCTTCTGTTAAAACTGACATATTTGGCCCTGCATGAACATCGGCAATTAGGACTTGCAGTTTGTAGGCTCAATTCTACTAATTATTGAAGTGGAGAAAAGCTGGGCATGGTGGACCAGCATGGCAGAAAGCTTCCCTAGTGTGGAACATCAGTGGATCTAGAGTCAATAGATGTAGATTCAAACTAGAGTTCTCTTTACATCAGTCATCTATGACTTCTGCCAAAATAACTTCTCTGCATCTCACAGGTCTCCTTTGATAAATGAGAATTATGCTTTTCTTTCTTCCAGTGTTAATGGGTATTACAAAAAATAATATGAAGTGGGATCCTACCACAATGATTGTCACCTGGTCGAATCCCGATCTCTACTACATGCAAATCCAATTCTTATCTTCCCTCTAAAACTATTTAGAATATAAAACCATATGTTTCTTTTACCATCAATGCTTTGTGTGCCTTTCATGGGTATAACTCATGGAATATCTACATAAACATCACCCTGTCAACTTTCTATCTAGTGTCCACTCTGGGTATTTAGGTAGATTAAATGACTTTTCCCTCATTCCTCCTTCTGTTCTTTTAGAAGTTGATCCTTATATTGCTGCCTCCTTCCTGCCCATCCCTTCACTGGAGGCCAGATCTTACACCTAAATCCCATGACACCAAATTCATCTGAGTTCCGGATCTATGGAACTGTCTGAGCTAAAATCGGTAGATTTACTATCATTCCCAGCCTGACATTCCAGCCCCCTAAAATGGCACTTCTTGAGTATCAATGTTGAAATCAATTTTTCCATACCCTATTGAAAATAGAGATTTGAGCTCCTGGGCTAAAATCATACCCCGTCTTCCTGCCTCCTTGTTCAGAACACTCAGCATGACTTAAGTGTGGTGTTATCCCATGTCTGACAAACGTGGTTGAATCCTTCCTTTGTTCTTCATTTTTTTTCCCCAATAGTAACATTTTTAGAACTCCAAGCGACCACTAAATCACTGTTTACAACATTGCATTCATGTTCAAATGTTTTCAATTCCATCATGCAGACTCCTGAAAGTTACAAAGAAAAGCAAAGCACAGAAGAAGTGAGACCACAGTCTGCCCTTCTGGTACATGGATTTTTGTATCATTAGCCTAAAATTAGATACGTTAGTGGCAAACACTCCACATGTCCACAAGCTAAATTGTACTCACTTATTTGCCTCTCTTTAACTTACTTTCAGTGAAAGTTTGTAGCACGAATTGCTCACGTATTCTCTTCACCCATTTAACAAAAATGGTATATATACTTTAGATAGGAAACATAATAAAAGCTTGCACTTTTCCCCAAACATCTCCAAAAATCTTTGACTCTAGTAATAATATCTTGATTGTTTCTGAAACCATTTTCTGGCTCTATAATACATCCCTGCCACTGCTCTGTAGATTTTTTAAAATGGTATACTTGATCAGAACACTTTCAAAACAAGCGAACAGTAAGTTTAGATTCAAAGCTGCAGAGCAACTATTTTTGTGTCCATATGCGCTTGTCATTTCACATCAAAGCAGAAATCTGTGAATATATTCTATTTTGCTTCCATTATTGTCACACATAATGATTGCCCAAAAGCTTTCCTCAAAGCCATTATTTTCGACTATCCCTGGTTTTACTTAATAAGATAACATATTGGAGATCCCGAAGTGTTTAATGACGATTTTTTTTTAACTAGCTTTAAACATGAAGCCTAAGAGTTTAAAAGTCTGATTAAAAATTTCATCTTGACAGGTGCCTGGGTGGCTCAGTTCGTTGAGCATCTGACTTCAACTCAGATCATGATCTCCTGGTTCATGAGTTCGAGCCCCGCGTGGGGCTCTGTTCTGACAGCTCAGAGCCTGGAGCCTGTTTCGGATTCTGTGTCTCCCTCTTTCTGTCCCTCCCCTGCTCATGCTTTCTCTCTCCCTCTCTCTCTCAAAGATAAATAAACATTAAAACATTTTACAAAATTTCCTCTTGAGCCATACATAATCTCCTGTGTCACTATCTTACTTCTATTGATCCTGCTCAGTATGCCCTCTGTCTGTCTCTACTCATCTGGTCTATCACTTTCTGTCTCACCACCTGTGCCTTCTTTTCAAGCCCAAAATCCATGGCCAATCATGTTTCTTTAAATTTTTTTTTAACTTTTTTTATTTATCTTTGAGACAGAGAGAGACAGAGCATGAATGGGGGAGGGGCAGAGAGAGAGGGAGACACAGAATCAGAAGCAGGCTCCAGGCTCTGATGCCATCAGCCCAGAGCCCGACGCGGGGCTTGAACTCACGGACCGCAAGATCGTGACCTGAGCTGAAGTCGGACGCTTAACCGACTGAGCCACCCAGGCGCCCCCAATCATGTTTCTTTAGCACCAAAGCCTTGCCCATCCTAAGCAATTCTTCTTAACCTTCATATGATATATATTTGTAAAGCCCTACTAACTACTGTTTTTCTTTTGTCTTCTCTGCTTGTGGACATCATGAAACTGAATCTCTGAACATCGGAGACTGTATTATTCATCTTTTCATCTTTGGTACCTCAAATGATGTCACGATTTGTATGCATTCAACAAAATATTAGAGAATAAAACCAGACCAATTTATTCTCCTGCACAGTTACATGAACCCCAACTTCATTTGATATTGTTCATCAAATCTCTTATTAATCTCTAGTTGAATACTTAGCATACTCCAAAGCACAATGGTTATAAACTGCTTCTGTTCTCTTCAAGTAGTCCACCTTTGCCCTGCCCTTCCATTGCTGACATATAATCACATTTTGATTTTTTCTTCTTAATAATAATACTCAACAGACTGTTCAATTCACATGTAATTGAATTTTTACTATGGGAGAGGTCTGTGTGAGATATGGAGCTACAGAAATGAATAAGTTATGGTTTTTACCATGTGCATTCATAAGTAATTTATGGATAAAGTATAATATAATGCAGTGAGTTCATCAATGCATTCTTAAACTATATAAAGATAAGAGGTACGGTGATTACTTATATCTGGGTGGGGATAAGAAGTGAGTGGTTGTGAAAAGCCTCTCAGCTTGGGTTTTAAAAGATAAATAGGAGTTCTCCATATGGTTGGAATGGGGGAGAATTAACCTGTAGATAAAAAATTGTATTTCTGCACTCTGAACCTCATATTTACTCATCTTTGCCTACTTTATTGCCTTTTGATTGGGATCTTACAGCATCTCAACTCTGCCTGGACTTTTATACCCCTCCTTCTTGTATCATAAAACCATCATTGTACATGGGATCTAGTTCATTCATTTATTCATTCATTCATTCAACAAATATTTAGTGAGGTACCTAGGTACCTGGTTCTATGCTAGCTTCCTGTATAAGGCAGACATGGTCCCTGCCCTGATAGAACTTTCCACCTGGTAGTGAGAATGAGCAATTAAGAGGGGGAAAATGTAGAGATCATTTTAAGAGAAATACACAGCATTTTGAGGCACATAAAGGTGAAAGTCATAACTTAGTTCATGAGTCAGAAAAATTATTACTATCAAGGAGAAGATGGAGATACTAAGATCTAAAGGATATAAAAGAGAGAGAGAGAGGCAGAAGATGGCAGCGTAGGAGGACGCTGGGGTCACCACGTCCTGCTGACCACTTAGATTCCACCCACATCCATCTAAGTAACCCAGAAAACTGCCAGAAGACTAGCAGAACAGACTCTCCAGAGCCAAGTGTAGATGAGAGGCCCACGGAAGAGGGTAGGAAGGGCGGAGAGGCAGTATGCTACATGGACTGGTGGGAGAGAGCCGGGGCAGTGGAGGGGCAGCCAGCCCACCCGTCAAGGCAGAGCCCCTGAGTCTGGCTTGCAAAAGCAGAGGGGCTGGACTGCATGAGTTCTGACAGCCAGCAGAACTTAATATCTGGAACGTTGTAAGTCAACAGCTCTGCTTGGAGAGAAAGAAGGCAAGAGGACAACGGAAGGGAGAGTTGTTGAGCCTCGGAGGACAGAGCTCAGCTCGGTGGGGAACAAAGGCTCTGGGAAGTACCATCTCCCTCGCCCATCCTCCAGCCAAAATCCCAAAAGGAACCAGTTCCCGGCACGGAACTTTCTTGCACCATGCAAACACCCAGCGCTGTGCTTCTGTGAATCCATCCCACAGATGGGTCTGCCTCCCTCCTGGTGCCACAGGGTCGCTCCCACAGCGGACCACCAAGGCAAAACGAGCTGAGCCTGCCCCTCCCACCCCAGTGAACTATGCAGATCCAACCCGGCTAATGGGCCAGATCCCATTGAAGCAGCACCACAAGCCTGGCAGTGTGCAAGTAGCCCAGACAGGGGTGACATCACTCCACAGTGGGTCCTGCCTCTGGGAGAGGGGAAGAGAAGGTACACACCAGTCTGACTGTGGCCCCAGCGGTGGGCTGGGGAGAGACATCAGGTCTGACTGCGGCCCCGCCCACCAACACAAGTTGTTCCAGACAGCACAGAGGAAGAGCCCTGCAGTTGCACTACTCCAGGGATTATCCAAGATGACAAAATGGGAGAATTCTCCTCAAAAGAAACTCCAGGAAGTAGTGACAACTAATGAACTGATCAAAAATTATTTAAACAATATAACAGAAAGTTAATTTAAAATAATAGTCATAAAATTAATCGCTGGGCTTGAAAAAAGTAGAGGACAGCAGAGAATCTATGGCTACAGAGATCAAGGGACTAAGAAATAGTCATGAGGAGCTAAAAAATGCTATAAATGAGGTGCAAAATAAAATGGAGGCGACCACAGCTCGGATTGAAGAGGCAGAGGAGAGAATAGGTGAATTAGAAGACAAAATTATGGAAAAAGAGGAAGCTGAGAAAAAGAGAGATAAAAAAATCCAAGAGTATGAGGGGAGAATTAGAGAACTAAGTGATGTGATAAAACACAATAACATATGCATAATTGGGATTCCAGAGGAGGAAGAGAGAAGGAAAGGTGTTGAAGGTATACTTGAAGAAATCATAGCTGAGAACTTCCCTGATCTGGGGAAGGAAAAAGGCATTGTAATCCAAGAGGCACAGAGAACTCCCTTCAGACGTAACTTGAATCGATCTTCTGCACGACATATCATAGTGAAACTGGAAAAATACAAGGATAAAGAGAAAATTCTGAAAGCAGCTAGGAATAAACATGCTCTAACATATAAAGGGAGACCAATAAGACTAGTGATGGATCTACCTACTGAAACTTGGCAAGCCAGAAAGAAATGGCAGGAAATCTTTGATGTGATGAACAGAAAAAAATATGCAGCTGAGAATCCTTTATCCAGCAAGTCTGTCATTTAGAATAGAAGAAGAGATAAAGGTCTTCCCAAACAAACAAAAACTGAAGGAATTCGTCACCACTAAACCAGCCCTACAAGAGATCCTAAGGGGGATCCTGTGAGACAAAGTACCAGAGACATCACTACAAGCATGAAACCTATAGACATCACAATGACTCTAAACCCATATCTTTCTATAATAACACTGAATGTAAATGGACTAAATGCTCCAACCAAAAGACATAGGGAATCAGAATGGATAAAAAAACAAGACTCACCTATTTGCTGTCTACAAGAGACTCATTTTAGACCTGAGGACACCTTCAGATTGAAAGTGAGGGGATGGAGAACTATCTATCATGCTACTGGAAGTCAAAAGAAAGCTGGAGTAGCCATACTTATATCAGACAAATTAGACTTTAAATTAAAGGCTGTAACAAGAGATGAAGAAGGGCATTATATAATAATCACAGGGTCTATCCATCAGGAAGAGCTCACAATTATAAATGTCTATGCGCCGAATACAGGAGCCCCCAAATATATAAAACAATTACTCACAAACATAAGCAACCTTATTGATAAGAATGTGGTAATTTCAGGGGACTTTAATACTCCACTTACAACAATGGATAGATCATCTAGACACAGGATCAATAAAGAAACAAGGGCCCTGAATGATACATTGGATCAGATGGACTTGACAGATATATTTAGAACTCTGCATCCCAAAGCAACAGAATATACTTTCTTCTCGAGTGCACATGGAACATTCTCCAAGATAGATCACATACTGGGTCACAAAACAGCCCTTCATAAGTATACAAGAATTGAGATCATACCATGCATACTTTCAGACCACAATGCTATGAAGCTTGAAATCAACCACAGGAAAAAGTCTGGAAAACCTCCAAAAGCATGGAGGTTAAAGAACACCCTACTAAAGAATGAATGGGTCAACCAGGCAATTAGAGAAGAAATTAAAAAATATATGGAAACAAATGAAAATGAAAATACAACAATCCAAACGCTTTGGGATCAGTGAAGGCAGTCTTGAGAGGAAAATACATTGCAATCCAGGCCTATCTCAACAAACAAGAAAAATCCCAAATACAAAATCTAACAGCACACCTAAAGGAAATAGAAGCAGAACAGCAAAGACATCCCAAACCCAGAAGAAGAAGAGAAATAATAAAGATCAGAGCAGAAATAAACAATATAGAATCTAAAAAAACTGTAGAGTAGACCAATGAAACCAAGAGTTGGTTTTTTGAAAAAATAAAATTGATAAACCTCTAGCCAGGCTTCTCAAAAAGAAAAGGGAGATGACCCAAATAGATAAAATCATGAATGAAAATGGAATTATTACAATCAATCCCTCAGAAATACAAGGAATTATCAGAGAATACTATGAAAAATTATGTGCCAACAAACTGGACAACCTGGAAGAAATGGACAAATTCCTAAGCACCCACACACTTCCAAAACTCAAACAGGAAGAAATAGAAAACTTGAACAGACCCATAACCAGCAAAGAAATGGAATCAGTCATCAAAAATCTCCCAACAAATAAGAGTCCAGGACCAGATGGCTTCCCAGGGGAGTTCTACCAGACGTTTAAAGCAGAGATAATACCTATCCTTCTCAAGCTGTTCCAAAAAATAGAAAGGGAAGGAAAACTTCCAGACTCATTCTATGAAGCCAGCATTACTTTGATTCCTAAACCAGACAGAGACCCAGCAAAAAAAGAGAACTCTAGGCCAATATTCCTGATGAATATGGATGCAAAAATTCTCAATAAGATACTAGCAAATCGAATTCAACAGTATATAAAAAGAATTATTCACCATGATCAAGTGGGATTCATTCTTGGGCTGCAGGGCTGGTTCAACATTCACAAATCAATCAACGTGATACATCACATTAATAAAAGAAAAGATAAGAACTATATGATCCTGTCAATTGATGCAGAAAAAGCATTTGAGAAAATTCAGCATTCTTTCTTAATCAAAACCCTTGAGAAAGTCGGGATAGAAGGAACATACATAAACATCATAAAAGTCATTTATGAAAAGCCCATAGCTAATATCATCCTCAAAGGGGAAAACTGAGGGCTTTCTCCCTGAGATCGGGAACACGACAGGGTTGTCCACTCTCACCGCTGTTGCTTAACATAGTGTTGGAAGTGCTAGCATCAGCAATCAGACAACAAAAGGAAATCAAAAGCATCAAAATTGGCAAAGATGAATTCAAGCTTTCACTTTTTGCAGATTACATGATATTATACATGGAAAACCCGACAGACTCCACTAAAAGTCTGCTAGAACTGACACATGAATTCAGCAAAGTCGCAGGATACAAAATCAATGTACAGAAATCAGTTGGATTCTTATACACTAATAATTAAGCAACCGAAAGACAAATAAAGAAACTAATCCCATTCACAATTGCACCAAGAAGCATAAAATACCTAGAGATAAACCTAATCAAAGAGGTAAAAGATCTGTATGCTAAAAACTATAGAAATTTGTGAGGGAAATTGAAGAAGGTATAAAGAAATGGAAAAACATTCCAAGCTCATGAATTGGAAGAATAAATTTTGTTAAAATGTCAATACTACCCAAAGCAATCTACACATTCAATGCAATCCCAATCAAAATTGCACAGCAATCTTCCTGGAGCTAGAACAAGCAATCCTAAAATTTGTATGGAACCACAAACGGTACCAAATAGCCAAAGTAATTTTGAAGAAGACCAAAGTGGGAGGCATCACAATTCCAGACATTAGCCTCTACTACAAAGCTGTAATCACCAAGACAGCATGGTATTGGCACAAAAACAGACACATAGACCAATTGAATAGAATAGAGACTCCAGAATTGAACCTACAAAAGTATGGCTAACTAACCTTTGACAAAGCAGGAACGAATATCCAATGGAAAAAAGATAGTCTCTTTAAAAAATGGTGCTGGGATAACTGGACAGCAACATGCAGAAGAATGAAACTAGACCACTTTCTTACACCATTCACAAAAATAAACTAAAAATGAATAAAGTACCTGAATGTGAGACAGGAAACCATCAAAGCCCTAGAGGAGAAAGCAGGAAAAATCCTCTCTGACCTCAGCCACAGCAATTTATTGACACATCCCCAAAGGCAAGGGAATTAAAAGCAAATTCCCTCATTGGGACCTCATGGAGGTAAAAACTGCAAAGGAAACAACCAACAAAACTAAAAGGAAACCAATGGAATGGGAAAAGATAATTGCAAATGGCATACCAGTTCAAAAGGCTAGTCCAAAATCTATAAAGAGCTCACCAAACTCCACACCTGAAAAACAAATAATCCAGTGAAGAAATGGGCAGAAAACGTGAACAGACACTTCTCTAAAGAAGACATCCAGATGGCCAACAGGCACATGAAAAGATGTTTAACGTCGCTCGTCATCAGGGAAATACAAATCAAAACCACACTCATATACCACCTCATGCCATTCAGAGTGGCAAAAATGAACAAATCAGGAGACTCTAGATGCTGGAGAGGATGTGGAGAAACGGGAACCCTCTTGCATTGTTGGTGGGAATGAAAACTGGTGCAGCCACTCTGGAAAACAGTGTAGAGGTTCGTCAAAAAAATTAAAAATAGATCTACCCTATGACCCAGCAATAGCACTGCTAGGAATTTACCCAAGGGATACAGGAGTGCTGATGCATAGGGGCACTTGTACCCCAATGTTTATAGCAGCACTTTCAACAATAGCCAAATTATGTAAAGAGCCTAAATGTCCGTCAACTGACAAATGGATAAAGAAGATGTGGTTTATATACACAATGGAATACTACTTGGCAGTGAGAAAGAATAGAATCTGGCCATTTGTAGCAATGTGAATGGAACTTGAGAGTGCTATGCTAAGTGAAATAAGTCATACAGAGAAAGACAGATACCATATGTTTTCACTCTTATGTGGATCCTGAGAAACTTAACAGAAGACCATGGGGATGGAGGAGAGGAAGGAAAAAAAAGAGGTTAGAGAGGGAGGAAGCTAAAACATAAGAGACTGTTAAAAACTGAGAACAAACTGAGGGTTGATGGGGGGTGAGGGGGGGAGAGGATGGGTGATGGGTATTGAGGAGGGCACCTGTTGAGATGAGCACTGGGTGTTGTATGGAAACCAATTTGACAATAAAGTTCATGTTTAAAAAAATAAATAAATAAAATAAAATTAGAAAACAACAAAAAAAGAATATAAAAGATTAGCAAGGTCCCATCAGCCATGTTAATGTCTGTGGACTTAATTGTTATATAAGGTTGACCAGATGAATGGCCTTATCAAATTTGAACACTTCAAAGATAATTATAGCTACACTTTAGACAGTTTTTTGGGAAGTAGCAGGAATGGATTCAGAGTGACTAGTCAAGAAGGTTTTATCACTGATTAGGCAAGAAATGATGATGTCTGACAATGGGGGCTGTCAGTCTGTCACTTTACACACCAGTGTGCTGAATTTTTCACAATCTTATTAGTATCTTTCCTTTATTCTTTTCTCTCAAACTAGAATAGCCAGTTCCCTTTTGTCATCAAATCTCTTTTAAAAAGTACTTTATATTCATTTTCTACCTCCTGTTCCATATTACTCACTTTTTAGTAAGATTCTGTAGCCTTGGTTTTGTGTGTTTGTGTGTGTGTGTGTGTGTGTGTTTACCAAAAATAACGTTGTTATAACATAGTCAAGTGCCACTAGGAGGAGTAAGTATAGGTTCCTCAAGAAGGCATGTGTGTGTTCCTCGTCACAGTGCATAATGTTTTTTGCTCCTTTATCATACTTTCTCTTATCTCAAATTCAAATATTCAATTCAAGCTAAATAGTCTTTCCCAAATCCCACCCCCCTCCACAACTCCACTGAAGCAATTGTTGTCAAGGTCAACCAATAACTTCCATGTTGCCAAACTTACTGGGTTTTCTCTTCACCTCCCTATGACTATCTTATTCTCCTCCTTGATAACACTTTTAAATATTTGTTTTTTTGCAAGGTTTTGGTCACAGACTGCCTTCTCTTCTCTAGAAGAGACATTGATATTGCCAGTCTTAGCTAGTCCCCTGGCTATGAATGCATTTACAAATATCTATCAAATAAAAACATAAAAACTTACAAAAATGGGGGGGGCAGCACCTGGGTGGCTCAATTGGTTAAATGTCCAACTCTTGATTTTAGCTCAGGTCATGGTCTCACGGTTCATGAGATCAAGGTCAGTGTCTGGCCTTGCATTGACAGTATGGAGCCCTTTTGGGATTCTTCCTCTCCCTCTCTCTGCCACTCTCCCTGGCTCATACTCTCTCCGTCTCTCTCAAAATAAACAAATAAACTAAAAAAATAAAAATAAACTGATATCTATCAAACTTACATCTCTCTAGTTCCCATTGCTCCCTGGAACCCCAGTCATATCTCTCACTACTAACTTGATATCACCTTTTACATTTCTGAGATAAGTCTCAAAATTATGCACGCCCCAGAATAATTCCCAAGGATTCCTCAAGTGTGTCCCATCACCAATCTGTCTCTTCTTGGTAACCATTTTCCACCCAGTTTATTTAAGCAAAATCTTTGATTCTCCCCTCTCCATATTCCTCAAATTCAGCCTCAGAAATGTTCCTCCAAATTTTCCACTTCTCTCTATCCCCACTGCTTACACCCAAGCCCAAGTCACATTATCATGTCTTGCTCGGACTACTGCAATTGCTTTCTAAATAATCTCCATGTTTTTACTCTTTCCCTTGAAAGTTGGCCCTCCATACAGCATCCAGAGCAATCATTTAAGAACATAATCATATCACTTGGTTACTTACGCTTCCCAATGATTTTCATTTACACTTAGGAAAACAATCCAAACTTTCTGCTAAAGCTTATGAGGTCTTACAAGAGCCAGCCCATTTCTCTGATCTCATACCAAAACTCACTAACTTTCACTCACTAAAGTAATGAGATCCTTTTCCTTCAAACACACCCAGCATAGTCCCCCTCCAGGCCTTTGCTCAGGATATGGTATTCTCCTGTACACCTTTTCAATTGTCTCTAGTTATGGCTTGTTCCATTTTGTTATTTAGTTCTTCATTTCTTTGACTCTATAGAGTCAAAGAAGCCTTCCAAAAGAGAAACATGCTAGCTGTTTCTAAGAGGGTGTAGGATTTCATCAGAAGAGGAAATGAAAAAAAGACATTCCAGGAAGAGGAAATAGAAAAAAACAAACAAACCCTGAAGACATGAAAGAATAAAACTGTTGGGGATAATTAAAGCATTTGAGAATTGTAGCAAATACCTGATAGTTCTTTTACCCACATCTTTGTTAGTTTCATGGGTCAAGTATATGAAATCATTATTGTGTACCCTAACTCCAAAATTCCCCTTTAAAATCTTTCCTGGCCTCTAGTATCTTCCTGTTTTAATCTATATAACTTGATACCACAAGACTAAGAATCCTACAGTGAAATTCTGATCATGTACTTTCCTTCCCCCAGCTGAAAAACCTTCGATGATTCCCCAGCACTAACTGAAAACATTTCCAACTCCTTAATCCATTGAAGGCTCTCCAGAAGCTCTTGCCAAGCTGTTTTCCCAGGCTTACCTCCCACTCTTCCTTTTCTTGTACTGTATGCTACAGCCAAAACTGAGTATTTGCATATCCCTGTGCATTCCTAGCTTCTTTCAAACTTAGTGTCTGCTATGCTTTTTTTCCCTGTGTACAATGCTCTTTCTACCATATCTGAAATCTACACAACTTCCAAGTTTCACATGCCAACATCCAAATGTTAGTTCTGAACTACCCAGACAGAAATAGCTCTCTTTTCACTTAACTCTACTAAATGGGCAAGTGATTGTTTCTAACTCATACTGTAATTTCGGGGAACCATTCTTAAGTTTTCCATTTTATCTAGGTTCATTATTGTATTGAATGTAACTTCTACTTTCCTATAATAAACTTCTTATTTTCCTTATAAGTATTCAGTTGGTATTTCATTATACAGAATAAATTGTAGAGGGATATGAGAGTATATGAATGCCCTTATATTATTAAATCTAAACAAAGTAATAACCCTGTATGAGAATGAAAAATCACAAATTCTGGTCAAAGAAGCAGTGGGAAAAAGGAATAATAAGAAGGTAGAGAAGAATTAGAACCTTTTTTCTCAAGCTCTTACTCTGTGCTACCCACCATGATCAATGCTTTCTCCTGCAGTTCTCAGAAAAACTCACTCAAGTAGGTCCTCTTATGATCCTCACTTCCCAACAGAGCAAAGTAAATAAGACTTCAAGTGGCTATGTGACACACAGCAGGTAGTTACCATAGTCAAGAATTGGGATACTTTCTATCTACCTTCAAAATGTATTCACTAGCCCAAAACACTGAAAACCTTATCCAGATTTCTTAGTTACCCCTTAAACAAAAGTTCAGATATATTAATGTCATAACATTATCAGTGGTAGAATATGGACTTGAAGCTGAGTCTCCAACATTTCAATATTAAGTGCATTCCACTGCAGGGTACAGATTACATTTTATTTTTTTTTAATGTTTATCTATTTATTTATTTTGAGCGAGAGAGCATGAGCAAGGGAGGGGCAGAGAGAGGGGGAGAGAAAGAACCCAAGCATGTTCCATGCTGCTAGCCAGAGCCCTACGCAGGGCTCCATCTCACCAACAGTGAGATCATGACCTGAGCCGAAATCAAGGGTCGGATGCTGAACTAACCGAGCCACTCAGGTACCCCACAGACTGCATTTTATATTTCTCATTTTTCAACTACAATCAAATGTAAGCGTTGTTCTGCATGATTCAATGCAACATCCATTTGTAAATAGCTTACAATTTTTTTTCACCTGACAATTGTGTCTAAGAACAATCACAATGGTCTAGAAAGCATATTTTTCCACGACTAGATTTTATGTTTATAGTAGATATTAATTGTGCTGCATCAATCCACAACATATCTAGTATCATTGAATAAACATCTGTTATGCTTTTGGCTTCAGTAGTGACAGTTGATGTTAAAAATATGTTAGTTTTCTTAACATCACCATGTGCAGAATTCTTAATTAACCTGCTGATGCTGTCAATAACATTGAATGATTCTTCTTTGGGAATGAAATTTGCCGAGGTCCAGCCCCAGCAGGTCCAGGGGTTCCCGAAGGATGAACGGCATCGGCGAGAGAGCAAATGGACACAAACAGCAGTGTGTTAGACTGGCTGCTTTATTGTGGCAAACGTGGCATTATATTTGTTAACAATTTCCTTGTAGTGTGCGTCATCTGTGTTTCTTAGCATTACCTAATTCGAAAAATGTTCCTTTGTGTAATCACCCATTAAGGAATATCATGGTTATTTCTTCGTAATGTTCCCTCCTGCCTTTTTACTTATTGATTAATTTCTTCATACTACTTTCATTATGTATCTACGTTTATTTATAGTTTATAAAGCGTTTGCTTTGCTATTTTCATGAAAGGTCATCTAGCTCTCAACACCTCAAGTGGAACGTTTACAGGGATATAACTTCTTAATTGTTTCTTTGAACCATTTGTGGTATAAGGAACAAAAGTATTCGGGGTCTGGGGTGCCAGGAGGGAGGCAAGAGGGCCCTGGGAACCCACGCCTTATGCGTTGCCAGAGACAATGTATACCTAGGAACTAATGAACCAATCTGTGCCTTAACCCACAAGGTCCAGTTATGCTCTGGAATGCCTCCTGGGGGCCAAGTGGGCCTAGGGGTTGGAGTAACTTGTATCCATGGATACATTCCTTTGTTGCTGGAGTGGGGATTTTGAACCCATTTGCCCCCCTCCCTGGCTGGGAAATATATGGGGCTATCCTTCCTTTAGGTAGAGGATGGGCAGGCAAGGGTGGCACCGGCTGGATATAAGGTTTCTTTTTTGTCCTGGGGGTCATCCCCAGAAAATATCCCCAAGTTTGCCCCCATGGGTTTATTTTGAATCATCAATGCCAGTTGGACCATGGGGATGGCCATGACGAGTAACAGGAGGGATACCAGTAGCTTCCCATTCGGAGGGTCGCAGTGCGTTGCCCTTCTGCCAACCATCCGGGCTGTGCCATCAGGAAGGCTGGATGAATCGGCTCCCGGCAGAAATTTATATGATAAACTCTGGATATTTTACTGCTAATAAAACTCTGGGGCACTGATATGTCACTGAGGAGGGAGCAGTACCCTTAGGAAGGAGTTACCAAAATTTTACCAACTCCCTTGTGGCAAATATAGTAATGGGACAGACAGCTCAACTTATAGCTCTTCCAGCTTCCCTGTTTCTATTTCAGGCACTGAAGTGTCTGAGAAGTTGCAACCTGGGCTTCCTCCTGAAGCTCTCCCATGCTCTGTTCTGTCCCTCAGAAGTCTCTAAAATAAAGCTAATTTCAGTACTGATTATAAGGAAGCCTGGTGTTGAAGTTCAACAGAGACCACTAGATGTTTTCTTGTTCAGCATTTTCAATAAGCAATCCATAGCAGAGTAAAAGAGAAAAATGAAACAAAAATTTTTCCCACTGTACCACTGTATTAAGGTATAAAATGACAGATAAAAGTCACCATCTCTCAACTCTCAGTCTTTTAGGCAGTTTTTGTATTAACTATATCAAGTATTTGAGGTTGAGGGTGTATCCTACCTGCAATTTTCTTTCTTTCTTTCTTTCTTTCTTTCTTTCTTTCTTTCTTTCTTTCTAGTTTATTTACTTTTGAGAGGGTGTGTGTGTGTGTGCACAAATGGGGAAGGAGTAGAGAGAGAGAGAGGGAAAGAGAAAATCCCAAGCAGGCCCCTTTGCGTCAGCATGGAGCCGAGTTCAACCCGGGGTGCTACCTGCAGTTTCAACGTGCTTTACTGGCATGTGTTTTATTGATATTTATTCTCAAATGTGCTTTAAAAAAAAGGGGGGGGGGAGCCTTTGAGTAACAGTGTTAGGGGATTCCTATAGATGTTTTACCTGGTGGTATTTTAAACTTTGTTTTGTGCGTGTTATTTCATTGAAGCCTGGTAAGGACACCAAGAGATTATTATTTCCATCTCCACTTTTAGATAGGAAGAGATTGCAGCTCAAAGAAGTAATTTTGCCCAAGATCACACAAGTAAGATGTGAGCTGGAGGAGCTAGGACTCAAATCTAGGTCTGTCTGACACCAAGGCCCAAAGATGTTCAGAAATACTACACTATATAGTGTCACCTTTATGCAGCCTTACAAATTCAAATTATAGTGACTCTTGGATTTCCACCAGAATCCCAGATTCACATCCATCAACTGAACTGTTTACCTACACATTTCCATACAAATGTGCTTTTGGCCTATTATCCACTCCAGGTTTAACAAACAAAAGGCAGGATGCACAGTAAACTTAAGTTGCAAATAAACAATGAATACTTTTCAAATGTAAGTATGGCCCTTACAAAATGATAATACGAACATCACAGGATGGTTACCATGTGATATTTGGGACACATCTATACTAAAAAGTATTCATTGTTTATCTGATACTAAAATTTAACTGAATGTCCTGTATTTTGTCTGGCAACGGTCTTATTCCAGTTTTGTTTTTTGTTTTTTTTGCCTCTGTGCTTTGCTGTTTAACACATAAGCCAGAGATTCCCTTTCCCATGGAAGTTACTTTAACCCTCATGCCTTGTATGATCTCAACTTCACCTTCTTTTTTCCAGGGCTACATTACTTCCATTCTGGGAAAACCTGCCATTGGAAGGCCTGGTTCTGTCACAATTGGAACAGACGTGTACGTTGGAGGGGATGTCATTTAGTGATGACCTGTTGCTGACTGTAACTGATGTCATTGTGACATTCTAGGTCTTACTCCCCAATTTGCACAAGCCCAGGTCTTGACTCTAAGTGTCTGGACAACCGTTCAACAAAACGCCAAAACAAACAAACAAACAAACAAACAAACAAAAACACAAAAAAACTAAGTTCTAAAAATAAAATGAACATTTATTAATTTTTATTAAGAAGTGCCTGGCTCTCCAATCTCACCAGGAGACCCATTTTCTCTAGTCAAATGCATATGGATTAAAGGGATGTGATGAAGTGAAAAAAATGCCGCTTTTGAGCATCTGTTTCTAATCTGCAAAATGGGTGTAATAAGTACCAGCCTGATGGCATAGCTACGAGGATTATATATTAACATTCGTTGAACAATAACTATAATTTAGAAGAAATTTAGAAGTTTGGTGAACATAGAATCTTAGTGCCAAGAATTGGATAATCTCATTTTGCTAAAAGTGGTAATCGTATTCCAAATAAAAGATCATATTAGCTTGATATACAGAGCATTCTTGTTTCTGAGTTACAGTTCCTTCTTACATATTGGATACTTGAAGAAGCCTTGCCAGTGTTTGCTTTCTTTTAACTCCTCTTTTCTGTGCTTCTTGGCTTGCCAAAATCTCTTTGGGTAAAAGCTAAACATTTCTTTAAAGGTATAAACACATTAAATCACCTCTGGATCTATTGATTATACCTATAAATGGATAAGACGGGAAGCCATTCTTTCTCTCTAAGTTGACTTTCCATGTAGTTTCATTGATTTACTGACTATCAGTTTCATGATGATTCTGTTTTATGATTTCTAGAATCTTTATTAAAATGTATTTATTTAAATTCAAATTAGTTAATGTATAGTGCAGTCTTGGCTTCAGAAGTAGAACCTAGTGATTCATCTTTTACATATGACACTCAGCACTCATTCTGAAAAGAGCCCTCCTTAATGTCCATCACCCATTTAACCCATAACCCCACCCACCTGCCCTCCAGCAACCCTCAGTTTGCTCTTTGTATTTAAGAGTCTCTTATGGTTTGCCTCTTTTTTATCTTATTTTTACTTCCTTTCCCCTACGTTCATCTGTTAAGTTTCTCAGATTCCACATAAGAGTGAAATCATATGTTATCTGTCTTTCTCTGACTGACTTATTGCACTTAGCATAATACAGTCTAGTTCCATCCACGTTGCACAAATGGCAAGATTTCATTTTTTCATCATTTAGTAGTATTCCATTGTACATGTGCTCTTTCAAAACAGCGTTTTTGTTCCCTTTGGATAAATTCCTAGGAGTGCAATTGTTGTGTCATTGGGTAGTTCTATTTTTAATTTTTGAGGAACCTCCATACTGTTTTCCAGAATGGCTGCACCAGTTTGCATTTCCCCCAACAGTGAAAAAACATTCTTCTTTCTCTGCATCCTTGCCAACATTGTCATTCCTATATACCACCCAGGGTTTCCTGTGTTGAATCTCCTGCTTATTTGTTGTGCAGTTTCTGACAAAGCACTTAGACTTCTTACTACCTTAGCTCCTCCATCTGTAAAATGGATATATTGAAAATTCATTGTGCTATTATGATGATCTATTCATAGGAAAGAATAGATTTAAATATAAAATTATTATACAGAACTACCACAGATTAGAACTTCTTAAAGCAAATATTTATATTTGAGACTGAAATAATATTCCTTATCTCTTTGGGTTATTTTCTCTTTGCACTCTCCAGTCTCAGATGTTATGTCAATGTCCTACTTACTTGTATCAGATTACTAGAGCTACTATAACAAATATCACAAATTTAGCAGCTTAAACAACACAAATTTCTTACTGTATGGTTCTGGAAGCCAGAAGTCCAAAATTGATCTCACTGTGCTAAAACTAATTTTTTGTGT
Source organism: Felis catus (assembly GCF_018350175.1). NCBI lineage: Eukaryota > Metazoa > Chordata > Mammalia > Carnivora > Felidae > Felis > Felis catus. The sequence continues at coordinate 66,619,304 of NC_058375.1, forward strand.
TTTTTTCTTTTTTGGGGGGAGGGAGCAGGCGGGGGTCTTTTCTAATGTTTCAAGACCAACCTATTCCTTGGGCTTTAAAACCAGCTTTAAATCTTCAAAGCCAGCAACATTGTATATTTTGACATTTCTTCCATAGTCATGTCTTCTTCTGACTCTCTTCTCTCCATTTTTTCCACAGTTGAGGACACTTGTGATTACATTTGGCCAACCCAGATTATTCAGGATACTTTCTCGATTTAAGGTTAGTTGATTTGCAACCGTAAATCCATTTGCATCCAAATTCCTCCTTGCCACATAATCTAATGTATTCACAGGATTAGGGTATGGACATTTTGTGGGGCATTATTCTACTTACCACAGCACCCATTGAAGTTAATTTTATAGAGTGTCCCCTTACTATCTTCCACATAGTGAATTTGCCCCAATTATACTGTATGCCATTTCTTTATAACCCAAGTTATCAATGAATGCATCTGAAAATGAAGAGTTATGTTTATTTCAAATCAGCCATCATTTACTGAAGAGCAATGATTCATCCATGAGGCAAATTTTTATTGACTGTCTACTCATGATCAAGTTTCCTGCATTGTTTTAGATGTTGCAGAAATAGAAATTAATACATCAACATAAACTTCTGCTTTTACAGAACTTAAATTCCATTTAAAGAACACAGAAAATGAATAGATAGAGAAATAGTAAAAGAGATAATGCCTGATAGTAGTAAATGTTCTGAAGAAAATAAAGTAATGGGCTAAACAGCGATAGCTGGAAATCTCAGCACACTCCCTGAAGAGAGAGAATTTAAGGTGAAACTTGAAAGGATGTAACTTGCCAAGATAGAAGAAAAGCATTCAGCCAAGAGGGGCAGTAAGAGGGATACAGAGTTTAGTAATAGAGGCAGCAAGATGGCTGGAATACCTGAAGTGGAAGGAATAAGAGGAAGAGTAGTGAGAAACAATGCTGATGAATTAAGCAAAGGAGAAAGCTCATGGAAGGTCTGCTTTCTAGATCATGGGAAAGATTAGGGATTTTAAACTCAATTCAATACAAATCGCCCAAAGCATCAAAGAGGATTTATGTTTGAAAATGGCACACTGGCTGCTTTGTGAAGAAAGGATCATCAGGGCAAACAATGGAAGTTTCTTCTTCAGGCCAGGCAAGGGGCATGGTGGCTTGGGTTTACTTGGTGACAGTGAAGATGTTCAGAATGGTCCGATTTGACATGTATTTGCGGTGGTGGAATTAGGGTGACTTTTAACATGGAGCTGAGAAGAAATCAGAAACTTAAGAGGTGGGTGAATATTGATGCCACTTGTCCGTAGGAAGCAGCAGATGTGAGGACGGCATGTGGAGTGTGGGGAGAGTATCAGGTAGTAGATGTTAAGCCAGGCCTTGAAGCTTCAAGAAACAATCTTGGTCCTAAAAAATGTAATAACCTAATACTATGCAAAATTCCTAGTTATTAAAATATTGGAAAGGGTGAGTCCTTAGAAATTATATGCTTTAACCATTTTTGATTTTTTTCAAGGAAATTGGGACTTGTTCACAATTGCATTTATGATGAGTGAAGGAGCTGAGCATAAAAATCAAGCCACCCTGGACCTGTCTTGGTGGCAGTGTTCCCAAGCATTCCCTTTATAGCAGACCGTGGTAGTGTCTGATCAGCAATCTTCTGACCTTGACTTCTGCCAATATGTTTTCTACTAGGACTGTGGGCGTTCTGTGAATTAACATAGGCTTCCTCCACCCTGGTCATTGAACCAGTGACTGTAGAGTGTAACCAACCCACGTCCATCACGCCTCCCACAGGATAATGCGAAGGCATGATTCTATACCTTGCCCAGGGTTTCCCTTTGGTAAAATGATCCAGTACCCACTGAGATAGTTGGTTTTGCACCCCTTAGTAGCTGCTTTTTGTTTTCCGGTAACTGTTTCTCTATTCATGCCCCCAGTCCCTCCCAAATAAAATACTTGTTCTAGAACCTTACCTTAGGCATTGACTCTAGGAGAGCCAAACGAAGACATTCTCTTTATTTTTGACTGCTTCTACATAGATTAATACCTCAGCTGACTGTTTTAAACATGGAACCTGACCCTCTGTGGGAATCTGAAGAATAAAGGATGCTGCCAGAATGCACTTTAATGTCTTCCCTTATAAAATACTATATTCTGGCTTTTTTCTTATTCTGCCTGTACTTCTCTTCTCCTCTTCCTCTCAAAAGATATCAAGAAATGAAAAGGAAATCTCTTTCCACACTGTTAATAAGTATAGCACTTTCACAAGCTAAGGCCATGAATAAGCTAATATAAAGCTTTGTAAGGTGCTACTTCCAGAAGGGAGAAACAGTAATTTTCCCGGCAAATTTAGAAACATCTCAGTTATATAAAATGCCAGAGCAGCCTAGAGATGTTCTTACATCATCTCTGTATTTTATGTTCTATTGAGCATAGATTTGATATTTTCTTAAATTGCACTTGGTACTTATCTTTTATAAATATAAGCTTCTATAGGGATGAACCTGTTCTTAAATGTTTAAAAATATTTTTCCAAGTCTCAAATTTAAATGGAATGAAACTATTATCTTTGGGTTGTGGGCACCAATTCTTTATCTCTCATCACTGACACGTGCCATAATTCAATCTTTGGGTCCTGTTGCTGTTCATAAACCAACAAGCTCTGGTGGTTTATGTCATCAGCAGAAAACCTGAAAGTGAATTATAGCCTTGCATTCAATCTCTATGTTGTGCGCAGAAATAGCCAGTTTTTCAGAATGTGCAATTTAGAGACTTGGGAGCAAGAGACTTATAAAGTGTATTTCTTGTAGCCTGTGCCAAAGTCAAAGCTATGAGCATTCAAAATAAAAGATTGATATAAAATCAGTTGGAAATACACCTCTAGCTTTATGGCAACAGAATGTTTTCATTAATATTTGGGAAATGAGAGAAGGTTACACTCTACTTATTTCTAAGCTTCTAGAGAGTTTCTAAAAAAACTGACTCAAATTTAGATTCTGTCAGTACTAAATTAGGAGAATAATAACCTGGACATACCAACTCATGGGTTGAGTTCCTTTTAATTTATATGTTAATATTTATCCATGTGAGATGGTCAAGTAAACATTTATAAAAATGGCTCTACAGGAGCTACCCAGAAAACATGTACACGATGTTCTCTTTTAAAAGTTGCTAGACAGATAATTTATAAAGAAAATTTATTTGGGTAATTATTTTAAAAAAACGATTATGATTTGGATCGATCACACCTGTAATACCTAATATTTTTCAGTGAACAAACAGCATTTCCCAACATACTTTGGATTTGTCCTTGAGGTTGAGAAGCAAAGTGCAGTTGTGTTGTGGAGTGGTCAAGAACGTATTTCAGAGAAACCTCTTAAGAACGCATTTCAGAGAACTTTTTAACTTTAAAGGTTTTTTATGCATCCAACTTTGGACTTCCATTCAGAAACAGTGCTTTATAAGGAAAGCTGTAGCACTTTTAGATAAAAACTCTCATTTAAAGAAAAAAAACCCTCTATTTGGAAAAACGATACAGTGCCTCTTCTGACCTTCATTTAGCGCTAAATATACCATTAATATATACCATGCGCTATTCTAGGGCCTATTAGTGCTTTACAAAAAGCAGTAAACAAAATAGATATATCTATCCTCAATAAGCTTCTCTTATAATGGGAGAAGATAGACAATAAATAAATGATAATTATGTAATATTCCAGGTAGGGTTAAGCATTATGAAGAAAAAAATAAAGTGGCGTGAGGGAATTAAAGGGAGGATAAGAGGGAACATTTTATATAGGACAGTCAGGGAGGGCTCTCAGATAAGGTGATTCGCATGTGAACACATGTAAATAAATTGCTGTAATGAGCCATCTGAATACTTGAGAGCAGAGTCTTCTAGTAGAGGAAAGGACAAGTGTACAGATTTTGAGGTGGGGAGATGTTACTTGTGTTAGAGAAACGGTAAAGAGGTTACAGTGGCTGGAAGAAAGTCAGAAAGGAAAGAGTGATGGTAGATGCCATGCCGTCAGCAAAGATAGCAGGATAAAATATCAGAATAATCTACAGCTTGTAGGCCATAGAAAAGAATTTGGATTTGACTCTAGGTGAAACAAGAAATCAAGGAAAGTAAATCAGAAGCAGTCTGAGGATTGCTGGCAATCAATTTTGTTGAGAAGAGACTGTACAGAAGATGAAGGAAGTTGATTAGAAAGTTACTGGAAACTTCTCAGCAAAGACACCATGATGACTTACACCAGAGTGGGTTAGGGGGATACTGACTAGTTTCTATGTAGATTTTGAAAGTAGTATCAAAATAACTTCTGATCATGTGGACGTCAAGTGTCAAGCAAAGGAGTCAAAGATGATTTCAAGGCATAAAATTCACTTGTTCAGCCCTCAATATGTTGTGGAATAAATGAGTGAAAACATACACTCATCTGGGCGGCAAAGATAATGGTTTCAAAAATACGGCATACAGACTGCATAAGTTGGAAGGGGCAGTCACATCAAACAACTTATATCGTTTGTCAAGAAGGAAGATTTAGGAGAATTACTGACAGTGCTAATTTATTACTAAAATTGTGTGATCCTGTGCATTTATCTCTTCAGCAAATAGCACTAAAGGTTACGAAGTTTTGATGAGGAGGAGAATCATATTTGAATAGCCCTTGTTATATTTATGGATACAAGGCTTGTGTCTGTGGATATTTGAAAGAAAAACTCCAAGAAAATAACAGCATCTTGGACCATATTAACAGAATTCAAGGGTGCCTGTGACTGTTTTTCAGCTTCACATACCTGAGGTGCTATTTTCCTCTTCGCAGGACCTTGGGTCTTGAGAAAAGTGCTCCATGACCTACATGTTTCACTTCCCATTCAGTGGGACTTATCCATCACAATGTTAGAGACACATCATCAGTACTCATTAAATTTTGGTTATATTGAAACAAATGTTCTGCTCTTCTAAGAATTCTGACGTCAGAAAAATATAATTCGGTGGAAAAATATCCTTGAATCATAAGTTGTATTGAAATGTCTCTTCCTCTCGTCTTTTTTTATTTATTTGGTGTTTTTGGTCTAATGTTCTTCACTATACAGTGTCCTCATCGATTTTTAACATAAAATCCTTTTGTAGTCTATCATTATAATAGTTTAGTTACCTGACTTCCCGGTTGAGAAAGTTGTGATTCTGGGAGACAGCACATCCTGTGGGAATCCTTGTTCTGCCACAGTAAGACCATGGGCAAGTAGCTGAACCTGACTTAGCACTGATTCTTCCACAAATATAGAAGGGGCAGGAAGACTTATTTATAGGGTTCTGGTATTAGAATAATGCCATAAAAGTGTCTACCCCAGAGGAGGGAAACATAAATGAGAGTTGTCGTCTTAAGATATAACTTGTGTATTAATGTTGTAGCTCTGTGGTCACACTGAATAGTGTTTATTTTAGAAAATCCAATAGTGGGAAGCAGAAGGTCAAGAAAAAGAGAGGAGGTCAGCATCTTGCTCCTCTTGTCATTTTCTAAAGAGTCTCCAAGTATGGGCTGTTGCATATTAGGATGTATTCCAAAAGAAGCTGTAATTTCAAATTACAGAAATTCCCTTTTATACAGAATATCTAAAAATCACTAGTTGGACTTTTTTTTTTGAGAGGGGAAGATAAAGGGCTCTGAGTTCAACTTTTGTTCAGGTGCTGATTTTGTTAAAAGGAGGCAGAACAATCTTATGCCGGAAAACAATCTTGTGCATTTTTATATATAAACGGCTTCATCATTAATAGGTCTATTTTCAGGCCTATCCTTCAAAAGAATACATAAAAAGATAGAGAAGTTGGAGAGAGAAATGGTTTCATCACAAACTAGTGACAGAATCTGCAAACAAGCACCACGTGCGTCTATCACAAGTGTTTAAGGCATGTGTCCTTGGGACCTTGCACATCCTGACAGGGTGTGCTTAGGTTAGCAGCCAGAGTATCACTAATATACAACCCTGACAGGTATCACTAGTGTTCACACTGAGCCACACAAGGGCAGAGTTCAAAGGTGGCACAGGCATGGAAAAACTAAGAAACAACTCACAACCAATATGCTAATATTGGTTTACCAATATCATTCAAATTTTATTTTATTTACCCAGACAAGATTTCCTGACACTTTTGAAAAACTGGAAGTGAAGCTCGAATTGTTAGAATCTCTAGGTAAAAAGCCCTGAAGTTAGAGTTCGAGACCTAGATCAGTGACTAGTAGAAAACCTGTGGCAATTTTTTCTAAGTTCAAAGTAGACACTTAATATTTGAATACTTACAAGCTTGCCTAAAAGTAGGTTTTGCATATTTGGAAATTTAACATTAAAACTTGGTGTCTCAGTCTGCTCAAGTTACTGTAAGAAACTACCATGAACCAGGTGGCTTAAACAACAGACACTTACTTCTCACAATTCCGGAGGCTGAGAAGTCCAAGATCATGGTGTCTGTTGATTTGGATCCTGGTGAGAACTCTCTTCTTGTCCTGCAAACAGCTGCCTTCTTGCTGTATCCTCACATGATGGAAAGAGAAAAATCTCTCTGGTTTCCTCTTATAAGGGCACTAATGCCAACTAATGAGAACCCCACCCTCGTGACCTCATCTAAATCTCATTACTTGCCAAAGGGCCTACCTCCTAACGTCATCATATTGAGGGTTAAGACTTCAACATATGAATTTGGGTGGCTGCAAACATCCGGTCCATATCACTCCGTATTTCCTACACATATTAAATATTAGGAAACAGCAGTTCATCATTTAGTTCAATTCACTAAATTGAATTTTGCTTCCCCACAAACACACAAAAAAGAATAGTATATAACACTGCTCTTTAAAATTCTATGGCACAACAAAATAAAAAAGCAAATTAACTGGAAAGGTATATAGGGTGAATCTATAACAAAACACTATAAACAGTAAATACACTTTACATTTTAAAAATATCAATGATCATTCTTATTCTTCTGAATTTCTCAACTACCTTAAGCAGCTTAAATAATCTTTCAAGCTATGCATCTCTGAATCTGTAACACTGAACATAAGCCAGGACTGGATTTTGCCCTGGGCACAATCTCCTGTGAGACACCAGATCTACAAATGTGCTTTCCAACAAGTTACACAGCAAAACAGGGAGAAAAGCTCTAACTCATTTATACTAGAGAAAGACCAGGGCCAGTAATATTCAAAGGACAAAAACATATTCCTTCTTGTATTAACCTCTCCACCTATTATTTATTTTCTTATTTACATTTTTAAACATTTTTCATCTTCGTCTTGTGTAGTCTTCATAATTCAGCTGAAATATCACTCTTATGAAATCTCTCTCTAATCTCTAAGGCAGAGAAGGTCATATACCGGTCACTTCTTACATCATATTCCTTAAAGCACTAATCTTGGTATATTACTCACAAGACTATGGGTCTTCTAAAGGCAGGAGGTATACCTTAGTTTTCTTCTTCTTTTTTAAACATTTTTTAATATTTATTTTTCAGAGAAAGAGAGAGACAGAGTGTGAGCAGGGGAGGGACAGAGAGAGAGGGAGAAACCAAAGCAGGCTCCAGGCTCTGCGCTGTCAATACAGAGCCCGAGGCAGGGCTCAAACTCATGAACCAGGAGATCACGACCTGAGTTGAAGTCGGATGCTTAACTGACTGAGCCACCCAGGCGCCCCTTAGTTCTATTCTTCTTGTGCGCTGTACACAATTGTTTCTAGTGCAGAATAAACCCCAAATTAATCATTGTTGAACAATTAAGGAGACGAATAAATATGTAAATACAAAGGCATTTGAGTTAAAGAACTTTACCATTTTTGCTACCAGTAACTTAACCTTTGAAGTATAAAAAATAATAAGTCACAAGATGATGATGTTTGTTTATGTACATGAAGGTGGAGATTATTAAGGATAAATGCTTAAAAGTCATCTGTGAAACGACTCCTACTAAATTCTTTTTGAGGTAAATTTAACTACAGGCAAATTGGCACTTAACTGGACTATGAATTGTGAGCTTCATCCTATGTGATAAACTTTCCTAGTTAGATGTGGATGCTGCTGAGTAGAAAACTATTGTTAATATCGTACACTGAAAAAATCCTATAAAATATAAAAGTACAAAATAGTAGTCTTTCCAAAAGTCAAAACACACCTAAAAACTGTTTGCCAAAGAGAAACAAGGAAATAGAAACTTTACAATGAAGAGTTCAATAGTGAAGTCAGCATGAGCTTAAAGGATAGAATGTAATGAACAGTTGATAAAGGTTTGATAAAGATTCAAAGCTCATGTTGATTATGAGAACGAAGGCTTAGAATTTCCATTAGTGAACACTTTTCTGCAGCTTTCTTCAGCAGATATTAAGCTTGTAAAGAGAAAATGCTTTCAGGAATCAAGTCTTTAAGAGAAGCAATAATGGCATTTGGAAATTTTATTAAAATACAAAAGGAGCAAAAGTCTTTAAAGAACTAATCTCTGTGGTGATCTTGCATTCTCTTTGTACAACTAAATTGAGTCCAAAGTATTAAACTGAAACTGTGGAACTGTAATTACACAACTAACTAGCCACCTGCAGTTCAGATAGTGTCAAGTGAATTGGGTCAGATTGGAATGAAGTCAAATATTTAAATGAAGAATAAAACACTTCCTTGGCCCTGTGATTGGGCTGTTATTGTGCCTATGAACTAGCTGACACTTTGAATAGCAAAATCTTCAGGGTTTCACACATTTGCTCTTATGTTATCATTTAAATGTCTTGAAAAACATACATAATGAGAGTGCTTAATTTGACAGAAAAACACTCAAGATATGAAAGCCAGATGGACAAATCCTTCTTTTTTTTTCTTACAGATCCGAAGAAGAATTAGAAATCAAGTTTTCTAAGTATTTGCCCATATGATATAGTGATAACAACAATTACAAACTCTTGTATCATAGTATAATTTCTCAAATACCTTCCTCAATAGTGTTTCATTTGCTCTATACGACAGTTCAGGAAACTTAGACTCTGACAACCTGATTCTTCCAAGATCCATTAGCTCATAAATGGTGGAACCAGAATTCAATTTTCTCATTTCAAATTCCAAGGCCCCTAACGGACAATGCTACTAATTGTTTGCTTATTTTATTATGCATACATAGGTTCCAACAATATCCAGCAGTATTTTCTGGGAATTAGAATTATCAGACATTGAATACTGTATGAGGAGTAAGAAATAAGAAATGACAAGAAATATGCATTTCATGTATCTTCTCCTTAGTATGTATACCAGAAACTATAGGTTGAAAAAAATTTTAATGTTTAATATGGAAAATACTTTTTATAATATTTTTTAAAGTTTATTTATTTATTTTGAGTGAGAGAGTAAGAGAGAAGAAAGGAAGAAAGAAAGAAAGAAAGAAAGAAAGAAAGAAAGAAAGAAGAGAAAGAAAGAAAAAGAAAGACCAAAAGAAAGAAAGAAAAGAAAAGAAAAGAAAAGAAGGAAGGAAGGAAGGAAAGAAACAAACAGGCTGTGCACCATCAGTGCCTGATCCCACTGCGGGGCTCTAACTCACGAACTGTGAGATCATAACCTGAACCATGAGATCATGACCTGAGTCAAAATCCAGAGTCCATTGCTTAACTGACTGAGCTACCCAGGCACACCTAATATGGGAAATTCTTAAAGCAAGAGAGTAAAGAGTTAACAAATCAGTTTAGCAGTCAACTTTTCTGGAAATACAGATCACTGCTTGAAACTTTACATATTTTGATCTATTGTCTTATATAGACATTACTTTCAGTATTCAGACTTACACTGACAGCCATAGAAAAAATGTATAGTTTGCTAGTTCTATGTATGTAAATCGTGCCCTTTCAACAGGTGTCAGTTTCTGCGCAAAATATAGTCCCCATATCGAATCCAGTAATGTAATTCAAATGAAGTTGTTTTTCTGTTTTGTTTGTTTCTTTCTTGTTTGTTTTGCTTTGCTTTGTTTTGTTTTGTGCTGACAGCACGAACCACTAGAGCATAGTACGTTGTGGCCATAGCCGAACCCAGGTGTTATAAGATATCTCATTGACTCCACTGGACTTCCGAGCCTGTTATGCGGAAGACCAAGCAAGAAATCAACTACAGTTTAGCTCTGATATGAAAGAGAAGTTTTATTTGGTATCAAATAGTGTGTATGATGCCAGAAATGAGCTTATCGCAGGCAACTTGGGAAATTTCTGTATTCATGATTCAGGATTGTAGCTCAATGCTCCTTGAAATGCGAAGGATTTTTTTTTTAGTCAACAAATAGAGTTCACCCAGGCTCACAGAAGCTTTTTTGCACCTTGTGGAAGTTCATGTTTTTAGAAAACATTCACCCAATCTTGCTGCAGCTGAATTAGTCTCTGTCCTGGGAAAAACAAATCTTAGTTTTGCTGTAGCTCTAGGTTTCTTTTTTTAACTTAAAAATTAATTTTTAATATGCTGCAACATATTTAAGGTCAGCACAATATGTGTTTCAGACATATGAACCAGTTTTACATAAAATGAGATTAAATAAAGTTTGAGAGAAGCTCCGCGAATGCACGCTTAAAAAGGTTGAGCGAGAGGGCATTTGGTTCCACTTGTGTAAGTGGTTGAACATAAATGAGAGAAAAAGCCCACTAGGAATACTGGAGCCCACCGGAGACCACACTTATGTTTCTTGGTTATAAATATTTTAACTTGTTGAAAAAATAGCAACTTAATAAACATGAACAGCGAATACTGTCTCAGGTTGCCCTAAACTCAGAAAATCATTTTGAATGATGAGCTAATGCAAAAGATGTTTATGCAAGAAAATGCAAGTTTGGAGAAGGACTCCATCTCCTGTAAGTGTCAAATTCATTAGAAAGAATATTATGCAATAGAACAATGACAACAACAAAAAACTAGTGTGAGGCTTTATGGGCTAAAGGTCAGGTGGATGAACCTGATAAAGAGATCTACATAATCAAGTGACTTGTTTGTTTTTGCCGTTGTTCTTGTTTTTTGTTCTCTACTATGGTGCAAAAAAAAAAAAGCACATTCCAGCCTAATGAAGTCTTGCGACACACATTTCAATTTCTGCCACTAGTCTGACTTTAGATACCTGTATATATCTGATGGCTCGAAGAATCTAGTTGTCAGGATGACAATAGTGGTTAAAATTACATTAAAATCAAATTTTCAGGTTATTGTCATATTCACATCCTGTATACGTCAGATTTTCCAAACACATTTTGGCCTACAGTGTGCTGCTTCTATGGTAAACCTGAATAGTAGGTTACCTTCTGTACATCAGAGAAATTGGGGTGGAGAGGATATTATTGTCTCCTTATTCTTATATAAACCATGAGCATTGTTTTTGTTTTCACTGTTTTATTAGTCATCCTTAATGGGCTTCTAAGTTTGTAATGCAACTAAATGGTTTATTAGCCATCCTCCATGTGTTCTCAAGTCTGTAATCCAACAAAATGTTTTCTATATTTCTTTTTGGGCATGTACTTCAGAGCTTAATGACTTGCTCCTTAATATTCCATTACCCTCTTATTCTGTTGTACTGGAACAGCATTCCAGATACTCAGACAGGTTGGAGTACCAACTTCACTTCCTTCCTCAGTCTCCTTAATATTTCTTTATGCCCTACCTCTCTGTTTCTCTCTCTTTTTTTTGATCTTCGCTTAGCCAGCTTACTATGTGTTAGGTATTGTGCTGGACACAAGGAAAATGATATAGATAGATATAGATATAGATATAGATACAGATATAGATACAGATATAGATACAGATATAGATACAGATGATATAGATATAGATAGATATTATATATATGTGTGTGTGTATGTGTGTGTGTATGTGTATATATATATATATATATATATATATATATATATATACATATATATATATATATATATATATATATATATCCTCTGTCATCAACAGATGCTTGTCAGGTGGGAGAGGAGATCAATACAAAACTAAGTAATTAAAAACATAACATGGTAAAATTTTGCCTAGACAATTTAGATGAATAGGCAAACAAATTGGTCTATATATGCAATGGAATATCATCTTAATAAAGGAAGGAAATTCTGATACATGCTACAACATGGATGAACCTTGAAAACATGATGAATGTAATAAGCTAGACACAGGAATAAATAGTGTATGGTTTAATTCATATGAAACAACTAGAATAGGCAAATTCATTAAGATGGAAAGTAGAATAGAGGTTATTGGGGCCGTGGGGAGCAGGGAATGGGAAGTTATTATACAGAGTTTCCATCTGGGATGGTGAGCAAGTTCTGGAAATGGGTGGTAGTGATGGTTGGACAACATTGTGAATGTACTTAATACCACTGAATTGTATACACAGAAAGGGTCAGTTTAAGTTGTAAATATTTCACCACATTAAAACTAAAAAAAGTGAACTGACAACATTCAACCTAATGACTTTCTGGGCGTGGTCTATGTCCTCAGAACCAAAAATTAATTAAGCCTTTTATCAGGGATGATTGTTTTTCCCAAAAAGGATTTGTAAATTACAATGTGAACAAAGTTTCTTTCCTAGTTCAAATTTGGATCAATTTTTCTCTTTTTTGTAATTTTGTGACAAGTAGAATAGAAGGTCTGAATAAGGGATTACTAATTGCCTATTGTAAGGGAAGAGAAGAGGGTCAATCAATTGCAGTCAAAAATTACTACTGAGATTAAAAAAATATATATATCAGCAGTGGAAAAGGAATATCTGCCATAATTGGAATCCTTGATAAACTAAAACAAATGAATGGGTTCAGTAGTTTACTGATAAAATCAATCTAAAAGTTCTGGCATGACTGAGCTCTATGGAATAAGATGCTGAAAACTGACAGAAAATCCTATAGAAATCCAACTCTGATGAGGGGCACTGTAAGGATTGAGCCCATTTAGACACAGATGCACTATTCTTGTTTTAACACAGTTAAGGACTTGTACAAAATATAGGATCTTTATGAGTGTATACAAAGAAGAAATGTTAAAAATATGCATTAATTTTTTTAACTCTAAAGTGAGATGTGTGCATGAAGAAATATTTCCTTCCTTCCTTCCTTCCTCCCTTGTCTTCTTTCCTTTGAGCTATGGACCTCTGTGATGGAGATTACTTCTTTAAAAATTAAAATTACACTGATAAGTCACATGATCATACGAATCATTCAGGGCTAGGATGGGGGATTTCTGAAAATATGGAATTAAGTGTGACTTAATGGAAGGATGATTATTAGGGAATTAGGAGAGAATTGGGGTGGAGAGCTGTAATGGAAATGGTCGGCGAATCCCATTTCCTGTTTAAAACTAAGTTGAAAGCAGACACTCATATATGTTTCTAGTTACAACTGTATAGACTTTAAGGACTTTATAAAATGCCAACCTTTGTAACATCTTCATGTTTATGATTTTTGTTATTATCTGTTTGGTTCTTGGTATTGATTAGCAGTAAAAATTTTGGCAGACAGCATTAACTAGAGATAATAATGTTTGCAAGTTAAAATATTACTGAATACTTGCCCTTCAGGCAAATCTAACAACCACATTATTAATCCACATTGCTAATCCTAACAACCACATTATTAGATATATACTATTACTATTTCTAGAAGAATCCCATGCGGGTAAGTAATTTGCTGAAAGTTACAGAGTGTAGTTGACATTGCAAGGAGAGGTCTTCTTTTTCGCTCCAAAGTCTAAGTTGTTAGCATCATGCCTCTGTCTGTACAAACCTGGAATCCTGAGCTTGGATCCCACCTCTGGCACTCTTTAGTTTGGTAATGATGAATAAAGTATTTACCCTCTCTGAGCTATATTTTCTTTCATGTAATGTGCCCTGTTTGAGGCCTCATTTACTCAAAGCACCTGAATCTGTCCTGGGCATCAAGCAGTATTAGTTTCCTTTTCTCTCTAAAAAGCCAGTCACTGGGACAAGCAAAGGAGAGGTGAGTTAGACAGAGTTTCCCTTTTCTTTGAAGCCAGGTTTAAGGGTGAAATTTTCAAGGGATAGAAAATGTGTTGGCTCATTAGGAGGGAAAGTCAGCTGATAAAGAGCATGGGCTTGAAAAGTGTCTCTGAGACTAAGCAGCAAACAGTGGAAGGCGGCCTCTAAAATGTGTGTAATTTCAAGACTGTCCCTGTCCTTGCTTTGTACCACTTCTTGGAGCAGTCTACAACATCCCATAAGCTTGTTGAAAGGGCTATTGGGAGGATGGTGGCATAAACCAGTGGGAGGTAGTTATGATTTTTATATTGTTTTTTTGGCTCTCAGACTAGAAACACCCTATAAAAAGCAGAATTATAACTCCAGAAGTGTTTCCATGGTAATAATGTTAAGAGAGGATAGGAGAGAAGAGCCCAGTGTACCTTCAAGGAGGAAAAGTGAAGAGATATAAATCAAGCTTGTTTTGTTAGCTTTTTCCCCTCTTTTTAGGGATTATGTGGTAGATGCTCATTAAATATTTATTAAATTGAATTTGAAATTAGGTAACTGTCATTGTTTTTTTTTTTTTCAAGGCTCTGTGTGAGATAATTGAATGGATGATACGAAGCACAAGAAAGCTCTTTTGCATATAAGAAAGTGCTACATAAGTGGGAGTGGCTATTAACAAATTAATTAAATCATTTTTAGACTATGAAGCATATATCAAGTACTGGAGATACAAAGGTCTTAGTCCTAAAAAAATGAATTGTATAGAAAAGTAAGTGTCAAAAAAATGGCCTTGGAAATTAGCAATCATCAAAAAGAAATTGACTTGGAAATGGCATATGAGATTCCTGTGGGTATTCTTTCAGTGGAGTATTGAAGGTTGTTTACAGGACCTTCCGTGGATTACCTAATTCTATAGGGCTGAGCACCTTTGATTGTCTTTCATATTGACTAGTTTATTTTTACAAATTTTTAAGGATGGAAGTTATGTTTTAGGAAACTAATAACAATGTAAATGTTACTTGTGCATAGAAACACGAATGGATATTGATCATCAGAGAATAAAAATACTTTTAAGACATTTCATTTGAGTGAATTTTGACATTTTTTTGTTTCCTCACTAATTAATGAACTAAATAAAATCTTTGATAAGTGTTCATTTTATGTTTGATGAGAGCCACGATTTCATCATCATCTTGAAAATTATACTTTCACAGAAGGTAAATACTGACCGTGTTTTAGGTGTCTGGCATTAAGCTCAGTATTGCCATTTTTGCTAACTCACTGAATACTCAAAACAACTCTACAGGATGAAAGACTTCCTTGTTGAGTCCTTGTATACTGACGTTAAAGAAAATATATTCAGTGACACTTGTTACAGAACAGTAAGGCAGACCATCCAGGACCATCACAATACATGTAGGGACCCTTGTGATGGTGTTTTGCAGTGGGAAGAGAGATTGGGCTCAACCCCAAACACACCATGGAAAAGTGGGAATTTATAACCAAGGAACAGAGCAGGGGTGAGTGAATGGAAAATTGCTAAAAAGAAACATCAGGGATAAGGTGTGATTCTAACTCTACTGCCTAACAGGATTCTTGATGAAGGCAGACCAGAGTGACTAGATAGCACCTAGGGGATGGTGGAGAATGAGGAACCTGATAGTCAGATATTATAACTAATCAGAAGTTATATAAGTTGAAGATGCCTAACTGACTTAGCAGGATTTTTGCTAACATTGGATAATACAGAAATGAACATGGATACCCCAAAGTCAGGGCCTACATTAAACATGCAGAAAAGCCTGGCTAGAATTTGGCCAAGAAGAAAGTATCTGTCACTAATAAGAGCTCGGAGGTTTGAAGAGGAAAAAGTAAGTTAGCAAGTATTTGTGAAACAATGTGACGAGTATTCTACAAAGGTTTAAGGGCAGCGCAATTAGCAAGTAGCTGTTAGGGGTAAACCGGAATTTTTGGCTTCTCAAGCATATAAAATGCCTGAATACTATATTTTAATATTAGTTCACAATGTGTTATTGTAATCTATATTAAAAACATGTATCATGTTATATTTCTATATGAGAGATAAATTCATCTTTTTATAAGCTGGCATTATATCTTCTTGGAAAGTTAATAATGAAGAAATTTTGGAACATGTCAT
The DNA here is from genome assembly GCF_018350175.1 of Felis catus. Taxonomy (NCBI): domain Eukaryota; kingdom Metazoa; phylum Chordata; class Mammalia; order Carnivora; family Felidae; genus Felis; species Felis catus. The sequence continues at coordinate 66,635,444 of NC_058375.1, forward strand.
TGTGTTGAATTTGTTCTGAACCTCTTTATTGTGAGGAATACTTGAAATTTTTAAACTGCTAAATCTCTATGAGATAAGAAATTACATTTTATAAAATATGCTTATGTTTTTATCTTCAATAACCAATTCATAATAAAGCCAAACAACAAAAAAGCGTTCACTAATTTGTTTTCAAAAGCAGCAATACTGATAAAACAAAATTAAGGATTAAGGATATCTTAGAATTTTGACATATTTGTGCAAAAATAAAACAAAATAAAAGAAAAAGTAAAATACAATACAATAAAATAAAATAAAATAAAATAAAATAAAAGAGGATCTCATTCTTTCCTCTATAGGATGTAATCACAAACCATTATCTTACCCAGTTTTACACCTTATCCTGACTCTCTTACCCCATTGTCAGATTCTCTACACATCATGGTCACAGCTGGAGGCAAGCAAGTTTTTTGCCCCCTTTTAAAAAATGGACACTAAGCTACTACAGGAAGAGTGAGTTCAATAGAGATAATAAGCAGTAGAAGCTTGTATCCACATCCCATCCTTGAGAATTAAGATTTAGTGGGAGGTAGGAGCAAATTGTCTAATCCGATCTAGTCCCAGATTTGATGTTTCTTTGCTATTTAGCAAAGATTATAATAATCTATTTTTTATACTATGGGTGGCCCTTAGATTCTCTATTCTTACCGACATTTACAATGGGACAGTAAATGAATTTTAAAGTCGATTGGACCTGGGGTGACTGAGTGGCTCACTTGGCTGAATATCTGACTCTTGATTTCGGCTTAAGTCATGATCCTAGGGACCCCTGCTTGGGATTCTTTTTCTCTCGCCCTCTGTCCCTCTCCCCCACTTGTGCTCTCTCTCTGTCTCAAATATAAATAAATAAATAAATAAATAAACAAACAAGAAAATAAAATAAAATAAAAAATAATTAAAGTCAAATGGACCAAGGATTGACTTCAGCCTGAGTCGGTTTTTGACTAGCCATTGGGCAAGCTTATTAACCTAGTAGAACCTCATGTTAGAACTTCATGGTAAAATGATCCCCTGTTCCAGAGGCCCCTTCTAAAAGATGGTGTGTTAAGTTGGGGAAATAAATATTTGGGGGAACGTCTTAAACCACACCCATTCATGATTGCTTCTTTCAGCATGAGTTTGTAACATAGCTACCAATTTCCGAGCACTACACTGATTGAGTCAAGTTATGCCAGTCCTCACCACACTTCCAAGGGTAGAATTTCGAATCATGATGTTAATCATTATATTTGCCTGTCAGTTCTTAGGTAGCAGGTTCGCATTGTCACATTTGCTACCACCAGAGGGCTCCCTCCATTGCAGGACACACTCCATTGGGCCCTTAAATAGGTGCCTTCTTCTTTGAGAGCAATGGCATCCCAGGCATGGCATGCCAGCAATGGTATACCGCGTAGGAAAAGATAATTGGGAATGTTCATTTTCTCTCTCAAGAATTCAAAATAGAAATATAAGTGAGTTTGTCATTTACCAGTAGGCAGATATTTCAAGAGATCAAAAGAAAAAAAACAAAAGCAGATAAGTTAAATGCAAATAAGTCTTATTTTGCATATTTATTTTTTTTAATAAATCTTCTTTATAAACAGAGCACTCACATTAAGGCCTCAGGCCCTGGGTCTACTCTGTTTCAGGTTCTCATCTCAGAGCTCAGCTGTGTGTCAGTTCTTGAGACCAAAGGGGTTGTTCAAATCTCCACGAGTACAGGTGCATAAATAAGTAAATAAAACACCTATACAATAGGGCAATTGAATAAGGTTTAGTGTGGAATAATTGAAACCAAGGCTTATCTTACTTCAAAGCTTCTATGTTTTCTCCTATCTATAGATGATATCCATGGTTCTATTTAATTTCATCAACTTTATTATTTGTTGGTTTGATTTTTAGGATAGTTAAACTATTGACAATCACATCGCAAAGAGTCTGTCTGCTTTGTCTTTATACTGACTAAAGAAACTGTTTGAACAATATGGTAACTAGGTAAATTAGATTAGCCTCCCAGAAACTCACATGGTCAGTTAGATTTATTTATACTTTTTATATACATATGAAGTCGTGTTCTTGAGCTCAACTTCTATCAAAGCGTCCTCACAAAAGTCCGAAGTATTTCAAGGTGCCCAGTACCCATGAAAATAAAACTTCTACACATGAAAAGCTAAAGCAATTATGAAATTAAGGAGGTCGGCATGACCATGTGCTCAGCTAGAACTGGCATTATAGCTATTTATTCCCTCGGCTTAGACTTTTAGCACTTCTGTTTTGTGAGAGTACTTCAAGAACAGCGTTTTTGTCCTTAACGTACCTATCCCTTAGAAATCAGCTCCACAGGGCATGGAATCAAAAAGAAATTTCTCTGCAGTGCAATCAAATTGTTTCATGAGAAATTGGATGCCAAAAAGCACATCACTCCTTATATGAAGTAGTGTGGAGATAGTGGGACGTATTCAAAATACTGAAGGAACTATTTTAGGTTGATAATTTTCACTGGTAATTAATACCTGAATAGGTGCTATTTTTACAGTTGTATCTCACTGCTGTGCAGTAGGATTCCAGGGTAGGAAGACACAGGCCAGAAAGAAAGAACTTAACACTGACTGTTAAAGTTGTTTGTGTCCCCTTGGCACTAGGTAGATGAGTACCGGCTCTCAATTTTTTTCCCTTCTGTTCTGCTGAACAATGACCCCTATAACCTGAGAGAAAATTAGTAGTGTGCAGGAAAAACATTTTTTAATGATCTTGAAAAAAGGTTAATTACCTTAACAACTAGAAACTGTTCTTTTCTTTCGAAAACCCTTTTAAATTCCCTTTGCTGCTGTATGTTATTTGTCAGATATTTACATCTCAAATTATTCTTTTTTTCTCTCTAAAAGAACTGACCTTCTCTTGGTTCAGACTTTGACAGACCTTTCATTTATTTTATTATACAAGAAAAGATCCATTATATTTGAAATGTGTGTTGATATTCTTTTCATATTTACCTTAAATATGAAGATACATTTAAAGCTGTCCACAAAAAGGTATTCCCTCTTATGTTCCACTTGATATATAATATATTTAATTGATACAAGCAATTTATTATTTCTGAAGAAGAAGCTTTTTTTTCTCTATCCAGTTGTTTTGTTTATCCCTCATGCTTCAAAAAATTTTTTTGATTGTAAAGAGCTTTTTATTTTATATTATAGGAGTCTCTAGTAGAAGTATTTTAAAGGCAATGAAACTTTCAAGCTGCATACGTATACCAGAAAAGTGTACTCTAAGTAGTTCTACCAGTGAAGTACTTTGAGCATCAGAGCCCAATTTCCACAGTGCAAATCAAACTGTCTAGGTATTAGCTGTCAAAAAGTGAACATGAATTTGGCTTAGATTTCATTTTAATTCTGTCTCCCCCTTCATTCTAAATTTCTGTTTCTTCTTGTCGTAAGGGCATTTTCTGCACAAATTCTTCTAACTAAACGTGCGTATGTTTCACAATCTCAGGTTCTTAGACAAAGACTATTTCCACATCATAACAACAGGAATGAATTAAAGAGTGGGACTCCGTGGTTGGTATAGTTCTGCGTTCTACACCAAAAATTTTTGGATTTGTAAAACTCTGGTTGGTTGGCATCATGAGGGCAAAACCTCTAGAAAATGGACTGCAACTTTCAGTTTTAGCATCATTTCCACCACCAATCAATTAATCAGTCATCATCATCAATAATCTTACCAAAATGCTCACTGAGCACCAACAATCAGGTTATGACACTGTATTAGGCATCAAGAATATATATGGAGATATATATATATATATATATATATATATATATATATATATATTAGTATGGTAACTAGTTTTGTTCTCTGCAAGCTTCCAGTTGACTTGGGGATGCCAGATGTGCGGATGAAAGCATAAATACAGATAAGATAGCATATGAGAACAGAAAATGCATTCTATGTGAGTTCAGGGGGAGAGTTTGAAGAGATGATTCTCTGTGAATCTGTTGTATATCTGTACAAGCAGAGACACTGATTCTTTCATTCCGGATAATCATTTTAAGGATGTTTGTATACCAGCAGCCGAGAAAGCAGAAATAGTGTGTCCCTCAGAGCAAAGAACAGGTTAGTATGCTGCCCACTCTGATAGCTATGTTCCCCTTTGGGTTAAATTAGGCAGATTTGCTTATATTATTACAGAAGGTTGGGGGTTCCTTAGTTCAGGGTCCCTCAGCTATGAGGCAAACCTACTGCATGCAATGCATCCAGCTGGGCCACTTATTGTCCTCTTGTACAATGTGAGCAACAAGGTAATTGAAAAGACCATTCCTGGTCATGGATAACTTTTAATTACCTGGCCATTAGGATTCTACCAAACCCCACATAACAAATGAGGAGGGAGGTGGCATGGGGATAGGTGTAATTAGTTAATTTATCCTATGAGGTTGAACTTAACAGGGCACATATATGTAAAAGAAAGGGGAATTGGAAAATTTGGGTAGTTTCAAAAATATGCTTAAATTTTTATTTCACTTGGGGTTATATGAGTATAACCCATGATGAATAATCCTTATTTCTTTGCTTGAAACTTTGTATAGATGGCAATTTTTCATTGGAAATCTTATTGTAAATTATATTTTTTTCCCATATATTCATTCTCCCACTAGGTTTTTGGCTAGCCATGTCAGATATCTTGTTTTGGTACAGAAATGTGGATAGCACAGCTTTGAAATTATGGCAAACCAGTACTGAAGAGAGATGCCTATTAAGAGATTTAATCATGAGAATGCTTACACTCAATAAAAGTTATCAGAAAGCATTATCATAATAAGGAAGTTCAGTGTTCCTCAAGTACAGTACCTTATGAATTATGCGGAGCTATTTTTGAACTACAATGCAACACTAAATTAGGTTCTTCTTTCGTAAAAAAAAATTAAAGCATAATCAGTTACTATTCTCTGCTTGTTTCTAATTTCTACAATGCTGCCTTGATTTTGTAAACCTACAGAAATCATGTCTTTTTTATACTCCCTTTTCCTGTTTTAATGTCACCTTACATCAGTTTCACTTTTTCCCCCAGCTCTGGCTTATAAAACCAACTGGCACCAGTGAGGATCCTTCACGGTGGAACCCAGCAAACGCTATTGCCATTTCTTTTAATCCAGACTAGTCTTGCAAAGATGCTGCCTCCATTTACTGAAAATAAAAGGGGTAGAACAGAAAAAGGAGATCATGCGTATCTTAAAATAACAACAGCCATATGACAGTTTCAGGCTTGTGTTTGGATAATTTGCATATATCCCATTAAGTCTGCCTGAGCTCCACTTTCAAATTTTGATGTTGCCAGTCAATTTGCAGAGGTCAATAATATCTCTTTCTAAATGCAAGTTTTCTTATAATTGCACCTCAATAACTGACAACTGGCCCTGCCAAAAAGACAAGAAAGACAAGTGTTTGTTGCAGGAAAACATCAATATATGGCATTTCATAGACAGGACTACTCTGAAAAGACTCAGCTATTTTGGACCATTAGCATCAAGTCAAGGTTTCGAATGATAAATTCAATTAGAGTGCAGTTGACTAAGTGATCTAAAATAGTGTGCATTAGGAGCAATGTACAAGCATGGAGTTCATTAAATGGCAGTATCAATGCGATCACCTTTTAGTAACACAATCAATTTGCTGGTCTTTGAATAGTAGTGGTGGTCAGACTAAATTAAATTTAATGTACGTTGACCAAGTGATTTACAGTATCTAGATTTACAGTATCTCGGAATAAAGAAAGATGCCTTTCAAGTATTCCTGGAGCAAATAGATCCAAAATGGGCTAAGTAAGGTGAGAAAACTCGCCTTTTGTTTGCTTCCAACTTTTACAATAGTTCTTCTCCTGAGGTCTGCAAAAAATGTCAGACTGATTGGAATCCTGTGAACTCCATGGATGGTACAGGCTTGAGTGCTGCATTGGCAAATTGGTATTCCATTGAAATGCCCATAAAAGCCTTTAAGGTTTATATTGCTGAATTCCTACTGACAGGTGCTATGCAAGCAACACTATTAAGATATGCTGGAAATAGTCCTTGTAGCTTAATGAGGAATGAAGATTCAAAGATAGGACAAGCCAAAACAGTTTAAATTTATTACAAGAGCGTCACAATTCTTCGTTTCTCAACTCTTCCTGTAATGTACAGTATACAAATAAAATAATAATGTCAAAGACCTTTTCTGAGTGGTGGCCACATGTGTCATATTCAGATATATTTTTCAATAATGTATATGTATATATACATTTTTTTTTTCTCTCCAGGGAGCTGTTGCCCTAGTACCAAAGATTTGTCAATAACTATCACAGCCATGTCCTGCATTTCATGCTTGCACTCCAGGTGTCTGGCTCTTTGATTATTCAGGGTTTGGGGGGGGTAATTTAGAGAACCAGTGAAAATCAGCTTGATATGTTTATGTTCCATGTTATCTTTAGAATAAATCAGCTTCTTGTACTTCACCAGCAATTGGTGCCATTCAGAGTCAGAACAGATTATATACCAGAAATTCTAAACAATAATAAATAAAATAGTTACTACCAAAGAAAATAAAATACCTCCTTGAATTGAGAATATTTTTTAAAAAGCTCCCAGGTTTTGCATACATTCTTTAAAGCTCCCTTTAAACTTCGATTTGTGCCAGAATTGACTGCTATTCTGCTAGGCTGGGCTAGGGGGTGCCATAACCTTACAGCTGAATAAAATCTGGCTACCAGAATTGAAAAGATGTTTTATCAGCCTCTTGTCAGGAGAGAGAAAAGGTGTGCATGTATAGTTTTCTGTCCAGTTTCGTAAGGTTCCCCCAAGAAGAAATTTTAGTAAGAATACCTGCAATTCTTAATTTTTACATGTAATATGTTGATACTTCAAATCATTCTAAATTTCACAATTTGTGAATTTCACATCTTAGGAAAACTATTGAGGTACTCTTCAATTAATCTTTATAGTTTTTAAATCAATTTCAAAACAGTGAGTTCTAAAGAATTATTAAAATTCTGGACAAGTATGTCAATTAAAAATTTTCTGATATGAGTGTTTTTACTATGATTATTTAAGATAATTTTGTGAAGTCAACCTAAGAATGTTGCATTGTAAAGACGGCAGAAGCCAATTCCATTTTTTAACTTTCTAATTTTCTCACATGCTGGGAAATTAAACTATTTTTCATAAAGATCGAGGTGTTGTTAAGTTAGAAAACATTGTAACTAATACCAAATCACTATTTTTGTTTTTACCTCTCCAGAAGTATTGCTATCAGTATAGATATTTTGATATTTTGATTACAATACTTACTTAAATGGCACTCTCTTTAGTCTTGTAACTAAAAAAAAAGATGTTCAATACAAGTCTATATAGCAAAATCTCTTCATATATATGACATAAGGTTTAGATTTAGAGCTCATTGAGAAACTCGGGTCATGAAGCTTTCTTTTTTGGGTATATTTGAAATTTCTTGTTAGGTTATTTTTAAGGGAATTTTAAGAAATGCAATCATCCACTTGTTTGAATCTTCTTCATTCTTTAATTAAAAATTTTTTTAATGTTTATTCTTGAGAGAGAGAGAGACAAAGAGACAGAGACAGAGCATGAGCGGGGTAGGGGTAGAGTGAGAGAAGGACATAGAATCCGGAGCAGGCTCCAGGCTCTGAGCTGCCTGCACAGAGCCCCATCTGGGGCTCTAACCCATGAATTGTGAGATCATGACCTGATGGATGCTTAACCAACTGAGCCACCCATGCACCCCTCATTCACTAACTTTTAAAGACAATATCCTGGCTCAAAAAATTGGGGAAGAATAAAGGATTTTTGAAATTGGTTGATTTAATTTTACAAAAACATGTTAAACTACAATGCCCAGCACTGTGACAGACCTGATGGATATATGAATATGGAGTGAGCGAGAGTCAGTTCTTAACCATAGGGTGCGGACTCTAATCTTTCCTTCTACTGAAGATGGAATGGGAACCAAATATAGGCTTAATTTCATAAGCCTAGAGAAAAACGTCTTTTTAGTTACTTTACTTGCTTTATAAATCAGTTAAATATCCTACACCTATTTTATATGTCAGAAAGATGTGGACTGACTCTTGTTTGAAAAGTATATTTAGTACTTCTGAGAGGAATGTTGTTTTGTGCCTAATCAATTGTTTTCAGTTATGAGAAGGCTTCCTTCAGGCCCAGGATTTGGTGGGGGTGGGGGGGAGGGAGTGTAGCTAATTAATTAATTAATTTAGCAAATAGTGACAAATTATGTCTGTCACTGGGTATCAGCTATGGAGATAGGCTGGTCTCCATTATCACAGAGCCCACATTTTAGTTGAGGAAATTAAGAATTACAGAAAAACTTTGCGATGTATTTTAGTAAGTAAAACTGTAGTCTAAGTAGATAGCGTTAAGGTACTTCAAAGGAGAATTACCTAACCCATTACTAACATGAAGGCCATACCACAAGAAAAAAGAGATTTTTTTAAAAATTTTTTTTAACGTTTATTTATTTTTGAGACAGAGAGAGACAGAGCATGAACAGGGGAGGGGCAGAGAGAGAGGGAGACACAGAATCTGAAACAGGCTCCGGGCTCTGAGCTGTCAGCACAGAGCCCGACGCGGGGCTCAAACTCACGGACGGTGAGATCATGACCTGAGCCGAAGTTGGACGCTTAACCGACCGAGCCACACAGGCGCCCCAAGAAAAAAGAAATTTAAAAAATGTAGTTAAGGCAGAACCACTTGAAGTTAGCACCAAATTCCTGACTTAGTTCAGAAGTACCACTAGGTTATTGGTTCCTCAGGAACTCTTAGTGCTAAATAGATATGTTTTGACAGACCAACTAAAGATAAGGGCCTTTACCTAAACATTTTTGGCGCTGCTCACGACTCTCAAAACTGTTGGCATGTAAAAAGGCATCAATAAATATTTTCAACTAATTATTTGTATGTGAAATAATAGTATGGAATGTGATTTTTGTGTCATAGTTAAAATAAGCATTTGAAAGAAAATCTCAAATATATATACATACACATGTGGATGTATATATATATATATAAAATCTCAAATATATAAAATCCTTTGATGCTCCAGTTGCATTAAAACTTGTTTTTTATAGTCACAAAGGCCCTTTTAAAAATGTGTAGCTATTTGTGTATGGTGTTTGTGAATGGGACGTGTATTTACTGAACTGTGTGCGTGAAAGTGATTTAGGAGGTCAGCAAGGGCGCCCTGTCTCCTTGTTCTTTTTTGCAGCTCTTCAGCCCTTGCCAGTCGGAACGTGATGGATGACTTTAGGAATTGAACTCTGACCCTCACTGGAAGAACATGCTCCTTGTCAGAAGTATCTCAAAGGATTCCCATTATCCTTTAATTTAAAAGACTCTTGAAATTGCTTATAATTTTTGCCTTAGGTAATGAAAACTTCCTTTTCAGTTTATAAAAAAGTTAATAGTAAAATGATGTGTATTTCAAATAGCCACTTATGACATAAAATTTGTAAATGATTTAGATAATCTTAATGTCAC